>NC_140171.1:110844642-111444642 GCF_963971535.1 Notolepis coatsorum | reverse complement strand
CGTCATCCAGGCGGAGATGTCGGACAGACAGGCCGAGATCCGCTCAGAGACGTGGATATCTGAGGGAGGGAAGGAGAGGAAGAGTTGAGTATCGTCGGCATAACAGTGGTAGGAGAAGCCATGAGACGTGATAATGTTACCCAGTGATTTAGTGTAGAGGGAGAAGAGAAGGGGTCCTAAAACCGAGCCCTGGGGGACACCCGTCCGCAGGGGGCGGGTGGCCGACAGGGTCCCTCTCCATGACACTTGGTAGGAGCGGTCATTGAGGTATGATGACAACCATGTCAGCACAGAGCCAGCCACTCCCATTCCTGCAAGGGCCGCGAGGAGGATCTGGTGGTTGACTGTGTCGAAGGCTGCAGATAGATCTAGGAGAATCAGGACAGAGGAGAGGCCTTTCGCTTTTGCTAAGTGAAGTGCCTCTGTGACCGCAATGAGGGCTGTCTCTGTGGAGTGACCAGTTCTGAAGCCTGACTGATTAGGGTCTAGGAGGTCATTCTGTAAGAGATAAGCAGTAAGTTGGTTGGATACAGCACGTTCAAGTGTTTTAGAAAGGAAGGAGAGAAGAGAGACAGGACGGTAGTTGCCTATGACGGTAGGGTTCAGGGATGTTTTTTTTATGAGGGGCGTGACTCTGGCTTGTTTTAGGGAGGTGGGGACCACCCCCGAGTTGAGTGAGGAGTTGATGGTTGCAGTTAGGAATGGGAGGATGTCTGGTGCTATGGTCTGGAGGAGTGGGGAAGGTAGCCGGTCCAGCTGGCATGTAGTCGGACGGTTCGACGTTACCAGTGTCAGGGTCTCGGCTTCTGTAATGGGAGAGAAAGATGACAGAGTGAAGGATGAGGTTCTCGATTCAGCATTTGGAATGGGTGGGGGTTGGGAGAAGGAGCTGCGGATGTTCTCCACTTTTTCCTCAAAGAAGATCGCAAAGTCTTCGGCAGAGAACAGTCGCAGTCACAGCGGGCGTGTGCTTTGGAATAGCCTTGTTGAAGAAGTTATGAAGGAGAGCCCTGTTGGAACGAGCAGCGGGTGATGAGAAGTACTTGCTAGTGACGGGTTATCCTAGAAGTATCAGCGATAGTGTGTGAATAAGAGATACAGAACCGATATAACCGTTAGCGGGTTATAGTAGTTACTGTGTGCAGTGTATTAGTATGCTGCTAGCGGCTCCGTCTGACTTGAGTAGACTACCGGGCGCGCGGCGCTGAAGAACCGGTGATATAGCCAGCCACGTTGCGTTAGTAGTACAACCGATATAGCAGGAGGGTGCATCCAGACCCGAAGCTTAGCTGTGTTTACGGTAGCAACAGTATTAGCTCGCAGACAGCAAGCCAGCAACAGCCAGACGGTACAGAGGACGCCTCTTCCCACCAGGAGAGGACGCCATCCAGCACGCTCCTCCAGCTAACCACTGCCTATGTTGTTCGCCCAGCCTGCTGGCTGTGCTCGCGGGATCGCCGACGCCATCTTGTCACCTGGACGAGTGGTGACAAGGGTGGGTCCGCCATCTTGGCTAAGTACTAACGGTACCACGTGTATCAACAGCAACGTCCATTCAAGTGAACGCTAACAACCAGTGTCTAAGGGGTACTCTGAACAATTTAAGCCGGCTTAGGTTAGGTTTTCTTTTGGTAACGTGGGCCCACATTTACTTGGTTTTATTTTGTTATTTGATTATTTGATTATTTGGTTATTTGAATTCCCAATGTTTCTCTACTTTATGTCTGGGTTCCCCTAGTACAAGCGGGGTGTTTTAATGTATTGAGCATGCAGTGCCTATGGTGGGAAGAGCTTCCCCTACATTATAACAGTGAGAGCACCCGGTGCCAATTATGAATAAATGACAGTGTTAATTGTAATGGATAACATGCCCAGGCTTCAGTAAAAGTAGACCTTATTGGGATCATTGTCTGTGTGTCTGTTTCTTCCATTTTCCATTTGCTATTCTAACCCCTGTGTAAATATTGTGACTGCATAATTATTTAACCCTTACACCCCATTCACAGAATAGCATTTGAAGGGTCTATACAGGTGGTCAAGGAAGGGTACTGCTTAAAGGGAAGCCCAATAATACTATTGAACTGACAGTCACTGGGTGTGGGAGGGCTGTCGGAGGTACTGGGGGAAGTGAGGGTGTGTGGGGAGCTACTGCTGACAGATGAAAAAATTTACAATTCCCGCACTCACTTTTTCTCTGCTTTTATTGTCGTCAACGTTTCGGCTATTCAGCCTTCATCAGGACAGTGGCATGAAACAATGAGGTCTCACATTCATTTTATACAATTCCAAGGTCTGTTTTGGTTGATTGCATAACAGGGAGCACCTGTGCCTTCCTGTCAATAAACCAATTGGTTGAGCTTGCAGCCCCACTGGGTACTGCAGCAAAAAGAGAGACAGAGTTAGAAATGCAATAATTCAACCTCAGAACAAAACATTTTTGAAACATCGAACAGTCATATTTACAACACAATATAGTTTAGCATATTTAATATACAGCAATATGACCAAATCATTGTGAAACATTAAACCATCATCAATGGGATTCAGTGGAACAGTTTACAAACACACACTTAAATCCAGTTCATCATTGAGTCCAAAGGTGGTCCCAAATGTTTGAAGTTCCGTTATCCAATAGGCTTCTCTCTTGAGAAGCATCTGTTTCAGATCCCCCCCACGTCTAGAAAGGACCACTTTTTCAATACCACAGTAACTGAAAGCTGTGATTGGATGGTTGGCATCTTTAAAGTGGATGGCTATAGGGCTATCTGGATTATTATTACGAATAGACCTATTCGTGTTTTTAGTGCTCTTGTTGTCATTCCAACATAGGCTTTGGAGCAGCTGCATTTTATTAGATAAATGACCCCAGTTGTTATAACTCCACGAATTTTATAGATTTTCCCTGTAAGAGGGTGTGAGAAAGTCTTACTTCTAGTGGTACAATTACATTGTGCACATCGTCCACACTTGTGGTTGCCATCAGGCAGAGATGGCATGCTGCTTGATCTTTCAAATAAACAGTCTGCATGTACAAGTTTGTCTTTCAAATTATTTCCTCTACGGTAAGTAATTATTGGTGGAGAATCAAATAAGTGGCCTACATTAGGATCACTTGAGAGGATATGCCAGTATTTCTTGATAGAATGTTTTATTTCATGTGATCTATCAGTATAATTAAGAACACAGACAGCTGATGGCTTTCTTTTTGTCTTTCTACCCCCTTGTGTTTTTGTTTTTACTTTCTGAAGGGCCCTGTCTATGCATTCATCTTCATATCCTCTTTGTTTAAAACGTGATTTCATTACCTCAACTTGGTTGTCAAATCGTTCTTTTGTGTCACAGATTCTTTGCAATCTATGGAACTGTCCTATTGGAATAGCTTCTTTCACATATTGTGGATGGTAGCTCTCCATGTGTAAAAGGTTGTTCCTATCTGTAGGTTTTCTAAAGAGATCTGTCACTAATTTGCCATTTTCTTTTGTGATACATATATCTAAGAAGTTGACAGTGTGGTTGTTATATTCCAGGTTAAAAGTAAGAGATTCACTTTTGCTGTTTAACCAGTCTGTGAATTCTATAAGTAGTTCTGTTGATCCCGTCCACAAAAATAGAACATCATCTATATATCGTTTCCAATATTTGATGTATTGCAGGTATGGGTTCTCTGTACTATCTAGAATATTTGTCATTTCAAACAGTCCAACGTACAAGTTTGCATAGTTAGGAGCCATTGTGCTTCCCATGGCAGTTCCTTTGATCTGCAGGTAAAAATCTCTATCAACACTGAAATAGTTCTTAATTAGTACCAGTTCAGCTGCCTCAAGTAAAAATCTATTAAATTGTGCATTACTGTCTTCTTTGCTGTTCAGAAAGATCTTTAGGGCCTCTAACCCCCCTTGGTGGGGTATATTGGAATAGAGACTTTCGACATCTAGTGTACACAGTATAGTAGATTCAGGGACATGTTCAATGTTTCTCAATGACTTAAGTACATCATTTGTGTCTTTGACAAAGGTTGGCAGTTTGAAAACAAATGGCTTTATGTAGTGATCAACAAAAACTGAAAGTGGTGCTGTAATCGAACCTATTCCAGCCACAACCGGTCTTCCAGGTAGATGTTCAATGGACTTATGGATTTTTGGTAGCATGTATAATACTGGTATAGTTGGTGACTTTGCATACAATAAATCAAGATTCTTCTTTGTGATAACTTTGTTGTCTAAGGCTATCTCCAAAAATTCTTTTACTTCCTTTTGAAATATTTTGGTTGGATCACCTTTCAGTTTTCTGTAATAGTTTTCATTTGACATTTGTCTCTCAATTTCAGCTCTGTAGTCACTAATGTTCTGAACTACAACGGCTCCTCCCTTGTCTGCACTTTTGATTATTATTGTCTTGTCTCTTTGTAATGTCCTTAAAGCCTCGTGTTCACCCTTAGATAGATTTTCACATGAGGTATATTTTCTTCTCTTATATATTCTCTCAATATCATCATTCACTAAACGGCAGTAGGTGTCAATAGAGGAATTTCATTTATTTGGGGGAACAAATTTACTTTGTCCTTTAAAAGGAAAGTTCTTACCCCTAGATCCATCTGCAGTATCAACAGCAGTATCAGTATCACAGATAAGTGGTTCAGATTCCACATGCTCAGATTCAATAGATGTTTCTTTAGGTGCAAAAAATTCCTTGAGTCTTACATTCCTAGAGAATCTGAAAAAAATCACATTTTGCATCAAATACATTATCTGTGTGTTTAGAAACAAATGTCAATCCTTTACTTAAGACAGAAACTTCATCAGGAGTCAGTGTCTTACTGGATATGTTGATCACATTCTCCTCATCTGTGACTGGGCTCGTGATCTCGTCCAGGGTGGATCTCGTACGGTTTGGTCTTGCCTCTCCCCTTGCCACGCCTGGTCTTCTTGTGTAGCGTCCCCGGCCTCTGTTGTTGGGTTGGGGCCTGGGGTCTAAAAAAGGGTGGGCGTTGAGGGACCCATCCGAAGTGTAGTCACTCTCTGATGTGGCTGGATTACTGCGGTTCGGCCATCTTGGTTTTGGGCGCCCACTTCTTGGAGTTTGCTTCTTCTGCCAGAAGTATACTTCTTTGTTCTTGTAATCTGCCTCATCTCGTTGGAATTTCTTCTGTTTGTTGGCTGTTAGCTTTGCTTCTAGTTCTTTTTGCATCTTCTTAATGTTCTCAATGGTCTCATTGCATTTTGCAATGTCAGTGACTTTCTCTAACAATTCAGAGGTGGTTGTTTCTATATCCTTTCTGATTTTCACTAGATCTGACTTTATCTCATTAACTATCAATGCCATGAGGTTTATTGAACATTTGTTCAAGATCTCAGTCCAGCGTTTGCTGAACTGTTCATTATCTTTACACAGTGTAGGCTGCTTTTGGATCCTTAGTCCTCTTGGTATAATCTTTCTGGCATAATAGTTACAAAGTGTCTTTCGGTGCAGGTCTAACCTGACCTCTTTCTGAGATAAGTGATCTAGTTTCTTTACCATATCATCACTGGTTCCATCTCTTGGCATCATTAAATCTTCTCCGCCATAAAAAATCTCCTCATAGTCTCGTTGAGAAAACTCAAAAGTGGTTGCATATTCCACAGGATCTGCCATTTTCAGACTTTTTGTTTGGCAAGCAGAGTTCTATGTATTTCTTTAGAGAGGTGCTATGTTGGTTTATTGACAGGAAGGCACAGGTGCTCCCTGTTATGCAATCAACCAAAACAGACCTTGGAATTGTATAAAATGAATGTGAGACCTCATTGTTTCATGCCACTGTCCTGATGAAGGCTGAATAGCCGAAACGTTGACGACAATAAAAGCAGAGAAAAAGTGAGTGCGGGAATTGTAATTTTTTTCATCTGATGACAATTAAGGGGAGCAATTCCCAGCACAACAATATTTTTTGAGAGAGTGCATGTTGATTTTTCACTAGAGCTACTGCTGACCGCCTTGGAAGGCGAGGGAGACCAGAGTACCAGTCCCCAGGTTAGTAAATCCTGGGCCCCATCCACTCCAGCTCCAAGCCCTCCAGAACGACGTTCCGGGCCAAAGACGGGGGTACATATAGGTCTAATACTATAGTATCCTACTACCCAGTGTCTGTGTACTACTACTCCCACAAGCAGGGATAATCCACCCTTCTACAGTTATATACATATTTAGGGATTTGGTTAAATAATAGGCTCTCTTTTTACACCCATGGGCCATGTGGAACACCTTTCTAAAAAGTTGAAAGTAAAAATATGTATAGAAACAAATCATGCTTTTCTGCTGCCAGTAAGAAGACCATTGTACACTAATCCACAATTATGTCTGTATTTGATTATGGTGAAATTATGTACATGCATGCCTCTCCCTCCACCTGAAAGCCCATCTACGCTGTGTATCATAGAGCACTGGGTTTTATCACTGGAGATATATTTCTCACTCACCATTGTATTTTATATGAAAATAATTGTAAGTAGGTGAATTCTACACATCTGACAATATCATAATGATGTGTTTTCTATATTATATCCACAATCATTCATCTAAATATAAAAAATTGTATATCACTTAATTTTGCAATACAGGGTTGAGGTTACACACATGTGCGTTGTGCATGAACCTTCAAGTTCCCTGGTGCAAAATATAACATTTTGGCAGCCCATGAAACAAGACAAACAATACAGTAACAGTAAGCCAAATTGATTGTTCATTATTGTTCTGTGTTTAACAATATCTGAGATATTACATTTATACATTCATATATATGACATAACTGTAGCATATAGATTGATTCAATTCGGACAAAGATTACAGCTCCGCATTTCATTCATTTCATTTGGGACCTCTGCCGCTCGCAGGGACCTCTGCCGCGCTCGCGGCAAAAGGGGGCCGGGGGGTCGTGGCCAATCAGAGAAAAGCTGAACACAAGTTGGTTGCCTTAAATGTTCACGCGGCCCGGCCTGCCTGAGTCAAATTCCCGGTAGGAATTACGGACCCAGTCCGCGACTGCTCTGTAATATTGAATATTCACTCTGTAATAAATATTTGATTGCTAACACCCTCTCCTCATCTTTCAAGGTCAATTAAAAGAATGCAACAATATCAATATTACACTCACAGACCTGCGTGGTGATTGATTGAATTACAATTTTATTAACAGATTGCAGAATGGGTACAATACAGTACGCCGCAATACACACAATTGTTAAGGGGATGCAGACCAGAGAAAGTCTTTTGTCTTGTTTACATCAGGGTCCCCCATTTTCAATTCATAATGAATTGTAAGTAAGGGTGCAATTAGCACCGTGCAATCCATTCTTTGTGGATCTAGCCCTGACTGTCTCCCATTTCCGTCCCCCTGTTTAAAGTATTTATTTTCGTATTAGACTTTTGCAGAGTTTTTGTCTCGTCTTTTCTTTCGTTTCATTATATCGGGTTGTGGAGACTGCACGTCTCACCCGTATCATTTGCTACATGCCATGCTCCGTTGTTCACAATAAAGAGACATTGTTTAAATTGTGAAAGAGCAACCATAGTTTACTTTAGCAAAATTCACATAGCGCCCTATAACTCAGCTTTTCAAGAATTAGCCTGGATCACTCTGAAACTATACAATATTCACCACAGGATATCGCGTGAACGTATGTGGTAGAATTGACGTTGAATTTCATAATTAATATGTGTGAATAAATTAGGACCACATCAAAAGCCAGATATATCTTTCAATAGCAGAGAGAGACTCAGTGGCTAAAAGAGTCTCGACTGTCAGTGGAGACAGCTGCAGCAAATAAACAACAGAGAGCCATTCGCAACCCCCACTACACCTTTTCGAACTGACTGTATGTAAATGCTGATCAAAGACAGATGGGCTGACCACAGGGCAGACCAGTTTAGACTTGTTGAAGAGATGATTAGTCATGGACACTAAGTCACAAGCGAAGTTATCTAAAGGTTTATTGAAACAGGCCTCTGTACTCAAGTGGCCACACCAAGGGGGGGGGGGCCAGAAAGACCCCCCTTCTTATCACTGAGGGAAGATGACATCACACCAGCCCCCACCCGTGGGAAGACGCTGGATTGGATCAACCATGTGCTAATATTGGCTAGACATGATAGGATATAAGGGCCCACAAAGTGTAATTCTGGAGCCCAGATCCCACCCAGATCTGCGTGCTCCACCGCTCCTTCCACCACCAGAGAGACTGACTGATGCATTTTATGTGAGTAAATCATGGGAAAACACCATTTGTTGTTTAAAGTTTAGTGTAAATCCTTAATATCTGAAACCAGATTTACTCATGTATAAATGTGTGCAGCATGGTCAATGTATGTTCAGATTATGTTACCGACTGTTTTATGTACATTATTGAGGTTGGAGATGCAAACCTGATTGTGATATTTCTGTACAACAGACAGCCCTGTTAATGTTTTCTGATAATCTTTTGTATGTGAAAGGCAACCTTTTATTCACTCTTGGCCCTGGTTCAAATAAATCAGCTGAGTTGAACTACAGTTCTGGGAGATAGTGACTGTCAAATGACCATAGTATTGTCTCCATAGCTATAATATAGATATAGCTTGGCAAACATTGTGACGCACGGTGAACGTGACTGTCTTTTAGCGTGGCACTGTGAGAACGGGATGTGGATAATGGCTGGCGCTGAAAGTGTTAAGCCTGAGCGGTCCGGGACCAGTACGAGATTGATATCACGCCATAAATCCATTTCTACAGAATGTAGGAATAAATGTTGCGTTTTTTTTCAAATGTAGCCAAGAGTAAAGAACCTAACCCAGTCAAAACAGCAGTCAATGTGTATATTTTCAGCACTACGTTTGTTTACCAATGAGTTTATAGAAATCTCAGGGCATTGAGTCGGAAAAAGGTGCTTGAGGATGAGGAGTATAGTCTTTTGAGAGAAGAGACCCAGGGCTTTCGATGGGCTTTTGAATAAAAAAAGACTACACTTCCCAGCTCACGCCAGCCCCTGTCAATGATCTGATTTATAGCGTGACTTTTTTATTTCTATAATTGTTCAGGATCATATCCCACAAACCTGAACGTTATTGCCATAAAACAGAATGCAGTTAGTTTATCTACCTTTCTATGAACGTCTAGCTAATAAGTAAAAACGGCATTGCAATCTGATGAAAAATGGCGGATACATTTACATTATAAAGAATTATTTATTATTATTACAGTAGATATCATTCACAGTGTTTGCTGCACTGTCAGGGGCGCCTGGTGGTACTAAATCCAGATTGAACTCTGCCATTGGAAAGAGTAGATTTGGCCCGATCCATAGATGTGCAACTTCACTATAATAAGGTCATTTATAGGCCTGATATTCTAAATTCTATAATCATATTTCAAATGGCATGTGTCCGGATGGCAGAATTCAGTACTGTATCTACAAAACCTCCTGTTAAGCATCTGCCCTTTATTAATTTGCTTAGATCTTTTGTAAACGTGATCTCAAGAAGGTACTGAATGAGCTCAGTGGCAATTTTTCATGCCTAGTACAGTTTTGCATGGTGTTATTCACCATCTCCTTTGGTTCATTACAATTTCTATCAATTTCTATCCCCAGGCCATCAGGCTGCTAAACGAACAATAATCGCTAAACGAACAATAATCACTATGCAACAACCATCAAATGCACACAGCACACACACCCACACGCACACACTCACTCAAACAAACAACACACTGCAGCACCCACTCTCCACACTTTAGATCACACAAACACACTTACACTTTATATTTATTGATAAAGGATTTGCACTACAACTCGTACACCTACTGTGAATTGTACCTAAATTGCACCTCGTCCCATTTCTCCATTTCTGCCTTGCACTATATAGTATTGTATATTAGTACACTGCACAGTATTGTATATTGTATGGTAACTACGTCTATTCTGCATCGAACATTGTACATATGTCTAAACTGAACACTGTGACCTCTTTTTTTTACTTCTAATTTTACTATGTTTTTATTTCATACTTATCTTGTCTTGCACAGTCTCTGGAGCGCAACAGTAAGAAGCATTTTGTACAAAAGTATTCTGTACTTCTGTATGACAACTATTAAAGAAACTTGAAACTTGAAACTTGAATTTAGTAACAGACACAATATTTCTGACACTGGGAATACATTCCATGATATCCATATATGGCCCTAGATACCAAGAACATACAAATGGACCTTGTAGAAGTGGAGCAATCTTCCATTTACTTAGCTATGTATTTTTAGACTTTTTAGATTTTCAGAAAATATGGCTATGGCTTAACACTTTCAATGCCAACGACGAGATATCCCTTTTTTTTCATGCCGACCGTTCATTGCCAACGACGATAGATCTCGTTTGTTTTTTTATTAGAGATTTGAATTCATATTTCATCAATCTAGTCTCACATTAGTGCTGCAAACTCTCTCTGAGCTCCATTGGGAAAATACCGCCCCCTATCGCATCCCTGTGGTACTGCACCCCTTTGGAATGGATTGCATGAAAACACATGGGGGGGGGGGGAATCCAGCTTCCTCATTTTACTTCTCAGACAAGTCACCCGAGAGGATCCAAGTCATTGCCGAGCCCCAAAACAGCGTGAGATACATATTTCCAGTACCCAGCATTGGATCAATAAACGCGATCGATATTTGGAATGGCGATCAGGAATTGGAATAATCTTTTTGGAGAACATCTGATCTGAGGTAAGGAATCTATTTTACCAGTCTTAGGATAATCAGAGTTTTTTTCACAGAGATATCAGCGTGTGCCCTGTGTGTGTGTGTGTGTGTGTGTGTGTGTGTGTGTGTCTGTGCAATCAGGAAATAAGAGATTCGATTTCTCAGCCCGCTTATATAGCGTGCATACGTACACATATACTATCGATAATCTAGCGTTTATTTGAAAACTATTCATAAATAGGCCGAAAAATGACAACGTTTGTTGTGTATTCCAGAATATTCCAGTAAAGGGCGTTTATCACAGAATATTTATATTTTCCTGAAACTTTCAAAAAAGTTTTTCAAAATGGTATAAAACTGAAATGAACCGATTAAAAAAAAACAATCAGTTTCGACAATGTTGACTACAAACAAGTCATTGATAAGCGACGGCCAGATTAGACATGGTTTATGTGTTTGCAAATATGAGAGCTCTATCATTGAAGTGGGTGGTGGCAAGGCACTAAATCGTGCAACGAGCTCCGGCATTGAAAGTGTTAAAGGAACACTCCAACATTTTTGGAAATGTGCTTATTTGCCTTCTACCCTGGAGTTAGACAAGAAGATACATATACCTTTTTCTTCTCTGTGCATGCAGTAGGAGTAGGAAGACGTTGGGAACTAGGCTAATGGAGGAACCTACTTCCAGTGACTGACGCTAAGCTAGGCTAAAGGTGCACGTCTTCCTACTCCTACTGCATGCACAGAGAAGAAAAAGGTATGTATCTTAACACTCCAACATTTTGGGAACCCTGGAGTTAGAGAAGAAGATGCATACCTTTTTCTTCTCTGTGCATGCAGTAGGAGTAGGAAGACATTGGGAACTATAGGCTAATGTAGGAACCTACTTCCAGTGACTGACGCTAAGCTAGGCTAACGGTGCGCGTCTTCCTACTCCTACTGCATGCACAGAGAAGAAAAAAGGTATGTATCTTCTTGTCCAACTCCAGGGTAGATGGCAAATAAGCTAATTTCCCAAAATGTTGGAGTTTTCCTTTTAAGAGGTAAAACATTTACAAATAACAGTGTTTAGTGTGCCTCTCCATCAGAGAGGGCCAGCCAACCTTCTAACCTTCTAATAAAGGACACAATGATGAGTGTCATTGTTACGGACGGTGTCCTTATGTGTATATATATGGGAGTAATGTATGTTATCTGTTGTGTATATAGGCATGTTTTGTTTGTTGTGGTCTTGTCTCCCTCTTGTGTCTACATATCCCACTCTCAGGTTCCCAGTTGCAGCAGCAGCTGGTCAATCAGCAACTCACCCCGGTGCAGCGGCAGCTGAGACTCGTTCTGCAATCAACATCCACTCTCCCTTCATATACCCTTTTTGTTTCAGTGTTAGTTAGCTCCCTGGTTCGTTTGGTCTGTGTTGGTGGTAACTATGTCTCTGTGCTTTTGTAGGTAGAGCTCTCTCCGTTTGTGTGGTAATAGAGCTGGTGAAGGCTCTGGCACTTTGTGCTGTTAGTTAGGTTAGGAGATATCTTTTGGGCTCAGCCTTATTGTAGAACTGTGGCTTTTGGAGCATTATAGTAATTGTAGAGCTGTGTGCTTTTGAGGAAGAACTATTTTGGTGAATAGTTCTTTATTGGAATCCTTGTGTCTTTTGGTGTTTGTAGTACATTTCTGTCTAACCTTAATCCTTTGTATATTTGTTTGTCACCCAGCCTATGGTGATTGTTTTTCTTGTTATTAATCTTTTGTTTCGCACACAGGGACATTGAGGGCAGGAAGATACCCTGGGTCTACATTCTGCATCACGTAGGAGAACTACTGTTAAAGACACCAGCTTTAGAGTGAGCACCACCACCTGTACTTTGGGGCCTCCTTGCTTGTAAAGGGTGGGGTGGGTTTTTGTTTCCTTTTAACATTTGATTTGGTGCTCACTGGTAGGTCCTCTTTGCTCTCTGTGTTGCTGATCCTCATTTGTGAAATAAATATTATTATTTATTTCAATCTGTCTCTGGCGTTTTGTGTCACTGCACCCTCACCTACCCTGTCTGTGGCCTTGTGTTGCGTCTCCCCACGGGGGTACGTAACATAAATGGGGGCTCGGTAGTGGGCAACAGACAGTTGGTGTGCGGTGGGCACGTTGGTTGGTTTGGGTTTTGGGTGGTAGTTTGTTAGGTGTGTTTTTGGTGTGTGTATGCACTAGTGTCTGGGTAGGGATGTCGTCTTTTGGGGTGGAGGAGTTTCTGAGTGATCCCTCAGTTGATCGTTTGGATCAATGTAGGAGGGAAGACTTGTTTGCTATCGCCTCGCATTTTCAGGTCGCCCTTGCTAAGAGTTTGGCTAAGGCTGACCTGAGAGAAGAGGTGGTGCGCATATTAGTGTGGAACAAGGTGCTCGGTGTCGGTGAGGGGGCGTCTTTTGTTTCTTCCCCTCTAGTCTCGGACGACGAGCGGGAGGGCGAGGTACCTCAGATGGTAGACCCGGTTAAAGACGGGGTAGAGGATAAGCCTCCCCTTTCGGGTGTCACGTCTCCAGTGCTCAGACATGCTTCACCTATCCCTAGTGGGAGTACTGAGGAGGCCAGTCTTCAGCTAAGTTTGGCACGGTTGCAATTTGAGGCGCAGAGGGAGGCACAGAGGGAGGAGAATAGTCACAGGTTAGCTGTCAGGAAGATGTTGGAGGCTGAGGCTGAGGCTCTAGCCCGCCGGCTGGAGAGTGAGACGGAGAACCACCGGATGGACGCTGAGATTAAAATGAAGCAGCTGGAGCTTGAAGCTGCTCAAATTGGGAGTCCTGCTCAACCCTCTTCCACGGCTGTGGGGGCTTACAACGTGAGTAGACTAATTTCTCTTGTACCTCAATTTCGTGAGGCGGAGGTAGACTCATATTTTAATGCGTTTGAGCGGGTGGCTACATCTTTAAAGTGGCCTAAAGAGGTCTGGGCTCTCTTGCTGCAATGCAGGCTCACGGGAAAAGCCCAGGAAATTCTGTCTGCCCTCCCTCTCAGCGACAGTTTGTCTTATGACTCAATTAAGACGGCTGTACTTCGAGCATACGAGTTAGTGCCGGAGGCATATAGGCAAAAATTCCGAGCTCACAGAAAGTTACCTGGCAGTACTTTTGTGGAGTTCGCTCGTGAGAAGGAGTCTCTATTTTATCGGTGGTGTAAGGTGAGTGACGTGTCTGATTTGAATTCACTGTCTGAGTTACTGTTGCTGGAGGAGTTTAAAGGTAGTCTGTCTGACCGTTTGGCTACATATTTGAATGAGCAAAAAGTGGGTACGTTGGCTCAGGCTGCAGTGCTCGCTGACGAGTTTGTGCTGACCCATAGGCAAACTTTTGGTACTCTCCGACATGAGAGTAGGACCTTTTATCCCTCTGCTCACTCTCCAGCTAGGTCACATGTTAGTCCGCCGCAGATCCGCCGCAGTGGCTATGTTGGACAGACTAGTCCGCCCCGCTCAGTATCTCCCCGCTACAAGGAGGAGCGGGAGTGTTTTTACTGTCATCAAGTGGGCCACGTAATAAGTGACTGTGTTGTTTTGAGACGCAAGGAGCAGTCTCAGACAGATGGACGTCCTAAAGCGGTTGGTTTGGTCCAGACAGTGTGTGACGTCCCAGGTCCCAGTTACGATCCGTTTATGTCGGACGGGTTGGTCTCGCTCAGTGGCAGTGAGTTGGACCAGCGTCCAGTACGCATACTGCGGGATACTGGGGCAGCACAATCATTTATCCTATCAGACATGTTACCATTTTGTGATGAGTCATCGACTGGCTCTAGTGTGTTGGTGCAGGGGATCGGCATGGGCTTTGTGTCGGTGCCCCTCCATCAGATACATTTAACCTGCGGGTTGGCAAAGGGGGTGTTCAAGGTGGGCGTGTGCCCATCATTACCAGTGGGTGGCGTCACCTTTTTATTAGGTAATGACATCGCTGGTGGCAGAGTTATGCCATGTGTTGAAGTTTTGGATCACCCTACTGTTTTGTGCCCTGATGTGTTTGCTCCGTTTCTCCCAGATGTGCCAGTGTGTGCGATCACCCGTGCTCCACAACCTGTAGTTGTGACGAGTGACAGGGTGACGATTCGGCGGGGTACGCTAGCCTCTGAGGCACCGCGGTTACCCAGGACTTGTGGTAAGCTGGTGGTTGCCCAGAGTGACGACGCTGGTTTGGTCACATATTCAGTTACTACTCCTGCTCCAGGGATAGCTGGAAGCAGGGAGGTGGTCAGTTCGGTTGTGAATAAAATTCAGTCAATAGGCGGGCCTTTGAGGCTGTTGAAGCAGCTGATGGGAGAGGCTCTTCACAACAGACCTCAGGTGAGGGGTTTGTTGTCTTGTGTGTGCAGGCTTGTAAAGTGGCTGCAGGAGGCTAGTGCTGTCTCTGAGGGGGGTCTCTCTGCTGCTCAGCGTATTGTGACGCTGCATTTTGTGCTGTGCTGTGTGGACTTTCTCACATTGTATTATGTATTTTACTTTGCGAGGAGGAAGAGGGCAGCAGTCTGCCATTGTGCATTTTAACCATGGACCGTCCCTCTGTTTTTTTTGTGAGGTGCCTTCTCAGACCACGGTCTTAAACCTTTTGATGTTGGTGTTGGGACTGCTGTACCCCTGGACATTTTGTGTCAACAGCACCCCTGATCATATCAAATGCTACCAAGAGAGGTATGAAGAGGCGGAAGGTGATGGTCTGTTTGGTTGGTGGCAGTGGTGGATGTTTTGTTTTGTGTTATGATGTGTGTTCTTTGGGAAAACTGATGGGGTACTTGGGTGGTATGTTGTGTTGTCGCCAGCCATGGGCTGACTCTTTATGGGGGGGAGTGTTACGGACAATGTCCTTATGTGTATATATATGGGAGTAATGTATGTTATCTGTTGTGTATATAGGCATGTTTTGTTTGTTGTGGTCTTGTCTCCCTCTTGTGTCTACATATCCCACTCTCAGGTTCCCAGTTGCAGCAGCAGCTGGTCAATCAGCAACTCACCCCGGTGCAGCGGCAGCTGAGACTCGTTCTGCAATCAACATCCACTCTCCCTTCATATACCCTTTTTGTTTCAGTGTTAGTTAGCTCCCTGGTTCGTTTGGTCTGTGTTGGTGGTAACTATGTCTCTGTGCTTTTGTAGGTAGAGCTCTCTCCGTTTGTGTGGTAATAGAGCTGGTGAAGGCTCTGGCACTTTGTGCTGTTAGTTAGGTTAGGAGATATCTTTTGGGCTCAGCCTTATTGTAGAACTGTGGCTTTTGGAGCATTATAGTAATTGTAGAGCTGTGTGCATTTGAGGAAGAACTATTTGGTGAATAGTTCTTTATTGGAATCCTTGTGTATTTTTTGGTGTTTGTAGTACATTTCTGTCTAACCTTAATCCTTTGTATATTTGTTTGTCACCCAGCCTATGGTGATTGTTTTTCTTGTTATTAATCTTTTGTTTCGCACACAGGGACATTGAGGGCAGGAAGATACCCTGGGTCTACATTCTGCATCATGTAGGAGAACTACTGTTAAAGACACCAGCTTTAGAGTGAGCACCACCACCTGTACTTTGGGGCGTCCGCGCCTGTAAAGGGGGGGGGTGGGTTTTTGTTTCCTTTTAACATTTGATTTGGTGCTCACTGGTAGGTCCTCTTTGCTCTCTGTGTTGCTGATCCTCATTTGTGAAATAAATATTATTATTTATTTCAATCTGTCTCTGGCGTTTTGTGTCACTGTACCCTCACCTACCCTGTCTGTGGCCTTGTGTTGCGTCTCCCCACGGGGGTACGTAACAGTCATATCTATCATCAGTAGGGATGGGTACCTTTCACATTTGAAACCGGTACCGGTAGGCCTACCTGTGAATTGATACCGGTACCCAACGGTACCTTTTTCGGTACGTTAGTTTCTAAAAATGTAATCTACCTACCTCAGTTGTAAAAAGAAAAAAAATCCAAATTTTATATTTAATAAATAAAAAATGTATTATTACTTTATTATTATTTACATCTTACTGATGTAAAGCACTTTGAACTGCAATCCCCTGTATGAAAGGTGCTATACAAATAGTTATTATTATTTATTTAGAACATATATATATATACACAGTCACACACATATAAAATTATTCTTTTCATATGTATTATCTCTGTATTTTCTGCGAGACAGCGCCAACATGCAACAAGTTGAAATTCTCAGCTATCTCAACTGCAAGCAGGAGCAGCGTCTCTGTCGCGTCTATACTTTCCGTAGCCGCATTTCTGCAGGACGCTCTCTGATTGGCCACTGACTGACGCTCTCTGATTGGCCACTGACATGTTTGCCCAATCGTGTGACGAGCTGTGTCTTTGCCCATTTCCGCATCGAACAGCCTGCAAACTACCTGGTGTTCTATCGCCATGCTCTAAGACAAACTCTAACCGTAACCAACTTCGAAAGAGTGCCTAAGCTTAACCGTCGAAAGAACTTGCCGTCACGCTCTAAGACAAACTCTAACCTTAACCTACTTCGAAAGAGTGCTTAAGCCTAACCAGTGTAGAAACTGACGTTGGCCAATCGGAGAGCGTCCTGCAGAAATGCGGCTACGGAAAGTATAGACGCGCCTCTGTCACTCTGCATGTCGACTGCTCCACTGTCTGTGTGTCTGTCAACTATGCTTGGGTCCAATGACATTCCCCCACCCACAGTCTGCGAATCAGAGGCAGAGTAGGGCGGGTTTTCACGGCATGTTTGGTTTGTCTCTCACCTGGGGCAGTGCAGAGCCAAGTTATAATTAATCCTTTTAGAATGCTCCGGGGCAGTGTAGCGCATATGTTTATTATAATATCTATGGTGTAGCGTATGTTAGCGGGGCTCCGTCGTCTACTAGTAAGTAACTTACTCCCACGCTCGCTTGCGCACACACACACACGCTCTCTCTCTCACGCTCGCTCTCGCGCGGGCGCACACACACACACACACACAGAGTGCCAATGCTTGGTTTGCACAAGCTGAACCGCTTAACGTGCGGTTTCGTTTTGTGGTAAACAAAACATTGACGTCATCATTACCGACAATTGGCACCGTTGGATCTCACGTGAATCGATACTCGGTAGTACCGACGTGTTTCGGTAGGTACCTTTAAAGTACAGAATTCGGTACCCATCCCTAATCATCAGTGATACATCTGAGGGCAGAGTGATAGACAAGAGTCCAGGGCCCTCATTTATCAATAATGCGTAGAAAGTGTTCTATTTTCGTTCCTAAGCTTGGAATTTAGAATGTCTCTACGCACAGAAAAAGGTTGTACGCATACTCCTTGTTGATAAATACAGTTACAGCATTGCAAATTGAGGTCCCTCCTACCGCCATTCCAACGGCCTCTACCGCCTGTTAACGTCCCTCGTCAAATGGTTTTATTAGGGTGGGTGCGGCTTCTGTTTTGTGCCGCCAGGAGGCGCAAAGTCAAGTTGGAATTATATCCATCCAGCGCACCGCTGTGTGTGTGTGTGTGCACACTACAGACATGGACATATTATTTTGCAATGTAATGCTTTTCTGTAGATTATTTGACTGTCATTGGTACAGTAATGGTGTGGTATTTTCGATTAACGTGCGTTTTTTATGGATAATCATCTAGATACAGTGCAGTATTATTCTTTACGAGACAACCCAGCGTGCTGGCACCGAAGACCCGCCCCTACTCTGCCTCTTATTCGTCGAATGTGGCTCTAGTTAGGCTCTGGGGGGAATGTAACTGGATGGAACCCAGTTGTGAGTAGGCTGGTGGATCGTGTAGTGAATTAACTGGTAAGATAACTTAGGTTTACCGTTCGTTTGTTTACTGCAGTTATGTCAGAACGACAATCAACTAATCAACTAACACTAGCAACTGCGCAAATAAAGCATATGAAGCATAGCATGTCAAGTTAACGTTATGGTTATGGTTCCTCGAAAATAGAATGCGACCGCAAGGCTGGCCGTAACATTAGCTAACGTTCATTTAGCTGGATAGATGTACAGTACAGTAGCAGTACTGTCTATCTGTATGTCGTGTATGTCATATATGTTATGATGAATTGAAAATACAAGGCATTTATCTATGTTAAAATGTAAACTGGACCGTCAACTCTTGTGATCAGGCTGTCCTGTGGATCGAATAATCATATTTTAAAATAAATGCAACTACTGCAGACGTTTTATTTCTGACTACAGTACAGTATGTATTGGGTTGGGTGGACTGTACATTGGATCCCAACCAACGATCCCAACCAACAAACTAGATTCTTGTACCGGATCTCCTCCCTGGTAAACAAGAATACCCTGAAGACTCTGGCAGGAGCACTCATTCAAGGGTACTATGACTATGCATGCACCTCATGGTACCAAAGCACCTCAAAGGCGCTTAAAACAAAATTACAAACATCACAAAACAAACTGGTCAGACTACTACTTGACCTTACCCCCAGAACCCACCTCACCCCTGCCCACTTTGACAACCTAGGATGGCTCAGAGTAGACGACAGAGTACAGCAACTTGCAATGGGCCTGGTCTACAAGATACACTATAATGTCATGTATGTTGTGTATGTCATAAATGTCTATATGAATTGAAAATGGGGGACCCTGATGGAAACAAGACAAACGTCTTTCTCAGGTCTGCATCCCCTTAACAATTGTATGTATTGAGCCGTACTGTATTGTACCCATTCTGCAATCTGTTAAATAAAGTTTTCATTCATTCATTCCAACCCAACCCCCCACCCACCTACTGTACAGAACCTCCTCCAATGTACAGTTTCTACGTCAAGTGTATATACTCTCTTTTTTAGACTATTTTTGTATCACAAAGTACTGTATTTGTAAATCTGGTATGTCATAGATGTAGCAGTACTGTCTATCTGTCATATATGTTATGATTAATTGAAAATGGGGGACCCTGATGTAAACAAGACGAAAGTCTTCCTCTGGTCTGCATCCCCTTAACAATTGTGTGTATTGAGCTGTACTGTATTGTACCCATTCTGCAATCTGTTAATACAATTTCCAATCAATTACTGTACTGTATCTATGGAGGACAAACATGTCATGTCCAAATGTCATATCTAGCTACAGGCTATTAAATGGCACATTTTCATATTATTCCTTGCACACGGCTTAATATTTCTCTTTTCTAACAGGGGCGAGGGGGAAAAGTGGTGTGGACTGGTTCGGGACCAATATCAGGCTGGCATCAAGAAGGGTGGTGTCAGATCCAGTCAAGACATTCTCATGGCTCTGTAAAGAACTCATGCTTAAGGGACCCAGCACAGAGAAGGTCTTAATATACTGCAAGAGCATTTTTCTGACTGCTCTCTGCTCTACACAGATGTGTTCAAGCCGACCCTTGGGAGTATGTTTTTTCACCCAGAGGGAGCAAAAGACATTTCAGGCAATAGACTAGTGGACATGTTCCACTCAGAGGCACCTTCAGACATCTTCAACTCCTTGAAAGACCAGGTGGAAAAGTTTTGCAGGAGAGGAGTAATACTGTAGGAATAACATTGCTCACCCTTGAGTTACCATTGTGCTTCCTTTATGTTAATAAATAAATATCATTTGTGTTTACAAACCTGGTCATTTCTGAACCTACAGTACGTAGAAAGGTTAACCATCTGTACATTAGTGTGGTAGTGAAAGTTTAACCTTCTGTAGTTTCACCCCTTTTTTTAAGTTTTAAATAGACAATAATAAAAATAGTAAGATAAAATAGACAGAGTAAAATAGTGCAGTGCAATAAAATAGTAGAATAGAATAGATAATTTTTATTTTATTTTATTAACATTGCAGAATGGGTACACTAGTCAATACACACAATTGTTAAGGGGATGCAGACCAGAGAAAGACGTTTGTCTTGTTTACATCAGGGTCCTGTATGCCTCCAAATTCACACTAAAATGTGAGAATAATTAAATCACAACAGAGTTCTTCCTGGGATCCTCTGTCCGTGGCGTTCGTAAACGCTCATTGATCCGATCACGAACTGCTCCATACTCAAAAACACTATAACGGCATTTAACCATATCGAGCAACGACTGTCGTAGGTTGAGAGGTAAGGCAGACTTTCCCTGTAGGCCGCTCCAATTAACCTTCTGAGCCCACAGTTGGTATGTTGGAAAGTCAATTAGCAACATGAACATTCGAGCTGCATAGTCATCGGCTCGATTGCCGGCTTTGCTAGACATTTCGTACGACTTTTGCTCGTCTTCTGCTGAAATGGTTTGCAGTTGTATGTCGGGCAAAAGTTCACCATTTGTCGGCCTCTTTCGTTTAGCCACTGGCGGCTGTTTTTTTTTTAACGGTTCTGGGGTTTTGAACGGGGACACCGACAAGCTTATGGTAACCCCTTCAACCGCTGCAGGCATGGCGGCTTTGAGTGGTGACGGCGACAGCGTCAAGCTTATGGTAACCCCTTCATCCGCTGCTGCAGGCGTGTCGGCTTCGAACGGAGACGGAGAACCTTCATCTCTTTCAGTTGTGAATAGCTGGCGGTGAAAAGCCCGAGCAGTGACAGAGGGTTTGACTAGCCTTGGTCTGTTTAGTTGGTTGCGTAGCTGTCTAAGCTGTGTGGCGTGCAGATGTTCTGTAGCCTCATGTCGTCTCTCCAGCGTAGCACGACCTTGCTCTGTGGCCTGAAGTTGTGTACGCAGTATGGCCAAGTCTTTCTCCGTCGCCTCATGCCGTTTCTCCAGCGTAGCACGACCTTGCTCTGTGGCCTGAAGTTGTGTACGCAGTATGGCCAAGTCTTTCTCCGTCGCCTCATGCCGTGTCTCCAGCTTGGCAACGTATATTTTGACTATCGACATGACGATTCCATTACAAATCTCAGTCATGGTTTTTTCTGCATCTGCTGGTGTTGGACCAAGGATAGTTGGACCAAGGACAGTGGACTGCGGCGTCGACATGGTTGTAACTGCAGCCTGCACAGGAAAAAAAGGGATGCAAAATAAATTATTATTATTATATATAGTAGTAGTGGAATGGCGAGGATTGCAAAGCAGGTTAGATTGAATGATTGATTGATTGAAAAGTTTATTAACAGATTGCAGAATGGGTACAGTACAGTAAGCTCAATACATACAATTGTTAAGGGGATGCAGACCAGAGAAAGACTTTCGTCTTGTTTACATCAGGGTCCCCCAAACTGTACATTGGAGGAGGTTGGGTGGGTGGGGTGGGGTTGGGTCTTTTTACGTTGCTGTATCGTCCCACCCCTAAACGTTACTGTAGAGAAATATGCGCAAATGTTCTACGTTATATGCGTAAATGTCCGATGTCTCAATAGGAAAAGTATGTTGATGTAATACTTACAGCCTTTTTCTTAACCATCCGAATCTTGCTCTTTGGCGGCTGCTTTTCTTTGATTGGAGCTGCGATTACACACGGCCGATCAACAGTAGATCTCTTCGTTTGTTTACTGTAAAAAGTCGTCATTGCGATCTGTACTCAGTAAGAATACTATACTGTAGTGATTACACTGAAAAAAAGTGTATCGCTGTGAAATAAAATGTATTCAGCTGCTTGTCGCCCATTGGCCCAAGCTCACCAACCAACCAACGTATCTTGCGCTCGGCCAATAGATTGATGGTGGGGGGGGGGTACTGTACATTGGAGGAGGTTGGGTAGGAGTGGGGGGGGGGGTTGGGTAGGAGGGGTGGGTGGGGGACACTGTACAACTGTACAAGCAACACTGTACATTGGAATATTGACAAGACCATACTTGGTCATTTTTACTGTACATTGGAGGTACATCAGTCTCTGGGTTCTCAACATGATGTCACACCGTTTCACCTGATGTGAAATGGTGTAGTATATATTCAGATTCAAATTATTTATTGCCTATTTTTATTGTAACATATAATATACCCAATAGGGGATACAGACCTTCATCTGCACCTTTGTTTACACTGTTTATTTTTCTCATATTTTTATATTCAGATCTCATTTTATTGCCTATATTTATGTCTTTCTACTATTACCCTGTCCATACCTTTACTTCCCCACCCCCCTCCCCCATGCTGCTATGATACAGGAATTTCCCCAATGGGATCAATAAAGGAATGTCTTATCTTAACTCATGGATAGATTGCCAGATTACTATTGTGGCCAGGGATAGTAATCTGTATGCGACTGTACCAACACCCCCAGATAGACCATTGTCACATTTCCATATGAATTCTAAACTACTGGCAATAGCCTCCACTCACTCTGAGGACACTCACCTCTGCTCCCCCAAAGCTGGCAAAGTGTAGTAGTTTACATCAGAAATGTTGGAATGGAATGTAAGCATTGTTTTGCTAAGTAGCCCACTTGTGTATCCATTCAAAGAAATACAGCTCACTTGCCATTTAGCTGTTCTCAACTTACTTACAGACTTACCCCAGACTTTGAGACTCTTGTCAGGAGCAAACAACACCCCCAGTTATCCCATTAGTTAAGGGATGTTAAGCTAAAAAGTCTGCTAAGAAGCATAATTATTTATTATTATTATAATTTTATTTCATTGGGTTTTTAGCCCTAGTTGCACTTTTGTTGCAACCCCAGTATGAAAAAAACACCCTGAAGAAGGCCGTGTAGGCCGAAACATGTTGGACTTTTAAAAGATTTTTCTAAATAATGTAAGCCACTTATTAAAGGCTTTTTAAAAACTGTAGAGCTGCCTTGGATCTCAACCTTTCTTATATGAAAAAAACAGTGTTGAGACAACCCCCCCCCCCCACCTCCAATGTACAGCCACCCCCCCCCCCCCCCCCCACCCACCCACCCAACCCCACCCCACCTACCTACCTATTAACACCTTATCAAGGAGAGGGGGCAGGGAGGTGTCAAATGCGTCTGGTTGATACGGTCACAGTTCCATCCTAGAGGCTAATCTTTCCTGTGACAAAATGGCATCTATACATTTATGACATACTAGATTTGCAAATACAGTACTGTTTGTGATACAAAAATAGTACTTTATCATGGTCTGATCACATAAACAAAAAGTGTGGGCTTCTGTATCTTGTAGACCAGGCCCATTGCAAGTTGCTGTACTCTGTCGTCTACTCTAAGCCATCCTACTGTAGGTTGTCAAAGTGGGCAGGGGTGAGGTGGGTTCTAGGAGTAATAGTCCATGGGCCAGAGGCCAAAATTTCACTTGTCGGTGCCACTCAGGGTGAATAAACGTACATATCATTTTTTCAAAGATCTATGTCTGTAGATGATATTTTTGTATGATAGCCCTTCCCTTCCTTACAGGTCATTGTGAGCCTTAAATTAGAAGAGCAGTATTAGGCTCCTATTAAACTATACAGAACAGCCACTATAGTCTAGAATGGAAACATAGGTACCTGCATAGGGTGAATTTTTTTTCACCACCTGTTTTTTATTAATCCTTGGAGTGTCTATTTTAAGATTCTGACAGGTAACAGGTTGGAATAATGTCCCATGGGGTTTATTTTTAACCCTTTATTACACCTATCCTGAACCAAAACCTGAAAAAGAAGAAAAAGAAAACAGCATAACTTTTGAAGTTAACAACATATAGAGACAAATTAAAACATTTTCCCAAACTAGTTTGACCCAAGGAATTCAGTACAATTGTTATTTTTAAGATTCAAACACATCTTGATTAAATTTCAGGACAGAAAAAGCAAAAAACGCTGAAAAAACATATATCACATCTCTATTTTCCCTTTTACTGAAATGTAGTGCATTGAATGAATGAATGAATGAATGAAAACTTTATTTAACAGATTGCAGAATGGGTACAATACAGTACGGCTCAATACATACAATTGTTAAGGGGATGCAGACCTGAGAAAGACGTTTGTCTTGTTTCCATCAGGGTCCCCCATTTTCAATTCATATAGACATTTATGACATACACAACATACATGACATTTATGGCATAGGGACATATAGGTATTTAGTACTGATACATTTGTGACATAAACGGTATTCCAATATACAGTACTGTTACCCCTAGATCCTGACACAGTATATACATATGATGGGGAGGGGACTGTACATTAGGAGGGGGTGGGTCAACAGCATCAACTGATGCAGGTGGACCTATGTTTCCATTCTAGACTATAGTGGCTGTTCTGTAATAATAGGAGCCTAATACTGCTCTTCTAATTTAAGGCTCACAATGACCTGTAACAATGAAATAGTATAGGCATATTATACATTTCCTGAATCCTTATGGTCCTGAGAGTGTTGTAGATTTTGTGTCCCTGTTGCTCCTGACACAAGGCTAAAAGATAGTATATCATTTAGGCAAAAATCGTGTAAAAATTTGTGTTGTTGACTGTTCAAAGAGCTCCAGTGACACTGCGGTGGCCAGGAGCACGCAACAAGATGGTATACATTATGGTATATGATTTATGAATAGTATATTCCACTATAGCAGTATATGGTGTGCTGTACATTTGAATCTAATCTAATTTTGAGAGTGCAAATGTAACAGTAAAGTACAATAGTGATACACACCATAGGTCACTTTAAACACAAAGGACACTTTAAGAAAATAACTTGTTGTGATTAATGCATAATATAGTTAGTAATAGGGGGGGGGGGGACACTGTCCCCACTAATACTTGTCTACGCCAAGAAGCCCCGCCTCAAACCCGTGAATGGCCCATCTGTATCAGACCAATCAGATCAATCAACTACTGTACTACTGTATATATAAAGTGTTATAGTTTGTACAGTGTGTTGTGTGTGTGTGTTGTGTTGCTGCCCAAAATGACAAAAATTTGCAAACAACACTCGAGAGATGTGCGCAGACTTCGATCTCAAGGCATGTCGACCAAACGAATTCAGCAACACCTTGCATCGGTCGGAATCCACGTTACACAGAACACAGTTTGGACGCATTACAAAAGGAAAGAACCACGACCTCGAGCGCCACCTAAATTGTCTGAGTAAGTTATTATTTTTTAAAGCATCTTCATGGTTTAATAATGCAAACATATGTTGCAGGGACTTATTATAAACATCATATTGGCGTGACTGTATGCATCAATTAATGTCCTCTTTTTTTTCTTTCTCTATAGCAATGTCATGGTTGCTATTGACGAGATGACCAAGGCCCGCGACTGCATGGTTGCAAGACAAGTCCAGAAACAGCTGGATCACGTGTTTGGGGTCCGTGTCGGACTGAGTGCGATACGGGGAGCGCGTAGACGTCTTGGCTGGAAATATGGCCAGACAAAATTCTGGCCAATGATTCGGGAAAAGAATAAATAATTACGACTTGCACAAGCTCACCTATGGCTTGACACATTTGAAACATGGCATGACGTCATTTTCACAGACGAAAGCACTGTGTCACTCGAACATTTTGCTAGGCAGTGTTTCTCCAAGAAAGGCCATCGAATGGGTAAACCAGCCCCAAAACACCCATTGAAACTCCATGTTTGGGGCGCGATTTCCAGAGAGGGCCGGGGCCCTCTGGTAGTTTTTGATGGGATCATGGACAGATTGTTTTTTGAGGAAGCCATCATCAAGGCAGCGGCCGGCCCCTACATACGTGCAACCTTTGGGAGACGACACAGATTCTTCCAAGACAATGACCCAAAACACACAGCCGCACGACATTGCATTGAAGCAGAGGGAATTAATTGGGTCAAAACGCCCGCTGAGTCTCCAGACCTGAACCCCATTGAAATCGTTTGGCACATGTTAAAAGACTACATTCGAAGAGAGGCCAAACCTCTCAAAAAGGAGGCTTTGGTGGATGCCATCAACCTTTTTTGGGCAAATAAACTCACAATAGAAATATGCAACAACCTCATAACTGGTTTGGTAAAGGTTTTGCCATTAATTATAGAAAATAATGGAGGTCAAAGCGGAAAATAGAATAATGAAAGAAGAAAGGGGGACCCTGATGTAAACAAGACAAACGTCTTTCTCTGGTCTGCATCCCCTTAACAATTGTGTGTATTGACTAGTGTACCCATTCTGCAATGTTAATTAAAAAAAAATAAAAAATGTATCTATTCTATTCTACTATTTTATTGCACTGCACTATTTTACTCTGTCTATTTTATCTTACTATTTTTATTATTGTCTATTTAAAACTTAAAAAAGGGGTGAAACTACAGAAAGTTAAACTTTCACTACCACACTAATGTACAGATGGTTAACCTTTCTACGTACTGTAGGTTCAGAAATGACCAGGTTTGTAAACACAAATTATATTTATTTATTAACATAAAGGAAGCACAATGGTAACTCAAGGGTGAGCAACGTTATTCCTACAGTATTACTCCTCTCCTGCAAAACTTTTCCACCTGGTCTTTCAAGGAGTTGAAGATGTCTGAAGGTGTCTCTGAGTGGAACATGTCCACTAGTCCAGGGGTTCCCAAACTTTTTTTTTTTTTTTGCCATGCGACCGATTTTTTAAGCCAAATATCACTTCAATCCTATTAAGTTAGTTCAAGTTAGTTATTCATTTATATGTGCTATTTATGAGAGGGCTAACTTGTTGCAAAATAATAATGCTAATAATAATAGCCTCATTAAAATACTATTGTTGCTTCGGTTGTTTTCAGCGTTTTATGTGCATAATCTGTTATTTAGTTTGAAATGTTCGTTGAAATAAGTAGATTTTTCGTTTTTGTTTATTTATTAAGTTAATATAAAACCATATAGTCACATTTTAGAATACAATATAATAGAATTTTATAATACAACTAGAAACACTGTCCTGGCCTGCTTCTAAGTTCAGTGGCCTGACAAAAAAAAATTAAAATTAAAAAATTAATTTTTTTTTTTTTTTTTTTTTTAAATCATCTCGCGGCCCACCCGTGGCTGCTCGCGGCCCACCTTTGGGTCGCGACCCCGACTTTGGGAACCACTGCACTAGTCTATTGCCTGAAATGTCTTTTGCTCCCTCTGGGTGAAAAAACATACTCCCAAGGGTCGGCTTGAACACATCTGTGTAGAGCAGAGAGCAGTCAGAAAAATGCTCTTGCAGTATATTAAGACCTTCTCTGTGCTGGGTCCCTTAAGCATGAGTTCTTTACAGAGCCATGAGAATGTCTTGACTGGATCTGACACCACCCTCTTTGATGCCAGCCTGATATTGGTCCCCAACCAGTCCACACCACTTTTCCCCCTCGCCCCTGTTAGAAAAGAGAAATATTAGGCAGTGTGCAAGGAATAATATGAAAATGTGCCATTGAATAGCCTGTAGTTAGATATGACATTTGGACATGACATGTTTGTCCTCCATAGATACAGTACAGTAATTGATTGGAAATTGTATTAACAGATTGCAGAATGGGTACAATACAGTACAGCTCAATACACACAACTTTCGTCTTGTTTACATCAGGGTCCCCCATTTTCAATTAATCATAACATATATGACAGATAGACAGTACTGCTACATCTATGACATACCAGATTTACAAATACAGTACTTTGTGATACAAAAATAGTCTAAAAAAGAGAGTATATACACTTGACGTAGAAACTGTACATTGGAGGAGGTTGTGTACAGTAGGTGGGTGGGGGGTTGGGTTGGAACAGACCTGGGCATTATACTGACCGGCCCGCGAAAGATTACATGATAATAAAAAAAAATAAAAAAAAAACAAATAAAAAAATATTTTTTTTAATATATATATATATTTTTTTTTACTTTTTTTTTTTATGTCAACGTTCACACGCACAATATACGCTTACCTAGGATTTTACTTGATTCAACAACAAAGCAGTCGGGGCAAGCCGAAAACAGTGGAAATTGTGGTTATTTGAAGTTTGGATTTCTTTTTTCACAACTGAGGTAGGTAGATTACATTTTTAGAGACTAAAGTACAGAAAAAAGGTACCGTTGGGTACCGGTATCAATTCACAGGTACCGGTACCGTATCGGTTCAAATGTGAACGGTACCCATCCCTACTGAACACACAACTGCAGGGCAAGGGCATTTTTGCTCATGAAATGCATAGCCATGTGAAAGCCTTCATGACAAAGTTGCAATTAATTTCAAGGCAACTAGGCAGCAACAATCTCAAATACATGAAAACCCTGAAAGAAGTCAAACCATCAGCTGCTCACCGGCACAGGTACTCATCCATGTTGGGAGCACTGCATGATGAATTTTCAAGGCGTTTTCAAGATTTCAAAAAGGTTGAGGATGAAATGCAGCTGGTTTCCTCTCCATTTACCTGCAGTGTTGATAGTTGTTCAGCTTTAACTCATTGACCTGCAGTCTGATTCACTACTGAAAGATCACTTTAAGTCAGCATCACTGCTAGAGTTCTACTCTGCTCTCAAGGAGGAGAACTTTCCAAACATGAGGAGACATGCTCAGAAGATGTTGGTTCTCTTTGGATCCACCTATATGTGAACAGACATTCTCAGTCATGACGTTTACCAAGTCCAGGTACAGATCCTCTCTCACTGATGAACATCTGGCAGCTGTGCTTCGCATCTCCACCTCAGACATGCAACCTGACTTTGATGAATGAATGAATGAATGAATGAATGAATGAATGAATGAATGAATGAATGAATGAATGAATGAATGAAAACTTTATTTAACAGATTGCAGAATGGGTACAATACAGTACGGCTCAATACATACAATTGTTAAGGGGATGCAGACCTGAGAAAGACGTTTGTCTTGTTTCCATCAGGGTCCCCCATTTTCAATTCATATAGACATTTATGACATACACAACATACATGACATTATAGTGTATCTTGTAGACCAGGCCCATTGCAAGTTGCTGTACTCTGTTGTCTACTCTAAGCCATCCTAGGTTGTCAAAGTGGGCAGGGGTGAGGTGGGTTCTGGGGGTAAGGTCAAGTAGTAGTCTGACCAGTTTGTTTTGTGATGTTTGTAATTTTGTTTTAAGCGCCTTTGAGGTGCTTTGGTACCATGAGGTGCATGCATAGTCATAGTACCCTTGGATGAGTGCTCCTGCCAGAGTCTTCAGGGTATTCTTGTTTACCAGGGAGGAGATCCGGTACAAGAATCTAGTTCGTTGGTTGGGATCGTTGGTTGGGATCCAATGTCCAGTCCACCCAACCCAATACATACTGTACTGTAGTCAGAAATAAAACGTCTGCAGTAGTTGCATTTATTTTAAAATATGATTATTCGATCCACAGGACAGCCTGATCACAAGAGTTGACGGTCCAGTTTACATTTTAACATAGATAAATGCCTTGTATTTTCAATTCATCATAACATATATGACATACACGACATACAGATAGACAGTACTGCTACTGTACTGTACATCTATCCAGCTAAATGAACGTTAGCTAATGTTACGGCCAGCCTTGCGGTCGCATTCTATTTTCGAGGGACCATAACCATAACGTTAACTTGACATGCTATGCTTCATATGCTTTATTTGCGCAGTTGCTAGTGTTAGTTGATTAGTTGATTGTCGTTCTGACATAACTGCAGTAAACAAACGAACGGTAAACCTAAGTTATCTTACCAGTTAATTCACTACACGATCCACCAGCCTACTCACAACTGGGTTCCATCCAGTTACATTCCCCCCAGAGCCTAACTAGAGCCACATTCGACGAATAAGAGGCAGAGTAGGGGCGGGTCTTCGGTGCCAGCACGTTGGGTTGTCTCGTAAAGAATAATACTGCACTGTATCTAGATGACTATCCATAAAAAACGCACGTTAATCGAAAATACCACACCATTACTGTACCAATGACAGTCAAATAATCTACAGAAAAGCATTACATTGCAAAATAATATGTCCAAGACTAGTGTCGCATGCACACACAATTGTAGAATAGCTCCCTCTCTCCACCGTGTAACTCGACTCCCCCTACTGGTTGAACCAGGCAGAGCAGCGTGAAAAGAAGTCATCTTGCGTCAACCACCGGCATCTAGCTTGCTACCGGCGGGAGACGCCGCGTTTTCCAATCCCACATCTGTACCAATGTTCTTACCGTCTATGCTCGTGCATGATTGTAAGCATTTGCATACTGAACCACCCTTAATTACTGTAACTGAGGGGTACAATTCCCTGACTGTATTGTTAGATATGATACTTACTACCACTACCTCTTGTACTTTAGACTCTGGCCACCCAGTACTAGGTATAAATAATTATGATAAACACTCCCACCTGATGAAACGGATCCAACACAAATGTACCAAGTCGAAAGTCTGCGTTTAATAATAATACATAGCAAAAGGTATGTACAACGATCACTTAATTACATTTATGATTTGAAATAGTATGCACTTTTATGGCAAATGAGTATTCGTAGGTAGATCAATATCGAATGTCCAATCTCTGATTGCGCAGGAAGCAAATATACAACCTGGAATATTTAGGGAACAATAGCAATGATACTTGAATGATTATATAGCTGGATACACTAGGGGAAGGTTCCGACTGCTTGTAGGACAGCTGGAGGGGGGGGGGTAGAGTCTGGCTGTATCCCGTCTGGCCGAGGGTATCCTGGGAGAGCCCACAGTCGTGCGACCCGGTGCCCAGCGATCCTCGATCCACAGATGAAAGCAGTTGGACTCTCTGTGGCCGGCGTCCTCCGGTCCACGATGGAGAGACGTGAGGCGACCTCGTCGTGTAGAGCGTCTTCTCACCTGTCGTCCTCTCCGGGGGGGGTATTTCCAACACACCGCAGTGTTGGCCTTTATCCATAGAATAATCAAAGTACTCAAAGCATAATCCAAGCCGGGGAAGGCTAGCCGTCGTCGGTAGAATAATCCAATATACAGGTCCACTCGCTCTTTGGCCTGGAGCTCCTCGGGTGCAGCTTCACGTGGGGTCAACCACCCTGGATAAGCGTCCAGCTGATGCCCGAAACGATGGGGGTGCTGATTACTATAGAACTCTTACCGCACGAGGCACTACACATGAATAGACTATTATTAGCTTAATAGAATACGTCCAACTTGACGATATAGTGCCAAATATGACTATTCAAATATTAATATACACGATGTCTCAATGCCGATACTGGGCCGAATTGGCCTTACTGCCCACACGTGGTTCGCGGGGAGGCTTTTGCGTCTGTCACTCTGTTGGAGGGTAAGGAACTGGACTAAAAGGAAGCTCTACTTTAATAGCGCAGTATATATACGCACTATGAACAAATAGTACCATTAGTGGTGCGGTAGACATATTCCTACGCGGAACTAGGACTTGTCCATACATGTTGAGCGGTACGATTGAACCTGGTCTGAGGGGTATGGCGACCTGGCACCAAGGTCTCGTCCAATGGTAGAATGGAGACTATTATGGGATGTTCAGTAGACTAGAAGGGATATTCAATGCATATTGTACAAGGAATATACAAGGGATATCAGGGGATATACAAATACAATTAAATATATATAAATAAATATATATATTCGGTTTAATCTGATCCTTCAGAACAGCCGCCCCCTAATTGGTCCCAACCCAATTAGTTAAGCAGAGACAGATTAACCGCACTGTCTACCACTCAAGGGTTCGCTGTAAGGGTCAGTCAACTCACAAAGTCATAGGGTCATGGTCATCATCGATTGTGTCTGGGAGTCGGGGCAGTTCTATGAGCCTCGCCACAGGACGGGTGTAAATGCGCCCCTGGACGAGTACTTCAGCTGCTCGGACCTTGCCATCGGCACCGGTGATCACTTTGCTTACGCGGCCAGCCGGCCACATAGCTCTGGGTAGTGACTGGTCAATAATCATGACGACTGTTCCTTCCGTCAAATTGTCTCTCTCTTTTACCCACTTCTGGCGGGTCTGTAGAGACGGTAGGTAGTGCAGTAGGAAACTGCTCCAAAACTTGTCGGCTAATACTTGGCTGTACCTCCACATTCGTCGGCCGTTTGCTTCTTCAGGCCGGTACATTGTCTGGGGTAACGCGGGATCTAGCCGCCCCATCAGGAGGGTGTTGGGGGTGACTGGGTCGACATCTGCTACATCACTGGAGACGTAACCGAGGGGCTTTGAGTTCAATACTCCCTCAATCTCCGTGAGGACTGTCATTAGGACTTCTTCCGCCACAGTCTGGGCCCCAAGTACTGCGTACAGGGCTGTCTTTATAGAACGTACTTCTCGTTCCCAAGTTCCACCGAAGTGGGGTGCGTTTGGGGGGTTGAATTGGAAGTCAATCTGGGCTGGAGCGAGGTGGGTCTTAAGTTCTGGGCCCATAGCTTGGAAGCTCTCCCTCAGCTCTCTTTCTCCGCCTTTGAAGTTTGTCCCGTGATCGGACAATAATGTAGACGGTTTTCCTTTCCGTGATGTGAATCTTCGGAAGGCCATAAGGAATGAGTCTGCGCTCATGGTCGGAAGGAGCTCGATATGTATCGCTCTGGTGGTCATGCATTTGAATACAATACCCCACCGCTTCTCGGTGCCTCTTCCTTTCTTTATGTGCAGCGGGCCAAAACAGTCCATGCCTGTTGAGTGGAATGGCTTGTCGCCGAGTCGGAGGCGACATGGAGGTAGGTCAGCCATCCGTGGTATGCTGGGCTGCGCGCGCCACTTTCGGCAGTCTAGACAGGTTCGCTGGAAGCGTCGCACCGCCTCTCTTCCTTGAAGTATCCAGTAACGACGTCTGATTTCCGCGAATACTCTCTCTGCTCCTGCGTGGTGTACATCCTCGTCGTATTTCTTTATAATCAGCTCTGTGACCTTGTGTCGGCTGTTCAATACGATCGGGTACTTAATGTCATCCGGTAAATTGGGGGCTCTCCGCAGGCGACCACCCACTCTGATGAGGGTATGTGTGTCACTCTCGGGGGCCAGATGAATCAATCTGCTGTCTGATGGGACGGGCTTTCCTCCCTGTAGACAGTCTAGTTCATCGGGGAACGAGTCTCTCTGGGCTCGTTGCAGTAGAAGCAGTTCTGCTTCCTCGTAGTCAGCTGCTGACATATCAGCGGGGGACTTAATCTCTGGGTGGTGCCGCAGGAATGTCCGTTGCTGCGCACTCTCTATGGTAATGCAATCGTCTATGTTGGGGTCTGCGGAGACAACAGTGCTCAATCCACAGAACATGGGTTTCTTATTCTCAGCCTCCTCGTCACTTGCTTCCCTCGGGGTGGGCGTGGGCCAATCTCCTTCCGGGAGCTTGAGGAATGCTGGTCCGTCACTGTAGATGTTATGACGGGTTAAGTCATCTAGGGACATTCCCCGGGTGATGACGTCAGCTGGGTTGTGTTTTGTATCAACATAGCGCCAGTTTGCTTCTCTGGCCAACTCTCCGGTTAACTCTTGAATCTCAGTGACTCTGACTCCCACGAAGACTTTGTATTTGCATGAATCCGATTTGATCCAGGCGAGTACTGTCGTGGAATCTGACCACAGGATTGTTCTATGCACCGGAATGGTGAGCTCACGTTGGATGAGCGTGGCTAGATGCGCTCCTGCGAGGGCTGCGCAGAGCTCTAGACGTGGGATAGACTGTTGCTTGCGTGGGGCTATTCTCGAGCGGGCGAGGATGAATGCTGTGTAGATCTCTCCCCCCTCTTCTTGGGCCCGCAAGTAGGCTACTGATCCGTAGGCGACCTCGGAGGCGTCACTGAAGACGTGTAAATCCATTTTACATGTCTCTGGCCTCACCGTGGGTGGGAAGTAGCTTCGGCGTATATTAACGCCTGGGAGTGAGTGGAGTTCCATCTCCCACTCTCTCCAGGTGGATGCAAGGTGTGCGGGAATGGGGTCGTCCCAGCCCTGGTCCTTGTCCCACAATGCTCGTACAATCATCTTTGCCCTGGTGGTGTACGGTAGTATACATCCTAACGGGTCATATTGTCGGGCGAGTGTTCTGTACCCACTCCGTCTGGTGGTCGGTATTGCCGTCGACCTTCCCTGCTCCGTGGTCAGGGGTTTGTGTCTATAGTGGAGCGAATCTGTTTTGAAGCGCCACACTAGTCCTAGTGTCATCTCTTGGGCTTCTCCTGGGATTATGGCCATCCAGGTCTCGCTGCTCGCTGCCTTGTCCTCGGAGGAGAGGCTGCGCAGTACGTGCGGATCGCTGCTGGCCCACTGCCTGAGATCAAAGCCGCCTTTGATCAGAGAGGCGCGGAGTTTAAGTAGGAGAGCCTCGGCTTCTTCCTGGGTCGAAACGCTTTGTAGACAGTTATCTACGTAGAAGCTGTTCTTCACACTGTGTCGGACCTCTTCGTCCGCTGCTGGGTCCTCTGCGACATGTCTCTGTAGTGCAAATGTAGCACAGCATGGGCTGCATGTAGTTCCGAAAGGGAGGACTTCCCATTGGTAGATGGCTGGGTGCTCATCTCCTGGCCTCTCTCTCCATAGGAACCGCAACAGGGGCTTGTCCTCCTCTACTAATCTCACCTGCAGGAACATCCCTTTGATATCCCCGCTGATAGCCACCTTGTCCTGGCGGAAGCGGAGTAGTACGCCTAGTAGGGAGGGGCCGAGTGTAGGACCGGGCAATAGCTCTTTATTCAGATTTTGGGATCCGATCTGGTAGCTGCAGTTAAACACGATGCGGTCTTTGCCGTTGTGATGAACCTTGTGGTGGGGCACGTACCACGATTCAGTCGTCTGGTCGGCCTCTTTAATGTCAATCTTTGTGACGTGTCCCGCTGTGATGAGCTTCTCAATCTCAGCGCGGTATACACTTTCTTGGGCGGGGTCCTTGGCTAAGCGCCGCTCTGTGTTTAGTAGGTACCGCTCTGTGGCGTCTTTCTTTGCGTGAAAGGTAGGCATCCCTTCCCGCCGCAGGAGTGGCGTGGCGTATCTCAACACGCCGCTGACTGGGACTCTCTTTGTTCCCGTCTCGAGGAGGTTAATGGCGTAGATGTCGTCTTTAGAGCGAATGTCTTTCTTTTCGTTCTTAAAGGGCATTTGTTCTAAGGTCCATAGCCTCTCTACATGCTGCAGGAGTGCGGTGTCTCCCTCTGTGACTCGGGAGTGGAGACAGCTAGTGGCTGTGGTTCGGTTGAGAGATTTGGCGAGTGGGCCTTGGAGAGTCCATCCTAGGCGGGTCTCGACTGCTGCAGAACAGCCTCTGGGTCCGGTATGAACCCGGTCTATCGGGACAATGAGGTCTGCATGGTCGGAGCCTATCAACAGTGTCGGGGTAGCACCGTCTATGAGTGGGATCGGTAGCTTGCGTAGATGTACATATTTCTCCATCAGCTTGGCTACGGGGTATGTGTACCGCGAGAGTCCTATTTCTTGGCTGGTGAAAGCGTCTGTAATCCTGTACCGTCGCTCGGGCTGGCCGCTTGCTGCGATAGAGAATGAGACATTCTCGCCCTTTATCGTTTTCAAATCTCTTCTTATTGTCCGAATTGTCATTTGGTTTTCGCTCCCCCGCAGCCCTAGCTGGGCCGCAGCGGACGCGAGCAGAAGGGTCTTCTCTGACCCGTCATCAAGGACGGCGTAAGTGTCCATGACTTTATTCTGGTAGCTCAATGTCACACGGACTACCTTTAAGAGCACTCTGGCTCCGCTGCTGCTGGCGGGGTCGATGTACATGACGCTTGCTTTGCTGCTTGATGGGGCGGGTGGAGGCCGCCGTCTGTTACTGTCGTGGAGTATGTCCAGATGGGCTCCATCGCACCGACTGCACTTTTTCTTTAAGCGGCATTCGGCTGCCATGTGTGATCGCGCACAGCGAAAACAGCGTCTGTTGGACTTTATCCATTGACTCGCTTCCTCCGCATTCATCTTGGGGAATGAGTCACATTGTGACAGCCAGTGTTCTTTCTCACAGTAGGGGCACACTATCTTCCACTTCTCCTTTCTTGAGGGGGTACTGTGGCTCCTACTGCTTGGCATTGACTCCGATTGGTGCATGACAGTCACCGATCTTCTTCCATCATTTAGTCTCCTGGTTCCTTCTCTGGAGCCAGGGGTGCTCCGTCCGAATGTATCTAGCCGTAAGCTGCTGACTTCTCTCGCCAGGAAGTCGGCTAGATCGAGGAGGTTCGGTTCGGGGCCATTAGGGTCTCGGTGGTCTCTCTGCCGCCTAAAGCGCTCCTGTCGGGCGGGCGGTAGCTTCTCCAAGATCCTCTCTACATTTGAGTTGGCGTATAGTTCATGCCTACCCTTTTCCCTCTGCGCTCCCAGCATCCCTACCAGGGACTGCACTCTGATGGACAGGTCGTCCAGTGCTCGATTGTCTGTTGCTGGGGGTAGGCGGTCGATGTGCCTGATCTCCTGGATCACGTAATCCCATATACGTCCATATCTCTGGTCCAACGCTACCAGCGCTGCGGTGTATGGGGTCGTGGAAGTGGCGTAGGCGAGCGCTATGTTGTGCGCGCGGGGTACCTTTAAATGCTTCAGTAGTATCGCGTATTTATGGCGTTCATCAATGACATCCACCAACATTGTCTCCGGACACATGCGGAGCTCCGTATACTGGGCCCGGTTCTCCTGGGTGAAGTCTGGTACCATAGGTGTGCCAATGTATGACGCGGATTGTTGATACATCGGCGAGCGTTGGGGGAGAGGCCTCCTAGGCGAGTCTCCTCCTGCTCCTTGGCGTGGGCTGGTACCGGCTGTGTACCATGGCCCGCTGGTCCAGGTGCTGTACCTCGTGCGGGTCGTGCGTCGTGCTCACCCGTGAATAGCGTCGGGGGTCTGTAGCGCAGCTCCGCGGGGGTATAGCCTGGGCTGTACTGGACCTCCTGGTCCGGTAGAGTACTGTGCTGTCGTCGGGCGTGGTTCTCCTCCTCTTCCTCTTCGTCTTCCGTTAGGTCATCCAGGGCTTGATTTAGCCTCTCCGCAGTGTATGCTGCTCCTTCCCGGTGGCTGGGTCTCGCTTGGACCGGTTGGGGAAGGGGGTCTGCGGGGGGTATAAACCTCGTCTGTTGGTCAAGTTCAGGGTCGCTTACTCGGCTAGGGGATGCCGCCCTGGAGTGATGTCTAGACGAGTTCCTGGAGCCTCTGGTGGAGGGAGGGGGTGTTGTCCTTCTGATCAGCTGTTCTATTAGTTGCGCTTGTGCTCTGTCGCGCTCGGCTTCGCGCTTGGTGAGATCCGATTCTCTCTGGGCACCGGTGGCGGCGCGCTGGGCGTCGGCCCGGTCTCTTGCCATATTCTCTTCCATCTGAATGCGTCTTATTTCCAGGCGTATGTGCTCTTCTTCGCTCCGTTGCTGTATCTGCAATCGATCGCGTTCACCCTGGAGTCTATCGCGTTCAGTAGAGGCTTTCAGGCTGACGAGGAATGCCTGCTGTAGTGTCCTCTCTGCCTCGCTGGGAGAAGACGGTTGTATAGGGGAGCCGTCCCTTGGGGTACTCCGTGCGGAGTCTTGGAGCTCTATCTCCACGGTGCTCTCCTCATCTTCTTCCGTGCCGAGTTCTCTCTCGGTAGTGTTGTCTTCCTCCCGGGACTCGTCAGGGACTACTTCTTCGGTATTGGCGGGGTGTAAAGTCATGTCTGGTTCCCCCTAGTCCCCACCGTGAGCTGGGTCAGTTACGTTAGAACCCATAGGGGCCTCTATGGTCGGGGTAGCCTGGTCGTTACGGTTAGACATAATTTTACTTTCTAGTTTTACCGCGTTTACTGTTGGTAGAAGACTAGGTGGTTGTTGACTGACAGCGTAAGCCTCTAGGTACTGAGGGAGCTGTCGTTTGCGCCGCGGGCGTTGTTGGTTAGGAGGATCGTTTCGTGGAGTGTTCATCATAGGCCATTTTAATATTAATAACACTATATTAATATTACACTGATTACCCTCCGGCTCGAAGGACCAATTGTAACTGAGGGGTACAATTCCCTGACTGTATTGTTAGATATGATACTTACTACCACTACCTCTTGTACTTTAGACTCTGGCCACCCAGTACTAGGTATAAATAATTATGATAAACACTCCCACCTGATGAAACGGATCCAACACAAATGTACCAAGTCGAAAGTCTGCGTTTAATAATAATACATAGCAAAAGGTATGTACAACGATCACTTAATTACATTTATGATTTGAAATAGTATGCACTTTTATGGCAAATGAGTATTCGTAGGTAGATCAATATCGAATGTCCAATCTCTGATTGCGCAGGAAGCAAATATACAACCTGGAATATTTAGGGAACAATAGCAATGATACTATAGTGATTATGAATGATTATATAGCTGGATACACTAGGGGAAGGTTCCGACTGCTTGTAGGACAGCTGGAGGGGGGGGGGGGGGTAGAGTCTGGCTGTATCCCGTCTGGCCGAGGGTATCCTGGGAGAGCCCACAGTCGTGCGACCCGGTGCCCAGCGATCCTCGATCCACAGATGAAAGCAGTTGGACTCTCTGTGGCCGGCGTCCTCCGGTCCACGATGGAGAGACGTGAGGCGACCTCGTCGTGTAGAGCGTCTTCTCACCTGTCGTCCTCTCCGGGGGGGGTATTTCCAACACACCGCAGTGTTGGCCTTTATCCATAGAATAATCAAAGTACTCAAAGCATAATCCAAGCCGGGGAAGGCTAGCCGTCGTCGGTAGAATAATCCAATATACAGGTCCACTCGCTCTTTGGCCTGGAGCTCCTCGGGTGCAGCTTCACGTGGGGTCAACCACCCTGGATAAGCGTCCAGCTGATGCCCGAAACGATGGGGGTGCTGATTACTATAGAACTCTTACCGCACGAGGCACTACACATGAATAGACTATTATTAGCTTAATAGAATACGTCCAACTCGACGATATAGTGCCAAATATGACTATTCAAATATTAATATACACGATGTCTCAATGCCGATACTGGGCCGAATTGGCCTTACTGCCCACACGTGGTTCGCGGGGAGGCTTTTGCGTCTGTCACTCTGTTGGAGGGTAAGGAACTGGACTAAAAGGAAGCTCTACTTTAATAGCGCAGTATATATACGCACTATGAACAAATAGTACCATTAGTGGTGCGGTAGACATATTCCTACGCGGAACTAGGACTTGTCCATACATGTTGAGCGGTACGATTGAACCTGGTCTGAGGGGTATGGCGACCTGGCACCAAGGTCTCGTCCAATGGTAGAATGGAGACTATTATGGGATGTTCAGTAGACTAGAAGGGATATTCAATGCATATTGTACAAGGAATATACAAGGGATATCAGGGGATATACAAATACAATTAAATATATATATATAAATAAATAAATATATATATTCGGTTTAATCTGATCCTTCAGAACAATTACCATATATGGTAATGAAATGTAGAATAATGGACTAAGCGGACTTGAAACTTCACTGAGAGCGAGTCCTCCGTGATAAATCTTGCTCTCAGTGAAGTTTCAACGGAGGTCATCTATTCTAACCAACAAAAAAATTAAACTAGAAAGCATTAGCCCATTATAATTGCACTCCTGTTGGGTCATTCGTTGGGTTGGTAAGAGACTCAGAGTCATTAACTATGGCTTCAGTGGATAACCCCGATCACCTGCACTTAAGCGATATTTTAATTATAGATACCCCAGTAATAACATTACAATTGAATTCAATACAATGCATGCCTTCCTCCCGGTCACCACCAACGACATGTATCAGTCAAATGCGCATCGCAACATTGACTGAGTGGAATCCCTTTCTATTCACATAACTGAATTTGTGATGGAGCTTTGACAGCTACATGGGTGGTACAGTAACAGTATATTGCTTGATCCATCTCCAATATTATCACGATGGACCGTGCTGGTGGCCAACGACCCGAGGGTGGAGAGGACTTGAATGTGCATGGGGGTGGCATTTGTTCGTTTTGTTCCACGCTCTAATTTGTGTCCCAAATTGTGGTACAAATCAAGGAGAATGTGTCTCTGGTAGCGCACTCTAGTTAATATTATGTTCTCTCTGCAAATAGACTGTCCCATCTCTGAAAACAGCTCCCCACGGAGCGCAGTCAGCGCACCCCGTAGTATTCCGATAGCGCTATATTGATAAACCATGCTGCATTCATTCGGAAAGAAAGACCTATTCCAAATGCTATTTATAGGGTTTGACAAGAATTACACTAATGTCGCTATTTTACAATGAACTATAATGAATTACGGGTCATACAGAACACGTCAGTGTTGAAACTAATGCACAAAAGCTTATTTCCGTGTTGCAGTTTTCTTATTCTAGCACTGGGTTAATGTACGCACGGTCTGAGCTGTGCGTAGATATATACACACAATTTTGCTTAGAAATTATCGTATGCACGGTTTACCCGCATATCTGTGCGTACGCACCATTGATAAATGAGGGCCCAGGGATTTAAGGGTTGAGGCCGCAGCATGCCTATAAATTACATCACTTTATTACATGGCGTTTTAATATTCGCCGAAATGCTTGATTGTGATTGGTCAATAGCCCCTGACAGCGGTGAATTATTTTTCGATAACTGACCGCTGCCATGGGCAACGCGCAATAATCACCGGTGATTATTGCTTTTCGCAGCTGGAGCAATCAAGCCCACTGACACACAGTGCAATCAGACACACCTGCCGGCTGCCGGCGATAATAATAATCACTTTATTTGGGCTGACAGAGCCACAGAACAACTGCGTCTGCATTTGATCTCGTCTTGTCGATGGTGTAAAATGAATTAGGTATATTGTTAGTAAGTTAGCCATGTAATAAGCGGGATAATGTATAGCTATACTCGGTCATTGTCGCAAAATAATTGACCATCACTGACTTTTAAAACACCTCGGCGAGGCGCCTTTGTGTTCTAAACTCTGTGTCGGTAAATTATTTTGCGACAATGACCTCGTAGCTATACATTATCCCTTACATAGTCCAAGACTGATAAGAAAACTGCTTTGACAACTCTCTTCCTACTAATCAAAGGAAAGCTTCCTACAATCAAAATGCTCCCCCCCAGGCTACTGCCTTAGTTTGTGTTGTTCCTTTTGACAGATATTGTTTATTTGAGTTTTGCAGACTGCTTTTCCAATCAATTCAATTGAGAGAATGAGACCGGAGAGATGGGGGTGGGGAAGAGAAAGCTGCTGTAAGTAGAGCCCAGACAGCCTAGTAAGATGAATAAGTACTGTGTTTGTGTTTGAATGTAGTATAATCAGTTGGGCATAATGTCTAAGCATCTAAGGGCCAATGTCATAGATATGGCATAGTCATAGACTGCACAGACCTCCATGGAGAGGAGCACTAGTCTCTTGGGGGGCGCAATCCCTGCATTCATACCAGCCGTATGTCACTGAAAATGATCTCTTGAAAAGAGAGGGAAACCTTCCCTGGATGCCTGAACTGAATGGGGAGAAATATATAGTGGAATTAGCTCTTGGATATAAAAACCATTCCTTTATGCAATCCAGACAGTTAAACACAACACAAAGGCACTTGAAAGTACTGAGTGCAAGTGGAGGAGAAATTAACTGTGGAGGTTCAAACCATTCAGGCATTGAAGCCAAGAAGCATTTCTCCCCTATATCCCATATATCCAGTAATGTAACGTTCCCTTCTTGCACAGGGTATTGTCATTCCCATCATACCTTTCCCTGCTCCTTGACCAGGGGGATCTTCTTTCCCCTCCTTTAGCCTTCAGAAAAGATGACCCATTAAAAAAAGTCTGATTATTTCTCCTCCAGGAACTACATTCGCCTGTCAGTACAAAGGAATTACCTGGCTGCTTCCAATCCACAGATCAAGAGAGCAAGGAGAGATTGCCCTCAACCACACCGGAGATGACACGCTCGGAAAATACCGCATGGGACTCTGGAATGGCACTAATCTCCAACAAGAGGTTAGCTGGAGCTTGCTCAGATATATAACAAAAAAGGAATCTCTGTGTATCTGCATGTCAGTGTGGTTTAACTATGAAGGAAGGAATCTCTGCATGTCTGTCTCTGTGGCATGCATAATATCAAGAAACAAGAACCATTCATCTGATTGACTTTACACTTGGTGGGTGTATTACTGAGGACCCAAAGGAGTGCAGTGTCGAATCATGGGGCAACAGGAGGTAGAGCAGTCATTTGGCAATCCGGAGGTTCCCGGTTCGATTCCCGCTCCTCCCGGGCAGCGTGTCGATGTGTCCTTGAGCAAGCCACTTAACCCCTAATTGCTCCCGATGAGCAGGTTGGCACCTTGCATGGTTGCCTCCGCCGTCTGTGTGTGAATGTGTGAGTGAATGGGTAAAAATGTGCGTGACAAATTGTAAAGCGATTTGGATAAAAGCACTATATAAAAAAGCAGCCATTTACCTATGTGATGCCATTTGGCCAGATGGTGGTCCTATGACGACCTTTATGCAAATCTTGAGAATAATTTATCCAATTGCAGTGTCGAATGTGATGTAATTTGGCTCGATGGTGGCGCTATAACAACAAACTATTACATTTCACTCGTTCCACATGGGCACACGCTCATATTGAACGGGCACTGCACTAGTCTAACCTCTTAACAATTGCCCCCAAAAGTGGCCATTTTAGTTTTATTTTTTTGAGGACTGCATACCAAAATACTATACTTTATACTTATAGCACATGCATGAGCCTGGTCTCTTTTGAAAGATGACATTCTGAAGTGTCTGATACAATAAAGAGAATTTACTTTTAGTGACAGGGAAACCGCTTTCGCATTATTTCCACTCGCTCCGTTGTGTGGCTACAACCAGGGGCTGAGATATGCAGATCAGTGCCTAATTCACGTCAGCGAACCAGTCAAATCAGAATGGCTTGGTTCAGTGGGGGAGGACCTTGTCTCATCTGAATTGGAGGAATGCGCCAAAAATGTATTGAAAATAGTTCCCCTTTAAAACAATATTATTATATGATTATGATAGTATATCATTATATTGCGTAATATGATTTGGAAGTAAATTCCATTTTACCATTGCACTGTACGTTTAAGCAATAATACACAATAAGCCATGGTATGTCATGAAAGCGGTTTCCCTGTCACTGACACTTCCTCAAACAGGTTGACGTGGCGCGAGTGTTGATAGAGAGAGAGCGAGAGAGAACGAGCAAGTGAGAGAGGGAGAGACAGACAGATAGAGAGGGAGTGAGAGGCTCTCATACGGTAAAACTTGAGTCATCTCGGAGCATTTACACACACTCCCGACTGCGTGTGTGTGTGGGGAAACACACCACACACACACGCTCTCGGAGCATCTCTCCTCTCTCTCTCCTTCTCTCTATCTGTCTCTCCCTCTCTCTCTCTCGCTCGCTCGTTCTCTGCTCTCTCTCTATCAGCACTCGCGTCACATCAACCTGTTGCAAAATATCATAGCGCACACGCACACACCCACGCATATTCCAATCCGTGCAATAATATTCACGGGGTATATAGTCATTTGAAACAAGTTACCAATGCATTGTCCCGTGAAATTATAACCCCCGCTGCGAAATTAATTAGTCTCCCTCTCTATCTCTCTCTCTGTCTGTCAGTGCAGACTGTGGGTGACTGTCATACAGCGCATTGCGAGTATGGGCGGAGCCCAGCCAAAAACAGCTTGGAATCTTGAAGGGTAGAAAATGCTGCTCTACAGAACTTGATTAGAAATACCAAACAATCAGGTGCGGCTACGTGGCGTAGTGGGCAAGGCGCTCGCCACGAATGACGGAGACGCTGGGCTTGCCTGTTCGAGCCCAGCGCTCCACATTGCTTTCAGTTTAGCTGGTCGTTCATACTAATACACATTGGCCGTATTAGGGGGTGGGAAACTGATGGGTGGGGATCGGGCGTTGTGGACAGCGACTCCTACAGGTCGGTTGGTGCGCCTGCACAGTAGAATCAGGAAGTGTCGGGGGCAGCGTGAGCCTCCCACATGTTACTCCTCGCCACTGAGAGATCGAGCTGCGCAGGTGAAAAGATGCGACTGCTGTTACCTCAAGTACCGGAGGGGACTTGTGCTATGTATGACTTAGTCCACATTGCAGCCGGCTTGTGGGAGGCAAGAAACAGCGTTCGTGACAGGGGAGGGTTGAATTGGATGATACGAAATTGGGATGGGAGAAAATATAGAAAATGGGAGAAAAAGTGGATAAAAAAAAAGAAATACAAAACAATTAATTATTTTTAAACAAACCTTACAGATGTGTTCCATAGACTCACAGGAATTGTGTAAAATTGCCCAAATAGTGAAAGAAATAGTAAGATAGTTCCCCTTTAAGAAAAAGAGTATTTAACTCAATCATCGCAGGACCCGATGATAGTCAGGTTATCTCGCCAACCGTTCAGCGCCAGACCCGAGTATAGTTGGGTCTTCATCGTTATTTATTTTATTCAATATTTCCATTCATTACAGGCACACGGACATCGGGGTTAACATGGGGAATCATCCTGAGAATGCCAAAGTGCAATACCGGCCACATCCACCCAGGTGGCAGTATCGAGCACCCTTTGAAACATTATATCTTGGCCTGTGCGTCGATCAAAAGTCTCTGGTCGGATTTCTATTGGTCGGGCAAGGGGGGCGGTTATAACGGTCGGATTGAGAAGCGTGAGCGTGAATTGCTCCCGGTGCATGATGTGTGGCGGATTATGTTGGCGACACGATCGACACCAATACTGGGACTCTCAATCAGATAATCGGAATATTCTTTTTGGGGTACATCCTAGTGAAGGTAAGGGCTATATGATATCAATCCTGCATTCTATCACAATATATGTGTTACGTTACTCCACAACGTGTGCCGTTGGTGATGATCAAAGCATAAAAAAACTACCCCCCACCACCCTTTCATGCATTCATGATGAAACATAATACAGATAATATAGATGTGATTTCGAAATAGTAGCGTGTGTACAGGCGAGAAACGGCAACGTGTTTAGTGAATTGCACGTACATGTATTGCTGCATAGCGTTGTTTTCTGGGATTAGACAGGATTACTCTAAAACTATAGTCATATTCACCACTAGGGGTGGGGGGGAAATCGATACGTAGTAGTATCGCGATACTTTGCGTGGCGATACTGTATCGATACAGGGACGCCAAGTATCGATATTTAATTATTCGTAAAAATTTTAATAAAAGATAATTTTTTTTTGTATAAGGAAGTTGCATTGTTCATTTCAATACCTGTAATAGTACAGTAGTCCACACACACACATGTGCATTCAGTTAAGTTGGAATATGACTGTAATACAAAGTTTGTCAGGTACAGTACATGCAACACAGATTACAGTGTTTACATCTGTCTGCTTGAGAAAATACCATGTTCTGCAATACAAATTATTGAAGTGAGATGAACAGACTGAACTTTATTTTATTAGATAAAACATGTTGACAAAGTTTTACTTTGCAGTTGAAAAAAGGTAATAAATTAAATTTGATAAAGAAAGTAAAAAGTAAAAAAAAAATCGCAATACTCAGCGTATCGCGATATATTTAGTATCGCGATACTATCGTACCGTGACACAAGTATCGCGATAGTATCGTATCGTGAGGTCTCTGGTGATTCCCACCCCTATTCACCACGGTATAAAACGGGAATGTATGGATGAAAAAGTTATTTCACATATTGAACGATAGATAGTAGATGTAAAATGGGCCATAGTATTGTATCCATAGCTATAATATCTAATATAGTTATAGCCCTGCAAACGTATTCCTATATTTTAGAGCGTCTGCCTTTTAACAACACATCACGCATATCGTTGTGGTGTCCATTGAGTTAAAAAATTAAGATTTTGGTAAGTAATAGGGCTATACCTGTCATGGTTTTTGCCTTATTTCACCTTTCTGTGAGGGACAGCTGTCTATTTTTGCTTTATTTCACCTCTCTGTGAGGGATAGCTGTCAATCCCTGTTCCCTGTGGTTAATTGCCTCATGGGTCGGCAGGTGTGTGTGCTTGATTGCACTTGATGCAGTCCAGCTGTGCCTATGGCCATGTGGAGTCTATTTAAGTTTGGAGATCGCAGTGTCAACTGCTTTTTCATTTCCTAGTGTTGGTTGGCCTTTTGGTCACACTCATTATATTGAAGTGTAGTCTGATCTCTGATTCAGAATTGAGCTTTATGGTAGTCATTCTTATTTTAGGCTACTCATGTGATTCTACACATAAACTCCCTTAGTGGAGGTTTATTGTTTTACTTATTCAAATATAAACTCCTTTATTAGGAGGTATCCTTGTGGCTTATTTACTTTTATACTATACCTCTTTATTGAGAGTAGTCCTGTTTTTTGGGACTTGATTTCTTTTCTTAATTACTCACTTTGAGATTTCCACCTGTAAAGGTTGTTTTCTGTTATTTATAAAAAATGTAAAAATTTTTTTTTACATGACATAAAACTAGACACACAAACATTAACAGTAAATATCCACAATAAATCACAGGACTATACAGTCCATTATTTGGATCAATATAAATGTAGGTTACAAGATATAAACATAATACTTACAATACAATACATACATATTCTCTTGCTCGTTCTTCTTCCCCCCCCCTCAGGACCCCCCTTGGATAATCCATCCATTATTTCGTTTCTAACCAAGGATTACAATCCATATGCTAACCTTTATTCTCTCCACCACCTCTAACCAGATTGCAATGCTGGCTTCATTGACACCTAAAATTCTTGCGGTAGATATCTCTAGATAAATCACATCGAGATAGGTAAGAACCCATACCTTCCGGCACATTTTATCCGGTTGAATCCAGCGTGATGCTATCAGCTTTTTAGCAGCCGTAAGACCGGACATTTTTTTTTTTTTTTTTTTATTGCAAAACAAAAATTATTAAGAGTCAGTACTCAACACATAATGCATAATGAAACTAACAGTCAAGGTGGTTACAATTACATGCAAGTACAGAAACAAGACAAAAAAAAGTCTATAATAATATTTTAACCGTATACAGTGTATATCCAGCGAAATTAACAATTATACAAATGCTTATATAGGACATACCCCTAATACCTATTTTCTAAAACCCTACACACATATGCTCCAGCTCGAACCCCCCCCCCTCCCGGACCCCTCCTTGGATAGTACCTCCATTATCCCTCACTCCTAACCAGACACTACCATTATAAGCTAGCTTTTATTCTCTCCACCACTTCTACCCACATTGACATTTTGGATTCGTTGAGACCCAGAATTCTTGCTGTAGATATTTCTTGATATATCACATCGAGATATGTAAGAGACCAAACTTTCCGGCACATTTTTTCCGGTTGAAACCAGCGTGATGCGATCAGTTTTTTAGCTACTGTGATACCCGATAAGACCAATCTCTTTAGCTGTGGATTTACTGCAAACTCAAAAACATCATTTAAAAGCAATACAGAGGGGTGTACTGGTATATTCCAAGATACGAGTTTTGATAATTGATGGGTCACATCTTTCCAGAATGCCTTAACTGGTGGGCAGTCCCAATACATGTGCATAAATGTCCCTTCGTCTCCATTTGTACATTGGGAGCATTTTGAGTCCTGTTTCAGGCCCATTCTGTTCAGTCTTATAGGAGTCAAGTATGTCCTGTGAATATAGTTAAGATTGATTTGTTGATGGTCCGGGTTCCTTGATGTAAGACGGACATTTGCCCATGCTTCTTGCCAATCAAAGTCACTTTCCAGGTCTGGAATATCCCTCCTCCAGACAGTGTCTAGTTGAAGGGTTTCATACGAGGACGTTAGTAATTGATAATAAAAACCTGATACAAAACCTCCCAATGTTTCTCTTTCATAGAAAAAATTGTGGTATCTGTGGTGTTCAACTGGTATGTGTAATGGAACACTGTGAGACCTCAAACATAGGCGTAACTGTATGTAAAAAAGCCATGTGGACTCTGTGAGGTTAAACTTTGTGCATATTTCTCCATAACTACAGAAGCCCTGGTTATTAAAAATATCCCCTAATGAGTGTATGCCTTGCTCTTCCCATATAGGGAATCTTATAGGACGTTTTCCCATTAAGAGTGCATTGTTATTGAATATGGGAGTGTGATTATGCCATTTTTGAGGGTTAGGATATATTTTTTGTGTTTCCCGCCATGTTCGGATTGCATGGGTAATTATGGGGCCAAATTTCCGCTCACAGTGCTTGATTGGAAGTTTAGTGTGTGCTATGTCCTTCAGTCTCTGTGGGGCTACTATGTTTTCTTCCAATTCTCTCCAAGATACCAAAGCCTGGGGATCAAACCATATTGTCAATGGTCTTAATGTGAAAGCCTTAAAATATTGTAAAAAATCTGGAACTGCCATGCCACCGTCTGCTTTATTTCTCTGTGCGGTGGATCTTTTTATGCGAGGTGGTTTGTTATTCCAAATAAATTTGTATGTGGAGGAGTGTAATCTTTTCCAGTAGCCCTCTGGAGGGGGTAACGGTAGCATTGAGCTGATGAAGTTGATTCTTGGTAATACATCCATCTTAACTATTGATACCCTTGCCTGTACTGAGTTTTTAAGTTTTGCCCACCTGTCCAGGTCGTCTTTGATTTTGTTCTGTATTTTTGTGTAATTGTGCTTCACCGTTTGTCTTATGGTGGGAAATATTTCCACACCCAAGCATCTAAAATGTTTTACCATGGGTATCGCACCTGGGAGGGTTGTGTCTTAAATTGACTTCGGCCAATTTATTTTAAATCCCGATAAATCACCAAAGTTCTCTATCAACTTGAGTAGATGAGGCAATGTGGTGTTGGGGCTTTGCATGAACAATATTACGTCGTCCGCATATAAACGGATTTTATGTTGTGTGCCCTTGATTACGATTGGTTCTATGTATTGGGATTGTCTTATATATTGTGCTAAAGGCTCTAATGATAGATCGAATAGTCCGGGACTAAGAGGGCAACCCTGTCTGGCTGAGCGTGATACCGGAAAGATTTCGGAGATGAATGTGCCTGTTGTAATCATGGCCGATGGGTCCTTGTATAATACTTTAATCATATCATATAGACCGGACAAAATTTGTCTCTTTAGCTGTATAGAGGCTGCTAACTGAGAAACATCATTCAACAACAATACAGAAGGCAGTACAGGTATGGTCATCAACACCTGCAGCATTATCTACAAACTATAACTTCACTCACACACCTCGACCCTCCAGACGGGGTGGAGGCACTGGCCTCATGACATCTCCTTCATGGGCTACACACGTAACACCACTCCCAGAACTGTCACTCTCCTCCCTCGAATATCATGCAGTATCTGTCTATAATCCTTTCAATCTCACCATTGTTACACTCTATCGCCCTCCAGGTCCCCTCGATCACTTCGCAGATGAGCTGGACATGCTTCTAAGCTCCTTACCGGAAGATGGTACCCCTCTCCTTCTATTGGGCGACTTCAACCTGCCTGACTCATCTCAGTCGGTCCCAGTGGTCTCCCTTCTACAACAATTTGACCTGACTCCCACTGCCATGCCTCCCACCCACAAAGCAGGCAACTCCTTGGATCTCATATTTTCCCGTAACCCCAGCATCATTAACACCACGGTAACTCCCCTACATGTATCTGACCATTCCTTCATATCCTTCTGACTAACTCATGCTTAACCGGAAGGTCTTCATCCCAACTCAAACCGTCTCACTCAGACGCAACCTGCCCTCCCTATCCCCCTCCACCCTCTCCTCAAGTTTCAAGTTTCAAGTTTCTTTAATAGTTGTCATACAGAAGTACAGAATACTTTTATACAAAATGCTTCTTACTGTTACGCTCCAGAGACTGTGCAAGACAAGATAAGTATGAAATAAAATAACATAGTATAGCATGTAAATTAGAAGTAAAAAAATGAGGTCACAGTGTTCAGTATAGACATATGTACAATGTTCGATGCAGAATAGACGTAACTGAGTTACCATATAATATACAATACTATGCAGTGTACTAATATACAATACTATATAGTGCAAGGCAGAAATGGGATGAGGTGCAATTTAGGTACAATTTACAGTAGGTGTACGAGTTGTAGTGCAAATCCTTTATCAATAAATATAAAGTGTGTTTGTGTGATCTAAAGTGTGGAGAGTGGGTGCTGCAGTGTGTTGTTTGTTTAAGTGAGTGTGTGCGTGTGGGTGTGTGTGCTGTGTGCATTTGATGGTGGTTGCATAGTGTTTATTGTTCGTTTAGCAGCCTGATGGCCTGGGGATAGAAGCTTCTTCTGAGTCTTTCTGTGCTCGCCTTAAGACTCCGGTATCGCTTGCCTGACCGCAGCAGTTCAAAGAGGCAGTTGATCGGGTGGCTCGAGTACTTAATAATTCTCTTAGCCTTCCCCCTGCACCGCTTGTTGTAAATGTTCTGGAGGGTGGGAAGCCCCCCTCCATTTGTGCGTTCGGCTGAACGTGTCACTCTTTGTAGTCTGCTACGGTCTTGTGCAGTGCTATTCCCAAACCAGGAGGTGATGTTGCCAGTCAGGATGCTCTCTATTGTACATGAGTAGAAGTTCATAAGGATCTTCTGACTGACTTGGAACTTCCTTAGGCGCCTGAGGAAGTAGAGGCGTTGTCGTGCCTTCTTCACAACACTGTCAATGTGTGTGGTCCATGTCAAATCCTCGGATATGTGGGCTCCGAGGTACTTGAAACTGTTCACTCTCTCAACCGGTGCCCCGTCGATGCTGAGGGGGCTGTAGTCCTTGACCCCCGACCTCCTGAAGTCCACAATCATCTCTTTTGTTTAGCTGACGTTCAGGGAGAGGCAGTTCTCCTGACACCACTGTGACCTCTTCCAGGTAGGCCCTCTCGTCGTTGGCAGAGATCAGGCCCACCACTACTGTGTCATCAGCAAATTTGATGATTGTGTTGTTGTTCCGCTGTGCTACGCAGTCATGTGTGTACAGGGAGTAGAGGAAGGGGCTCAGAACACAGCCCTGGGGGGCCCCTATGTTGAGCGTGATGGATGAGGAGGTGCAGTTGCCTGCTCTTACCACCTGGGGTCTGCCCGTCAGGAAGTCCAAGACCCACTGGCAGAGGTCATAGTTCAAGCCCAGGTCCCTGAGCTTAGCTATGAGTTTGGAGGGGACTATGGTAATGAATGCTGAGCTGTAGTCGATGAACAGCATTCTCACATAGTTCCCCTGCCTCTTGTCCAGGGGTGATGCTGCTGTGTGCAGCACATGGGCTATGGCGTTCTCCGTGGACCTGTTGGGGCGATATGCAAATTGCAGGGGGTCCAGGTTGATGGGGAGGGAGGAACAGATGTAGCCCTTCACTAGCTTCTCAAAGCACTTCATGGCTATGGAGGTGAGGGCTACAGGGCGGTAGTCGTTGAGGCAAGCGGGCGTAGAGTTTTTGGGTACAGGGATGATGGTGGACTTCTTCAGACAGGTGGGGATGACAGCCTGTTCCAAGGACAGGTTGAAGATGTCAGTGAATACCGGGGCCAGTTGGTCGGCACAGACTTTTAGGACGCGGCCGGGGATGCCGTCCGGTCCTGCTGCCTTCCTGATATTCACTTTTTTAAAGATCCGTCTCACCTCATGCTCTGTTACCCTGAACACTGAGTCTCCATCAGCAGACCCCCCCCCCCCATTGCCGTGGTTTGTAGGCTGGTGTTGTTATTCACAGCCTCAAACCTCGCATAGAAGGAATTGAGATCATTTGCTAAGGAGATGTCACTGTTCAGTTTGAGGGAGGTGCCTTTGTAATCTGTTATTGTTCTGAGGCCCTGCCACATCTAGAGTCAGCCTGTTCAAACTGAAGTTCAACTTTATCCCTGTAACGCCGTTTTGCCTCTATTACTGCTCTCCTGACGTCCTCTGACATAATATCCGCTCTACCTTTGAGTGACACCTTCTCTGCTGTCCCCACAGAGATGGCAACCTCCACCCTCCTCTCAGCCCTTGCAACCTTCTTCGACAAGCTCTGTCCCCTCGTTGAGAAACCTGCCCGCCGTTCCCCACCCAGTCCATGGCTGACGGATGCAGTGAGAGAACAAAGACAGGTCCTGAGAGCGGCTGAGAGGAAGTATAGAAAGTCACGCCTCACTGCTGACATCGACACATATCACAACCTCTTGTTAAAATTCTCCAAAACCATCACAAATGCCAAAGCTTCTTTCTTTCACCATTGGATCGAGGCCTCTGCCAAGAATCTTCGCAAACTGCATGCTACCATGTCCTCCCTCCTCACTCCCTCCCCACCCCCTCCTCCCTCATCTTTTTCTGCCGAAGACTTTGCGATCTTCTTTGAGGAAAAAGTGGAGAACATCCGCAGCTCCTTCTCCCAACCCCCACCCATTCCAAACACTGAATCGAGAACCTCATCCTTCACTCTGTCATCTTTCTCTCCCATTACAGAAGCCGAGACCCTGACACTGGTAACGTCGAACCGTCCGACTACATGCCAGCTGGACCGGCTACCCTCCCCACTCCTCCAGACCATAGCACCGGACATCCTCCCATTCCTAACTGCAACCATCAACTCCTCACTCAACTTGGGGGTGGTCCCCACCTCCCTAAAACAAGCCAGAGTCACGCCCCTCATAAAAAACCCAACCCTGAACCCCACCGTCATAGGCAACTATCGTCCTGTCTCTCTTCTCTCCTTCCTTTCTAAAACACTTGAACGTGCTGTATCCAACCAACTTACTGCTTATCTCTTACAGAATGACCTTCTAGACCCTAATCAGTCTGGCTTCCGGACTGGCCACTCCACAGAAACGGCCCTCATTGCGGTCACAGAGGCACTTCACTTAGCCAAAACGAAAGGCCTCTCCTCTGTCCTGATTCTCCTAGATCTATCTGCAGCCTTCGACACAGTCAACCATCAGATTCTCCTCACGGCCCTCGCAGGAATGGAAGTGGCTGGATCTGCGCTGACATGGCTGACATCATACCTCAATGACCGCTCCTACCAAGTGTCATGGAGAGGGACTCTGTCGGCCACCCGCCCGCTGCGGACGGGTGTCCCCCAGGGCTCGGTCCTAGGACCCCTTCTCTTCTCCCTCTACACTAAATCACTGGGTAACATTATCACGTCTCATGGCTTCTCATATCATTGTTATGCCGATGATACTCAACTCTTCCTCTCCTTTCCTCCCTCAGATATCCACGTCTCTGAGCGGATCTCGGCCTGTATGTCCGACATCTCCGCCTGGATGACGACCAACCACCTCAAACTGAACCTAAGCAAAACAGAATTGCTCCACCTGCCGGCCAAATCCTCCCCCCTGACCGACCTCTCCATCACAGTCGAGAATGCAGCTATGACCGCGTCCCCGACCACCAAGAACCTTGGTGTTGTCCTCAACGACCAGTTGAACTTCTCTGCTCACATCGCAGCGACAACCAGAACCTGCCGATTCCTCCTGAGCAACGTCAGAAGGATCCGCCCCTTCCTGACAAAAGAAGCCACCCAACTCCTCGTCCAATCAACAGTCATCTCCCGCCTCGACTACTGCAACGCACTGCTAGCTGGCCTCCCGGCCACTGCCACCAAGCCTCTTCAACTCATTCAGAACGCAGCGGCCCGCCTGATCTCAAACCTACCGAAGTCGGCCCATGTCACCCCACTTCTTAGGGACCTGCACTGGCTCCCCATTGCTGCACGTATCCGCTTCAAGGCCCTCGACCTAGCATACGGTGCGGCAAAGGGAACCGCTCCCGCCTACCTCCGGTCAATGGTCTCTAACTACACACCCTCAAGACCCCTACGCTCTGCATCTTCTGGCCGCCTTAGACCTACTCCTACCCAAGCTCCGGGCGGGTCATCAAAGAGAAGCCGCCTATTCTCAGTCCTTGCCCCACAATGGTGGAATTAACTACCCACCCCAGTTAGGACAGCCGAATCCTGTCCAATCTTTCGCCGTCGACTAAAGACGCACTTCTTCAACCATTATCTAAAAAAAATAAAAAAATAAAAAAATTATTCTAACCCTAACTAACCTTACTGTCATGCACTTGCCCTAATAAACTAACCTACACTGTAACACGCAACACTTTGATGAATATTGTTACTCAGCTGATAGAGTTGTATCCTTCCTGATGACCTGTCGTACAGAACTTGTAAGTCGCTTTGGATAAAAGCGTCAGCTAAATGTAAATGTAAATAAAATTTCTGATAATTGCGTGGTTACTTCTTCCCAGAATATCTTAACAGGGGGGCATTCCCAATACATATGCATAAATGTACCGATATCACCCCTTAGACACAAGGAGCAGAGAGTCTTGTTTAAGCCCCATTTGGTTCAATCTTATAGGAGGAGTCAGGTAAGTCCTATGAATAAAATTAAGATTAATCTGTTGATGATCCGGGTTGCGTGATGCTAGTCGAACGTTTGCCCAGACTTCATGCCAATCAAAATCTACTTCCAAGTCTGGTATATCCTTCCTCCAAACTGAGTCTAGTAAGTGATGATAAAAGTCAGATACGAAGCCTCTCGATGTCTCCCTTTCATAAAATAATTTGTGATATCTGTGGTGCTCAAGTGGTATCTTTAATGGGACTCCATGAGCCTTCAAAGTTGCTAATAACTGTATATAGAAATAATAAGTGGAGCTGGTGAGGTTAAATTTGTTATGAATATCTTGATAGCTACAGAAACCCCGTTCGTTGAAGATATCTCCCAATGTATGTATGCCCTGCTTTTCCCATTTGGGATATCTGATAGGTTGTTGTGCAATAAGGAGTGCATTGTTATTGAATAGGGGAGAATGGCTATGCCATTTATGTTGGTTAGTAACTTTTTTCTGTGTGTTACGCCATATCCGAATCACATGTGTAATAAGAGGGCCAAATTTCAAGTCACATTGCTTAATTGATAATTTGGTGTATACTATATCCTGCAGTCTATGTGGTGCCACTATGTTTTCTTCTAATGTTCTCCAGGATACAGATGCTTGAGAATCAAACCAGGTGATCAGTGGTCTTAACACTTTCACTGCCACTCACAAGATATCTCGGAATTATTAATATCTCGTTGAAAGCCACTCACGAGATTTCTCGGAATTCTTTTTATTTATTTTTTTTAGCGATCTGAAATCATATTGCATCACGCGAGCCTACCCTAGTATACCCGAGTGCCGCCGGCGATCAGATGTGGAAAAAAGCGCCCCCTATCGTCTCCCAGATGACATAAGGGATTTTGGAATGGACTCAATGAAAATGGATGGGGGAAAAAAATCCTGTACTCCACATTTTCCAGTCCACCCATGCAGCCGGAGTACCAGGGTTCATTCAGGGGGCTCTGAGCCCCGCGGAATCATATACTGCACTGTACACACGTTGGATCCATACACTTATCGATTTTTTTTCGAATGGTGATCAGGAATTGGAATATACCAGTTGGATACCATCTGATGTCAGGTAAGGAATCTATGTTATCAGTGTTAGGATAATCAGACTCATTTTGATGAAGATATAGGCTGTTTTGTGAAATGGGCTCTATCAGTTTTACTGAAAAAATCCATGAGGAAATGAACACGGCAATTATCCGTGCGTGGCTTGAATGGGCGTGCGTGTATGTATAATATTGATCATCTAGCGTTTATTTGAAAACGATTCATAAATAGGCCGACAAATATCAACGTTCTGGAATATTCCAGTAAAAGACGATTATCATAGAATGCCCCAGAATGGACTGTTTTTTACCTCAAAACGGGTGCTTTTCAAAATGCTCTCAAACGGAAATGAAGCGATAAAAAAACAATCTGCCTTGACAGCACTGACTGGAAAAGGATTCTTTGATAAGCGACGGGCAGATTAGACACATAGCCATCATTTAAAACATAGATTAGGCGATATTAACGATAACATTAAAGTGGATGGTGGCATTGAAGCGCTAACTCTGGCGCCACCTCGTGGCATAGAAAGTGTTAAAGAGAACGCTTTAAAATAGTGGTAGAAGTCTGGAAATGCTAAACCTCCGTCGGCTTTGTTTCTCTGTGCGGTGGATCTTTTTATTCGTGGAGGTTTGTTCCAAATAAATGTATATGCGGTGGAGTGTAATTTTTTCCAGTAACCAGCAGGGGGGGGGGGGGGGGGTAACGGTAACATTGAGCTAAATAAGTTGATTCTAGGTAAAACATCCATCTTAACTATTGATACTCGGGCCTGAGTTTTTAAGTTTTGACCACCTGTCAAAGTCATTTGTGATCCTATCTTGGAGTCTTGTATAATTATACTTCACCGTCTGGCATATAGTAGGGAATATTTCTACTCCAAGACATCTAAAGTGTTCTACCATTGGTATATTTTCTGGAAGGAATGTAGCCTTCGCAGAGACATTAAGTGGAAGGAAGGCCGATTTTGGCCAGTTTATCCTAAATCCAGTGATGTACCCGAACGCGTTCAATGAACGATCGTTCATGAACGCGTTCGTATTTTGGGCGAACATGAACTGAACGTACTGTATATCCGCTAAATGAACGCAATTGAGAACGCGTTCATTCTCAGCGCTGTATAACGGCGTTCAAACATGCGTTCATTCTCAGCACTCTATTATAACGGCGTTCAACGATGTGCCAGATTTCATATGCATTTAAGCCGAAAACCCAGTTAAAACACACTGTAAACAGGCTTCAAATGTATGCGGAAAAACCACCCGATCTGGCAACACGCCTGTCACCCCTGGCTACGTCATCAGACTCCTCACAACAAGCAGTGGAACAGCGGAATCGCAGAAGCCGGGAGCTGCAGCAGCACTCGCTCAGAGTCAGACTCTACCTCTAGACGTCTGCGTTTGAGCATTTAAAAGAGTTTAACGTTAAAGTCAGTACTGACTCAGACGGAAACAATCTAACGTTTGTCTGTAAACTTTGTCCACCCGGTTTGAAGAAGCAAGTCCGCACATCGACAGCAACATTGAGAATATGCAAACGTCCTGTTTTAGTTTTCATAATAAAGACAATTCAAGCAAAGTTTTTCCTCATGTTTTTGAAAATATACTGTAGAGATGAAAGCTGCAGCTACTAGTGTGGACTGAATGGGCGGCAGCAAAGCGTTATGGAAATGCCAGTATTCCGATTGCTGTCTGTGGTTCAATAATTTTTACAAATAATAGCTCGCAGCAACGTATTGAAAAAAGAACTAACAAAATGGGCCGTTCAATATCTCCTTTATGTTCAAAATGTCAAACAGACCTGGGTACCTACAGTCTATCACTACTGTAACTGAGGGGTTACAAAACCCTGACTGTATTAAAGATTGTGATAGATTAAACCACTACTACATATTATTATTACTTGCCAGACAGTACAGTTAATTATGGCAGACAATCAATAGACGGCACGGTGACAAAGAGATAACGTTTACAGTATTTTATTATCAATAGCAGATATACAACTGAGAATTACTTGGTCGCTCTTTTATGGCGAATGATATTAGAATGTCAGAGTATCAAAGTCAGTGGGAATGAATAATTCCTAGGCTAAGGATACTAGACCGGAACGCTGCATGGCGTGAGATGGCGATATAGGGGGGCAAACGAGGGTATAGCTGGAGACTGGTGATTTCCCCCACGGAGTAGTAAGCTCCAGAGGATTGAAGAATAGACGGATACTCCGGCTGGTCACTGGAGAAAGGGGGTCTCATACGGATCCGGTCCTTGTAATCCAAGTGCTCGTTAGCAGGGTAATAGCTCTTAATCCAAAGCCCGACGGCAGTGATGATAGCTAGCCAGCTTCATCCTCGAAGCTAGCCCGATGCAGATCTTCAGGTTAGTTAAATCCAAACGACAATGGTATTAACGATGCTCTTCTCCACAGTACTACGTTTCCACAAGTCACTATAATCCACCAACAATGGTTCTACAATATCAAGGTCGTATCTACAGAGCTACTAGTTATCCGTAACGATACACCGCGGTAGGTTCCACTGCTCACATGTCCAATAGTTCTGCTGCTAGGTTCACCTCGTGTTCTGATACTAATTACGTTAAGTCCACACACACTTGCTAAGGTTCACACTAGTTACTAGGTTCACGCTTCACTCTGCACACCGAACAAACTGGGTTAACTGCTTTAGGTTGAACTGCTGCTACTTTACTTCGGACGAACTGCTGCTGTTTGCGCCTTCCACAATATATATATACTTAGAGTGCTTTCTAGGGCGCAACCGAATCTCTTGTCCGGAATCAATGTGCTGGCCAAGGGCATGTCTCAACTTGTCCAGACTCGTCTTTGAACTTGTCTGGGGGGGCGCGATTCTTGGCGCCACCAGTGTCAAGGGCGTTGTCCAATGAGGAAAGCGAATAATGCTATGATTCAAACGGAGGCTTAAAGGGATATAGCTTATATATATAAATAATATACAAGTTATATAAAACAATAAAACGTAGATTCTCAGTGTTAATCTGGCCCTTCAGAACAGCCGCCTCCTAATTAGTCCGCACCTAATTAGTAAAGGGGCACAGATTAATATTAGTGTCCAGTCAACTTCTCCATACTTTGTTATGAGGAGTTGGAACAATCTACAAAGTCAGTGGGTCATGGTCGTCGTCAGGGGAGTCAGGGATCTCCGGCAGCTCTATCAACTTAGCCACAGGTCGGGTGTAAGTCCGCCCTTGGACTATGATTTCTGCTGCTCTGACCTTCCCATCGGCACCAGTAATCACTCTGCTCACGCGGCCGGCCGGCCACGTAGCTCGGGGTAGTGACTGGTCTATTATCATGACGACTGTGTCCACCTTCAGGTTGTCCATGTCCTTTACCCACTTCTGACGGGCTTGAAGGGATGGTAGATAGTGGAGGAGGAAGCGGGTCCAAAACTGGTCGGCCAGTACTTGGCTGTGTCTCCACATTCTCCGGCCGTTCATCTCATCTTGTCTGTACACCGCCTGTGGAAGGGCAGGGTCCAGCCACCCCATCAAGAGGTAGTTTGGGGTGACTGGGTCGACGTCTGCTACGTCACTTGAGACGTAACCGAGGGGCTTAGAGTTCAAGACGCCCTCGATCTCCGTGAGGACTGTCATCAGGACTTCCTCAACCACGGTCTGGGCCCCAAGTACGGTGTACATAGCAGTCTTTATGGAACGGACCTCTCTCTCCCAGGTTCCCCCGAAATGAGGGGCGTTCGGGGGGTTGAACTGGAATGTGATCTGAGCGGGAGCGAGGCGGGTCTTGAGTTCTTCACCCATAGCCAGGAAGCTCTCTCTCAGTTCTGTGTCTCCTCCTCTGAAGTTTGTCCCTTGGTCGGACAACAACACTGATGGGGTTCCTCTTCGGGCTTGGAATCTCCGGAAGGACATGAGGAATGAGTCCGTACTCATGGTCTGGAGGACTTCAATATGAACAGCTCGGGTGGTCATACACTTGTACACAATGCCCCACCTCTTCTCTGTCCCTCTTCCTTTCTTGACGTTGAATGGGCCGAAGCAGTCCACACCAGTGGAGTGGAAGGCCCGCTCGCCGAGTCGGAGGCGGCAGGTCGGCCATCATCGGGATACTAGGCTGTGCTCTCCACTTGCGACAGGTTAAGCAAGTCCGTTGGAAGCGACGTACAGCTTCTCTCCCTTGGAGTATCCAGAAGCGTTGTCAGATCTCAGCGAAGACTCTCTCGGCCCCCACGTGGTGCACCACCTCGTCGTACTTCTGGATGATCAGCTCGGTTAACTTGTGTCGGCTGTTGAGGACGATGGGATGCTTAGCATCGTCAGTCACGTCCGGGGCCCGTCTCAATCGACCACCCACCCTGATGAGGTGCTGGGCGTCGAGCTCTGGGGCCAAGGTCAGGAGTCGACTGTCTGAGGGGACTGGCTTTCCCCCTGTCAGGCAGTCTAGTTCTTCTGGGAATGAGTCTCTTTGGGCTCTCCTTAGCAGAAGAAGTTCGGCTTCTTTGTAGTTCGATGCGTCAAGGTTTGTGGTGGGGGGAGTCTCAGGGTGGTGCCATAAGAATGTCCTTTTCTGAGCACTCTCAAGAGTTAAGCAGTCGTCTAGGTTCGGGTCCGTTGGAGCCGGGGCGTGTGTCAGCCCGCAGAACATAGACTTCTTGATCTCTGACTCATCTTGACTCGCCTCCCGTGGTGTGGGGGTAGGCCACTTCTCCTCCGGGAGCTTGATGAACTCAGGACCGTCACTGTAAGGGTTAGGACGTGTGAGGTCGTCTAAGGACATCCCCCGTGTGATGACATCCGCTGGGTTCTGCTTGGTGTCAACGTATCTCCAACATGCTGCTCCTACCAGGTCTTGGATCTCGGTGACTCGGACTCCGACGAAAACCTTGTACCGACAGGAGTCGGACTGGATCCAGGTGAGCACAGTCATAGAGTCTGACCACAGGATGGTCTCACGCACCGTTATGGTGACTTTGTATCATTGTGGCGAGTTGCGCGCCTACCAGAGCTGCGCAGAGCTCTAGTCGTGGGATCGACTGCTGCTTGCGGGGAGCTATCCTCGAGCGGGCCAGGACGAAGGCTACGTGTACTTCTCCTCCCTCTTCTCGGGATCTCAGGTAAGCCACCGATCCGTACGCCACTTCAGAGGCGTCGCTGAAGACATGCAGGTCTATCTGACACGTCTCCAGCCGCACTGTAGGGGGGAAGTAGCTCCGTTGAATGGTCACATCTTGGAGTGAGTCGAGTTCTCCCTCCCATTCTCTCCAGGTGGAAGCCAGGTGCTCGGGTATGGTGTCGTCCCAGCCCTGCTCCTTGTCCCACAGTTCTCGCACCAGCATCTTCGCCCGAGTGGTGTAAGGTAGGATACACCCCATTGGGTCGTATTGGCTGGCGAGTGTTCGGTACACACTCCGCCGAGTGGTCGGTAGAGTGGTGGACCTTCCCTGATCCGTGGTCAGGGGTGTGTGCTTGTAATGGAGCGAGTCTGTTTTGAAACGCCAGACGAGGCCCAATGTCATTTCTTGCGCTTCACCTGGGGTGGTCGCCATCCAGGTCTCGCTGCTTGCTGCCTTTGTCTCTGGGGGGAGGCTGCGGAGGACTTGAGGGTCACTGCTGGCCCATTGCCTGAGGTCGAATCCACCTTTGACCAGGGAGGCTCGTAGCTTCAGTAAGATGCTCTCGGCTTCTTCTGGCGTAGATACGCTCTGTAGGCAGTTGTCCACGTAGAAACTCTTTGCCACGCTGTGTCTGACCTCCTCGTCGGCTCCGGGGTCTTCGGCCACGTGCTTCTGTAGCGCGAACGTGGCGCAGCACGGGCTGCAGGTGGTGCCGAATGGGAGTACCTCCCATTGGTAGATCGAGGGTTGTTCATCGTCGAGCCTCTCTCTCCACAGGAACCGCAGCAGGGGCTTGTCTTCCTCCATCAGTCGCACTTGTAGGAACATTCCCTTGATGTCGCCGCTGATGGCCACTTTGTCCTGGCGGAAACGTAGCAGTACGCCGAGGAGGGAGGGGCCGAGTGTCGGGCCGGGCAGGAGCAAGTTATTCAGGTTCTGTAGTCCAATCTGATAACTGCAGTTGAATACGATGCGGTTCTTGCCGTTGTGGTGGACCTTGTGGTGGGGCACGTACCAGGACTCAGTCGTCTGGTCTGCCTCGTGGTCGTCGATTTTCTTTATGGCCAGCCGTGATCAGCTTGTCTATCTCGGCGCGATATATCGTTGCTTGAGGGGGGTCTTTGGCGAGACGCCGCTCGGTGTTCTGTAGATAGCGTTGTGTCACTTCCTTTGATGCGTGCAGGGTGGGCATCCCCTCCCGCCTCAAGAGTGGAGTCGCATATCTTAGCACTCCGTCGACCTCGACCCTCTTAGTCTTCTGCTCGAGAAGGGCTATGGCGTACTTGTCCTCCTTGGAGCGAACTAGTTTACGTTCGTTCTTGAATGGCAGCGAGTCTAATGTCCATAGTCTCTCGACGTGCTGCAAGAGGGTAGTGTCTTGGTCGCTCACCTTCGTGTAAAGGCAGCGTGTGGACGTGGGTCGGTTGGAAGGCCCGGAGAGAGGGCCTTGGAGCGTCCAGCCCAGTCGGGTCTTGACCGTGGCTGGGCAGCCTCTGGGTCCGATGTGGACCGCGTCCGTTGGGACGATGAGGTCTGCGTGGTCGGAGCCTATGAGCAGGGTCGGTGTGGCGCCGTCGATGAGCGGTATAGGCAGTCGGCGTAGGTGCGCGTACTTCTCCATCAGCTGTGGGATGGGGTAGTCATAGCGTGACAGACCTATGTCATGGCTTGTGAACGCCTTGGTAATGCTGTACCGCTTCTCGGGCTGCTCGATTGCTGCTATGGTGAACGAGACGTTTTCACCATTTATTGTCTTTATGTCTCGACGAATGGTACGGATTGTCATTGTTTCCTCTGGACCCCACAGGCCCAACTGGGTCACGGCGGAAGCGAGGATGAGAGTCTTCTCTGACCCGTCGTCGAGGACGGCGTAGGTGTCGAGTACCTTGTCCCCGTAGCTCAGGAGCACTCGGACCACCTTGAGGAGCACTCAGGAGCTCCCGCTCTTCGCAGGGTCTATGTATAGTACTTCTGCTCTCGAGCTGCTTTGTGGGGCGGGTCTCCGTTTGTTGCTCGTGTAGGACTTCTAGGTGGGCGCCGTCACACTTGCCGCACCTTTTCTTGAGGCGGCACTCAGCTGCCATGTGGCTGCGCGCGCAGCGGAAGCAGCGGCGGTTCGCTTTAATCCACTGACTCACTTCTTCGGCGGTCAATTTCTTAAAGGCGTCGCATTGAGACAGCCAGTGTTCGTGGTCGCAATATTGGCATGCGATCTTCCATTTTCCCTTAGCGGAGGGGGGGTTATGGCTCTTTTGTCGCGGCACCGACTCGGCCTGGTGCATCACGGTGACGGGCCTGCTGTTGTCTTTAAACCTTCTCGGTCCATCTTTAGTGTTAGAGCCACCCCACGCGAAGGTGTCGATTCGTAGGCTGCTGACCTCTCTGGCTAAGAAGTCAGCAAGGTCTAGGAGTGATTGTTCTGGGCCGTGGGGGTCACGGTGATCTCTTTGCCGCCGAAAACGTTCTTGGTGGGCTGGGGGGAGCTTCTCTAATATCCGCTCCACGTTGGAGTTGGCGTATAACTCGTACATCCCCTTCTCTCTTTGTGACCCGAGCATCCCTACCAGGGATTGTACTTTAATGGATAGGTCATCCAGGGCTCTATTGTCTTTAGCTGGGGGGAGACGTTCAATCTCCCGTATCTCTTGAATTACATAGTCCCATGTACGTCCATAACGCGCGGCGAGGGCCACCAGGGCATCAGAGTAGGGAGTCCTTGAGTTAGAGCAGGGGTGGGCAATTATTTTTCCCGGGGGGCCGAATGAGCAACTGAAAATATGTTGGAGGGCCGGGCCAAAATTCCAACCTCAATTATGCATTATATACATTTTATTTCTATATAAAAAGCAGTAAATGGCATTGTTTTGACCCCTGGTAAGAGTGTATGTTATTATTTGGCAATTAAAAGGTGAGGTTAGCTTTCAAAAATATCATTTATTCAAATAGAATTTATTTCCAAAATGATAAACAAAATGTGAAACATTAACAAAGGGCATGTATGAAAAAGTGCTATACAAATAAAGTTATTATTTTGAGTTTCATATACTATTGAAACAGGGATTTTCTTAGCTTTCTAAAGACATCACATCATCTTATAGCCAAAATAAACGAGACATGTCACTGAACTGTGTAAAGAAAAGTGTCCCAGTAGCCTTTTTTACTTTACATGCCTATATTAAACATTTAATGTTTTCAGAACTGTGCAAAAAAAAGAAAAAAAATATCAAGTGTCCCATTTCACTTGTTATATTTCCACATTTTAGTGTTCTTCAGCTCTTTTTTTTTTCATTCAGTGTGATAAATCCAGTCTCTGTTGAGCTTTAACAAGTCCATAAAAGTCAGGTTGCATGTCTGAGGTGGAGATGCGAAGCACAGCTGCCAGATGTTCATCAGTGAGAGAGGATCTGTACCTGGACTTGGTAAACATCATGACTGAGAATGTCTGTTCACATATAGGTGGATCCAAAGAGAACCAACATCTTCTGAGCATGTCTCCTCATGTTTGGAAAGTTCTCCTCCTTGAGAGCAGAGTAGAACTCTAGCAGTGATGCTGACTTAAAGTGATCTTTCAGTAGTGAATCAGACTGCAGGTCAATGAGTTAAAGCTGAACAACTATCAACACTGCAGGTAAAGGGAGAGGAAACCAGCTGCATTTCATCCTCAACCTTTTTGAAATCTTGAAAACGCCTTGAAAATTCATCATGCAGTGCTCCCAACATGGATGAGTACCTGTGCCGGTGAGCAGCTGATGGTTTGACTTCTTTCAGGGTTTTCATGTATTTGAGATTGTTGCTGCCTAGTTGCCTTGAAATTAATTGCAACTTTGTCATGAAGGCTTTCACATGGCTAGGCATTTCATGAGCAAAAATGCCCTTGCCCTGCAGTTGTGTGTTCAGTAGGGATGGGTACCGTTCACATTTGAACCGATACGGTACCGGTACCTGTGAATTGATACCGGTACCCAACGGTACCTTTTTTCTGTACTTTAGTCTCTAAAAATGTAATCTACCTACCTCAGTTGTGAAAAAAGAAATCCAAACTTCAAATAACCACAATTTCCACTGTTTTCGGCTTGCCCCGACTGCTTTGTTGTTGAATCAAGTCAAATCCTAGGTAAGCGTATATTGTGCGTGTGAACGTTGACATAAAAAAAAAAAAGTAAAAAAAAAAAAAAAAATTATTAAAAAAAATATTTTTTTATTTATTTTTTTTTATTATCATGTAATCTTTCGCGGGCCGGTCAGAATCATCCCGCGGGCCGTATCCGGCCCGCGGGCCGTACAATGCCCAGGTCTGAGTTAGAGTATGCCAGCGCTATGTTGTGCGCTCTGGGTACTTTAAGGTGCTTGAGGAGGATGGCATATTTGTAGGACTCGTCCTGTACTCCGGACATAATGGTCTCTAAACACATGCGCAGTTCTGTATACTGCGCTCTGTCTTCACGCGTAAAGTCTGGGAATGTGGGTGTCCCAATGTAAGATGCCATGGATGGCTGTGACACTGATGCGCGTAGGGGGAGAGGCCTCCTGGGCGAGTCTCCCCGTACGTGGGGTCGTGGGTTCGTGCTGGGTGGGAACCAGAGGCCGGGCCCCCAGGTACTGCTCCTTGGTGCTGACTGTTGATTAAACTCACCCCTGGGACGGGTTGGGGGTTCGTAACGCAGCGTGTCGGGGCTGAGGTCGGGGCTGTACTGTTCCTCCTGGTCCGAGATGGGTTCATGCGTGTGGGCTTTATGTCCTCCCTCGTCCTCCGCTAGGCTTTGTAGTCGCTTGGTTAGTTTCTCGGCGACGTAGGCAGGTTCTTCCCTTTGGCTGGGTCCCGTATAGATTGGTCGGGGAGGGGAAGGTGCCCTCGACCCTTGTCTTGATGATCTCCGGGAGCTCCGGGTGGAGGAGTGGGGAGTCGCCCTCTGGAGCGCTTGCTCCATCATCTGCGCCTGCAGACGGTCTCGTTCCGCCTCGCGCTGTGCATTGGCGCGGTCTCGTTCCGCCTCGTGCTGTGCATTGGCGGCGTCGCGCTGCATGGTTTCTTCAGCCTGGAGGCGCCTCTCTTCCAGTCTGATATGTGCGCGCTCACTCTCTCGTTGCGCTTGGAGACGTTCTCTTTCCGCTGAAGAATGTTCGTGCTCGCTCTGTTGTTGCGCTTGGAGACGGTCTCTTTCCGCTGAAGAATGTTCGCGCTCGCTCTGTTGTTGCGCTTGGAGACGGTCGCCCTCACCCTGGATCAGGACTTGCGCTAACCTCTGGTCGGCCTCGCTTGGGGATGACGCTGATGATGGTGATCTGGAGTTGACAGGGCTTGGCGTTGACCTGTTCTCTTTACGCGCTCCGAGGTCCATCTCGGGGGCGCTGTTTCTTATCTTCTCCCGCGCTCCAAGGTCCATCTCGGAGGCGCGGTACTCTTTTCTTTGGTGCGCGCCGAGGTCCATCTCGGGGGCGCGCTCTTTATCCTCTTGCGCTCCGAGGTCCATCTCGGATGCGCTGCCTTTATCTTCTGGCGCTCCGAGGTCCATCTCGGTGGCGCTGTGGTCGTTGGGCATAGTCAAGTCATGTCCCGCTTGTCCCCCCCGTGAGCTAAGTCAGTTTCGCTTAACCTGTTCCACCCCAGCCAAATTTCTCGAAAATTTGCCAAAAGTACATACCCAAGTAAAATGGAAGATTTCTCCAGTTCTACAAGGACCATTTGCATGTTCTTGGTATCTAGGAACATCTATGGAACTCAGGGAATGTATTCCCAGTGTTATAAATATTGTGTCTGGTAATATGCTATGAGTAAATTGTGATGAACCAAAGAAGAAATATAGATTTACATCCTCGCCTGTTTTTCCCTCATGTTTGACAGTGAATAACACCATGCTAACAATGTCCAAACCTGAAAGGATGCCACTGAGCTCATTCAGCAACTTCCTGACAACAACTGTACCAAAAGGCTAAGCAATTGAACAAATGACATAGCTTCCAGAGCAGTTCTAATAGGTGTAGTACCAGGCGGACACTCAAAGGACATCTGGGATACCCAAAAAGTGCCCAAAATGTGCCAAATGGGTTTCAATGGAATTTGGCTGGAAAAAAACACTTATGATCACTACAGGAGGTTATTGCCACATAATGCAGACTTTGAGTATGACATGTACCCTGTGCATCATCATATTCTACCATTGTGCACAGTATAAAATCAATAAAAAACAACAATTTGTATAGTTTTGCCTCCAAATGGGGTTGTTTATTATACATCTGTAAAAATTAAAATAGTAAAAGTCTGGGTGCATCACCTCTGCTTGGCAAATGTACGAAAACACAAAAATACAAAGATAAAATGCTAAACAAAGTGCAAATAATGCAATAAAATTGTAACTTCAGGGATAGGTTTCAGTAAAGTCTGGGTGCATCACCTCTGCTTGGCAAATGTACGAAAATACAAAGATAAAATGATAAACAAAGTGCAAATAATGCAATAAAATTGTAACTTCAGGGATAGGTTTCAGTAAAGTCTGGGTGCATCACCTCTGCTTGGCAAATGTACGAAAATACAAAGATAAAATGATAAACAAAGTGCAAATAATGCAATAAAATTGTAACTTCAGGGATAGGTTTCAGTAAAGTCTGGGTGCATCACCTCTGCTTGGCAAATGTACGAAAACACAAAAATACAAAGATAAAATGCTAAACAAAGTGCAAATAATGCAATAAAATTGTAACTTCAGGGATAGGTTTCAGTAAAGTCTGGGTGCATCACCTCTGCTTGGCAAATGTACGAAAACACAAAAATACAAAGATAAAATGCTAAACAAAGTGCAAATAATGCAATAAAAAATGTAACAAAAAGCCTACTATATACAATAGGGGTCTTTACAAGTGGATTATTAATTTCAATATAGAATATTCGTTGACAGCCCTACAAGTACAATTAGTTACTGCACACTACATCACCCCTGAGTGGAGCCTCTCGTGGTACTCCAAGAAACAGTTCCTAGTTGATGTCAAGCACAATGCAACCTTGCAGTTGGTGCAGGAGACAGGGGTCTTGATCACTTTGGTCTTTAATTGCCCCTGTTCCTTAGCCTTCTCCATACAGAGCACGCACCTCCTGCGGCCAGTCGTGGCATCTTCCCCCAAGTACACAGGCATACAGCCGAGGGGGGGGCGGGGGGTAGCAGCAGTAACCACAGCCCTGGCCTCGCCAACAAACTCCTCCATCAGAGTCTCCCTGAACCGCTTCTGAGTCAGGGGAGTCTCACCTGCACTTTTGAGCAACTGCTTGTGCAGGAGGAAGGAGTTGACAATGGCAATGTCCAAGAAATGGTAGAAGAAGGTCTTATACCATCGCATGGTCTTGCCACGTACCGAATAGTACTGGATCAGGGCATCTGACAGGTCCACCCCTCCCATGTGTATGTTGTAGTCCTTGATGGCGTCCGGAATAGGGAGCATAGCCACACCCCACACTCCATCCGCTCCCTTCACCCTCCTCGCTGCAGTGGCCTGGCTGTAGGCTCTGTGAATAGTGCTGCACACGCTCACCACCTTAGTGTCCATCCACCTGGCAAAGAGGAGGTTGCCCTTCCTCATCCACCTCATGTCTCCCCTCGTAGGCTTGCGCTGCAGGTCATTGACCCTGGTTCGGGGAAATCCTAGCCTGTCCGCACGGACAGTTCCACAAGCCATCGTATGATTCTCTGCTAATTTCTTAAAAAGCAGGGGGCTTGTGTAAAAATTATCAACATACAAGTGGTAGCCTTTACCAAGATGGTCAAAGTTCATTAGATCCATTACGGAGGTGACGCTGAGACCAAGTTCTCCCTTCTTCTTGGCTACAAGATCTTTCCCTTGATAGATAAAGAAGTTGAAAGTGTAGCCAGTGCTGGAGTCACACAATACAAAAAGTTTGTAACCATATTTGGTCGGCTTGTCTTTCATGTATTGTCTGAATCCAATTCTGGCTTTACTGGCAACCATCCTTTCATCAATGCTAATCTCCCGGTATGGCTGGAAATGTGCATTACAGGCATTCACAATCTGGTCGTACATTGGCCTGATTCTGAATAGCTTGTCATACCCGGGAGTGCCTTTTTTTCTTTCATTCTCTTCATCTTCTGTAATATCAGAGAGATGAAGAGACCAGAAGATGGTCTCAAATCTTTGCCGGGTCATGCTGCTCCTGGGGAATGGTATATTATATGGCCACCTCGTCCTCCAAAGGTCAGCCCTTGTATGAACCTGTAATAGGCCAGAAAAGAGGATGATCGACAGAAAAATATAGAAGCTGTCAACCGTGAGGGTTGTCCACTTGTAATTTTTGCCCCCTGCTGTCACTTGTCGTTCTGCGTTGGCGTTAGTGTTTCTGATTAGTGTGTTCACAAGCGTAGAGCTGAAGAACAGCTTGAAGAGGCTGAGAGGAGACCAGGCTACAGTGGTGTCGATCCTGGGGCCAGGTGGGTGTTTAGGTGCAAACTGTGGCCTTGGATATTCCACATCCGGCTCTTCCTTGTTACACCACCTCTCCTCCTCAGCATCTCCAGTAGCCAACAGAGACTGCCCACGACCACGTCCACGTCCGTGTCCACGACCGCGTCCACGACCGCGTCCACGACCGCGTCCACGACCCCTCTTTGGCGGTGGTTGGGTGGGGGAAGAGGGATCACTGGCTTGAGTAGATGACCTGCGCTCCGGTGAAGTAGGCAGCATGTACCCATCATCGTCTTCTTCAAGCCCACTATCATATGGAAACAGAGTGATACATTTGATTAAAATATAGTCATTGCACAACACAGGTAGTTAGCAGGAGTAAAATGTAACTTGAACTAAACATATACAGTAATTACAGGTATGTAAACAGTAAGTACAGTCAAATGTATCACAAAAGTATGTATTATAGTTGAGACCAAGTTACACACCTTGAAAATGCTGATTGCTCAGGGGTTGGCCTGCGTGCCGATCGAGTAGTAGGTGGTCGTCTGGAGGGGGAGGGGGTGGGGGCGGTGCCCGATGTGTGCCTCTGTGCTGCTGGCCCAGACGATGTAGAGGGGGTTATTATTATTATATAATAATAATAATTATTATTATTATTATTATTATTAATTATTATTTATCCTTGTGCCTCTGTGCTGCTGGCCCAGACGATGTAGAGGGGGTTATCCTTTCGCCGTCAGAATCACTATAAATAAAATAATGCAGATATAATTTTATTCTTAGTTTTACTGTATGAAGCAATTATCAGGGATCAATAAAGGAATATATTATCTTACTGTATACAGGACAGAACATTTCACTGTACAGTACATGTATGTGACAAATAAATTTACTTGAACTAAACATATACAGTAATTACAGGTATGTAAACAGTAAGTACAGTCAAATGTATCATATTGTATTATAGTTGACTTGACAGTGAGACCAAGTTCCACACTAAAGGAATATATTATCTTACTGTATACAGTAGGCTACATAGATCAAGTTGCATATACAGTACCTTGAGCTTGGGGGAGGGGGGGGGGCAGTTGTGGCCTTTGTCCACCTAATCTCCTCTTCAGAATCAGAATCACTATAACAAAAATACAATAATGATGTAATATGATGTAATCAATATGATGTAATCAATATGATGTAATAAACACAAAGTATATTATATGATCAAAATAAAGAATTACTTACATCTCATCTTCAGAATTATCTGTGCTGTCGCCCGAATCTATCACTTCTGTATCAGAAACCCTCAATATCTCCTCCAAAACCTCATGTAGTGTCTTGTATATCTTCTTAGAAATTTTTAAATGTCAAATAAAACGAAGAAAAGCACTAAAACTTATGTTGTACTGCTGTTATAGCGTGTTGATGGCCTATTCGACTATCTGTGCGTCTCCGTGCGTCGCAGAGGTAAAATTCCAAATGCCTATCGGTCCTTTGCGCAAGGACATTCAAATACCTTCCTAAATACAAAACACGTCAAGTCAGATATCGTTCGAAAGGCCGCGATACAAGGTACAACGCTACAGTCTGCATTCGAGCTGTTGTAACACCTCCCGGCCAGCAGATGGCAACAGAGTAGCGTGTGTGCACTTTAGTGTTTCAGACGAGGCAACAGCATTTTGATAACTGCTCGCGTGTTTCATATCGGATTTACTTGTGGATGGGCTCAAACGAACGACAGAAAGGTAAGGAATCAATTAAACATTGCATTTGATGACAACCGCCGTGTTGTTTGTTCCGAAATTGAGATATAAACACGTATTGTCACTCTTTTGGTTGAACTAATGAAAGCATTGTTTGGCTTGAGAAATGGATGGTGTGCCCTGGGAACTGTAGTTCTCTTTACCTCTTGTGTCATTCGAAAGCCCTGAGTCTCCCGGTCATTAGGACTACACATATACGTCATATTCCCCTCGGTTCTTAATGTAAACAGCAGTTGTGTGATGTGATACGCGACTTTTTTAATAAGCTCATATTTAACTAATGTCATGGAAAATCATTGCTAAACAAACGTATTGCACTAAATATACACTTTGACTGTTGTTTTTGACATGGTTAGGGTCTTAACTCAAAAAAAAAAAAAAAAAAAAAAAAAAAAAACTTCAAATCTCTTTTTGAGAGATTGATTTATGATGTGTTGTCATAAAGGGGTCGGTACCGACCCCGTGGGGTGGAACAGGTTAAACCAGCTTGGGTCTCTACTAGTGGCTAGTGGGGCCGACAAGTCGATAAGGTTGGGCATACTTAAGCTATTAATTTTATCCGTGCTTAACATCTTTTTAGATAAGCTAGGAGGTAGAACTACAGCGTAGTCCTCCAAGTGTGGAGGGGGCTGATGCTGGCGCCTAGGGCGCTCTAGTTTGGGAGAGCCGTTTGGAGAGTGTCCGCCGCTGGCCATATTACTATTAATATGATTAGTATTACTGATACCCTTCGGCTCGAAGGACCAATTGTAACTGAGGGGTTACAAAACCCTGACTGTATTAAAGATTGTGATAGATTAAACCACTACTACATATTATTATTACTTGCCAGACAGTACAGTTAATTATGGCAGACACTCAATAGACGGCACGGTGACAAAGAGATAACGTTTACAGTATTTTATTATCAATAGCAGATATACAACTGAGAATTACTTGGTCGCTCTTTTATGGCGAATGATATTAGAGTATCAAAGTCAGTGGGAATGAATAATTCCTAGGCTAAGGATACTAGACCGGAACGCTGCATGGCGTGAGATGGCGATATAGGGGGGCAAACGAGGGTATAGCTGGAGACTGGTGATTTCCCCCACGGAGTAGTAAGCTCCAGAGGATTGAAGAATAGACGGATACTCCGGCTGGTCACTGGAGAAAGGGGGTCTCATACGGATCCGGTCCTTGTAATCGAAGTGCTCGTTAGCAGGGTAATAGCTCTTAATCCAAAGCCCGACGGCAGTGATGATAGCTAGCCAGCTTCGTCCTCGAAGCTAGCCCGATGCAGATCTTCAGGGTAGTTAAATCCAAACGACAATGGTATTAACGATGCTCTTCTCCACGGTACTACGTTTCCACAAGTCACTATAATCCACCAACAATGGTTCTACAATATCAAGGTCGTATCTACAGAGCTACTAGTTATCCGTAACGATACACCGCGGTAGGTTCCACTGCTCACATGTCCAATAGTTCTGCTGCTAGGTTCACCTCGTGTTCTGATACTAATTACGTTAAGTCCACACACACTTGCTAAGGTTCACACTAGTTACTAGGTTCACGCTTCACTCTGCTACTAGACGAACGAACTGCTTGTTACTCCTGCACACCGAACGAACTGGGTTAACTGCTTTAGGTTGAACTGCTGCTACTTTACTTCGGACGAACTGCTGCTGTTTGCGCCTTCCACAATATATATACTTAGAGTGCTTTCTAGGGCGCAACCGAATCTTTTGTCCGGAATCAATGCGCTGGCCAAGGGCATGTCTCAACTTGTCCAGACTCGTCTTTGAACTTGTCTGGGGGGGCGCGATTCTTGGCGCCGCCAGTGTCAAGGGCGTTGTCCAATGAGGAAAGCGAATAATGCTATGATTCAAACGGAGGCTTAAAGGTATATATCTTATATATATAAATAATATACAAGTTATATAAAACAATAAAACGTAGATTCTCAGTGTTAATCTGGCCCTTCAGAACAACTACTTTTGGGAATCTAAGTGTTTATCCAGGTTCTGGGGCCAAGTGATTGATTGATTGATTGAACACTTTATTAACAGATTGCAGAATGGGTACAGTACAGTACAGCTCAGTCATATATGATGAATTGAAAAGGGGGACCCTGACGAAAGTCTTTCTCTGGTCTGCATCCCCTTAACAATTGTATATGAGCTGTACTGTACTGTACCCATTCTGCAATCTGTTAATAAACTTTTCAATCAATCAAACATACAATTGTTAACACATTGAAGTCCAGCATGTAGTCCCCAAGGACTTCAAAATAGCGAGAGTAACACCCCTGCACAAAAAGGGAAGCAAATTAGACCCAGGCAACTACCGCCCTGTTTCTATCCTTACATCCATCTCGAAAGTCATGGAAAAAATAGTATACGAACAGGTCAAAAAGTACCTTGCGGATAAAAATCTAATCTACGAATTCCAATCTGGCTTCAGAACATCCCACTCCACTGACACATGCCTTCTCTATTTGAACGACCACATCAAGCAAGAGGTGGACGCGGGCAAATACTGCGGCATGGTCATGCTAGACCTACAAAAGGCCTTCGACACTGTCAATCACACCATTCTGATTGACAAGCTAAAAGCAATTGGTTTTGATAGTTTATCAGTGAGCTGGATACAATCCTACCTGGAGGGGAGAGAACAGATGGTGGAGGTAAACGGTACCCTATCCCCCCCCCCTCACAGTGAACTGTGGTGTTCCACAAGGAAGCATACTAGGACCACTACTGTTCCTAATTAATGCAAATGACATGTCGTCAGCTTGTGACTGCAACTTGTTCCTGTTTGCGGACGACTCAGCCCTGCTGGTGTCTGACAAGAACAAGTTACAGGTTGAAAAAACCCTCAGCTCGGAACTAGGCAAAATCTGCATATGGCTCGTCGACAACAAACTATCATTACACATGGGCAAAACAGAGTCCATTCTCTTCGGTTCAAATAACAAACTCAGCAAGACCGACGGCTTCTCAGTTACAGTGGGTGACAATATTGTCACAAGGAAAGATGAAATTACCTACCTGGGTTCCATCCTAGAGGCTAATCTTTCCTGTGACAAAATGGCATCCAATGTAATAAAAGAAGTCAATCAACGAACTCGATTCTTGTACCGTATCTCCTCCCTGGTAAACAAGAATACCCTGAAGACTCTGGCAGGAGCACTCATTCAAGGGTACTACGACTATGCTTGCACCTCATGGTACCAAAGCACCTCAAAGGCACTAAAAACCAAATTACAAACATCTCAAAACAAACTAGTCAGACTAGTTTCATGTTTCAAGTTTCTTTAATAGTTGTCATACAGAAGTACAGAATACTTTCATACAAAATGCTTCTTACTGTTACGCTCCAGAGACTGTGCTAGACAAGATAGTATCAAATAACATAGTATAGCATGTAATTTAGAAGAAGAAAATGAGGTCACAGTGTTCGGTATAGACATATGTACAATGTTCTGAGTTACCATATAATATACAATACTATGCAGTGTACTAATGTACAGTACTATATAGTGCAAAGCAGAAATGGGATGAGGTACAATTTAGGTACAATTTACAGTAAGGTGTACGAGTTGTAGTGCAATCCTTCATCAATAAATATAAAGTGTGGGGAGTGGGTGCTACAGTGTGTTTGTTTAAAGTGGGTGTGTGCTATAAAGTGTGTGGAGTGGGTGCTACAGTGTGTTTGTTTAAAGTGAGTGTGTGCGTGTGGATGTGTGTGCTATGTGCGTTTGGTGGTTGTTGTTGTGTAGTGTTCATTGTTCGTTTAGCAGCCTGATGGCCTGGGGATAGAAGCTTCTTCTGAGTCTTTCTGTGCTCGCCTTGAGACTCCGGTATCGCTTGCCTGACCGCAGCAGTTCAAAGAGGCAGTTGTTCGGGTGACTGGAGTCTTTAATGATTCTCTTAGCCTTGCCCTTGCAACGCTTGTTGTAAATGTTCTGGAGGGTGGGGAGCCCCCCTCCAATTGTGCGTTCGGCTGAACGTGTCACTCTTTGTAGTCTGCTTCGGTCTTGTGCAGTGCTATTCCCAAACCAGGAGGTGATGTTGCCGGTCAAGATGCTCTCTATTGTACATGAGTAGAAGTTCTTAAGGATCTTCTGACTGACTTGGAACTTCCTTAGGCGCCTGAGGAAGTAGAGGCGTTGTTGTGCCTTCTTCACAACACTGTCAATGTGTGTGGTCCATGTCAAGTCCTCGGATATGTAGGCTCCGAGGTACTTAAAGCTGTTGACTCTCTCAACCGGTGCCCCGTCGATGCTGAGGGGGCTGTAGTCCTTGACCCCCGACCTCCTGAAGTCCACAATCATCTCCTTTGTTTTGCTGACGTTCAGGGAGAGGCTGTTTTCCTGGCACCATCCCGCCAGGACCTTGACCTCTTCCAGGTAGGCCCTCTCGTCGTTGGCAGAGATCAGGCCCACCACCACTGTGTCGTCAGCAAATTTGATGATTGTATTGCTACTCCGCTGAGCCACACAGTCGTGTGTGTACAGGGAGTAGAGGAGGGGACTCAGAACACAGCCCTGGGGGGCCCCTATGTTGAGGGTGATGGATGAGGAGGTGCAGTTGCCTGCTCTCACCACCTGGGGTCTGCCAGTCAGGAAGTCCAAGACCCACTGGCAGAGGTCATAGTTCAAGCCCAGGTCCCTGAGCTTGGCTATGAGTATGGAGGGGACTATGGTATTGAATGCCGAGCTGTAGTCGATGAATAGCATTCTCACATAGTTCCCCTGCCTCTTGTCCAGGTGTGATGCTGCTGTGACCTGACTCCTAGAACCCACCTCACCCCTGCACACTTTGCCAACCTAGGATGGCTTAGAGTAGACGACAGAGTACAGCAACTTGCAATGGGCCTGGTCTACAAGATACACTACGCGACCAAGGTACCCATGTACATGTCAAAATACTTCCCAAAGGTCAGTGAATACCACGATCACAACACCAGAAGGAGCTCCACATATCATGTAAAACCCAGATTCGGCTCAAACAAGGGACTAAACACGTTTCGCAATTATGCCACAACAATGTGGAACGCCCTACCCAAAGCTGTAAAGGAATGTGAATCACTACCCACCTTCAAAAACACTCTCAAAGAACACCTACGGGAGACTGCAATTCAAAACTGGCCCCTACAAATGTCCTAACCCAGTTGTACAATAAAGACCAAGCATGGCTTTGTCAGTATTCCAATGTACAGCCCGACCCAACCCAACCCCACCCCACCTCAACCTCCTCCAATGTACAGTTTCTATGTCAAATGTATGTCAGTATTCCAATGTACAGTGTGTCCCCCCCTACCAACCCCCCCCCCCCCCCACACCTCCAATGTACAGCCCCACCCCACCTACCCAACCTCCCCCAATGCACAGTTTCTATGTCAAATGTATATACACTCTTTTTCTGGATTTTTTTAGTATCACAAACAGTACTGTATTTGAAAATCTGGTATGTCATAAATGTATAGATGTAGCAGTACTGTCTATCTGTATGTCGTGTGTGTCATATGATGAATTGAAAATGGGGGACCCTGATGGAAACAAGACGAAAGTCTTTCTCAGGTCTGCATCCTCTTAACAATTGTATGTATTGAGCTGTACTGTACTGTACCCATTCTGCAATCTGTTAATAAACTTTTCAATCAATCAATCAATCAATCAATCAATGCCGATTTATAGGCCAGAGGACAGAGGTTTGTTTACAAACCGATGTACTTTCTAACAGCTATATATATAATTTATAGTATTGCTATCTGTCCATTCTCATTGTCACTTGAGTGCATAAACCGTGCCTTCATAATGGCTTAAAGAAAATATAAATCCATCGGTTGGTTGTCATTTTATAGCGCCATGAATATAAGGTTTATCACGATTTTCGCCTCGTCTTTTTTCTGGGAAGCTAGATATGAGGCTAAAAGCTAGTTTGTTTGTTTGTTTGTTTGTTTATTTACACATATAAAAACAATTACATATATAATACAATATAATCCACAAGGGCCATTTCTGCTGTATATATACGAATGAAATAAAACAAACGGCGTAGCATCCGGACTATTACAGAGCATCTATGGATGAAAGGGGGGCGGCGGGGAACGCCGATTAGTATTATTGATTAGCAATACAGTGTGCGTTCAGGTAGCCATTTTCACTGATCGATCACGTTAGGTTTTAAAACAATGTCCAATCCAGCTGTAATTTGGGGGAATAGTATCCTACCGTCAGGCCATGTGATCGCCGGCAGCATTTCGTCATTAGTCATCGGAATCTGGTAGATCGATATGTTCATTGGCTAATCATAAATCGCATTATTCCAGGCTGAAATATGCGATCGGTAACGTGATCAAAGATGGAGGGTGTTCGTTTGGAACCGAAGCTCATATGAAACGCCCACATACAGTGAAAATAATATTTTTTTCAAATGCCCTCAATGATACTGCAGTGGAGCGATGGCGCCCCTAAGCGGATCTGGCCGGTATTGCATGTTTCGAAAATCAAATATGTGGGTAGGTCATGCAAGTCGATCGCGGACGTTAATAGCGTTATTAATATGGAATAAAACAATAACAACTCGCCACAAGTTAACTTGTGGCTCTGGTCCTCAACGGGTGGAATCGAAACACGTATATAAACGTGGACGGTCCACAGTGTTAAGGGGATGCAGACCAGAGAAAGGCTTTCGTCTTGTTTACATCAGCGTCCCCCATTTTCAATTCATCATAACATGACATACATGACATACAGATAGACAGTACTGCTACATCTATACATTTATGACATACCAGATTTGCAAATACAGTACTGTTTGTGATACAAAAAGAGTCCAGAAAAGAGAGTATATACATTTGACGTAGAAACTGTACATTGGAGGAGGTTGGGTGGGGGGGGGGGGGGGGGGGGGGTTGGGGGGGGGGGGGGGGGGTGTTGGGTAGGAGGGGTGACACCCTTTACAATTCAAACTATTTGATAAACTTCTACTTTCAGCCCGGAAATGCATTCTGATCAACTGGATTAAGGATAAGCCTCCATTTTTACAAATGTGGTATAGGGAGATCTTCGGTGTGCTACCCCATGAAAGACACTGTGCAATGCATAGAGGCAACGACGCTTCCTTTCAGGAGGTGTGGGCCCCACTATTAGACTATTTTCCTGCTGAAATTTCTCGGATCCTTCTAAAGGCCCAGTGCCCCATTGTATGGACAGACCTAGGATAGGAAAAAATAAATATGTGAATGGGCTCGAGGCAAGTTCAATACTGTACAGTGCCTGTCTTGGTTTTGTAGGATAATAATAGTATTCAAATAGGAATAGAGTCAAATGACTTGCTCACTCAGAGGGTCCAGATAATAAGGTTTATTAACCAGATCAAATCAAATCAATACAACAATAGAGAGTATGGCTGGAGATCTTACCTAAACAGACCAGCTCCGTCAGTCAGGTAAAAAGATCTCCTTCCCCAGTTGGGGGAGCAGTTAAGTAACAGGTGAACAATGGGGGGAGTGGGGGAAGGGGAGGGGAGGAAGGGGGCGTAGTTCATACATATATTCCACAGTTGGGTCCTTTTCTCTTTTATAATGTGGCTGGGACAAGTATTCTCAGATGTATGACTGGAATAGGTAAGGTCAGCATAACATGAGATAATAAATGAGATAAAATAGTAAAATTATAAACTTGTTGTGACCTATTTCGGTCATAGGGTCAATAAATGAAAAGAAATATAAAATAGTAAACACATGAGATACACAATTTAAAGGAATGAATAAATGAGATAATTTGGTGAAATATAAAATAAACAATTAAAGGAATGAAAGTAAATATAAAATGAATTAATAAATGAGATAGAATATGGTGAAATATAAAATAAACAAAGTAAATATAAAATGAATGTAATATAAAATACACAATTAAAGATAAAATGAGTTATTATTTGAATGTCAGTATTTATACAGTGTGGGTTAAGATCTATGTGTATTTTTAGGGTTGTGAATATCGCCCCTTTTACTTTTTACTTGATGGCAACACCTTTTACTTTAGTATATACACTGTCATCTGGCTATGACCATCAGGTCAATGGTAAAATATAAAAGCATTTAAAGGTTGGCAAACAGATATAAACGTGAATGAAAGAAATGAAAAGAAATATAAAATGAATTAAAATAGTAAACAATGAGATAAAATGGTAAAATATACATCATTTAAAGGTTGGATAAAGAAATGAAAAGAAATATAAAATGACTTAGAATAGTAAACAATGAGATAAAACGGTAAAAACATGAATGGAATAGGACTTAATGCAAATATGACCATCAGCTCAGTGAATGACACAATTTACAGGAATGTTAAAGAGAAATATAAAATGAATTAAAATAGTAAACAATGAGATAAAACGGTAAAATATACATCATTTAAAGGTTGGATAAAGAAATGAAAAGAAATATAAAATGAATTAGAATAGTAAACAATGAGATAAAACGGTAAAAACATGAATGGAATAGGACTTAATGCAAATATGACCATCAGCTCAGTGAATGACACAATTTACAGGAATGTTAAAGAGAAATATAAAATGAATTAAAATAGTAAACAATGAGATAAAACGGTAAAATATACATCATTTAAAGGTTGGATAAAGAAATGAAAAGAAATATAAAATGAATTAGAATAGTAAACAATGAGATAAAACGGTAAAAACATGAATGGAATAGGACTTAATGCAAATATGACCATCAGCTCAGTGAATGACACAATTTACAGGAATGTTAAAGAGAAATATAAAATGAATTAAAATAGTAAACAATGAGATAAAACGGTAAAATATACATCATTTAAAGGTTGGATAAAGAAATGAAAAGAAATATAAAATGAATTAGAATAGTAAACAATGAGATAAAACGGTAAAAACATGAATGGAATAGGACTTAATGCAAATATGACCATCAGCTCAGTGAATGACACAATTTACAGGAATATTAAAGAGAAATATAAAATGAATTAAAATAGTAAACATTAGAGGTTCTGCATTGTGGATTCTAGTGCGTATCTGTGGAAGTATGGTGTAAGGGGGTTGGTGGGTTCGTTTTGCGTTTCTTCTCTCATGGTCGTGGCGATCATCATGGTTATCGGGGGGGGTTGGCTTGTGCAGAGTACTTTTGTGATGTATCCAACTCCGAATTTTATAGTATGCACACACACTACTAGGATAACAAATATTATTATTGCATACATAATGTACCGAACTACCACTGCTCCTATTGTACCAAGTTTCTCGGTCATCCAATCGGTCATGGTATACGTTGGCGGGATGTGTGCGGCTCTGGAGATGTTGTGCAGGTGTTCAATGATGCTTGGTATAGTCATGTTGTCGTTTGCAGGTATGTAGACACAGCATTCTTGACCGATTAGTTTACATGTTCCTCCAGTACTAGATAGCAGGAAGTCCAGTGCTGCTCTGTTCTGCAATGTCATCAATCTGATTGATGTCAGTTCGTTGCTGACGAGTGACAGTCCTTCAGCATCTGTGTTGGCTAAGTCCTCTATCAGTGTGGATAGGTCTGCGATTTGATCTAGGGCTGACATCACACCATAGGAGGGGATTAGTGCTCTGAAAAAGTCGCATGTCTTGCAGGCCCGGTCATGTGTGTGGAAGTGATTTGCGTGGCGTGTCTTTCTAGTCAGTGGGTGTTGTGGTAGGGTCGGTGTCACTCTCATGGCTGGCACTAAATATCCTAATGCACATGTGCCTTTCCATCCGGGTGGAAGGGACGGGTAAGCTTGTGCGCCACATATCCAGTAGGTCCCAGGCGGTGCTGGTGTTGTCGTTCGTTGGGTGGTGGGGGTTTCTTTGGTTGTGGGTTTCAGTGGTGTCTTTACAGGGTGGATGTTGTCCCAGGGTGGTGTTAATCTTTGTTGGCGGATGGGGTAGATATTGTCTCTGGTCCGGGGGGATATCGTTCTTCGTTTGCGGGTCGCCTGGGGCACTTCACAATGTTCCAACACCCCGACATTCTTTCCCCAACCCTTTTGAGATACACATTCTGTAAACTTCACTGGGGTAATAGAAACTGGTATTCCATTTGTATCATGACTTTGTCGAATCTTCATGTTTGATTTTGTGCAGCTTTCAGCTGTCCCTGTGGACTTGTTTAGAGAGGCTTTGTGGCATTCTGTTAGTGGGAGGCCCATTAACGGAAAACCATCTTCGGTAGAATGGGGTATTAAGCCGCATACATAGCAATTTGATTGGTTAGCAAAATGTGCGACTGCTTGGCTTAGCTTTAAATATAGGTTGTTGCGGTGACTGTTAACATATCTTTTGGTGCGTTCAACTGCTTTCCCCTTACCGCCCTTAAACCCATTGATCCATGATTGAGGTTCGTCCAGTGTCGCCCACACAATGCATCCCGCTATGCCACATGCGATGATTAAGCAGTTCCAGTTGGTGGTCATTTTTCCTATTGTTATTGGTCTCATGGTAGATTTGCCCTTTTGCAGTGGGATGCGTGGATCCAGGATGCTTTTCCGTCGCACTTTACTGCCGTGTCCGTTACTAGCAGCACCTGAAATGGACCAGACCATCTGGGGTTTAGTTTACTTTTTCTTTTGAACACCATTATATATACATAGTCACCTGGGTTCAATCCATGACATGGTGTTGTTGGTGGTTGTGGTTGTGCCTGCCTCACTAAGGGGTGGAGCCTCTTCATCTGGGCACACAAAGCTTTGTAATAGTTAATAGCAATTTCGTCTGCTAGCAATAACTGGACTTGTGATAACGGGGCAAGCATTGTGGTTGGTGTCGACATTGGACGTCCAAATAATATCTCGTGAGGTGACAATCCTGTTCCTCTGTTTGGCATTGATCTCATTTGCATTAATACTAAGGGGAGGGCGTCGGGCCATTTAAGGCCTGTCTCTGTACATGTCTTAGCTAGACGGTTCTTGATGGTTGAGTTTTGTCTTTCTACCGCACCTGCACTTTCAGGGTGGTAGGGTGTGTGCAGGTGTATTTTCATGCCTAATGCGGTAGATAAGTTGTTTATCAGTTGTGCCGTAAAGTGCGTACCTCTGTCTGAATTTATGGAGTGTGGACACCCGAATCTTGGAATTATTTCTCTGACTAATACCTTAGCTACTGCTTGAGCGTCGTTGCGTCTGCATGGGAAGACTTCGACCCATTTAGAGAACATATCTACTAAGACTAGCGCATACTGGTATCCCATGCTTTTTTCTAATTGGATGAAATCCATTTGGATGTTAACAAATGGTCCCCAAGGTGGTGGGTGGGTGCCACGTCTAGTCTTTATAGCTTTACCTATATTGTGTTGATTGCATACAACACATCTTGAGCAGTATTGGTGAGCTAAACTGGTGATACCTGGCGCGTGCCACTGTGAAGTGATACTGCCCACCATTGCGAATTTTGACACGTGGCTAAGTCCATGTGCTAATCTTACTAACGGGGAGGAGTTGTTTTGGAGCTACAACTCTACCGTCAGCATGTTTCCACATGCCGTCTGGCATTTTGGAACAACCTGCTGACGTCCATACTGGCCACTCAGATGTCGCCTCTGCCTGTAATGAAACAACATGATCAAAAGTGGGAGTATTATCATTGGCGATTGTGATAGCCATTTGTTTTACCAACAGGGAGGGGACGGTCGCTGCCCTTTTGGCACAGTGATCCGCTCTGGCGTTTCCCTTTGCAACCAGAGAAGGAGAAGAAGAATGTGCAACACATTTTACAACAGCCAATAGCTTAGGAAGTAAACACGCCTCTAGTAGGTTAGTGACTAATACAGCATGTTTGATGGGAATGCCTGATGTCTTAATGAACCCTCTGTGTTTCCATATTAATCCCACATTGTGCACTACATTGAACGCATAACTTGAGTCGGTGAAAATTGTAGCAGACTTACCCCTGGCCAACACGCACGCTCTCGTCAAAGCGAAGATCTCCGCTGCCTGTGCTGAACAATTATTAGGTAGTTTTGCACTTTCAATCATCACATGGTCATCAACAACAGCGTATCCAGCATTCAAATCACATCCATTAGTGTGTCTTGACGCGCTACCGTCAACATAATATACTAGATCACTGTTAACTAGTGGTGTTTGTTGTAAGTCGGCTCTGGGTGAGGTGACAGCTGAGATTGTATCAATACAGTTATGTGACATTTCGTTATCCTCATATAGGGGAACAAAATTTGCTGGGTTTATTGGCGGTGCACGTTTTATGGTCAAGTTTGGGTTTGCCAATAGGATCGCTGTGTATGTAGTGTGTCTGGATGCTGATAAGTGTTGTGTAGCTGCGTTTTGTAAAATAATACACACAGAATGTGGGACGTAGACTGTTACTGGATGTTCTAGAGTAATGTTGGTGCTTCTCGATACGCAGAACGCGGCTGCAGCAACTGACCGTAGACACGGAGCATACCCCAAGGCTACACTATCAAGTCTTTGTGAATAGTATGCTATTGGTCTCATCTTGTCGCAATTTCTCTGGGCTAGGATCCCTGTCGCGTAGCCTTCTCTTTCTGCGGCAAAAAGTGAGAATTCCATACTGTAGTCTGGCATGCCAAGGCCGGGCGCTGTGGTTAAAGCTTCTTTCATTGCTTGGAACGCAAGTTGTAGTGTCGGAGTCCATGCAATCTGTTTGGGTTGGTCAGATAACGTTAGTGCACGAAGAGGCTGGTCTAATGCGGCGTAGTTGAACACGTGTTGGCGACAAAAATTAGCTGCTCCCAAAAATGATAGCATTTCTGTCTTTGATTTTGGATTGGGGCAGTTTTGCAGAGCTTGTACTCGGGTGTGGGATATTACCCGTTTCGAACCGTCGAGTGTGTGTCCCAGGTATTTTACTCTGGTTTTGCAAAACTGTAGTTTTGGCAATGACGCTTTGTGTCCTTTGTTTGCAAGGGCAGTCAATAGTATGACAGAGTCTGTGTGGCATGCTGCTTCACTTGGGGATGACAACAATAGGTCATCTATGAACATTAACAGTGTACTTCCGCCGGGGAACTGTATATCTTTTAGGTCGTGGTGCAAAGCTTGACTATACAATGTTCCTGATTCTGTGTATCCTTGTGGTGCTCTCGTCCACGTCAGTTGTTTACCATTAAATTCGAAAGCGAAAAGATATTGTGAGTCGGCATGGATTGGGAAACTAAAATATGCACTGGATAAATCCACTACTGTGTAATGTGTTGTTGTTGTGGGGATTAATGCCATTACTGTAGATGAATCAGAAACCAATGGGGTGATGGGGATCACGCATTGATTTATGGCTCTCAAGTCTTGTATAAATCGCCAATCACGTTTGTTAGCCTTTATAATGGGACAAATTGGTGTGTTGCAAGGACTTTCGCAGTGTTTTAAAATGCCTTGTGATAGCAGTGATTCTATTACTGGTGTTATTCCATCGATGGCTTCCTGTTTCAGCGGATACTGCTCAAGTTTGGGAGGGGTACAATCTGGTTTCAGTGTGACTCTGTGGGGGACTGCAGATGTCATTAGCCCGACTTCAGTGGAGTGTGATGCCCACAGTTTATGGGGTACCTTAGACAATGAAGTTTCAGGAAGGAAAACAGCGTGTGGGGGCTCTGGTATGCATATCAATGGCCCTTCAATCATGAATGGGGGTGTGGCTATTATGTATCCATCTTTCAATCTAGTTAAATTCCACCCATTTTTCATCTTAACAGTGTGGGAGGTAGCTGTTCTTTTGTCTGTCTGTAGTCTCTTCATCATGGGGGACAAGTCCTGTTCTCCTTCCGCCGTGTCGAATGCGATTGCTATGTGTGGGGTATAATCAGAGTCATGAATTGCCACTCTTTGAACTTCTGATAAGATTACTGTGGCTGCAATGCCCTCATGGGAGATGTATATTTCTGAGAATGCTGGAAACAGTGTGGTCTTACCAATGGATGATTTTACCTTTTCTATATATACTTTTGGTACGTCTGTATCCCATTTGGACGCTGTTACGTGGTGTTCGGCCAGGAACTTCATCTGTAAACACCTCGCGTTCACTCCTGTGTCGGCTTCTGTTATTTCTTTCAATGCTGTGGAAACAAACTCATTGATAGGATCATTATTTAATTTCCATCTGTATTCTATCACATTTCCCACTCGTTGTGACATCATCTGTTGCATTTCAATTCTTTCTCCCTTCTCTGGTAGCTGTAAAAAGACTCCATCTTGTGAGCAGTAAATGTTAGCGTTCATTTTACAAAGCAAATCTCGTCCACAAAGGTTAACTGCTGCTTTAGATGTTAATAACAAAGAGTGTTCAGTTGAAAAAGAATCGCTAGTTGATTCTATTTTAACTGGTATAGACAAAGGGATTGTCTGTGGGACACCGCTTATCCCGACTGTTAATACAGACTGTCCAGACAAGGGTAATGCCATTGTGCTCTCATCAATTGATGATTGTGTGGCCCCGGTGTCTATCATGAAAGTAACTTCTTTGTTATTTATCATTAAGTTAATTTTGGGTTCCTCTTCGGGATTTGCTGTTAATATTTGCATAACATTCTCCAGACAGATTTTTTTTTCCTGTTGGCACCTCTATGCGACATTCGTCGCCTCGTCTCCTTTGAACGGATCCGCCATAGTGTAATCTGCATATGGTGGGGCGCTAGGATGGGGTTTGTGGGGCCTGCGTGAGTCTCTTTGCATATATTCCCCTTTGTTCCCATTGTTTCTATTCTCCTTTGGACAATAGAACGCCACATGACCCTTTTGTTGGCAAATATGACATGTTACATGGGGACACTCCTGTATTCGGTGTCCTGGTTGATTGCAGTGGTAACATGTTTGTACCCCGTTCCTCTGTGGAGGCCTGTTTCGCGTGTTCCCACCCCCACCCCTTTGGTTGTTTCCCTGGGGGTAATAATTTCTAGCTGGATAGCAGTGTATTGTTTCCTCTTTTACCACCTCTGGTCGAGATACAAAGACTCCGATGTCTTTGATGACACGTTTCTTGTCGTGATGCTGTCGTTCTATATTGATGGCTGCGTTCTTAACGTTTGTAATAGGAGAGCTCTCCCAATCTAACTGGACGGCTTTCAAATGTTTTCCAACGTGTGGTAGGAGGCCGTTAACGAAATAGGATACCTGGATTGCGAGTCCCTCGTCTGCCGTTAATCCGCTGTTCGCGGCCCAAGCCGCTTTGAATTTACTGTAAAACGCATCGACTGTTTCAAACTCGTTTTGAACGCAAGCTGTGATATTTGACATGCATGCATTTCGCCTTGCCAAACCTTGTACCGCGGCTGTTATCGCAGTAATACACTGTTCTCTAGTGTTGTTTTCACTCCAGGCATCACTGCTTGGAATAGCCATTTGCGTTGAGACGCTGTGATATTTATTTCCTAGAGATCCCAACATTAGCTGTTTCATGTCCCTAGGGGTCGGGCTATAGCAATGGCATATTAAATCCAATTGTTCGATAAAACCCATTGGGTCTCTGTCGGGTTTGGGAAATTGTTCAACGAGTCCTTTTAATTCTGTCGGTGACCATGGTCGGTAAACTGTAGCGTTTACATTTTCGCCTAGTGGGACAATCCTCATAGGATATGTGCTGGTCGGTTTCTCGGATCTAGTGACCATTTGTGATGGTTCCGGAGGTGTTTTAACCTTTTCTATTTTATCCGCTGGTGGTGACGGTGGTTGCACTGTTGGTGAACTGTCCTGTGTTCTAGCAGGTCTATTGTTCCTTGATGGTCCTGCTTCTACATTTTCTCTTTCGTCTGGGTTCCTATCTAAAACCACATGTGCGTCTCTGTTAAACGTCACTCTTGTGGATATGTCATCGTCTGAATTGTCTTCTACCACGCTTGCGGTCAGGCTTGGATATAGGCCTTTAACATTTTTGATATTGGGCCTCGTGTTACTTTCTCTGTCTTTTCCGTTGTCAAGCGTTTTAGTTTGAGACTGCGTTATAATACTTTTTTCCGCCTCTTCTTTTAAACGTGTCATATTTCTCAAATCAATTTCACATTGCCACAAAACCAATGCATGTTCGATACGACTTTGTTTTCTCACGGTAAACGATCTGGCACGTTCACGGAAACTTTCGCGTACGCCTCTAAGTTTCCCGTTATGAAAACACCCTAGGACTGGCCAGTTGTTTTTTGTCCATTTTGACCACAATCCCAAATATTTTACAGCTATAGGTCCATATTTTGTTAGCATGAAGTCGCACGGAGAGTTGCCGGTAACGTCATTTTTGCTTAGTGAACGCCCCATGATACCAGCTATATGCCCCGCGTTGCCCTCGATGTAACGTCCCTGATATGATCAGACTGGTAAACAGTGAGGAGGAAAGAGAGAGAGAGAAATAGACAGACAGAGATAGACAGACAAAAAAACTAGAACATATGCCCTATTTTTAGTTATAACTAAATAATTGTATATAAGGTGGAGACCAGACACTCAATCTTATATATTTGGTATCTTAATTATAACTTATTTTATATACTTGGTATCTTAATTATAGCTTATTAACTGTAGCAATCTATATTGTTCTAGAGAACCAATTTAGGTATTCATTCAAGTCAAAGTTAATTTTTTAGGTCTGATTCTAAGATATATGTATTTCAGTTGTATACTGCTATACCTAATTTAGATGTTGAATCCTTATACATATTATTCCAATTACTTTATGTATCGTTATCACTATGTAATTTATAGCGCCGTTATCATTACCTATCGTGAAACCGGAAGTGGAACCAAAACTACAATTCCCAACCGGAAATCACTACCGGAAATCACTTTCCTGGCTTCCTTGTATAACGTATAACGTATAACGTTAACTCAATGCTTTGCGATATCAGCCGGTTCGTTCTTAACTCAATAAACACCTCAGCGGGTTATAATACTGTGCACACACAAACAAGACTCAAACAGACAAACAAACGAAAATACATAAAAGTTAACGTGTGTATATACCTGGTCTGTATTGGATCGCTGTTCGTTTAATCGCCCAGCACCCTGCTGCGATAAGGCATTTATACCCTTGATATACACTATACACCGTTATTAAAGCATAACGACCGAATCCTGAACTTCGAAATTTAATAGCGATATATTAGATTATATATACCTTTTAATCATAGTCTCGGTCCCTTCAACCAGCGATTAATGTCCCGTTAAATGTACATTTACGTACTGTCGAGGCACCGCCGGTTTTCCTTCCCGCTCTCTGTATGATTAATTGATTAATTCAATCCAAATATATCGTTTTCAGGAATGGAAGAGGTTGTGAGCTTATTTTAAGGTTGTATCTATGAATATTAGGGATGCTCGATATTGGCTTTTTTACCGATACCGATATTCCGATATTGTCCAACTCTTAATTTCCGATACCGATATCAACCGATATCAACCGATACCGATATATGCAGGGTTTCCCCGTCCAAAAAACTGAATAATTTCAGGTAACTAATAATTTCACTGGATATATATATAACAAATATTGTTATTGTTTTTTTTTGTTTTTAAACCGATACCGATATTTTCCGATATCACATTTTACTGCCGATATCGGCCGATAATATCGGTCGGCCGATAATATCGGACATCCCTAATGAATATATATCGTTACTCTGTTAAATCTAATTAGATTATAACAGCTTCTCGGTCCTAGCGTCCCGCCTCTTTGCCACAAGAATCATAGAATAGTTTCTAAGAGAGTCGCGTTTTCCAATGATATCACTCTAATAAGCTCACGTATCTTCCTTTGTTGACAACCTTACTGTGTGCCTTAGCTTTTGGTCGGCTCCGACTCGACCAGGAATAGCACTTCAACCTATAGCAAATCCTACCAGAACCTCCTGATATAGGACCGGAGTACACGCGTTTCCCCCGTAACGAATCCCAATACAGCCCAGATATTCAACACACTTTATTCTATTGTCCAGCCATAGTCTCGAATATTAAAACACACAGTAAATGCTCACCTTGTGTAGAGAGAAGTGGGGATCACACCAATGTGTTCCAGATACCGGCCGGCCTAAACTAATCCTTTTCTCTCTACACCTGAGAACAGATCAGTCTGCACAAAATTCGAAATTTGCGACGCCAAATTGTAGGATAATAATAGTATTCAAATAGGAATAGAGTCAAATGACTTGCTCACTCAGAGGGTCCAGATAATAAGGTTTATTAACCAGATCAAATCAAATCAATACAACAATAGAGAGTATGGCTGGAGATCTTACCTAAACAGACCAGCTCCGTCAGTCAGGTAAAAAGATCTCCTTCCCCAGTTGGGGGAGCAGTTAAGTAACAGGTGAACAATGGGGGGAGTGGGGGAAGGGGAGGGGAGGAAGGGGGCGTAGTTCATACATATATTCCACAGTTTGCTTTCCTTTTTGCTTGTTTTTCTTTTTGTTTTGTTTTTGCTTGCTTATGGTGTGGATGATGGCATAGAGATGAACTGGAGGACCCCCCCCCCCTTGTCCCAATGTGTGTTTTTGTAATGTAAGTAACTGTACGTGAAAAATCTATATAAATATTTTTTTCAAAAAAGAACTTAAAAGAACTAAATTAGTTCATTTTTGAAACCATGAACTTTAGTTCAAAATTTTGAATTATGAACTATGAACTGAACTAGTTCATTTTAAAAATTGTGAACTGTGAACTGAACTAGTTCATGTAGAAAGTGAACTTTCCCAACACTGCCTAAATCCCGATAGATTGCCAAAATCATCGACCAGCTTGAGAAGATGAGGTGGTAGGGTTTTGCATGAACAATATTACGTCGTTTTTTGTTGTTTAATTTTTCCCCTCTCCTAAAATATCTGCATAAGCAGTCTAGTGGTTGTCCGTGTCACGGATAACTTTAAGAGTCCCTGTTATCTGCTCATGACCCACACACACCCCTCACAGAATGAAAAAGCCATGACTGAGTCAGCAGATGACACAGGTCTCGAACAAGCACTAGCTGCACAGTTTCAAGGATTGCTTTTACATGAGGAAGCTATCGTACAATTACAACAACAACAAGCTCTCATGGTGCAACAGCATGGGGAGATGTATGAAGGATTGCGCAAGATGGATAGTTCCATGCGTGATTTGGCTGACCGCATAGCCAATGCACAATTACCTCCCCCTCACCAGAGCCCACCTAATGTCTCTCAAGCACTACTCACAGGCAGGGGCGTAGCTGGGGGGGGGTAGCTTAGGATGATTCCAAGGGCCCAGCACTGGGGGGGGGGGGCCCCAACATTTTTTTTTTTTTTTTTTACTAGACATCACTCAGGTGTATTATTGATGCTCTCATTGATACTATGTTTGTTTCTGAAGTGTGTGTGTGTGTGTGTGTGTGTGTGTGTGTGTGTGTGTGTGTGTGTGAGATATATATAGAGAGAGGGGGGGCTTTGGTAGACTATTGCATTGGTCCATTCTTTGAAGATCAACGCAATGCGACATCCTTTACTCGGCTCACCCACCAACAGTGCAGGTGCTGAACTGCTGATTCGAATGTATAGGTAAAAACCATATTATGCGTTTTCATCAATAAAAAAATGGCAAAAAAATATTCCACTTGCGTGCTGACGCGCGCTCGCATTCACTGGGGGCCTACAAATACATTCTTTCATGGGGCCCAGAATCTGGAGCTACACCCCTGCTCACAGGCCCCCGGTCATTACCTTGTGAGGCTAAAGTCCAGCTCCCCTCACGCTTTAATGGGGAGTCAGGTAAATGCTGTGGTTTTCTGGCACAATGCCAAATAGTGTACAGAGCCCAGCCATCTCATTTTCAGTTTGAGGATTAACGTGTTGCCCTAATTCTATCCCTGTTGGAGGGACTTGCCCTCGATTGGGCTGTTCCATTCATATGGGCTCAGGCTCCAGTTTTAAACGACTCACAGGGACTCATGAATGAGATGGAAATCGTTTTTGATCATGAACTCTATGATAAAGAGGTCGACATGAAGCTGACGCGCATGTGCCAGGGCGCCAGTAGTGTAGCTCAGTTTTCCATCGCTTTCAGGACACTGGCTGGGGCTACAGGCTGGCCTGAGGGACCACTCATCACTTTGTTCATCAACGCGTTATCTGATCAGGTTAAAGATGCTTTGGCGGTTGTGGGATCTCCAGACAATTTTGACACACTGGTCACTACTGCCATACGCGTTGATAACCGGATCAGAGACCGTGTGCGTGAGAGGCAGGGCCAACGTTTTCGTGTCCCGCTGGAGGAAGTTTCGTCCTTTCCTCCACAACCTTCAGTGGCCAGCTCGTCTGAACCTATGCAGGTGGACAGCACTTCTGTGTGTGACTCCAGGCAGACTGGTTCTCATGTGGACTGGTGCTGGTACTGCAGGAGAAAAGGTCACACGAAGGTGGAGTGTCCGAAACTGAAGGGAAACGGTCAGTCTCGCTAGTGGGCCGAGAGACACTAGTGAGACATCACATCACCTCCTTTCGAACCTTTTTGCCTGTGGTTTTAGGCTGGAATAGGCAGTCTGTTAAGGTTGACGTGTTTTTTTAGAGGGGCAGTGGACAGTTTCATCGATTCCAGATGGGCTGAGGACTCTAAAATACCTGTACATTCACTCAATAAGCCCTGTAGTGTCACGGCGCTTGATGGGCGGCCATTGGGTACAGGCAGTGTCACCAAAAGAACCAATTATTTATCTATGCGGGTTGCTTATGGGAACCATTCTGAGCGCATTCGATTATTTTTGGTGGATTCCCCCACGTATCCCATTGTGCTGGGTCATTCTTGGCTTAGTAAACACAAGCCACAGATAAATTGGGGTGAGGAGAGGGACACTGTCATGCAGTGGGGCTCCCAATGCCGTCACCGTTGTTTCCAAATTCCTCCGTCACCCATGAGTTATGATCAGTTTAGTGAGAGCGGTTGTGATCCTGTTGAAGCAGTGGGCGGTCTTGGTTTCCAGAGCCCACTCTCTCAACCATTGCACTCCCAGCCATCTGTCGATCAGGATGGGAGTTTGGAATGGGATCCACAGTTTGATTGGGACTCCCTCTGTGAGGAGGTTCTGGCGGAGGACAGTTTAGACAGTTTAGAGGCTCTGTGTGAGGACTTCTCCTCGCTTACTTGTACAGCTGACCCCCTCATGGAGAGCACCAACATCATGAGCGTGGAGTCACACCCATTACCAGAGGGAGTTCCCACTGTCTATGCTGACCTCAGTGAGGTGTTTAGCAAACAAAGGGTCACCATCCTGCCACCGCACCGACCTTATGATTGCGCCATCGAATTGCAGCCTGGCTCTATTCCCCCTTGTGGTTCCTTGTACTCGTTGTCGGTCCCCGAAAGCGCAGCAATGAAAACCTACATCAAGGAGGCTGTGGCTACCGGTTTCATTAGACCTTCCACTTCACCTGAGGGTGCTGGATTCTTTTTTGTGGGAAAAAAGGATGGAGGACTGAGACCCTGCATCGACTACAGAGGTCTGAACAGCATTACAGTAAAAAACCGGTATCCCCTTCCCCTAATGAACTCGGCGTTCGAACGCCTCCAGGGGGCATCCATTTTTACCAAACTTGATCTCCACAATGCCTACAATCTGGTGCGCATACGCCAAGGGGATGAGTGGAAGACCGCGTTCAAAACTCATAATGGTCACTACGAATACCTGGTGATGCCATTTGGTCTTACTAATGCCCCTTCAGTTTTTCAGGCGTTAATCAATGACGTGCTCAGGGAGATATTGGAAAAGTTTGTTTTCGTCTACTTAGATGACATTCTGATATTCTCCAAGTCCATTTCTGACCATGTCAAACATGTCAGGCAGGTCTTGAGGTGCCTTTTGGATGCACGGTTGTTTGTGAAGGCTGAGAAGTGTGCCTTCCATGTCCGCTCTGTGTCCTTTCTGGGATTCATTGTATCTGAGGGGAGGATTCAAATGGACCCCAAGAAGGTGTCAGCAGTGACAGACTGGCCTACACACGTCTCGGTCAAGTAGGTGCAACGATTCCTAGGATTTGCAAACTTCTACCGTTGTTTTATTCGTAATTTCAGTTCAGTGGTAGCACCTATCACCGCACTCACTAGGAAGACGGCACCTTCCCATTTCCAGTGGACTCCCAAGGCTGAGGCAGCGTTCATTGAGCTTAGGAGAAGGTTCAGTTCTGAGCCTATCCTCATTACTCCTAACCCATCCCTGCCATTTCTCGTCGAGGTGGATGCTTCTGAGCTTGGAGTCGGAGCTAATCTGTCTCAACGCTCATCGTCCGATGGTAAGGTACACCCATGTGCGTACTATTCACGTGGGCTCTCGCCGGCTGAAAGAAACTATTATGTTGGGGATAGAGAGCTGTTGGCGGTCAAGTTGGCATTGGAGGAGTGGCGCCATTGGCTAGAGTGAGCTGAACACCCATTCACAGTATGGACAGACCATACAAATTTGGAATATATCCAGGGTGCTCAGAGGAGAAACTCGCGACAGGCTCGCTGGTCACGGTTTTTCTCTTGGTTTAATTTCCTCCTGACGTACCGTCCCGGGTCTAAAAATATCAAGCCGGATGCTCTTTCCCGGTTATATGATGGATCAGAAGAGGACCGTCCTCCTGAGCCCATTGTTCCTGCAGGACAGATCCTAGCTCCTGTGACATGGAGCATTGACTCTGCTGTGCGGAGGGCACAACGTTTGGAACCAGATCCGGGTGGGGTGCCCCCGGGTCGGTTATTTGTACCAAACAGCATTCGTTCTCGGGTGTTGAAGTGGGGCCACTCCTCTCGGCTGACAGGACATCCCGGAGTGCACAGAACTCGTGACTTCTTGGCCAGAAGGTTCTGTTGGCCTGGTATGATGAAGGACATTCGGGAATTTGTGGCAGCCTGCCCCGTTTGTGCACGGAACAAAGTTTCTCAACAGTCACCACCAGGGCTGCTTCATCCTTTGCCCATTCCTAGTCGTCCATGGAGCCACATAGCCATGGATTTTGTGACTGGTCTGCCTCCTTCTGATGGTCACAGCGTCATCATGGTGGTGGTGGATAGGTTCTCCAAAGCAGCTCACTTCATTCCGCTGGTCAAGCTGCCATCTGCTCAGGAGACCGCTCAACTGGTGGTTGACCATGTCTTCCGAATTCATGGCATCTGCCAGGACGTGGTGTCGGACCGTGGACCCCAGTTTACTGCTTGGTTTTGGAAGGCATTCTGTGCTATACTGGGTGCGACGGTTAGCCTGTCATCAGGGTTCCACCCGGAGTGCAATGGGCAAACAGAGTGCACCAACCAGTCTATGGAGAGTACGCTTCGCTGCTTGGCCTCCTCCAATCCGACCACTTGGAGTCACCAACTGGCATGGGCAGAATATGGACATAATTCATTGTGCAATGCATCCACTGGTCTCTCCCCAATTGAGGTTCAGTTTGGGTATCAGCCTCCACTGTTTCCTGAACAGGAGAGGGACGTGGGGGTGCCATCTGCTGAGGCGTTTATCCGTCGGTCTCGGGCAACATGGAAGAGGGTGCGTTTGGCTCTTGTGCATGCTGCGGCCCGGCACAAGCGGTTGGCGGATGTACACCGTCGCCCTGCGCCTTCCTACCGTGTGGGCCAACAGGTGTGGCTTTCCACACGTGACCTTCCATTACGGGTGGAGTCACGCAAACTCGCTCCCCGTTTTGTGGGCCCTTTCACTATTGTTCGCAAGATAAACCCAGTCACGATGCGTCTTCGGGTTACCCTTGTCGATGAGGGTACACCCTACATTTCCTGTATCCCGCCTTAAGCCGGTTCGGAGGAGCAGGTTGGTTCCTGCAGAGAGACCTCCACCTTCCCCTCGATTCGTTGATGGCCAACCTGTGTATACTGTACGGCGGATCCTGTCCAGTAGGCGGGTTGGTAGGGGTATACAGTACCTGGTGGACTGGCAGGGTTATGGGCCAGAGGAGCGCATGTTGGTTCCGGCCAGGGACATCTTGGACCCTGAGCTTGTTCAGGAGTTTCGGAAACGTGTCTCAGGGGGTTCGTCTGGAGCCGCCCCTAGAGGGGGGGTCCTGTCAGGTTTTTGCCTTATTTCACCTTTCTGTGAGGGACAGCTGTCTATTTTTGCTTTATTTCACCTCTCTGTGAGGGATAGCTGTCAATCCCTGTTCCCTGTGGTTAATTGCCTCATGGGTCGGCAGGTGTGTGGGCTTGATTGCACCTGATGCAGTCCAGCTGTGCCTATGGCCATGTGGAGTCTATTTAAGTTTGGAGATCGCAGTGTCAACTGCTTTTTCATTTCCTAGTGTTGGTTGTCCTTTTGGTCACGCTCATTATATTGAAGTGTAGTCTGATCTCTGATTCAGAATTGAGCTTTATGGTAGTCATTCTTATTTTAGGCTACTCACGTGATTCTACACATAAACTCCCTTAGTGGAGGTTTATTGTTTTACTTTTTCAAATATAAACTCTTTTATTAGGAGGTATCCTTGTGGCTTATTTACTTTTATACTATACCTCTTTATTGAGAGTAGTCCTGTTTTTTGGGACTTGATTTATTTTCTTAATTACTCACTTTGAGATTTCCACCTGTAAAGGTTGTTTTCTGTTGTTTAATTTTTCCCCTCTCCTAAAATATCTGCGCATTTGAATGTTCTGCTGAGGTTTTTGAATTACATCATGGTGGATTCAGTCAAAGCCTGTCTATTTTCTTTGTCTATTTGCAGTGTTTTTTATGTTTAGGTGTTATTTGTTTTAGATTTCTTGTGTTTTGTCAATATATTGTGATGATTGTGAATGTATATTTTTGTGTTGTCACCATGTAAGTTATTGGACCCCAGGAAGAATAGCTGCTGCTATGCTAAAGCGAATGGGGATCTGAATAAAACAAACAAACAAACAAACAAAACTCCGCTCGCCAATCACTCGTCTGCATCTGAGGCCCAGTCCACACGATCACAGGTATTTTTGACACTGTTTTATTTTTTTTATTATAAAAATGTAAAAAAACTCTGTCCACACGACCTGGTTTAAACTCTGCACCGAGTGACATCATATACATGTAGTACAATGCCAAAGCAGTAGGTGGCGATGTAGTTCAAACATGAAGGCAACTGCAACCAATCAGAAGGGTTTAGCGTTAATACCGGAAACTGAACTGAAGCCTGAACAATAACATCCCTCCTTGCTCACAGCCAAATTAGCTACAGCTAGCAACGAATAATTTAAGTGCAATAAACAACAAATTATACATTCACTGTGTGTTTTGCCTCATTTATTGATGAAACAAAACCAACATCAACACAATTTACCACCAAGAGCGGAGTTTAGTCTCACAAAAATATCGCCGATTTTGTTAGCTTACGTGCTAACGTAATAATAAAGTAGTAACGTTAACACTGGTAGAATTAATGGATGAAAACGTTATTTAACAGATTGCAGAATGGGTACAATACAATACGGCTCAATACAAACAATTGTTAAGGGGATGCAGACTGTTATAGTTTGGACTGGGTTCCCTATAACAATAACTTGACAACACATGAGCTTAGTTTAGCCGCAGCTTCAGGTTTACTCAGCATCAGGTCAGGAATGCGACAACAGACATCGTCGATCACAACACTCTTCAACATAGACGATACGTTTCGAACAAAAGTTTGTTACAATCATTTTCATATAACGCTACTTGGGACAGCTCTGCTGTAAACATGGGAAATAATCCCGGTTACTATCCCCACACTAGTGCACTGCCACCTTGCCCAGGCCCGACAGGGCCCGGCCCGGCGGGTTCGGGCTGGGTAGGGCTTTTTTTTTAATAAATCATTCGGGCTCGGCCGGGCCCGGGCACCCCTTTTTCTTTTTTTTTTTTTTTTTTATATATATAACTAGGGTTATAGGATAACCTTCGTTTTCCTTAAGATTCGTTTTCTCTTTTGCGCAAGAGAAACATTTGGATGTAATTACCTCAGCGCGCAGGGAGAACTCAGGCCGGGGACAACTCGATTGGTTGTGTTGGAATATAGCCAGTTGGCGACGTTTTAATTTGTTCTTGGATGTATGTAGCCGGTTGGCGAAGTTTTGTTAACGTTGTTCAACGCGTTGCTGACGTCTGGTGAGTGATGTTTATTATTTGCTGGGTCGCTACCTGTTTTGTTGTGCTTTTCATTATGTTGCTCTGCTCGAAATCTGATTTCTGTTTTCTGTTTGTTTGTATAGTGACTGAGTAGGCTATTGTGTGTCGTGTGTGTGTGTGTGTGTGTGTGTGTGTGTGTGTGTGTGTGTGTGTGTGTCAAAGAAGATTCTATAGCCTTCAATACGTTTTACGCGGCTGCTGTGTGAGTCAGTCTATAAGCGAGCACTGGGAGGGAGGCATTCTAATAAGAGCGAAACAGAAACAGAAACAGAAATGCTTCTTAGTTTTCAGTGTGATATGCGTTATTTAGGCAGACCTATTGGACATTTTCGTTTTTGTTTATTTAATAAGTTAATATATAAAGTGTTTAGAATATTTAAAACAAAAAAATAATTTAATATTTGGATATAGCTATAGAATGGTTGTTAGTTTTCAGCATGATATGTGTTATTTAGTTAGACCTATTGGACATTTTCATTTTTGTTTATTTATTACGTTCATATAAAACCGTGTTTCGAATATTTAAAACAAATACAATTTTTTTTATATTTTAATAATAATAATAATACTTTTTTTCAGGTTTTTATGCGGGCTAGGGCTTAAAATATTATTTACAGTCGGGCTTATTTTCGGGCAGGGCCTGAAGTTCACGGGCTCGGGCAGGGCTCGGGCTTTATTTCAAGGCCCTTGCAGACCACTACCCCACAAGCAACCAATGCAACCGGGATGCACGCAAAACTTCACCCTGGACTCTGTTTAAATGATCACGGTTGCAGTGGTCCAAAACCCCTGTTGCGTGTGGCCGAGCAGTGCAACCGCGCACATTAAGGCTCGGTTACATAACACCCGTGTTCGTGTGGACAGGGCCTGAGTGTCTCTGAGTGCCACTGCTAATGAGCAGAGAGGAGTTTTCACTTGGTGTGAAAATGGTAGAGGGACCCGTCATCCCAGGCTTACTGTATGCGCCAAAAAGCACCTTTAAATCAGTAGTGTTGGAGCATTTTGAATACAAAAAAGGGGCTTGGTGAAAACATGCCAGTGTAAAGTGACTGCCAGGGACCCGTGCATCTATTAGAGCCATATGAAATCCGCGTTCACGGAATCACGGAATTGAGCAATAAAAATGGAATCAACTGTAAACGTGGAATATTGCAGAATTTGCCCTAATCTGGACTGAAATTCCGTGTTCGGGAGAACATGGAACGTTTGGTGCAACGCGAACATGACCGGGGACCAGTGATGCCACAGATTACTTGTAAAAGTAATCTGATTACTGATTACTGATTACTCCTTTAAAAAGTAATCCAAGTTACTTTACTGATTACTTGATTATCAGAGTAACTTAGTTACTTTGAAAGTAACTAGGTTACGAAGTCGTCGTCGTTCCCCCAACAGTTTTTTTTTAAACGCTTTATTGAAAGTGCATAAATTGTTTTTAACTTGTTTCTCTGCACATAACGTAAATTGTTAAACTAGTGCTTCAGCTTCTGTACCATCAAGTATGGTAAAGCAACAGTCTATGATGCTCACAGCATTAGAGCAGCCAGCCAGTGGTTTTACAAAACCAGTGTATCACATCTAACAAATGCAGGCTGAACTATTCAATTATATCAACTGTAACTATTAAATTGTTTTTATAAATGTCTCTCTATAAACATACAATCAGTCTCTCTTTAACATGTAAATTAACTGTAAATCTGGCAAATAAGAGCTTTTGCTCTGCCACCATCAAATATACATTAATCAAAAGGGAAAGAAACAATCTCGCTCTTTTGCTGTTTGGCTGGCCTCCGAGTCCTCCTGTACCTAGTCGAAGCGTCGGCTAGTGTTGTGATTCCAGATGCTTTCAATGCAATTGGATGTGCTGTTTTTAGCGGTAGACAGTATTTTGTTTCCTCCGCATATGAATGTTTTTTTCACCCGGCTTAGCTGACACAAACGTGAAGTAGTGACTGAGGCTACGTTTAGACGAGCGTTTTGGGGTGGAATTCTCCGTGCTGCAGACGAGGCTGTAACTAACGACGGAGCCCTGCTGTCACATGATTGGCGCATATGTCACATGACGTGCTGTGAAGACCCGCCCTACTCTGCCTCTGATTCGCAGACTGTGGATGGGGAATGTGATTGGACCAAAGCAGAGTCACTCACAGACAGAGGGTCCAGTCACGCCGCGGGACACATTGTGTATTTAACCCTTTCACTGCCACACAACGTCACTCCCAAATAAGAAAAACAGCTCAAAATGTATTTTTGACTGTCGAAAACGAAATAAAATACTGCATTCCGCCTGCATTATGAATTTATGATGAGATAGTAACGAAATAGTAACGCACAGCCACTTGGACAAGTAACTGCAATCAGATTACTGGCTTTTAAAGATTAACGCGTTAGATTACTATTTTCGGGGAAAAGTAATCAGATTACAATAACGCGTTACTTAGTAACGCGTTACTAGCATCACTGCCGGGGACACTACAGCGTGTTACACACAACACGCAGCAATTTCCAAGCGTCTAGCTGCTTCGGTGTTAACGTTAACGTCGGAAGAAATTCCACACTAAGCCCTAAATTCAGAGCAGCGCAGTATCCTAATGATAAGGTGTTTTGCTAATTCTGTCAACATGCCGTGGACTGGACTCGCAAAACACGTGCGAAGATCACACTCCAAAAGCCATGTCAGGAACACGGAAAAACACTGTGCTTCAAAACAGAGTAGGGTATATCTGCAGTGCCGCAGCCCAGCCATGTCAGGAACACGGAAAAACACTGTGCTTCAAAACTGAGTAGGGTATATCTGCAGTGCCGCAGCCCCATACACACCAGCTCTCTAACGATGATCCCTGGTGATCACAATAGATACAGCTAGAGGGCTAGGCTAATCACTGACACTATTGTGATGAAATAACTATGTAACGTGGCAGTACATAAAGTACACAGGACTAGAAATTATAGCTTCTTGCTAAATCTGGTGCACCCATCTATCTGTTTAATGCAAATGATTGTCAGTACACACTGTCCTTTATAAACTAAACTAAAGGTGCCTAAATTATGCATTACTATATTTCATCACAATATATATAGCTAGGCTACTTACATTGTGATAATATAGCTAGCTGTATCTATTGTTTGTTTACACTTGAAATGTGTATTTTTATTTTGTCACAATATTATTTGAGAAATATTGTGTAAAATTGAACTGTATTTCTGAGTTGCAGAACTTAAAAACATTAAATGGGTTATAGCTTATTAAATTGTGGACATTTATTCATTCCCACTTATTAGACACTATTTCTGATGGTAAAATGAGCGTACAAAGCAAAATACAGAAGTCTGAAATATTAAAACGGAAAAAACGGATTTCATATGGCTCTAGCATCTATGCATCTTGGAGATCCCTATTTGCCCAAGGCGAGGTCCAAAAACAAACTAGCAACGTTAAAAGGACACGCCAACATTTTGGGAAATTAGCTTACTGTCTTCTCCAGAGAGAGACAAGAAGATAGTTACCAGTTTCCTCTCTATGCGTTTAGTAGAAAGCTATCTGGATGCACGTTAGCCTAGCTTACAGTAGCACACTGAATGTAAGCGGACATGACCGGTTAGCCTTCGGGAGAGGTGTTAGTTGGACAATGCCTAGGCTAACCGGCCATGTCCGCTTCCATTCATTGTGCTAAGCTAGGCTAACATGCAGTCAGATATGTGTGTGCGTGTGTGTGTGTGAACATGAGAGCTAATGATATCTCTTCTTCTCTTCCTGTCAGGTGCTGCCCGTCCCTACACTGAAGGGTGCTGATTGCCTAATGAGTGACAGCTGATGGCAATCACATCGAGAGGGACGGGTGCACAAGTAGCTGACAGCACAAACACGTCGAGGCGCCTCATTGTGTCACTTTCCAGTGACCACCGTGTATGAGGTTGCATTTCTTGCCACCTTATAGCATTTGTACATTTGTATGACCGTCTATAATGCTCCCGTTAGGTTTTTCCGGACGTTTTGGTAATGATTTTCACTATAAAATCATATTTCTAAATGACAGGAAGTTGATAAACTGTCCGGAATAGCTTTGAGCTAACTATCTTTCCCGACCCATGTATTCATTCCATTCTAAACGTAACGTTAGTTGTTCAAAACATTACCCGTCTATATAATTTGTTCCTCAATGTTATATAGACAGGTCATGTTTTGTAAACTAACGTTATGTTTAGAATGGAATGAATACATGGGTCGGGAAAGATAGTTAGCTCAAAGCTATTCCGGCCAGTTTATCAACTTCCTGTCATTTAGAAATATGATTTTATAGTGAAAATCATTACCAAAACGTCCGGAAAAACCTAACGGGAGCAATAAAGACGGTCATACAAATGTACAAATGCTATAAGGTGGCAAGAAATGCACTATAAACAATACTTTGCGGCGTCGTTTCTTGCGCTAGCCTCTTGTTAGCCAGCATTAGCCTTAATAGCTTTGAGCTAAGGATCTTTGCCGATGCATAAAGTATTGTTTATAGTGCATTTCTTGCCACCTTATAGCATTTGTACATTTGTATGACCGTCTATAATGCCCCCGTTAGGTTTTTCCGGACGTTTTGGTAATGATTTTCACTATAAAATCATATTTCTAAATGACAGGAAGTTGATAAACTGGCCGGAATAGCTTTGAGCTAACGGATCTTTGCCGATGCATTCCATTCTAAACGTAACGTTAGTTGTTCAAAACATTACCCGTCTATATAATTTGTTCCTCAACGTTATATAGACGGGTCATGTTTTGTAAACTAACGTTATGTTTAGAATGGAATGAATACATGGGTCGGGAAAGATAGTTAGCTCAAAGCTAATCCGGCCTGTTTAACCACTAGCTTCGGTTAGCTAATGCTGGCTGAGCAAGGAAACTAACAGTAAACGTTTTTACATGAAATACAGCCCAAAAACCCTGCTGACAAACGTTTGCTTATTAAATACATTCTATACTATAATAATACAAACGTTTCATTGCCTCTCTGTGACGACAAAGTTGTTTAAATAAGGGGAGAAAAGTAGCTAAAACCAATGTATTTGGATGGGACAGGAAGTGCTATTGGCAACCGGAAGTCAGCCGGAAATGGCTACATTCAGATTGTGCAAGTGGAGAATTCACCTGTAGTGTCTCCCCTTAATTCGCTATATTAGTAATTTTAAAAAATCCGTTGCTAATAGGTCAACCTGTATGTGTGTGTGTGTGCACATCTGCTATAAGCTACTCTTTTTTACATCAATTATCTCCAACATCTCTGATGCAGAAAAATATTTATATACTGTATACATCATCTATTAAGTTATTTCAAAATAATTGTGGAAACCGTGATATTTCCTCAGATGATAATCATACCATCAAAACCTCAAATTGTGACATCCCTACTCCCAACACACACGTGGACACCTACACACACACATACAGTACATGTTTTCAGCGTGAACTACACTACATCTACACTATATACGAGTGTTTCTGAAAATTTTTAGAAAACAAAAAAGACAGAAGATTTCTTTTATTTTTGTTGCTTTGAAATATGTTTTTTTTGTAATTGGCAAGTGTGGACCTGAACGACATCCACTGTACCTAACTAAGGCCCCGTTTAGACGAGCGTTTTGTGAACAGAAACCGCAAAAGTCATCTTGCGGTTTCACTTTTAATTTTACGTTTAGACAAGCGTTTTGGAGTGGAATTCTCCGTGCAGACGACGCTGTAACGACGGTGACCCGCTGTCACACGATTGGCGCATATGTCACATGACGTGCTGTGAAGACCCGCCCTACTCTGCCTCTGATTCGCAGACTGTGGATGGGGAATGTGATTGCACCAAAGCAGAGTCACTCACAGACAGTGGGTCCACTCACGCCGCGGGACAGATTCTTGTGTATTTAACCCTTTCACTGCCACACGACAGCCGGTTGTGTGATAGTAAAGGGGTAACCTTCTGTCGTGTGGCAGTGAAAGGGTTAAAAGTACTGCCAATGTAGCCTTCAGGTGATCTCCGTTGATATAAGTCAGACATACTTGCTTTGTTTACGTCTCGGCTACTGGCGCATACCTGCTACCTGTGACATAAGCAGTACGTGCGACCAGAGCCGTGACAAACCTTTCGTCATTGTTTTATCAGATGTATACGTTTTAACAGTTTAGACGAGAGCGCAAAGCTTTTGCGTTTCTAGGAATTCCACCCTGGAAGGTAGTCTCACTTTTTTGCGGTTTCACCCCGTAAAAACGCCGTTTCCGTATAAACGAAAGGCACATCCGAATTTTTTTTTTTGCGGATTCACCTGCTAGCGTTTCCGTCTAAACGGGGCCTAAGAGAGGACATCCATATCCTGCAATATAACTGTTTTTGTTCTGCACACACACACACACACACACACACACACACACACACACACACACACACACACACACTATTTCCCTCCACAGGGCTCATTCCATGGCCTATTCCAGCACAATAGCAGAGTGAAGGAAAGTGCTTTCCTTACTGTTAGCAGCCGCTTTCCTCACTGGTAATGGCTGTTATATTTCTTCAACACTCTCCTTTAGTTTTCTGCTGTTGCCCCGCTCTACGAATGCTACTAGCGCCCCAGGGAGTTGTTACACATCAGACTCTCTCCCTCTCTCTCCTTCTCAGTTCTACAACAACACGCTAACACGACAACAGCTCAGACGTGTCACCCATTACGGCCCGTCGTTAAAGGTGCTTAATTTGTTTGCTTTTTCCGGTCGTTAGCCACACCTGGATGCCTGTATTCTTTTTTTTAAGTGTTTAATTTTTTTAATGTTCCACTTGGGCACTGTGACACGTACCTATTGCCCTGGTTGCTTTCCTTGTAGTGTAATTGCTAATTGGTTTATTACAAAATACGGTGCCTATTCAGCGGGCCTTGCTGTATGTACTGTGCGGTACCACCTCACTGTGCTGGCGGCCTATAGTTGTGGAATACACACACGGTTGATCTCCCGGGGTAGCTTCAGAAGAATCAAAGCGTTGCTAAACACCAAAGCCTTCTCAAATGGAGGCTCGCAGTGCGGCAGGCAGACACGTCCGGATTCCTCAAAGCGGCTGCGGCGGCGCTTTGTTTCCGCGGCGAGCTGAGCGGGATGCCGAAACACGGAAGGAGTTTAAGGCGGTCTTAAGTTCTCGGCTGAGCCTGGAGTCAGGTGTAATGAGAGGACGTCTTTGAAAAGGAGCGTGGAGAGTATATAACGGCTCGACCCCCTGCCATTTGGAGCTTGTGCTCTAAGTGGGTCATACAGTTTTCCTTTGTTAACAGACAGTGTTTGTTTTATTGTTCTTTGTCTCTCTCACTTTTTGTCAGTGTCAGTAAACAAAACACTGGAGAGCCTTGCCCTCTCTGAGCTATTTAGCAAAGCTGAATAACTTCCTGGTAATTATAATGTTACAAACACACTGCTGTCTCGGTATGCCAACCCCCCCCCCGCCCTGCCTCCTCCAAAACCTCCAGTTCTTCTCTCTCTCTCCTCTGATGTTCTGTTCACCCATTATACCGTTTGCTCAGTCAGTTCCTGTTGGAGTTGGATGTGATCTAACTTCTCTGTAAACAACATGATAGCATCAGCCCCGTGCAAAGCCACATGTGGTCTCTCTCTTACAAACATCCCCAGCCCAGCAGCAGTCCAGTATCCTTGAGTACCAGTATATGCTGGAATATAATCATTAAAAACAGACGTTCCCCCCCAACAGGAAACCGGTACCCTACGCTTGCATTTAATCTAAGGTTCTTCTTATTCACTGTCTCATTCACCTTTTGTGCGGAGGTGAATACCTGAGCTGAAAATAACCACTCTCTCGCTGTTCATGAATGATGAATAGCACACTGAAGTCTCCTGGGTATAGAAGTGCTGTCGGAAAAGTGTGTCTGGTAAAGAAATGTAATAAAAGAAAATGTAGTGTAATGTAACTTCCGCATGTTGGAGTCAGTGTATCTGCAAATGCATTTTGGGGCTTTATATTGTGAAGGCACAATGGATAAATGTGTCAGCCAAACATTTTTAGATGGACATAATAGCCCATATGTAAAAAGATAAATAATGTACAATGTACCGTCTCTTCTCCCTACCTTGGCTGTAGAGCACATTCACTGTACAAACAACTTTTAGTCTTTGGGGGTTGGAATTGCTCTAAACTACTTTTAACCCATAATCCCATCATGTCTTTTAAATCATTCATTTCACGTAGTGTATGTACCCCGGGGTCACGCCCTACATTAGGTAGCTTTAATGTGCGGTTTGCAAGACGTCTCCTCTGCAGAATCCCGTTTGTGATGCCGTGGAAAGTCCTCCTGGTTCATTCTCGCTATCCACAAGTCCCCTGTGAGGTCTGGTACTAACCTCTCCAGCATTTCCCGCGCCTCACCACAAACTACATCCCAGTAGTGTGAATACTTCATTTGACCCCTTTCAATCAATAGCACTCTTGTGGTAGACAGAAAACCTAAACAGAATCTAAAGTTCTCTGTGTTTCTAATGACATGAAATATGCATCTTGTAGGCTAGTTTATATTTACACACAGAGGGCTATGAATTAATGAATTAATGAATGAATGCATTCATTCATTCAATGACATGAAATATGCATCTTGTAGGCTAGTTTATATTTACACACAGAGGGCTATAGATCCAGCCTTCCTGTGATTAGTAGAAAGAGGATTGTTGAAGCTCTCTTCATATCAATTTTGGACTATGGTGATGTGAAACCTCTGGAGTATGTCTATAAGTCTGCCTTCAGATGTATTGCTATTTGCTGGTGACAGATATGATACCCAACACTGTGTCCCTAATGAAATGGTTGGATGGCCTTCTCTGATTGAAAGGTGTAACTTTATTGGCCTTTGTTTATTTTGTATGCCCTTATTGGTAAAATCCCCCCTTACATCATAACACTGTTGGAATGGAATATTGGAATCTATTCTACATGTTCAAATGACTGGCTGGTACTTAGGGTTCCGTAAGTTTACTCTGAAATAAGAAAAACTGCTTTTTCCTTTGATGCTTCTGTAACCGGACCAAAATAACACAGACCTCCAAAGGCAAGAGGAGGTCGCCTTGTGTCTTACTATGCTTGGGTAAATTGTAATGAACCAAAGGAGAATATATATGATTATTATTATAATTTGACCAGACGTGAAAATAAATAAATAAAAAAAACTCATTCAGCACCTTCTTGAGATCAAGTATACAAAAAACCTAAGCAAATGAATAAAGGGCAGATGATTTACAGTTTTTTTTTTATAGATACAGTACTGCATTTTGCCATCTGGATACATGGCATTTTAAATATGCATATAGAATAGAATATCAGGCCTATGAATCACTGTATTATGGCCAAGTCATACAGTACATCTATGGATCGGGCCAAATCTCCTCTTTCCAATGCCAGAGTTCAATCTGGATTTAGTACCACCAGGCGCCGGTAACAGAGCAGACCGCGAATTGACTACTGTAAGTACAGTTACTTTTTTGTAATGAAAACTGTGCCGCCATTTTTCATCAGATTGAGACACTGTTTTTTTTCTAGACGTTCACAGAAAGGTAAAGAAACAAACTACGTTCTATTGTATGGCAATAACGTTCAGGTTTGTTCAGTGAGAGACAAAAATAATTTCACACCAGACGGCTCCAAGTTTGACACAGGCTGGCATGGAAGCGGACATGGCCGGTTAGCCAAAGCATTGTCCAACTAACACCTCTCCCGAAGGCTAACCGGCCATGTCCGCTCCTTCCATTCATTGTGCTAAGCTAGGCTAACATGCAGCCAGATAGCTTTCTACTGAACGCACAGAGGGGAAACTAGTATCTATCATCTTGTCTCTCTCTGGATAATAATAATAATAATTATTATTATAATAATACATTTAATTTGTAGTGAGCTTTACATTTGGAGCCAAATCCCAAAGCGCTAGAAAAGACGGTCAACAAATGTCCCAAAATGTTGGCGTGTTCTTTTAACACATTAAGTGCCATGCCCCTTCTGGGAAGTGACCCCTTCCATGCCGCCCATTAAACCCATGTAAACGTAGTTGTAGTTTGTAGAGCTAAACATATATTTTATAGTATAGCTATGGGTATAATAACGCCCTCGAGTCTCAGTGAGCTGCTTCTGGTCAACGTGCAAAAAACGGATAATTTTTTCATCCGTACATTTCCGTTTTATACCGTTTTGAATATGAACATAGTCCGGCCGCTTCTGAGCAATTCCAGGGAAAAGACACGAAAACTGCGTTTTTGTGTAATTCAATAAACACGTTGTCATTTTTCACTGATTATCGGATCTTCCTGAAATCAACGATAAATCATCATTATTATCCTTCGTCGTGCACGCAAGCAATGTGATTTAGACCGGTGCTGATTTAAGGCGGAGCTGACAGAGGCTGGCTTAACCTGCTGGTTACACTTCCAACATCTGCAATGTCCTCCAACTGACTCTGAAGTTGGATGTTCTTCCATCTCTTGCTGCATTTAAAAGTACGATCTCCGACTCCGTTGCCTATATGTTGGAATCTACTGATAACTTGTTTGGTAAGCTCGTCATCGCTGTAAATTAGGGTAACCTCAGTGTCTCACGAGTTGAAGTAAAGGTTTGAAATTAAATGAAAAGATATCTCCCTTCCCTCCTTCTCTCTCACCCCCCCCCCCCCTTATGTTTCTCTCTATCTCTATCTTCCCCTCATGCCTCCCTCTCTTTCTCTCCGACATGGGCCTGTCTGGTGTGATGGCCATTAAAGCAGGGCCTGTGAGCCCGCTGTGCATTCAGACAGTTGACGCTACAAATGGAGCTGAGTAACGGACCAACCCAGGAGACACACAGAGGGCTAGTGGAAGCTGCGTAACGGACCAACCCAGGAGACACACGGAGGGCTAGTGGAAGCTGCGTAACGGACCAACCCAGGAGACACACGGAGGGCTAGTGGAAGCGGAGTAACGGACCAACCCAGGAGACACACGGAGGGCTAGTGGAAGTTGAGTAACGGACCAACCCAGGAGACACACGGAGGGCTAGTGGAAGCGGAGTAACGGACCAACCAAGGAGACACAGGGAGGTAAGGGAGCTCTTCTCTTTGCTGAAGCCAAGGCTGCGTCATTTAATTTCAAACCCTCATTTACAGCGACAGCGAGTGTTGTATCTGATAATGATACTCTGTATCCCTGGTTGTTATCAAACCAAATGTAGTCTTCTTGTTAAGAATGGGATGTCCAGACATGCGCTCCTGACTTTCTTGCAAGTTTATTAACCTGTTAATCTGTAGACCGTTTTCGCCTAAAGGTACATGCCATAGTGAAGTTTGCGGACGACACAGTGGTGGTAGGGCTGATCTCGGACAACGACGAGAAGGCCTACCGGGAGGAGGTTGAGGTACTGGAACGCTGGTGCCAGGACAACAGCCTGCTCCTGAACATTGGTAAAACCAAGGAGCTGATCGTGGATTATAGGAGAGGACAGCAGGAGACACACACACCACTGAGGATAAACAGGGCTACCGTGGACAGGGTGAGCAGCTTTAAGTACCTGGGGGTCCACATCACAGAGGATCTGACATGGACAACACACATAAACTCAGTCGTAAAAAAGGTGAAGCAGCACCTTTACCACCTGAGACAGTTAAGGAAGTTCAGAGTATCTGGAAAGATACTCCAGTCCTTCTACTCCGGAGCTGTAGAGAGCATCTTGACTGGAAACATCACTGCCTGGTATGGAAACAGCACGGCACAGGACAAGAAGGCCCTACAGAGAGTGGTGCGCTCAGCCGAGCGTACCACGGGTATTGCACTACCACCCCTGCAGGTTCTATACAACAAGAGGTGCAAATCCAGAGCCTGCAGAATAATGAAAGACCCTCACCACCCCAACAACAGCCTGTTCATGCTGCTGAGGTCAGGCAGACGCCTGCGAACACCAGCTACTAGGACAGAGAGACTTCGGCTCAGCTTCTTCCCCCAGGCCATCAGAGCCTTGAACACTGAACTCTCGACACACAAGCACACATGAGCACACACACGACACACACACTGTACATGCTCACACACTAGCAGCCACTTTAACATGAGCAAGCACACACTCATGCTGCACACGCCCACACTTATGGCCACTAAGGAAAGGTCACTTTAAGAATAGTATAGTATAACCTGAGATTGTATAAAATAGCATGTACAGAAAGACCCAGTGCCTCATCCATAGCTAACAGTGTATTGCACTACCACAAGACCTAGCATGTCCTACCATGCTCTGTAAATAACTTATGTACATATACCGATATGCCCTACTCTGTTTACTTGTTTTATTGCACAATGTTGTTCTATTGGATTCTATTATATGTTATTACTATTGTATTATGCACATCGTTGCGGGCAAGACCACCCGCATTTCATTGTATACTTGTATGCTGTGACAAATAAAACTCTTGACTTGACTTCACTTGACTTGATTGCTCCACTTCTGCAAGGTCAATTTGCATGTTCTTGGTATCTAGGAACATCTAGGGACCTGGGGGTATGTATTTCCAGTGTCAGAAATATTGTGTCTGTTACTAGGATGAGTAAATTGTAATGAATAAATAAATTATGATTAATTATGATTAATTATGATTTATGATTTTGATGATGATGATCAAACATTGATACGGGGCACGAGAAAATGCTCACTGAGCTCATTCACCACCTTATTGAGATCATGTGTACAAAGAATCTAAGCAAATGAACCGCGGGAAGATGATTAAACAGAAGGATTTGTAGATACAGTAATTAATGATAATCGACTTTAATTATAAATTCATATTTGACCTTGAACTTGACCTTATTATGGCCAAATCATACATCTACGGATATGGAAAATGCTCCTCTTTCCAATGACAGGGTTGAATCTGGTTTTAGTAATTTATATATTTTCCGATAAATTTGTATTTCCGATAAAACATATAAAACATCGGTAAAAATGAAAATATACACTTTGACTACTGTTTTTGATAGGGTTATGGTCTTTACTCTTGGCTACAAAAAAATATATTTAAAAACATTGACCTCTTAACATCCAAGGGCCCACATGTGGACGATTCTTTGCCGACCTCTAGTGGCTCAGGTGTGCATTTCTTTTAATACAATATATAGAATTAAAGCCCTATTTGTTGCCTGTCGATTGCCCTTTCAGGTGACAAAATCCGTTCAGCGGTTCTCGAGTTACATGCCGATATGTGAGGCGTGCCCCAAAGTACGCAAAAGTACACATTACCACCCCCGACTCCCGGGGCTCTAGCTCCGTCAATCATTTGGCGATCTCAAACATCTTTGCACAGGGTTGTAGCCAATGAGTGTGGCTTTCCAATGATAGCCCATGATATGATAATTGGGGATCTAATACAGTCTCTATTGATCGATTTATGATAAAGAAAAGCAGGGTCCCCCTATAGGGACCTTAACACTTTGGTCGCCAGGCTTATATTCTTAATATACCATCCTCCGCCAGCTCTATTTGTCTATGGAGAAGTTCCCCTTCTTTGCAGGGCTATAACTTTTTAAATTGTATTGCTAAATTGACATTACTATGGCCCATTCAACATCAAGTATCTATTGTTCAGGAAGTGGGAACGTTATACTTTTTCATTCACATATTCATACTAAAATACGTCTAAAGTATAAGTATGTTTTTATCGTTTTCTGCAGCTTTCTCCAGAACGTGATTTATAGCCCCAAATGCATTATATTGATGATCAAATACAGTTTGATAGAAATCTGCGCGAGATAAAACATTTCAAATGGACGTGCTTCTAGAAGTTACTACTGATCATCTGATGTTGACCGGATGGGGGGGGGGGGTCGTTTATAATTCCGTGGCCAACGTTAGATGATTCATCTAGTGTGGGTGATATGATCGTTAGAGCAGTTAGTATCGAACACGTTAAAAAATAAAGCTGAATCTTACCGTAGCTTCCTCATAGCGTTGGGCGATGAGCGTGGGATGTAGAAATATGCTATCCATTTCCAGGTTGTATAATAGTATATATGTCCAAATCATGTTGTTTATCGAGTTATTGGTAACGGATTGCTATTTGTTGTGTCTAGCTCGAGTCCTGGGACTATTACCGAGTGATTGGACCGAATTGGAATGAGCACCAGCTTCCATTTCCTGTTTCCGCTCTGGGCGATCCGCCGATCGGCCACCAGATGGCGCTCTTGAACCGTTGGAGAGTTGAGAGGGGATCAACAGTAGATCTCAAGTCTCCGGGGGAGAAATATGATTTCGATCACAGATTTTTTAAATATTGATATCAAAGACGTGGTACGGCGTCTTTGGCAGAATGAGCATGGCGGGGAATGACGTGGTACGGCGTTTTTGGCGACCATAGTGTTAAGGCTTAACAGGTTAACAAAAGCACACAATGACTGCTTCTTAAAAACACTTGCTGTCGCTCAAAAACACTGGATGTTTACAATAATTCAAGGTTTGCATCGGCGTTCTCCAAACTAATCAAACAAGAATGTTCACTGGTATTGTCAACACTGTCTTCCGTGATCTCGTTCTGTGTATAACAGCGTGGATATGCAGTCGTTCTTCATCGATGAGGCTGTCCAATCTTCTCCTGCTTTCTCAATCATCTCATTTCACAGGGTCTTCGGGCCCCATATTTGTAGCAGGCCAGGGTCCAGCTGATGACATCACAGCTAGTGACATCATAACAGGTTTTCCTCCAATCCACAAGCAGTTAGTTTTCAGTTTGAAAATGTAGGCGTGTCTTAACGCTACCTGTCCTGCTGCAGGTGCCGGCCTCCACTCGCAGGTGGATTACCGACTTCCTGTCCAACAGGTCTCAGCGGGTGAGGCTGGGGAAGAGCATTTCCAGCTCTAGGTCCACCAGCACCGGTTCCCCGCAGGGCTGCGTTCTATCCCCACTACTGTTCTCCCTGTACACCAACAGCTGTGCCTCTCTACACCCCTCGGTCAAACTCCTGAAATTCGCTGACGACACCACCCTGGTGGGTCTCATCTCCAGGGGGGACGAGTCGGCCTATAGGAGGGAGATCGAGAGGCTGCAGAGCTGGTGCAGCTGCAACAACCTGGAGCTCAATGCTCAAAAGACAGTGGAGATGGTAGTGGACTTCAGGAAGAAAGCAGCCCTGCCCCCTCCCATCATACTGGGAGGCACTCAGGTGACCTCCGTGGAGTCATGCCGATTCCTCGGCATGACCATCTCCCGGGATTTGAAGTCGGAGCTCAACATCACGGGCCTGCTCAAGAAGGCCCAGGGGAGGATGTTCTTCATCCGGCAGTTGAAGAAATATAAACTGCCGAGGACCATGATGGCCCAATTCTACACAGCCATCATTGAGTCCATCCTCACCCACTCCATCATCTCCTGGTTCCCCGCTGCAGCGGCAAAATATCTTGCCAAGCTGCAGCGGGTGATTCGCTCCACGGAGAGGGTGATCGGCTGTCCCCTGCCCTCCCTCAGGTCCCTGCACGACTCCAGGGCGCTGAAGAGGGCGAGGAAGATCATGGCCGACCCATCCCACCCCGGTCACAGCCTCTTCACCCTGCTCCCCTCTGGGAGAAGGCTGAGGATCCCAAAGGCTGTGAAAGCTCGACACAGACTGAGGCCCATGTTAGACTAGTGTTTTTGTGGTCGTTTTTTGAATACGTTTGAATACGTTTCATGTCCCTTTTACACAGAAATGCGTTTTTCGGCGTCTTTTGGCGGATACTACTGAAACGTTAAATTGTGTTTTCCGTTTTTGAGCAGCGCCAAAACTCGCCGACAACAGTCGTGTAGCCTTCACGGAGCCGTTGTTGCGAAAACGCCCATGCGCAGTAGATACCATCTGCGTGCCCTTCCGGTGACAGCAGAGCTGTCCCAAATAGCTGCAGCTACCATGTGTTGTCAAGTTATTGTTATAAGGACCCCAGTCCAAGCTACAACAGTCTGCATTCCCTTAACAATTGTTTGTATTGAGCCGTATTGTATTGTACCCATATGCAATATGTTAAATAAAGTTTACATCCATTCATTCTGCTAGCATTAGCGATTGCATGAGCAGCTGGCTAACGTTAGCTATCAGACCCTGTTAGCTCAGAGCTCCTCTTTCAATCTTTAACAAGCATTAAACAAATGGCCCAGCCATCTATTCACATTTTTTTAATACACACAGCGTTGTCTCTAATGTTATCTAGCTACTGATAGCTCCCGATATCATCAGTTTGGTGCTGGCTAACTAGCGTGAGCTAATGTTAGCTTCTAGCCACAATGCTATACTGTTATAATGGCATATTCCATCCACGTTAGCATGCAGCTAACAATCCCCCCGCCGATCCTTTTTGAGACTAAACTATCCGCTCTTGGTGGTCACTTGTGTTGATGTTAGTTTTGTCTCATCAACAAACGAGAGGCAGAACACACAGTGAATGTATCCGTTTTGTTTATTGCACTTTTATTACACTTTGCTGAAAAAGAAGTGCTGCATTGGCGGCGCCCGCTTGTTGACATTTTCTTTGCAGGAAGTGTATTGGCACATTAAAGTTCTGATTGGTTGAAAATTGCCTTCAAGTTCGCCACCTACTGCTTTGGCAGTGTACTACATCACTGTGCTCATATGACAAAACGAAAGTACTCGGGTTGCAAACGTATGTCTCACTTGGCTACCGTTGCGTTGCGATCTGGAGAAACCGAAAACGAAACTAAGGTGTAACCGGCGCCTGAGCTTCTTCCCCTCAGCCGCCAGGCTGATCAATGCCTCAGGCCCCCCCCCCCTCGTTACCCCCCCCCCCCCCCCACCCCTCGGTACCCCCCACCCACCCCCCCCCCCCCCTCTGCCCCCAAGTGACACTGGCACAATGACACTGACTGCACTGCACTAGTCCGTACTGGATCTCTGCACTCTTCACTTTATATATATATATGTATTTTATTGATTAATCCCCCACTGCACTGTTTTGTTTCTTGTCTGTGTTGGTGTTGTTTACTGTGAAAAAAGAAAGAAAATGCATACACTGTATTGCTGCAACAATTACCAATGTGTTTTACACAAATGGCTCAATAAAGGAATCTGAATCTGAATCTGAAGACGGTATCTCTTTACAACTCATTTTAAGACTAAAACCTTGTTACTATTATATTTACAACACATGATATATGAATATTAAGGTACTTCTCTCAAAGACACATATTTCAACACATTAACTGTTTTGTCCCAGAATAAATCACAAAGCTCACATTCACAGGAGTTATTTTTGTTATGGTTTGTAACCGACCCCAATCGCACAACACAAGACAGGTATGATGGTTTGCCAAGAAACGGATATTTATTTAGAACAGGGAAAAAGGGCACTGTCCCTTTAAGGGAGAAAACACAAAACACTGGAATAACACAAGAGGGGAAGGTAAAGTGCCTTTAAGAGGCGGGCAGGAACAGGGAACACTATGGGAAGGTAAGGGAACGCCTAAGGGAAGGTTAAGGGAACGCCTAGGGAACAGAGGAACTAGAGACTAGGAGAACTAGGGAAAGAGGACTAGGGACTAGGAGAACTAGGGATAGAGGACTAGGGACTAGGTGGAACTAGAAGGGGAGAACTTGGGACAGAGGGGACTGAGGCCCGCGGAGGCGGGCTGGGGAACAGGGAGGAACTGGGGACAGAGAACCGCGGAGGCGGGCTGGGGACAGGGAGGAACTGGGGACTGGTGGGAAAACATCTGGGCCGCTCTGCAGAACAGAGGAGAGGGTTAATATTCAAAGGGAACAAACAGAGCAGATGCAGAACAGTCCAAATAACAAAGTAACAAAGTAAATACTATCTTCGTGTGAACAAACACACAGTGGGAGATGAAATGTCCAAAATAATATCCACGAGAGAACAAAACAGAGTGGGAGATGAAATGTCCAAACTAATAACTAAGTGAGAACTAAAGGAGGCAATACGCTGGGTGAGTGACATCACAATCAAAACTCACCCAGGCGTATGCGTAATGGTGCAGGAACAGCAGCGGGACGAGGGCAAGGGGCAATACGCTGAGTGAGTGACATCACAATCAAAACTCACCCAGGCGTATGCGTAAAGGTACAGGGACAGCAGCGGGAACGGGGGCAAGAGACATTACGCTGAGTGAGTGACATCACAATCAAAACTCACCCAGGCGTATGCGTAAAGGTACAGGGACAGCAGCGGGAACGGGGGCAAGAGGCATTACGCTGAGTGAGTGACATCACAATCAAAACTCACCCAGGCGTATGCGTAAAGGTACAGGGACAGCAGCGGGAACGGGGGCAAGGGCACTACGCTGGGTGAGTGACATCACAATCAAAACTCACCCAGGCGTAAGCGTAATGGTACAGGGACAGCAGCGGGAACGGGGGCAAGGGCACTACGCTGGGTGAGTGACATCACAATCAAAACTCACCCAGGCGTAAGCGTAATGGTACAGGGACAGCAGCGGGGCGAGGGCATCGCCACCGGGTGGCTGGCTGTCCGAGCCGAGGGACAGAGTGCTGGAACAGTGGCGGTGGCGAGGGTGTCGTCCACCGGGTAGCCGACTGTCGGAGCCGAGGAACAGAGTGCGCGCCACACCTTGGTGTGCGCGTCGGAACAGTGGCGGTGGCGAGGGTGTCGTCCACCGGGTAGCCGCTGTCGGAGCCGAGGAACAAAGTGCGCGCCACACCTTGGTGTGCGCGTCGGAACAGTGGCGGTGGCGAGGGTGTCGTCCACCGGGTAGCCGCTGTCGGAGCCGAGGAACAGAGTGCGCGCCACACCTTGGTGTGCGCGTCGGAACAGTGGCGGTGGCGAGGGTGTCGTCCACCGGGTAGCCGCTGTCGGAGCCGAGGAACAGAGTGCGCGCCACACCTTGGTGTGCGCGTCGGAACCGAGAGACGCATCTGGTGCGTCTGCGTGGAGGAGTGTGCCAAGCAGGAAGGTCTGGAAGATGCGCGTCTGTGCGCTGGTACGGAGGAGCGTGCCAAGCTCGAAGGTCTGGAAGATGCGCGTCTGTGCGCTGGTACGGAGGAGCGTGCCAAGCTCGAAGGTCTGAAGTGGAACACTGGAATACCTCCCGTAGAGGATTAGAGAGCGCAGTACAGTGTCTCCCTCCAGGCAAACGGCGGCAGGTGGCGAAGGCTTGAGCGCATCTGGCGCGCTGGTCTGGAGTGGAACACTGGAATACCTCCCGTAGAGAATTAGAGAGCGCAGTACAATGTCTCCCTCCAGGCAAACGGCGACAGGTGGCCAAAGCCCTTGAAGATGCGCGTTGCGCGCTGGTGACTGGAGAGCATGCCAAGCCCTTGCAGATGCGCGTTGCGCGCTGGTGACTGGAGAGCGTGCCAAGCCCGAGGGTCCGGGAGATGCGCGTTGGTCTAGATGTGCGTCAGGACGAACAGCTGCGCTGGGGTCTGCAGTGGAACGCTGGGGTGCCTCCCGTGGAAGTTACAGGGAGCGCAGAACAGTCTCCTCCACAGGCTACGGCGACAGCAGACGAAGGCTGGAGCAAAACATCTCAAGGCTGGAGAAATCCATATACAGCATTGGTAGACCAGAGGATCTCCCGAAAGAGTCTAGATGTTAGAGAATATGACTCAGCATGAATACAACACGACCCCACGCCGAAACGAGGGGAAGAGCCCTGGTATTTAAAGCCCACAGGGGACCTAATTAGCCTGCCACCACAGGTGCGAGAGGTAATTGATAATAGTCCAGGTGTGGCCACTGAGAGTAAACGAGAGTAAAGAACGAGAGGGTGGGGGCTAGAGAGAGTGAGTGAGAGGGGAAAATAAACAGTATAGGCTTAAAGAAACAGAGAAAAGGTGGTGAGCAGCGGGCAAAACCTCACAATTTTCAATTTAGAGTATCCATACGGCATTTCATATTATTTGACTTATTCAACTTGTTTACCTAGATTCATTAACACTTTAATCGCCATGGTTAAATTCATAATTTACCATCCCTAGCCAGCTCTATTTGTCTATGGAGAAGTTCCCCTTCTTTGCAGGGCTATAACTTTTTAAATTCTATTGCTAAATTGACATTATTATGGCCCATTCAATGTCCTATTTCCATTGTTCAGGGTGTAGCAACGTTATTTGTATTTGTATTTGTATTTATTGGTTTAAAATACAGAGACAGTGCATATTAAGGAACATTTGACTGTAAATATGCCAGTTTAGCCAAGTTGGCTAATTTTCAACTGTAGTCTCTGGGGCAGGTGACATGAGCACAACAATAATTAAAACACAGTACAATAATTAAAACACAGTAGGAATCAGTATAGGCCACAATACACTAAAATACATACAAACAAATACATTAAAATACAACCCCTCAGTTAAAAAACATAGTACAGTAATTAAAACACAGTAGGAATCAGTATAGGTTACAATACACTAAAATACATACAAATAAATACACCAAAATACAACCCCTCAGTTAAAATGGTCGCACAATTGACCATCTCTCAACCATGATTTTAAGTTAGTTTTAAATGAGATGTAACTTTGATACTCCCTGAGCCGTGTTGGCAGACTGTTCCAGGTGTGGGCTGCTCTCACGGAAAAGGCTGTCTGACTAAAAGCAGACCTCCTGTTTGGGACTACAAACAGTTATACTTTTTCATTCACATATTCATACTAAAATATGGTCTAAAGTATAAGTATGTTTTTATCGTTTTCTGCAGCTTTCTCCAGAACTTGATTTATAGCCCCAAATGCATTATATTGATGATCAAATACAGTTTGGTAGCGATTGGTGCCAGATGAAAAATTTCAACTGGAGGTACTTCTAGAAGTTACTACGTATCATCTGATATTGACCGGATGGGCAGGGGGTCGTTTATAATTCCGTGGGCAATGTTATATCATTTGTCTAGTGTGGGTCATATGGTCATCAGAGCAGTTTCTATAGAATACGTTAGAAAATAACGTTGGATCTTACCGTATGTTCCTCGCGCCGTTGGACGATCAGCTTGGAGTAGACAGTTTTCGATTATGGGATGTTGATATAGATGAACCATTTCCAGGTTGTATAATACTATATACGTCCAAATAACGTTGTTTATTGAGTTAGGGCGAGCAATTGATTATCCAGTGTGTTGAGATGGAGTCCGGCTAACGATCGCGAGTGCCCAGACGAAATATGGATGAGCACTTCCTGTTTGGCGCGCCCCTCCCTCTTGGCCGATCTGCCGATCGGCCACCAGATGGCGCTCTTGAACCGTTAGACAGTTGAGTGGAGCTCACCAGTACATCTCATGTCTCCGGAGGAGAAATATGATTTCGATCACAGATTTTTGAAATATTGATATCAAAGACGAGTTACGGCGTCTTCGGCAGAATGAGCATGGCGAGCAAAGACGAGTTACGGCGTTCCCGGCGATTAAAGTGTTTTCTTAAACCATGCTTTTCTAAATAATCACCTTAAATGATATTAATTCAACCAGTTACCATGGATACTCAAACTTAATTAGTTTACACAATAGTCTTGTACCTTAGTAAAATAATCCTGTACATTTGGCTATAAACTACTCCATGTTTACTATCAAAATGTTTCCCAGGTTAAATACATAATTTCAGTAATAATTGTACTTTAATCTGGTTTAAATTGAATATGGAAAAATACATTTCTAATGTCCTAAGTTCTAAACATTATCTCCTTCCTGTGGTCTCTGTGCCACAGAATAAGTTAGTTTCTCACACCTCTGTGAGAAACAGCTGATGAGCCTACTTCTATGCAAATGTATTTGTCTCCCTCCTTCAGTTACACTCCCTGCATGGTCTATTAACTTTGCATTAGTTACAGAATAAGTTATTCTTAAAAGAGATATACTTTATCCCACATAATACTTTGAAGATGTATTACTTTAAATTACTTAAAAAAAAGGCTTGATTCAACCAGAAGCTTTTATTTCATGATTATATTTTTAAGTAATTTTCAAAGAGCAGTCTAGCTACTCACACAACACTGTTGACACAGATGTTCATCATGTATACATGTGATTTGAATGTTATCACCTGTTATTTGTCCGAATCATTGTTTTTAGTCTTTGGGGGTGAACCACCTCTGTTGTGGGTGGCTTTGAAGCTTGTTGAGGTGTTCTGTATACAAATTGGTTTCTGTGAGACTTCCTGGCTCCCGTGATCTGGGACAGCTGGTAAGGTCACGGGGAGATTTTCTCTAAATGACTTCCTCCTGTATTCCCACTTAGAGACAATAGCCATTTAAGAATATGTATAATTGACAAATTATACTACACGAGCTTACAAGACAAAGACACAGTTGATCAGCAAATTCATACATATAGGCACAACAAATAAACAATAAGAAAATCAGCTAAGACAGTTACAAGTCAACACACAGTGGTTGGAGATCATACTTTTACATATATTACTTTCAGGACATTACAGTGTTTTTTATTGTGTGAGTGTGTGTTTGTTAACAAGGCAATGTATAATGAGATATAATTACTAATGTATTACCAGTGTTATTACTAATGCAGTAATTATCTTGGTTATGGTTAAGTAAACTCAATCCATGCTTAGATAGCGTTCCACAGTGCCAGATCCCCTTTGGACGCATGACTATTTTCAAGGTTTAGGATGCATCTACTTTAACACTTTGAATGCCGCCGACGACTATATTCTCGTTTGATCAGACCCGCCGTTGAGTGCCGACGATGAGAAATGCAGTTTTTATTTTTTAATAGCAATGAATTCATATTTCATCAACCGAGTCTCCCGTTGGTACAGCAGCCCCTGAGGAGCTCAGATGGGAAAAAACCGCCCCCTATCGTCTATCCCTGTGTAACTGCAGGTCAGTCGATTATACTGCTGGATCCCTGTGGGATCTGTAGAGGTGGAGCCAACTGGCTCCATTATGCTGGCGATGGATCTGATGATGAGGGATCTGATCGCGAGACGGAAAACAGCCTGGAATATATATTTACAGCAGCCAATAATCAATCAATAAACGCGATCGATATTTGGAATGGCGATCAGGAATTGGAATAATCTTTTTGGAGAACATCTGATCTAAGGTAAGGAGTCTATGTTACCAGTCTTGGGGTAATCAGAGCTGTATTCACTGAGATACCAGCGTGTCCCTTGTCAGGATGGAGGTAGGTGAGTTCCAATTGTTGTAGGCAATCACAGAGACGGAGATGGTATACTCTTGAAGAGGTTCGACTTTAATAGTAAAGAACACAAAGAGTAATACTAGGATACTATGCCGAGGGGCAAAGGTAAGAGGGAATAAGATAATGGAGTTTAGTGGTGGTCCAGAGCTGGAACCGCCTGCGTTATCTCCGAACGCCTATAGTGAAGACCTGACGAATAACAAGCAGAAGGAAGGAATGTTAAATAGACACCAAATTCCAACATTCCACACACACCCCTGTGACAGCCAATCAGAAGCCAACCCCTAAGTGACTGCACTAAATGACAGGGAAAACAAGTGACAGTAGTCAGGTGACAGATGACAGTAATGGTGGGTAACCAGAACGTAACAGTACCCTCCCCCGACGAACGGCACCAGACGTTCACCAGGGGGCCTCGGGAAATCAACGATCAGGCTGGGATCTAAAATGTCCCTTTGAGGCACCCAAGAACGCTCTTCTATCCCGTACCCCTCCCAATCCACCAAGAACTGAAACCCCCTACCCCTCCGCCTACAACCCAGTATCCTCCGCACCGTGTAAATGGGCTGACCACCAATAAACCGAGGTGGAGGAACCGTAGGCAGTGGCGGGGCCAAGGGCGATGAGAGGAATGGCTTCAACAGGGACACATGAAACGTGAAACATCAGAAGCCAACCCCTAAGTGACAGCACTAAATGACAGGGAAAACAAGTGACAGTAGTCAGGTGACAGATGACAGAAATGGTGGGTGGTTCCCGACCGTAGTCAGTAACCAGAACGTAACAGTCCCTATGTGTGTGTGTGTGTGTAATCTTGAGGAAACGAGAGAATAGATTTTTCAGCCCGCCTCTATAGCGTGCATATGTACACATATACTATCGATAATCTAGCGTTTATTTGAAAACTATTCATAAATAGGCCGACAAATGACAACGTGTCTAGTGTATTCGAGAATATTCCAATAAATGCGGTTTATGGGGGGAATCTTTCAATTTTCTGAAAGTTTTCGAGAGAACGATAGCTTTTCGAAATGCTATAAAAAGGATATCAACCGATTAAAAAACAATCCGTTTCGACAATGTTGACTGCAAACAAGTAAGATAAGCGACGGGCAGATTAGACACAGCCATCATTTAAAACATAGATTATGCGTTTTTAACGCTAACATTGAAGTGGATGATGGCATTCAACGGGGTAAAAAGGTAAACAAGGTTGGCACTGATAGTGTTAATGGTGTATTTACTAAATGGCTGCTCTTTGGTAAATGGCTGCTTTTTTATATAGCGCTTTTCTCCAAAGCGCTTTACAATTTTTTACTCACATTTTACCCATTCACTCACACATTCACTCACACATTCACACACACGACGGCGGAGGCAACCATGCAAGGTGCCAACCTGCTCATCGGGAGCAATTAGGGGTTAAGTGTCTTGCTCAAAGACACATCGACACGCTGCCCGGGAGGAGCGGGAATCGAACCGGGAACCTCCGGATTGCCAGGCGACTGCTCTTTTTTTTTTTTTACTTTTTATTATCAAAAATATTTTACATGTTATGCATTTCAATTATATACATACAATATTATTTCAGAACCATATCCTTCCCTTCCCCATCCAAAACAAAAAAAACACTATCCAAAACAAAACTCTACTTGACCTCTCTCCATCCTTATACATTTCCCGCTGTCAATAAACCATTTCTCAAACATTTCTTAACTCATATATTTTTTAGTGCTGTCAGTTTATCGCGTTAATTAGATTAATGAATTACACAGCAAATTATCGCGTTATGAAAATTAACTCAAAATGAATTACAAAAAAAAAAAATATATATTATTTTTTTGTTATCTCATTCATTCCATAAGAATGTAGAATACACATTTACAGACTTTTTTCTTTTTTAATATGGTCCATTTGCATGTTCTTGGTATCTGATTCTAGGGACATCTATGAATCTCAGGGAATGTGTTCCCAGTGTCAGAAATACTGTGGGCTAGATCCACAAAGAATGGATTGCACGGTGCAAGTTGCACCCTTACTTACAATTCATTATGAATAAAAAATGCGGGACCCTGATGTAAACAAGACGAAAGTCTTTCTCTGGTCTGCATCCCCTTAACAATTGTGTGCCGTACTGTATTGTACCCATTCTGCAATCTGTTAATAACATTTGCATTCAATCAATCAATCTGCGCGGTGATTGATTGAATGAAAATTTTATTTTGAGTAAATTGTAATGAACCAAATGAGAATATCAATACATTTTTTTGTATCTTTGACTGTGAATAACACCATGCTCAAATTGACCAGACCTGAAAAATCTAAGCAAATTAATAGATGGAAGATGATTAAACAGAAGGTTTTGTAGATACAGTACTGAATTCTGCCATCCGGACACATGCAATTTGAAATATGATTATAGAATATAGAATATCAGGCATAAAATGGTTATGCGATTAAAATGCGATTAATTAGATTAATTAATTACAAATCCTGTAATTAATTAGATAAAAAATTTTAATCGCCTGACAGCACTAATATTTTTCAGCCAGTTTTAGATCTTTTTTCATCATGCTTTTAAACAAAGGCCACACCTCCACCTTCTTTTGATAAAAAAAAAGCTATCCTTCTTCTGTACACAATAGCATTATCTAGCATGGCTCAATACATAATTCATCAAGTTTTTCTCCTCCTTTTTCCCATAAAAAAAACCAAACAGGCCATCACATTCCATAAGCATATGCATAAAAGATTAATCTTTGTCGTTGCACACATCACATACTCTACTTATGCTATTATCAATATGACTTAACACCGTTTTTGTGTACATCCTATTGTGTTTCAACATAAAATCATTATGTTCACACTCTATACTATTAAACTTTATATCTACATTGCCCCAAATAGTCCCTCCCACCAGCCCCGGAAAGACCCTCTCCCAAACCTGCTCTGACGCTGGTATCTTCTTTTCCTTCAAGACAAAAAATCTATATATTTCTTTACTTTTTACACTACCTATATATTTCTGCTTCTCTCCCCTCCCTAACTTCAACTCTGGCAGTCCACATCTTTTATTTGTCCCACACTCATTATCTATTCTCTCTCTCCACTCTCTTGGCAACGCACTTTTAATTTTTTCAAAACTAGAAGAAACTGATGCATAACGAAGGGTTATGTATATAACCCAGTTCTATGAGTTATGGTGCGCTCAGCACCTGTCTGCATATATCTCGCTTCAGCGTATATACACTGAATAAAAACTTCCACCATGTACCTTTACATGCCAGCATTCATCTGACCACACCCCCATCCGCTTACCTACATAAGCAGGGGTGGGGTCACACACTCATCTCCTTCCCAACAAATTTCACCACAATGAAAAATCAAGGGCCGCAGCGGCGTCCAGGTGCTGAGCGCACCATAACTCATAGAACTGGGTTATATACATAACCCTTCGTTCTATGTCGTTATGGCTTGCTCAGCACCTGTCTGCATGACAGGGGCTGAGCGGGAGCCATAGCCCGACAAATGTACCTCGCTGAGGCCCCCCACAACCATCAGACCGGGGAGGACCGAGCCCCCCCGACCCTCCCTAATGGAGGATACCCCCCCTATTGGAGGTTCACGGGAGGGCGGCGGATCCGACCGTGCGAAGAGGCACTCAAGCAACTCAACACACAGGGTGAGCAGACCGTGGCTTGACCCCACGACTACACACACGCACAACCCGCATGCCACCCGGGAACGAACGGAAGGAACAACCTCGTTACTGCCCCCAAAATCACGGGGTCAAGAGCAAACCCAACCCCGTGGCAAGGCCGTAGCAGCGGAGCGCGAAGGAAGACCCAGACCCACTGAAGGGACTGGATCCCCTGAAAAAGGGGGCCCGGAGAGGTCAATGACGCCAGGCATCAAGACCCCACCAGGTGGCCACTTAGTGACACCGCCCCCCACATCGCCAGCGTATTCGGATAAGGCCCCTCCAAGAGCGGGCCCTTTCCCCCCAATAGCACACCGCCTGGCACACTGACCCTGCAGAACAGGCAGTCAGCATGGCCGTAAGCACTCAAAAGGTTAACCAACAGAAGCAGGCAGCGCACCGGGGAAACCAGGCAACAGGCTGTAACCTGAGCCTGGAGCACTGCGGACGAGACAGGCGCCAAAGGAGTCAGCTGAAAACAGCCCCCCCGGCGGAAGGGGCGTATGCTGGCATTGTTGATCACCATGACGAAGCCTCCATTAAAAAAAAACCACCCAGAGGGGTCGAGGCAGAGAAGGCTGACATGATTGGCAGACGTCATGAACGTGCAGGGGCACACTCAACCGGGTAACCCGGGAGTTGACTCTGCTCCAACACACCAGGGAATCAACCACCCTCTCTGTACAGACGGTGGTTGTTCCTATAACCCCTCAAGAAAAAACTCCAAAACACACCTGCGGGTATACACTGGCTATACCGCAGTACAAGTGTTTCAGTTTTCAAAAAAGGGTTATCCCAGGCCTACGGTATCAACGAAACTTTACTTCGGACCGGGCCCGGCGGCACGGAAAGCACAGGGTTACCAGAGGAGGTCCAAGACCACCCCAACAGCCCCCTCTTCACCACGCGTGAGAGAGGAGCGAAAATAATGGAGAACCAGCCCTAAGCACACCGCACTTGGTATTCCCAGGCGGTCTCCCAACCAAGTACTAACCAGGACCGAACCTGCGTAGCGTCCAAGATCGGGCGTGTACAGGTTGGTATGGCCGTAAGCCATTACGATAGTGAAGAGTACAACATGTACCCAACAAAGGGTCTCCATAGCGCCTAACCCTGTGACACCCGGACCGACCCGACATTTTCCCCCCCGAAAAAAGCACAAGTCCCTCAGGGTACCAGAACAGCAGATCTGCATCCCCAGCGGACAACGGGTTAACTGACCTGGACCAGCGTGACCAGACCAGTCCCGTGTCCTAACCACGCCGACATGCCCACTGCAGGAGAGGGGGTAGGTATGCGTGTCGATCTAAAACATGAAAAGAAGGCGCCACCCAGACGGTCCCATTTGGACCGTGCTCAGCGGCCCACCCCAAGGGCGTGAGACCCCTCTACCTATGTTCAGATCCCCCAGATATGAACGAGAATTCATCGAGACAACCTAGTAAACTGGCGCTTGGAAGAGACAAAACTCCATCCCAGTTGCCCTATAAAAACGCTGTTTTAACAAGCAACCAAGGCGCACTTAGCCCCTGTGTGATTCTTTAACAGAAACACACCGAGCCAGCACTATGTATGCGTCGAGACCCAAACACATCAATGGATAGTCTAGCAAGACACCAAACATTGTTCCTCCAAGTCGCCTGGGAGAACGACATGGAGCCGTCGTGCTTCATGTACCTTCCTCTTTTTATTCAAAAAAGAAAGAACACAGACTGACATGAATCCCTCGTGACGCAGCTGAGGGTAAAAATTATTTACATTTTTACATCCCACCACCCTCCCATAGGGAGGAGACGGAAATCACCAGAGAGACTTCCCACGCGAGCTGTATAGATTGAAAAGAATATATTGCAACATTGAGCCATGTAATACGTGGATCAGGGCACTCCGAGGAGGAGGCACTGAACCAATACACACTCAATAATCGAATCGATTTGCAATCAAAAGTTAGGGGGCTAATAACCCTTGCCATAATTTCAGTGCGCCCCTAACTTTTGATTGCAAGGTCTGACATTGACCCCCTTTTCAGGAGTTGACCTAGAGCCCACCAAGGTCATGCATATCAAGTTTGGTCAATGTCAGACCTTGCAATACACTGTAAGGCACTGTAAGGCTACTGTCCTGCCTCACTTCCAGTGATGAAGCTAAGCTATGCTAACGGAGCATCTATTCCCAAAGCTAAAATGCACGCACAGAGACAAAAAAGGTATGCATCTTCTTGTCTAACTCCAGGGAAGATGTTAAATAAGCTAATTTCCCAAAATAGTGGAGTTATCCTTTAAGAGCCCCGGTACCAGACTTACACATGTGCTTCTGTGGCCAAACCTAACCCAGTTGTAGATCACAAGACACACACAACCCTTTATCACAACAAAAAATGGCAAGTACACTCTTGCTACAAAGGAACGCCCTTTTTCATAACGAGAGAATACAGAATCCTCGATTATGTATTGGCCACAGGCCTTGCTAAGCACACACGATAAGCGACCAAACAATCTTTTCTTTAGGAAAATATAGTTTCTCAAGCGATTAGCACAACCCCAGCAATTAAGCTAAGGGTTACATCGTATCCCCACAAACACAGTGACACAATATTGTAAACAACATGTCTGAGAGGAGGGTGGGGAAGCCCCAGGGAAACCGGGGGGATCACCCCTCCTACCTTACCCTTGATACGGCCAAGTTGAACAGGTAACCCTGTTAATATGTGAACACACTGTTCATTGTCATTACAGGCTGAGAAAAGAATTCATTATTCACTCATATGTCACTAAGCATAGCTTTATAGGTTAATTAACCCCCTTAGTTGTGAGTTCACGGTACATGAACACACATGTTCTCAACACAACTAACCAGATCATTTTTACACATGTAAAACAACAACCCGATTTCTATGGAGAGAGAAGCCATACCAGTGACAAGACAATTCACACACAACACGCGTCGTATCCTCAATGTATTGCAGCAACACCCGTTTTGGAAAACATCGTTATTACAAAACATTTAGAAGGGAAGGAAGAAGAAGTGTTTAAGGTCCGGTCGGGACCTTCCTACCCTGAGCGCAGGCCAACCGAACTGCAATCTGGCTAACGGGGCACCGACGTTGAACACAGCAATCCTGTGTTGATGACAAGGGCAGCGTCGCTGCGCCACCCAGCCGCTACAGTTCTCCATGTTGACGCAGTCCTCGCCGGCCGGGCTCCCGGTAGGTTCGACTAACATCCTCTGTCAAAGATGACGTCGTAGTCAGAGTGTTTAAGGCACGTTATAGTCACAGAAAACGTTTACACCGTTCAGCTGTTAGCAACAAGCTAACGATTACTAGCCTGGTAAACACAGCGAGCTAACGCCGCAGCTAACAGCTGCGCAGCTAACAGCTAACTGGCTAACACAGTAGTCCACAAACTAGCACGCAAGCTAAGCAGCTATCACCTGAACTGTACACAATGACATAACAAGCCACACTTCAGACAGGCCGCTGTCCCAATCCCTCCCCTAACAGGGAAAAGAAAAAAGAATGAGAAGAACACAGTTGTCAACGGTGATCCAGACATACAGCGGGGCCCTTTGAGCATGGAACTCCCGATAAAGAAGATCCTATGCCCACATTTCCTCGTTAGGGTATACTTTAATTGGTATATGAAAGATGGGGCCTGCACGGGACAGAGAAGCATCCGCTCGAGAATCCTGGGATCACCAGGATCCAGTCGCGGCCCACTAGATTAACCATCATGGGCGTCAGACCAAGATCCTCCGACCGCCGTTTAAGCCGAGCAGAGGACCCTAGCCTGGAGTCGGCGTTTCGTAAATTGTTAGCTAACCCCCACAGCATCAACAACAACCAGAGCTCGCAAGCAAAACAGTACGTACCCAACCTGGAAACAACCGCTTCTCACAACAGTCGGTGCGTCCTACAGTCCAGCTGTGTTGCCGGAGGGTAACCCCATCCAGCCGTAGCAAGGAGGACTGTAGCTGGGAAGTATGTCAGCGGCGTGAGCTCCTAATACGAAAAAGCCGTTGAAGGTCGGAATGATCCAGACACTCCAGTAATGAAGACAATATCACCGTATTTTCTCGAAAATAGTGAGAGAGAAAATAAAGATATGATGTTAACGTATCTCCTTGTTCCTTTCCTCAGACTAAATATTTTTCTCCACATCAAGTGGGCATATAGCAGGCACTCGCTTGTGGATGAAATTTGCGAAGGAGATGAGTGTGTGGCCCCACCCCTGCTTATGTAGGTAAGCGGATGGGGGTGTGGTCAGATGAATGCTGGCATGTAAAGGTACATGGTGGAAGTTTTTATTCAGTGTATATACGCTGAAGCGTGATATATGCAGACAGGTGCTGAGCAAGCCATAACGACATAGAACTGTATTCCTCCTCCAATTCTATCACTGTGTCATATAAAGCCCGTACCGGGAGGAAGCCCGGTACAAACTCATACACACAATCCTTCACTTATTCCTGCTCTCCAAAAAACTTTATTATACAAAACACTATCATTAATACTTACTTTAGGGTTTAGAAATACAGGTTGGTTAAATACCATTTCTAACTCTGTACATAAGTACTCTACATTGGGCAAGAACTCGGCCCACGCCTGCAGTACCTCCCTATACAAACCAGGTATCCCCTCTGTCATGGGCAGTTTAAAGGATAACTCCACCATTTTGGGAACTTTGCTTATTTAACATCTTCCCTGGAGTTAGACAAGAAGATACATACCTTTTTTGTCTCTGTGCATGCATTACTAATGCATTGCATTAGGCTTAGGGAACAGACGCTCCGTTAGCATAGCTTAGCTTCATCACTGGAAGTGAGGCAGGACAGTACCCTGACGTTCCCTACAGGTTTGTTGATATTCTCATTCCTTCAAAGGATCTGAACCGATTGAAGTTTATGGATACCATGACTTAAAATACTCTTACCTTGACGATTAAAAGCCTCCCCAATTTAGAAAACAGTAATCCAATGGCTGGTATTGATAATATACTACTAACTACTGGACGCTCGGAGCTAACCGGAGCTAACGCAGAACAGGATGTGTAAAGCAAATATAATGACTTCCTTTCTGGGGTTTTCAAAATAAAAGTGCAACGTTTATAGCAGCGGAAAACGTTTATTTTGTACATTATCTAACGTTAACACGAACCTAAACTAACGTTACAACTAACCTAAAGTTAGTTTAGGTTCGTGTTAACGTTAGATAATGTACAGAATAAACGTTTTCCGCTGCTATAGACGTCGCTCTTTTATTTTGAAACCCCCCAGAAAGGAAGTCATTGCTCTCGTTATCTGCTTGAGTGTCCGGTTAGCTCCGTTAGCGTGCAGTAGTTAGTAGTATATCAATACCAGCCATTGGATTACTGTTTTCTAAATTGGGGAGGCTTTTAATCGTCAAGGTAAGAGGATTTTAAGTCATGGTATCCATAAACTTCAATCGGTTCAGATCCTTTGAAGGAATGAGAATATCAACAAACCTGTAGGGAACGTCAGGGTACTGTCCTGACCCACTTCCAGTGATGAAGCTAAGCTATGCTAATGGAGCGTCTGTTCCCTAAGCCTAATGCATGCACAGAGACAAAAAAGGTATGTATCTTATTGTCTAACTCCAGGGAAGATGTTAAATAAGCTAATTTCCCAAAATGTTGGAGTTATCCTTTAAACCCCATGAACAGACCATTGTCCCCACACTTGCCTACCTTCTCTACACACTCTCTGAAAAAAAGCTTCCAGCCATACTCTGTGCTATCACACAAGTACTTCTGTACACACTTTATCCTTACAGTTTTTTTCCTTACCTTAAAATCAAACAAATTTAAATCACCTTCACTGCACTTACCTATCAGAGTCTTGTGCGCTATTTTAGCCATCTTCCCTTCCCACAGGAAATCTTTTACTACTCCATTCACAGCATTTTCTACTGTCTCTGGCTTGTCCAACACACTTAATGTGAGGATGGGGGGGTTCTTGTGGAGCCCAATAGCAAAACACAGGAGGAGAGAATGGAGCGGTTTAGGGTTCTTTAATTATTCTTCCCAACCAGAGTATAACAGGAATGTGAAAAAGGAATGTGAACAACACGGAGGTTATAATGTTCTTGGGGGGGAGAAGAGTGAGAGGAGGTGCACTCCAGTGCAGCTGTCGGCAGCGAGAGAGAGAGGACACAGGTCTTGCGCTTGAGAGCGAGCAGGAGTCCTCTTTGCGGGGCTCGAGACGTCAGGGTGGAAGGACGCTGGGGCTCGAGACGTCAGGGTGGAAGGAAGCTGGAGCTCGAGACGTCAGGGTGGAAGGACGCTGGAGCTCGAGACATCAGGGTGGAAGGACGCTGGAGCGAAGTCCTGGGGCACAAGAAACAGAAGGTTAGGGCAAGCATAAACGGGGGTAGTTACAGCTGGTCTTCAGGTAGCATCGTCGTACCTCGGTAGGCAGTTTAACACTGCGACGTTGGATGACGGGTTCTGCCAGTTGAAGTAGGGAACGCTTGATGAGGTGATCTCTTGCAGCCGCGCTGATTGCTCCTCATCTGGCAGACACGAGCTCTGATCGTGACACTTAAAGCATACATTAATTTTGACATTAATAAGCTATTTACTATAATTACCTTGCATTTTAGCTTCAAACACCTGTTTCCAATACTGAAGCATCTGTCTTATTTTATTTACTATACCCGTCCATGTTAAATCCCTCTCTTTACTATCATTCACCCCTATCCATATCCCCACAATTTTGATGTGCTCCTCCACCATTTTAAAAGGGAAAACACATTTATCTAATAATAATAATAATAATTCATTTAATTTATATAGCGCTTCTCAATAACCCGAAGTCGCTGACAATAGTCGGGAGCAAGAGTACAAACAAAGAAACAAAAGCAAAGAAACAAAAACAAAGAAACAACAAAGAAACAAAACAAAAGGAACATGAGACCATGGGGGGAACAGGGAAGACAGCATGATAGCACAAAAAAGACTGGAGACAGACATCAATCAGGTTGGAGGGGGGGGGGGTTATGGGTGGGGGGGTTGAAGGCAAGGGAGAACAGGTGGGTTTTGAGGCGAGCTTTGACGGTGGCGAGTGTAGGGGAGTCTCTGATGGACTGGGGGAGGGAGTTCCAGAGTCGGGGTGCAGTACGAGAGAAGGCCCAATCTCCAAAGTTTTTAAGCTTGGATGTCGGGACAGTGAGGGAGGCAGTGGAGGAGGACCGGAGGGAACGGGTGGGGCGGTAGGGAAGAAGGAGATCAGTCAGGTAGGGGGGGGCCAGGCTGTGGAGGGCTTTGAAGGTGAGGAGTAGTGTTTTAAAGTTTATGCAGTGTTTGATCGGGAGCCAGTGGAGGGAGTGGAGGACAGGAGTGATGTGTTCGCGGGACCGGGTGTTAGTGAGGAGGCGGGCGGCTGAATTTTGGACCATTTGCAGTTTATGGAGGGAGCGGGAGGTGATACCAGTGAGAAGGGAGTTGCAGTAGTCTAGGCGGGAGGAGATGAAGGCGTGAATGAGGGATTCAGCAGCAGGGGGGGAGAGGCAGTGACAGATTTTTGCAATGTTACGGAGGTGAAAGTAGGATATTTTTACGATGGAGCGGACGTGGGGGTCAAATGAGAGGGTGGGGTCAAGGAGGACACCAAGGTTTCGGACTAGGGGGGAGGGGGTGATGGTAGAGTCGTTGATGGTGAGTGTGATGGGTCCGGATCTGGTGAGGGTGGTTTTGGTGCCAATGATGAGAAGTTCAGTCTTGTCACTGTTCAGTTTGAGGAAGTTGTGAGTCATCCAAGTTTGGAGTTCGGTGATGGACGTCCCGCGATGATGTCGGGGAGTTCGCGACCCTCTCTGCGCCGCCCCCTATCTCCCTGTCTCCGGCTGTCCCTGAGCAATGACCGGAGTGTTGAATGTCCCGTGACTAAGATGGGGAGGACGTGACCCTCTTGCGCCGCCCCTGTGCCTCAAATAGATCCGCTATCAGCTCTATCTTTAATCTTTCAAAATGTTCAGTTGCTATCGCTATTTGCTTTATCTTTAATTTTTCAAAATGTTCAGTTGCTATTGCATGCACTCATCTGTGTTTCACTACACACATGAGTGCATGCTTACCAACTGTCCGTCTGCAACACTACTATCACCAACATCTAAGAAGGGAGATCCCCCCTTGAATGGCCCTTCTAAGGTGTCTCTCCTCCACACTGCCTGTGGAGCTTTTTTCCCTATTGTTAGGTTTTAGTGAGTTTTTCCTTACCTTCGCGTGGGGTATGTCTGGGAGTGCTTGCATTCTTTAATTTTTTATTTTAATTTTTTGCATTCATCTAAAAATGTTTGGACCTTATGGTGTTCTTGTTCTGTTCTTGACTTATTGTTATGTTTTCTTCTTTACTTATTTAAAGAAGACATGTACGGCCCATGGGGACATTAACGTGTGTTGTCGGGCCTTATAAATAAATTTGATTTGATTTGATTTGATTTATGCATGATTTGATGTGACTGAGGGGTGGGCTGTGGGGGGATTGTGTACTGATGTAGATTTGGGTGTCGTCAGCGTAGCAGTGGAAGTTGAGGTGGTATTTACGGATGATGTGACCAAGGGGGAGAATGTAGCAGATGAAGAGCAGGGGGCCAAGGACTGAGCCTTGGGGGACCCCCTGTGTGACTGGGGAGGGGGAGGAGGTGTGGCCGGAGAGGGAGATGAATTGGTGTCTGTCTGTGAGGTAGGAGGAGAACCAGCCAAGTGCTGTGCCCTCAACACCCAGTTGCTGCAGCCTTTGGAGGAGGATGGAGTGACACACTGTGTCAAAGGCTGCAGTGAGATCGAGTAGGATCAGGATGTTGAGGGCACCGGAGTCAGCGGAGATGAGGAGGTCGTTGATGACTTTAACCAGTGCAGTTTCGGTGCTGTGAGCGGGACGGAAGCCAGACTGAAGGGGTTCATAGAGGGTGTTGGACTGGAGATGGGAGTGGAGTTGGGAGGCAGCAATGCGTTCCAGTGTTTTAGAGAAAAAAGGAAGATTGGATATGGGGCGGTAGTTGGAGAGGCTGGATGGGTCAAGAGTGGGTTTTTTGAGGACAGGGGTGACAATTACCTAAACATAATAATTCCGACTTATCCACATTTATCTTAGCCCCTGATGTCCTACCATACACCCGCAGACACTCCATTATTCTATTTACACTGTCAATATTCCTTACTGTGAAGGTAGTATCATCCACATACTGGTGCACCAGACTCACCCCCCCATTTGGTATTTTAATTCCTACAATTTCCTTTATACTTTTAACATAAGTTGCAAGTGGCTCTGCAGAAATTGTGTACAGCAAGGCTGAAAGTGGACACCCCTGCCTCACAGACCGTTCTAAAGTAAAGACATCTGTGATACACCCATTGCACTTTACACAACTCTTTGCATCTGTATACAAAAGTTTTACCCATTTTATAATTCTTTCACCAAAACCAAAAGTATTCATTGTTTTCAATAAAAACTCATGTTCCACACGATCAAAAGCTTGTTTAGGTCTACACTTAACAAAGCACATTCTTCATCCCTACCTGTTACATATTTTATCACATCTTTTATCGTTCTGATAGTTTCAGATATGTCTCTTCCAGGTATACTGTAGGCTTGCATCGGCGCTATTATGCTCCCAATCACCCTTTTTATTCTATTAGCCAAGATCTTTGTCAACACCTTATAATCTCCGTTCAACAAACTTATTGGCCTGAAATTCTCTAACCTAGTTTTGCTGCCTTTGTTTTTAAATAACAAAGTCAAAACTCCAGTAGTCATTCCTTCCGCACACACACTGTTTCTTTCCATTTCTTTATATACATTCAATAATATTGGTGCCAGCAGATCAACAAAAGTTTTATAAAACTCTCCAGACAATCCATCTAGCCCCGGACTTTTTTTGATCTGCAGGCCATGAATTGCCTCTCTCACCTCCTTCTCAGTTATTTCTCCATCACACATATGGAGCCTCATTTTCATGGTATTTAACACAATATTTACACACTCATTATCAACCCCTTCACTCTTGTATAGTTTCCAAAACACCAACAAGATCATTCATTTTTTCACCTTCTTCATTTTCAATTTCTCTTATATATGTTTTCCTTTGCTTATTTTTTTCCAACCTTAAAAAGAAAGAGGTACACCTCTCTCCCTCAAAAGCATATTTAGCTTTGCTCCTTATAATTGCTCCCATACATTTTTTCCTCTCACTTGATTCCCACCTAGCCTACCAAAAGTGTCTTTGGTATAAAGAAATAATAAACAATTGTAAACATTAAACATTTGTAAACAGGATTTGGTGACATTTCAATCCTTAATAAAATAATAAACAATGTTCATTTGACACTTGTTACATTCACCCCTCCTGAAATTTCACCAACATCCTGTGTCAGCAGAGCAAGAGAGAAATAGAAAGAGAAAAAAAATAAAAATAGACAGTATACCACTAACCTAAACTGGCACAAGAGACAAGGACCTAGTCCCCCAGTCGACACAAAAGTCACCCCCCATAAGAGGTTCAGAGAATAAAAAGATTGATCAAGTCTCAGTAATCCCTTAGACCAGCATGACGCCTGATACGCCACACCATTCTTGGCACTTATTAAAGAAATGATAGACACCTACTAAGAAAAAAATCTAACCGGGTCTCTAGTGCTCCAGGCTCTAGCTCCATCCCTCACACTCGTTCCTGAGCTATCACTCCCGTAATAGAAGGTCTCTAGCATCTGAGTGTATCGACAAAAAAACAGAAATCCCCCACTAACCAAAAATGATATACAAATGTATAGTGCTGTACAAATTGAATCCATCATTATATTATTACTATAATATTACACCAATGTCCCACCCTCTGCCATGCTCCTAACCCTCAAGAAACCTAATACCATATGTGCTCCTGCTAGACTGCAGCTTAGCCGTGATGGACTCACCAATCACTTCTGCCAGCTGTGTGATGAGTGCACTTAACTCCGGCTGTTCACCTGTTAGCCACTCACTAACTGGTGGTAGGCCTGGCCTGGCACGGTCCACATACTTTGTGGAGGTAAGCTGTGGAGTGTCAAATGTGACTGGATCTGGTCCTAGTGCTTCTGTCTCTGAGCCGATTGTAAAATCCCCCTCCCACACCCAATTCTATATCCACTACCACATCTGTATTCCCACCCTCTGCCATGGTCCTACTTTCACCCTTAGGTGCTTTGGCTTAATAGAAGAAAAAAAATTAAACAACCTGTTCAGCTTCTAAATACTGTAGTAGAAAAAAAATTTAAATAAAAAATGAATAGGAATGAAATAATTACATAAGAGATTGACCAATCAAATCAATAACCCCCTATATATTATATATACAATCAATACCTAAATGTCTTCTGCACATTCACTGGCATCATCATCTTCATGGCTTTTTTTCTTCTTCACAAGTTCATTGTCCTGTTCACAATTTACAAAACAGTGGACTGTCCACCTGTTCCAGGGTCATTCACTGTTTATTGCATACCTTGTGCAGTCCATGGAACACCTGGGTGAAGAGTTTATCACCGGCCACTAGAAGGCAGCGTCTCACAAATGATGAGGGCTGTGTTGACTGTGAAACTGCAGCCTTCCTGGCGAACGATTGATGTCGTTCTTTTTTCTTTGATCAATCCGGGTCGAAGGCACCACTGTAACGGGTCTTCTGCGTGTAGGCCTGCCTAACACACGTGGTTCCTGCGTTGTGTTCTGGGCGTGATGCGAAGTGACGAGTCAGCACACAATGGACAACTGTTCAGTCATTTATTCGGTGGTCTGCAATGGAGCCACCTGTATCTGTATCAAAGGGTGGTTGAAATACCACAAGAACAGCGTCACAATCATATTCTTTCTCAGTCAAGTCTCCCATGTTGAATGCTTGTTGCAACTGACAATTACACAATAAATCGACATCTTAAACACACATACCTGTATCAAAGGGTGGTTGAAATACCACAAGAACAGCGTCACAATCATATTCTTTCTCAGTCAAGTCTGTTGACAGAGAACAATAAATTGACTATATTACCACGGTGAAATACACCGGCTAAAACCTCCAATTGTGCATATAACCTAACCACTCCATTCATTACAACACTATCGAGTTATTATCATTCGTTAACATTCAATTCTTATACAAAATATATATACAACAGAGTAATACATAAAAGTGCTGCACGCTAATAGTCAAACGTACCTCCAACGTTGAATGCTTGTTGCAACTGAACCCCAAAACCGGAAAAGGTTGCTTCTACATCGCACTAATAATTGACCCGGAAGGCAAAACTCTCGAACGTGAACTTTCTCAAGTTACATTCAAATAAAAGTGTCTTTGGTATAAAGAAATAATAAACAATTTGTAAACAGGATTTGGTGACATTTCAATCCTTAATAAAATAATAAACAATGTTCATTTGACACTTGTTACACAAACAACTCTCACTTCCTGTCGCAAAAAGTGACAGCTGTCAGACGACTGCTCTACCTCCTGAGCCACTGTCGCCCCTAAACTGTTGGTCAAGGAATTCCCTCTCCCACAGGAGCTGCTGGAGAGGCTGTTCCGTAGCGAGATCCGCAGCATCAGTGACCTCCAGCAGCAGGTTAATAAGGATCCTTTCAGAACGCTGTTTGCCTAATTTAATGTCTAGGGTTTTGTTATTCCCAAACTTAGCCTATTGTAGCCTATTTTACGAATAAGCCCATGCATAACAGCTCTACCTATAACCATAATCTATATCTGTATCAAACATCTCAGAGTAAGAACACTGATAACATCACAGATGAAGCTCCCCTTGACCATCTCATTCTTGTGATTTTGTAAGAGGAAACCTACAATGTCCTCCTCCAGATTCCTTTTTGTGTGGAGAGGTGCTCTCAACCTCTTGAGCCCTAGCCCTATTTTCTGAAAATCTGCCTAAAAATACATACCTAGTAAATGGATGATTGCTCAACTTCTACAAGGTCCATTTGCATGTTCTTGGTATCTAGCAGTGGCGGCTGCTGACCAAATTTTTTGGTGAAGCAAACATATTATTTTTAAAACATCCCCCAATGTGTGTGTCATTGGTAGCTGGTGCGTTAAAAAATTGGGGAGGACGGGAGAGATTAAAAGTAATAAAGAAGTCCGAAATTCAAGCTTTCTTTAACTACAAGGCATTTATTCACCATATACTTTTCTTTTATAATATCAAACAGAAGACTGAGTACACCGAATACAGAAGCCATGTTCACTGGATTTTGGGGGGAAACAATATCTTTGACCTGTATTGGTCCCCTTGATACCACATTGTTGGGTATGGCCTACTTGGCCATAGTGCAGGGTCTTGTGAGGTCAAACATTTAGTGGTGGTGGTGGTGGTGATACTGCTGCTTGTAGAGGTGGGTGACACGTCATCTTCATGATGGGCAGGTGTGTTGAAGTCAGAGGTTCTAGGTAGGATTGTTATTTACTGTCTAACTGCATATATAACTGTTTCCACTAGAGGGCGCTCTAGGCGGAGCCACTCAAGACACCAAAAGATAGGAACCATGCCTCTGGACCACATTATTGTCGCCCTATAGCCGGATTCTGTCAACAGGTTATGGGCCCAGATCACGCCGGGGCGAAATAATAAGGGTAGCAAGTTTAGCTAAAGTATAGGCTAGATTAGCACCGGGAGTACCGCGTGGCTAGACGCTAGGCCAACAGGAGCAAAAGCTACGCCCACCATCAAAGAGCAACATGGACTCCAACACGATGATCCTGCGCGTCAAGAGGAAGCGGGGCACCGACCCCACCAACGGGCTGCTGGAGCACAAGCGGACCCGCCCGGAGAGCAGCGCGCAGAGCCCCGAGGAGGCGGCACCGGGGGAGACGGAGCCTGCTGAGCACAACGGAGGCGAGGGGGAGAACCCCGTCAGCGCACAGAGCCCCGAGGAGGCGGCACCGGGGGAGACGGAGCCTGCTGAGCACAACGGAGGCGAGGGGGAGAACCCCGTCTTCGAACTCGTGGCGACCAAAGGAAGGAGCAAATGGCCCTCGTTTAATGGGAAGGCAGACGACTATGAGCTCTGGGAAGAGCGCATGCTATGCTGCATGCACGGTGCAGGACTGAAGGAGACGATCCTGGCAGCCCCCACGGGAGACCTGAAGGCGGAAGAGCAAGCCCTGGACGACCAGCGTAACGCAGACGCGTACTGTGAGTTAGCGCCACTGCTCGACGACACCAGCTTGGGGCTGATATTCCGCGACACTATGGACAAAGGCCGAGAAAGCCTGGAGGTGTTGAGAGAGCATTACATCGGGCGAGGAAGACCCCGAGTCGTGGCCCTCCACATAGCACTAGCGGCCCTGAAGAAGGGGCACACCGAGACTGTGACCGAATACGTCAACAGAGCAGAGCAGATCACGACGCCATTGAGGAGTGCCGGAGAAGCACCAAGCGATGGGCTAATGATGGCGATGATGATGAGAGGACTACCGGAGCTGTACAAACCGTTCACACTCCTGGTAACACACGGTTCAGCGGACATGACGCTGAGACAATTCAAGGCCAGTTAAGAAACTTCGAGGCCTCAGAAGATACCCACCCAGCCGCCGCGGAGGCGGGAGAGAGGGTGCTAAAGGCCCGAGCGACGCCAACGGAAAGGACCAGGCCCACAACGGAGCTGGCGTGTTGGCGATGCCGAGAGAAAGGCCATCGGAGAGGTAACTGCACGAGGACTGTCTGGTGTGGCTTCTGCAAATCCACGCGGCACGCAGACAGAGCGTGCATGAAGAAACGCGACCAGGGTGCGCGACACGCGCATGGACAAGATGGCGGCAATGGTCGGCGTGAGTCGAATCGAGGCGACGCCTGGAGAGTAGCGGGATGAGAGGGCTTCATCTCCAGGGCGCAGACAACGTACGTCACCAGGCCAACACAGCTGCAACAGGCCCAGAGGAAGGGACTGATCGTGGACACAGGTGCGTCGTCCCACGTCATCAACGACAGGAGTCGGTTCAAGAACTTTGACAAAACTTTCCGCCCGGAGAGACACAGCATGGAGCTGGCAGACGGAAAGCGCACCTACGGGTTGGCGAAAGAGAGAGGAGACGCACAGGTATGCCTCACAGACAGCGGGGGGCGCCGGCGTACAGTGACGTTAAAGAACGCTCTCTATGTACCATCGTTCCCACAAGGACTATTCTCTGTAATAGCTGCTACTGCGAACGGTGCCAGAGTGTTCTTCATTGAAGGTAAAAATGTTCTTGTAGAGCCCAACGGTACGCAATTTGACATAGAGGTGTATCAGAGAATGTATTACCTGAAAACGGAGTGTAATGACAATGACAAGTGTAATGGTGACACTGAGATGTGTAAAGTAACTGTCAGCCACAATATTCAGACATGGCATGAGATTATGGGTCATTGTAATTACGAGGATTTACTGAAACTGCAAGCAGTGACAGAGGGCATGCACATTGAAGGTGAAAAGCGTAGACCTGATAAAGAATGTGTAGTGTGCATAAAGGGGAAGTTTGCTCAATCGAGAAACAGAAATCCCACAGAAAAAGTAAAGGTACCACTTGCGTTGGTTAACACAGATCTTGCCGGTCCAGTAAGAAACGAGTCCATAGGAGGTTTTAGATATGTACAGTCTTTTACAGACGTGTGCACAGGGGCAGGGTTTGTTTACTTTCTTAAAGCAAAGAGTGACACACTCCAGGCCACGGAAAAATTCCTGGCAGACATAGCCCCTTATGGTAATGTAAGATGTTTGAGGTCCGACAACGGAACCGAATTCACAAACAGAGAGTTCCAATCACTGTTGAGGAGGAACAAGATAAGACACAAGACGTCATGTCCATATTCCCCACACCAGAACGGAGTGGCAGAGAGGAAATGGCGCACTCTTTTCGAGATGGCAAGGTGTAAGCTAGTAGATAGTAACTTACCTAACAGCCTATGGCACTATGCGGTGCAAGAAGCCGCTTACACCAGAAACAGGTGCTTTAATAAGCACACGGGCACCACCCCGTATACAGCACTGACAGGAAAGAAGTGTAATCTAGCCAGAATGCACCGATTTGGATCAGCGTGTTATGCGTACCTGCAGGACAGAGGAAAGCTCGAGTCCAGATGTGAAAAAGGACTCTTTGTAGGGCATGACAAGGGAAGCCCTGCTTTCCTGGTTTATTATCCCGGTAAAGGGGGAGTGCAGAAACACAGGCTAGTCAAGTTTGTCACAAAGACAACATGTGAGGGCGAGACACAGACAGAGGAGCCAGAGCTGGACTCCAGAGTAAGGTGTGTAGAAACAGAGACACATCAGCCCAGTGTACTTAGTGCGGTCGTGCAGGCAGACAGTCAGCCACCCCCAGAGGGCGATGATGAGGAGTACCCGAGGGTGACGTCAAGTGCCCCAAGCAGTGGGAGGTATCCCTCAAGGGAACACAGACCCCCAAAGTATCTGACAGACTATGCCCGGAAAGGGAGTGACGAGGAGGACAGTCCACCCACCACTGTTGATTACTGCTACAGGGTAGTTAGTGGGGTACCTCAGACCTTTAAAGAGGCCATAGTGTCCCCTGAATCAAGTAAATGGGAGAGACACCTTCACTCTAACCAAGTTACCAGAGGGCAGACAGACAGTGGGAGGGAAATGGGTGTATTCACTCAAGGAGGGTATTGAAGGCCACGACAAGTACAAAGCGAGGTTTGTAGCTAAGGGTTACAGTCAGAGGGTGGGGATAGACTATGGTGAAACATTCTCCCCCACAGCCAATCTGACCAGTATAAGGGTAGTGGTGCAGAAAGCAGCTGAGGACAATTTAATTTTACATCAGATGGATGTGAAAACAGCCTATCTGCACGCACCCATAGATAGGGAGATATATATGGAACAACCTGAGGGTTACGAAAAGAAAGGAGAGAAGCTAGTGTGTAAGCTGGAAAAATCCATTTACGGCCTGAAACAGTCTGGGCGAAATTGGAACGAGATGCTTCATACATGTCTTATTGAAGATCACTTCCTACAGAACCCAGTAGACCCCTGTGTTTACTCGAGGGAGTCAAAGGAGTCAGGAAAAGTGATCATCGTCATTTGGGTGGATGATTTGATCATAGCAGCAGACAACACTAGAAGCCTAGCACAGGTGAAAGAGATGCTCTCCACCAGATTCAAAATGAAAGACCTTGGGAGGTTAAAGCATTTTCTAGGTATGGACTTTGAACAGTCTGCCAATTGTGTAAAAATATCCCAGAAGAGATATGTGGAAAAGATCCTGAAACGTTTTGACATGCAAGAATGTAGGTCAAGGGAAACACCATGTGATCAAAAATTAAACTATCAGGAGGATGCTCAGAAACTGACAGATGTAAACATTTACAGAGAAGCTGTGGGTAGCCTCATTTATTTAACAACATGTACCCGCCCTGACCTATGTTTTGTAGTGAGTAAACTGTCACAGCATTTCGCTGACCCTACAGAGGAGCATTGGATTACAGCAAAACATGTCTTTCGTTATCTTAAAGGTACAGCAGACAAACAACTGTGTTTCAGAAAGAGCAGCGAGGGTCTAGGACAGGGGTGTCAAACTCATTTTCACAGAGGGCCACATCAGCATTATGGTTGCCCTCAAAGGGCCAAAGACCGTATAAATGTTAATGTAATGTAAAATAAATGTAGCTACACATTTACATATTGTTAAACATGGTGTTTCTGTATTTATTACTTATTCAAGTTATACATATTGCATATCATTTGCATACATGTAAAAATATATGTTAGCTTATGTTATTTTAACAAATAATTTTAGTTTATCAGAACCCCATATTACTCCACCAATCAATGATCAAACCATTCAAGTAAATAACAAAGAAGAATATCATCAAATACAAGCTATGACATTAAGTTTGTTCAAAACCTTTTTGTCACAGTCAAGAGGGGCAGAATTAACAACTGTGAGCTGCAAAGAACACGTGGGACAGATGTAGCAGATGTTACAAAAACAAATGGCTGCACACAACCTTGCAGAGGCCATACTGTACATCCAACTAATGGAAGATAGTTTAATTAACTTTAATTAACAGATTGCAGAATGGGTACAGTACAGTACAGCTCAATACACACAATTGTTAAGGGGATGCAGACCAGAGAAAGACTTTCGACTTGTTTACATCAGGGTCCCCCATTTTCAATTCGTAATGAAATTGCTATTATGTGTCTGCATGAACACACAACTGTAACTGTACTCAAAAATAACAAAATAAGGGTTGTCTCAGTTCACAACTATATTGGTCAAGTTTTGGGTGGGACTTGTTTGCGTCCCTACAGCTTCTTATTCAATTGAGCGAGATGCTCGGTTATGTCACACAGCCAGTTTGCATCTGACAGTTCAGACAATATTTCTTCAACCCTTTGTTACCTATTCCGCCTGGATCTTTTTTGTATTTTGGGCTGTAAAATTGTCAAAGAATGTCTGAGTAGTAAGTGCTTTTGGCTTTTTTCCTTTGTTACCTCAGATGTTCAACATACATGTATGTGTAAGAATGTGTAATAACTAAGGCTGTCAAAGTTAAAGCTTTATTAACGCATTAACCCACAATTATTTTAACACTGCTATTTTTTAACCCAATATTAATGTAAAAAAAAGATTTTTATTTTTTTTTACCTGAGCTCTTGGGGGCCACATCAAATGACGTGGCGGGCCGGACTTGGCCCGCGGGCCGTGAGTTTGACACCTATGGTCTAGGACTTAAAGCCTATAGTGATGCAGACTGGGCAGCTGACACCACAGATAGAAGGAGTACCACAGGATATTGTGTGAGTTTGAACGCAGACAGCTCACTGGTTTCGTGGAAAACAAAGAAGCAGCCCACAGTGGCTCTATCAACTTGTGAAGCCGAATATATGGCTCTAGCTATGACCATACAGGAGTGTATTTATCTGGAACAACTGCTCGAAGGGATGGATACCTGTATATAAAAAGACTGTTGTTTACGAGCACAACCAGGGAACCATTGCGATTGCTAGAAACCCTGTGTGCCGACAGAGATGTAAACATGTCGATATAAAATATCATTTCATCAGATCAAGTCAAGTCAAGAGTTTTAATTGTCACGGCATACAGGTATACAATGAAATGCGGCTGGTCTTGCCCGCGACGATGTGCAATACAGTGGTACAACATATAATAGAGTCCAATAAAAATACAGTGGTACAACATATAATAGAATCCAATAAAAAACAACAGTGCAATAAACAGGTACATGGTGTGCCATCTCGGTATCTGTACATAGTATTTACAGAGCATATAGGACATGCTAGGTAGCTTTAGTAGTGCAATACACTGTTCCTGATGTTATACTAATTTAAGTGGCCTTTCCTCTGGCCATAAGTGTGCGTGTGTGCGGCATGAGTGTTAAAGTGGCTGCTAGTGTGTGAGCGTGCTCAGCGTGCGTGTCGTGTATGTGCTAGTGTGTGCTTGTGTGTGGATAGTTCAGTTTCTGTGTCTCTCAATGTTCATTGTTCAAGGCTCTGATGGCCTGGGGGAAGAAGCTTAGCCTAAGCCTCTCCGTCCTAGTAGCTGGGGTTCGCAGGCGTCTGCCTGACCTCAGCAGCTGGAACAGGCTGTTATTGGGGTGGCGGGGGTCTTTCATTATCCTGCAGGCTCTGGATTTGCACCTCTTGTTGTATAGAGCCTGCAGGGGAGGTAGCGCAATACCCGTGGTACGCTCGGCTGAGCGCACCACTCTCTGTAGGGCCTTCTTGTCCTGTGCCGTGCTGTTCCCATACCAGGCAGTGATGTTTCCGGTCAAGATGCTCTCTACAGCTCCTGAGTAGAAGGACTGGAGTATCTTCCCCGATACTCTGAACTTCCTTAACTGTCTCAGGTGGTAGAGGCGCTGCTTCGCTTTCTTTACTACTGTGTCTATGTGTGTTGACCATGTCAGATCCTCTGAGATGTGGACCCCCAGGTACTTGAAGCTGCTCACCCTGTCCACGGTAGCCCCGTTAATCATCAGTGGTGTGTGTGTCTCCTGCTGTCCTCTCCTATAATCCACGATCAGCTCCTTGGTTTTACCAATGTTCAGGAGCAGGCTGTTGTCCTGGCACCAACGTTCCAGTACCTCAACCTCCTCTCGGTAGGCCTTCTCGTCGTTGTCCGAGATCAGCCCCACCACCACTGTGTCGTCTGCGAACTTCACTATGGAGTTGGAGCTGAACTTGGCCACACAATTGTGTGTGTAGAGTGAGTACAGCAGGGGGCTTAGAACACAGCCCTGGGGGGACCCGATGCTCAGGGTGATGGTGTTGGATGTCTGACCCCCCACCCTGGCCGCCTGGGGTCTTTCACTCAGAAAGTCCAGTACCCAGGCGCTCAGGGCGGAGCTCAGACCTAGCTCGATCAGCTTGTCCACCAGTCTGGTGGGGACTATGGTGTTGAACGCTGAGCTGTAGTCAATGAACAACAGTCTCACATAGCCCCCCTTCTGACGGTCAAGTCAAGTCAAGTCAAGAGTTTTATTTGTCACGGCATACGGATATACAATGAAATGCGGGTGGTCTTGCCCGCAACGATGTGCAATTGGTACAACATATAACATATAATAGAATCCAATACAAAAAAAAATTTGCAATAAAATTGTGCAATAACAGGTAGTAGGTAACAATAAATTTGTGCAATGACGGGTAACAGTTGACAGTTAACAGTAGTAGTAATAGTAGTGCAATACACTGTTACTGTTGCTAATACTAATTTAAAGTGGCCTTTCCTTTTGGCAATAAGTGAGGGTGCGTGCGGCCTCTGTGGTCAAGGTGGGAGAGAGTGCTGTGCAGTACCTGGGAGACCGCGTCGTCAGTGGACCTGTTTGTCCTGTATGCAAATTGCATAGGGTCCATATCACTGGGGAGAGAGGCACAAATGTGGTCCTTGACCAGCCTCTCGAAACATTTCATGACCACAGAGGTGAGTGCCACCGGTCTGTAGTCATTTGGACATGTTGGGGAGGGTTTCTTCGGTACCGGGATGATGGTAGACATCTTGAAGCAGGCAGGGACTACTGACTCCGCCAGGGATTGATTAAATATGGCGGTGAACACCGGGGCAAGCTGGTTTGCACAGGACTTAAGTATGCGTCCTGTTATACCATCTGGGCCTGCAGCCTTCCTGGTGTTCACCTGCATAAATGCTCTTCTCACACTGTGTTCCGACAATGAGAGAGCGCCCCCGCCCCCCCGCGGTTGCCCCCCCCCCTCCACAACAGCCGGTGTGCCAGTGACGTCACTAGCCAGAGGGCTAGCGGCGACACTGTCTACACCGAACCGAGCGTAGAAGGAGTTGAGTTTGTCCGCGAGAGAGGCGTCGTCGCTCCCCATTGAGGGGGCGCTGACTTTGTAGTCAGTTATTGTCTTCAGTCCCCTCCACAAGCCTCTTGTGTCGTTTTGTGCCATTTGTGTCTCCAGTTTCTCAGCATATGTCCTCTTAGCAAGTTTAACAGCCTTGCGCAGAGTGTAGACTGAAGCCTTGTACTCTTCCATATTTCCTGACTCTCTGCCCAGGTTATAAGCCGTGGTGCGTGAGTTCAGGGCTGCTCTTATAGTGCTGTCCACCCAAGGCTTCTGGTTTGGGAAAACCTGCGCCTTCTTTGTGAGGACAATACCGTCTGCCACTGTCGTTATGTAACTCACAATGGTATCAGCGTACTCGTTGACGTCACTGGCGCTTCCTTTAAACACGTCCCAGTCTGTGTCCTCGAACGCATCACGGAGCGCGGCCTCTGATTCGTCAGACCACTTTTTTGTCTCACGTGACACGACGACGTCACGCGATCTTTGTTTGTATGCAGGAATTAAAAATATGGAGTCGTGATCGCTCGCGCTTGCAGCGCCCATCAGTGGCGGAGCCGCTACAGCCTTGTATCCGGCTTTGAACGGGGTGTAACAGTGGTCGAGTGTGTTTCCCCCTCTTGTGGAGCAGGCGATGTGCTGAAAAAAGGTCGGCATCACTTTTTTCAGATTTGCCTGGTTGAAGTCACCAGTCACTATCGTCGCGGCTTCCGGGTGCTTGATTTGTTGTTTGTTGAGGTGGTCGTGTAATTCCACCAGCGCTTTGCCAGTATTTGCCTGTGGGTGGATATACACGACGGATATAATGACCGCGGTAAACTCACGGGGTAGGTGGTACGGTCGGCACAGGATTTGGAGATGTTCCATATCTGGGGAGCATGAACTTGAGAGGACATGTACTTCCTTGGGATTAACCCAGAGATTGTTCGTGAGGATGCAGACCCCACCTCCGATGCTCTTCCCAGAGGCTGCCGTGCGATCTGCTCTCAGGACGGTGAAATTGTCCGATGGAGAGACGCTGTTGTCCGGCGTCGCTGGCTTGAGCCATGTCTCCGTGAAACACATGACGTTAACGTCTCTCATCTCCCGTTGGAATCGGACCCTCGCTCTCAAGTCGTCCATCCTTCCCTCCAGCGAACGTGCATTCGCCAGAAAGATGGATGGAATTGCTGGACGGTAAGCAGATCTTTTTAATCTGAGTCTGATACCGCCTCGTCTTCCTCTATGCCTCTTTCTGCCGTTTCCTTTGTTGTTCTCCCGCTTGATCTGTCATCAGAGAAGAATGGATGACACTGATGTATTGTCCAACGGACGACATGGTAGCAGACGCTATGACGAAGCCTGCTTCCAAATTGAAATTGAAGAGATTTGCAGAGGTCATGTTTGGTGTGTAGATATTGACTGCCATATTCTTTTGATGTTTTTGGATTATATTATTTCCTTTGTAAAAATGTTTTTCGGAGAAGTTACCCAGTATGCTAATTCAACCCTAAGTGGGAGTGTTGAAGTCAGAGGTTCTAGGTAGGATTGTTATTAACTGTCTAACTGCATATATAACTGTTTCCATTAGAGGGCGCTCTAGGTGGAGCCACTCAAGACACCACCAGGTGGCGAGTATAAATAGGGATGTCTCCTCCTACTCGACCTCTCTCCCCCACCTACCTCTCACAGAGGAGGACTCATGTGTTACTGCTCATATCATTTGAATAAATAAACCATGCCAGTTAAAGGCTAAAGATAGGAACCATGCCTCTGGACCACATTATTGTCACCCTATAGCCGGATTCTGTCAACAAGGTGTTATGGTCTCACTGAAGGTGGATGTTGACGGACAGGGTTCCTGCAAGTTTCAACAGGTTACATTTAAGACCTTTTAAGACCACTTTCAATATAATCTAATATGTTGCCATACCAGCAAAGAACTATTAAGGACAATTACTAAGAAGTCATTCCATGTATTGGCCTGATAGGCTATTACCATACTGCTTACTTTGCAGCCTGGACATTTCCCCCCAAACACATTTAAACATGATCCAGAGAAGTTATCGCAACATAGAAGTCATTTCCATCTACCATCTCTCATTAAACACTGTGTAAAGTTAGCTTGGTGTATTGAATCTACCATATCTCATTAAACACTGTGTAAAGTTAGCTTGGTGTATTGAATCCACTATCTCTCATTATACACTCAACTGTGTACAGTATGTTAGGGTGACCAAACGTCCTCTTTTGGCCGGACATGTCCTCTTTTCACGCCCTGTCCGGGCCGTCCGGGGGGGGGTTTATAAATGCATGAAAATGTCCGGCTTTCACGGACCGTTTGCATATACTTAAATTGACTGGCGCATTGCACAGAATACTACGGTAATCTGTTGCGTGTGTGATGTAATCCCTGAGAAGCTTTGTGGGCGGATCTACAACTACACTCACACACAAACAGAGGAAGAGGGGACAGAGTGGAGCGCAGCTCACATTCACAATGCCAAAGAATGTACTTTTACAGATGAACTGCAGAAGAAATTCCAAATGTACCTACCCGTCGGAACAAATGGGAGGCGAAGTTCACTAGTTCGCGCACTAAATCCGAAGCCAATGTGTTATAGCGCCCCACTCGACTCGATTGATGTCGCACATGAAGCACTCAAATCAAATCCAGTACTGTGGTGTTTCTACAGACAGGAGTAACCACGGAGCAGTGACAATATTCCCAATCATAATAGTACTTTGACTGGAAGATGGGTGGCATGCAAACAAAATGAATCGAGGTTAAATACACCAAATGAGACAGCAGAAACCATTGCATAATATCTCATTGAAACATGGCAAAAAAACGATTTGTCTGAAAAAGATATTTTCTATTATTTCATATATTTTGTTATTTATTTTTGTCCAGTAAGACTTGAAAAGAGAGCTATTATTTTGTTACAGGTTGATTTTTAAGTAATTATTGTGCCATTGAGATTTGTCAGATAATTCTAGGCATAATCATCAAGCATGCTGATTGTTAACTTTGGTTTGGTGTGTCTTTCGTTATAGAGAGATAGTGTTGTGTTATATACAGTAAAATAATATAAATAATAATTGTATATCCATAGAGAGGAGGCATACTTTAAATATATTAAAACAATAATGCATCTTTGAGTAAACGTTGAGTATCGGCATGCGTTGCTCATGGGACGGGGTTGCACGCCGTGCAACCAGTCTGTGAGCAGAAGCACGCACATGCACGGATGTGCACACAGGAATGCGCTGCACCCGACTGATGCGCCAACTCGCTAAGTACTACTTTGCATAACAATATGGCCGGTCGTCAGGTGTGTTCAAATACGTTCTCAGATACATTCACACAAAACTTGTGAATGAAATGTGTTACATTCCATTCGTAGAGGCAATTAGGCACTGTCTTTAGTCTGTGCTATGCGAGGGAACATCTATGTGCATGCGCGGGAGCGCGCGCGCGGGGGCGCGCGCGCGGCGTCATTAAAACATAGTGCAACCAGTCGTCCCATGAGCAACGCATGCCTGAGTATCATTAAGTATCTCAAGGCTGGGGGGGCATGTCCTCTTTTTTGGAAATCAAAATATGGTCACCCTACAGTATGTTAGCTTGGTGTATTGAATCTACCATCTCTCATTAAACACTGTGTTACAGTTAGCTTGGTGTATTGAATCCACTATATCTCATTAAACACTCAACTGTGTACAGCAGGGCTATTCAACTAAATTGTTCAGGGGACCACATTGTCAGAAACCCAAGGGGCCAGGGGCCGGACTGCCACGGTGCCTCCCCGTGCTATGAATATATGTACACTTGACACAACACGCAACCACATTTTCACAACTTTTATTTAACTACATTGCAAAAGTAGTATACTTTTCAAAAAAAGTGCTTCATTTATGTGCCACATCTGCAACATCTCCTGCAAAAAGTGCTTCATTTATGACTGTGCAACAACTGCAACATCTCCTCTTCAACATTTCAATATAAAAATAAAATAAAAAACAAACAAGTGCATGATGTGCATCTACACTTGAACAAAAAAACACATTTATAGTGCAGCTGAGCTTATGAAAAAGTGCTTCATGTCTGTGCAACAACAGCAAATCACAGCATCTTATTAGCACTTATTAACTCTCAAACATCAGGGGGGTGGGGGGCAGACAGGCCTAGCCTACATACACACATCTAATGAGAGCGATTGCACTTCTTTGACTGGGCAATGGCAGAGAAAGAGGGTTCATAGGAAGTGAGGGCTACCCGCAAACAGTGATGCAAATGCTCATTTGTCAAGGAGGCACGGTTGCTTGTTTTAATGGCATTCATGTGAGAGAAACTGGATTCACAGGTGTATGTTGAGCCAAACATTGTTAGCACAGATATTGCCAGCGTTTTTATTTTGGGGAATGTCTTGACATGAATACACTTTATCCAAAATGTTGTGGTGGATTCATTCTCAAGTGCCTGCTTCAGAGCAGATGATGCTTGCATGTCAATTATTTCAAGTTGCAGGAGACCTTCATCAATGTGAAGTGATGCAAGGAACTCTTGTCATTTTGTGGAAATAGCAGCTACATTGGCAAATGGGTTGCTCACAAAATGCATCAATTCTCTGGACATGTCAAATTCATCAAATCGACTTGCAAAGTTTTCCCTCAATTTATCAATGAAATCTGTCATTAATTGAGTGACTTTTTGCTCAATTGTGCGTGTTAACGTTGACATGAAAAGAAAAAAGTAAAAAAAAAAAAAAAAAAAAATTTAAATAAAATATTTTTTTTATTTTATTTTTTATTCTCATGTAATCTTTGGCGGGCCGGTCAGAATCATCCCGCAGGCCGGATCTTTTCTGGATACAATTCGGCTGGCTAACGTTAGCTAATGTTAGCGTCCCATCCAGGTATCGTTATGTAAACAATTCGGCTGGCTAACGTTAGCTAACGTTAGCATCCCGTCCAGGTATCGTTATGTAAACAATTCGGCTGGCTAACGTTAGCTAACGTTAGCATCCCGTCCAGGTATCATTATGTAAACAATTCGGCTGGCTAACGTTAGCGTCCCGTCCAGGTATCGTTATGTAAACAATTCGGCTGGCTAACGTTAGCGTCCAGGCTTTAGTTTTACAAACACTACTACTTACTTTTTTTCTGATCCAGATGCATAAGTCCACTTCTTCATGTTGCTCAGTTGCTGGTTTATACTTCGGTCCTAATGTTGGCGCAAAGTTTAATTTAGCCTACTGTGTTGTTACAGCTGTACTGTATTGTACCCATTCTGCAATCTGTTAATACAATTTTCAATCAATCAATCAATCAAACAGCCGGAGAACTTGATGACATCATCACAGTCACGGAGCTCTTCTCTGATTTGAGTGTCAGAACATTGAGGGCTGTCAATCATTCAATCCCCGTTCGTGAGTGGCGCACGCAAAAATGCATGGGCGGGGCTTAGATGACTCAAATAGCCTATTTTGATTGGATAATAGATCAACAAGATCAACCCGTGCAGAAAAGTTGCACTGAGTGATTGACAGCTCGCCATTACTGCAGTTAGGAGCAGGCCTGATCAGAGAGCTCAGAGCTGTCACTTGGCCATTTTTGAAGAAAAAAAAAAAATTATTCACTGGCATTTTTTTTACAGAGGAAAACATTTCTAATAAAAATAATTATAATAATAATAATAAAAAGAAATAAATATATATATATATATATGTGTAAATTAATAATAATTATGAGTGAACTTCTGCCTCACGTGTTATAACCAGTGGAGAATAACCTCCACTGGTATCTAGGGACATCTATGGATCTCAGGAAATGTATTCCCAGTGTCATTGTCAGTGAAATATTGTGTCTGTTACTAGGGTTGAGTAAATTGTAATGAACCAAAGGAGAATATAGATGTTCTTTTTTTTTCTTTTCTTTTTTCATCTTTGACGGTGAAATCCATGCAAAAATTTACCAGACATGGAAAATTGACACTGAGCTCATTCAGCACCTTCTTGAGATCATGTGTAAAAATTATCTAAGCAAATTAATAAAGGGAAGATGATTAAACAGAAGGTTTTGTAGATACAGTACTGAATTCTGCCATCCAGACGCATGCTATTTGAAATATGATTATAGAATATCAGGCCTATAAATAACCTTATTATAGCCAAGTCACACATCTATGGATCAGGCCAAATCTCCCCTTTCCAATGGCAGAGTTCAATCTGGATTTAGTATCACCAGTCATGCAGCAAAAACCCTGAATGAAATATACTGTAAGTACAGTTACTTGTTTATAGACATTCACAGAAAGGTAGAGAAACTAACTGCGTTCTAATTTATGCCAAAATTCAGGTTTGTGGTAGATAATCCCAAAGAATTACAGAAATGAGAAAGTAAATCCAGAAGTCAGATGACTGACAGGAGCTGGCATGAGCTGGGAAGTGTCGTTTTTCAAAATGCCAAAGCCCATCGAAAGCCCTGGGTCTCCTCTCCTCATATGACTACAAACAGAATATGTTGTCAATATTCGCCTGTTTCCGACTAGATTTCCAAAACTCATATTTCACTAATAACACTTTAACTATTGGGTATTGCTGAAAATATACACTTTGACCGCTGTTTTGACAGGGTTAGGGTCTTTACTCTTGGCTACATTTGAAAAGAAAATGTAACATTAATTCATACAGTCTGTAGAGATGGATTTATGGCATGATGTCATTTGCTGTCCATCACCGGACCGCTCGGGCTTAAGAGGTTGTTGCTGAAATGATCGCAACTGAATGAAGAACGTCACTCATTCTTAAACTGAAAGCGCGTTCTCGTACACCTGAATTTGCATACAGAAATGCCCCGCCAGGTCCTTATAACGGCATGAATGACTGTGCACTGTGCAGAGAGATTTAACTGCTCCTTATACAATGGCATGCAAATTTCTTGATTCTGATTGGCTGAATCACTTCTTTCAGCCGTTGTTATTTCTCATAACACACTCCACGTGATCCCAGAACCCCCCCACAACCGAATTACTTTGTTTCCGAATCACTCCGCCGTTCGTGTTTTTAGGAATGCAACCAAGATGGCGGACAATAATCTTTATGAATGGATCTATTGATATCGTCATAACGACTCATTCAAAAACGATTCTGTCACGTGGAATGTGTTAGTTGCTTACACAATGTTGGATTATGTAATTGGTTGGTCATGACTCATTGTGAAACAAAATATAAATTGCGGGAAGTGTGGTGTTAGATGGCATTCGTTGTAGAACCACCTCCCTCTCCTTCAAAAGGACACTGGGTCTCATTCCCGAACGGATTTACGACAAAAAATTTCCTCTTAAGCAGATTTCTGCCCATTTAAGACATATTAGGGCTGGTAGCGTGATTCCCCAAATGTTCCTGAGATCAGATTTGAGCGTGGCTGAGAGCAGATTTAAGAGTGCTGAGGAGCACACTTATGATTGATTGACTAATTGAAAATTGTATTAACTTGACAGACTGTGTTCTCATAGTGATTCCTTCATGTCAACGCTACAGGCCTCCTTGAAATTAATTACTTAATCATAATTCAAATAAATATGACAATATTTGTACAATAAGAAATTGTCGGAAAAATAAATAATATGGATTCATCTGATCACAGGGCAGCTGGATTAACCATATCTGAACCAGCTATTTTGGACAAATCGCTTGCATTGTAATCTGCGAAGCAAACGCGTGCAGAGCGCGTGCCTGCCTGTATTTTGATTTATTTGATTTTATTACGGATCCCCATTAGCTGGTGCCATGGCAACCAGCTAATCTTCCTGGGGTCCACACAAAAAACATACAAAACAATTATTGCAAAACAGAATTATTAAAAGCCAGTACTCAACATACAATACACAATAAAACTAACAATTAAGATGGCTAAAATTACATGCAAGCAAAGAAACAGAAAACAAAAAAAAACAAAACAACACAAAATACAAAATACAGTGTTGAATACAATTTAAGATTGTCTTTAAAATTGAGTATTTTTTTTTTTTTTTAAACTTTGGCCATTCCCCTGGCTCTTTTATACGTTTATCGCATTTATTCTGGTCAAGGATGACCGACAGAAACAGGCTGAAAGGGTTCAGATGGGGGGGGGAAGACACTCTGGGAAAGGCACGGCTGCAGTCCGGGATTCGAACTCGCTAAACCCCAGATCCGTGATGAGCACGGTTGTCCACGGCGCTGAAATAGCGCTCGCGGTACGTGGTGAGCTACTGGAGCTCCCCAATTGAGTATTTTTTTAGAATTGCTTTTAGAATGCTCATCAATGTTACTAATTATTAAAAGCCAGTACTCCACATACAATACACAATGAAACTAACAATTAAGATGGCTAAAATTACATGCAAGCAAAGAAACAGAAAACAAAAAAACAAAACAAATTACAAAATACAGTGTTAAATACAATTTAAGATTGTTTTTAAAATTGAATATTTTTAAGAATTGCTTTTAGAATGCTCATCAGTGTTACTAAAACATCAATTTCACCATACCTTTAAAAAGAAAAGAAAACACAAAGTAATCAGAAAACACAAAGTAATCAGAAGAAGTTTTGGATAACATGGCTGCAGCTACACTCATGCATGACATATATTAATCTCCTTCCGGATTATGGCTCCTTTGAGTCTCTTTTTTAAACTGTCCTTGTTTTCCGTCCGTATAATATGTAATGGGATCCTATTCTAGTATGTTATGGCTCTATACATTGCAGTTTTCTTTAGAGCAGGGGTAGGCAACCCTAGGCATGCATGCCTGCATAGGCACGCAGGGGCATTTGCATAGGCACAGGGGGCAGCAAAAAAAAAATTAAAAAAAAAAAAAAATTGAAAATTATATATATATATATTTTTTTTTTGCTTTGAAATATTATAGTGAAATATTTTGCACTGTTGTCGCATTTATCTTGTTGAAATCCTCACACAGGTTCTTTTTACTACCACATATTTAATTGAGACCCTTTATTTGTTTATTATTTCAATTTAGCTGGAAATACATTGCTACATCATTCAGTAACATTTGCAGAGCCTTATAACAAAAACATTATTACGGTCACCATTGTGACCAGTGGGATTAATCAACAAATTGTATTATTTATTTTTCTATTTCATTGAACATTGCACATGTTAAAAGCCATTTTTAACTCACATTTTTACTAAAAATGTGAGTATTACCAAGTCAACTTGTGTTCTTAAAACAATGACAATAAACATAGTTTTATTAGGTTGAAATAATGTGGTTGTGTACTTGTTTTTCTGTTAACTTATTATGGATTGAAAACTGAAAACCTTAATGCACAGTAACTGAACTCAATATTTTTAAGTTCTGGTAACTTATTATTATATTTTTTTTTACAGTGTAGTCTTGCGATCAATCAAAACTTATTTACACGATATACCTCACATTCACCCTCCATTCACATCCTGGTGTTCTCCATTAGGCCTGTAGGTGGAGCTATGACAGCACACGTACAGTACACACACCGATGGTGTGTGATGTGTCCAAAAATGAATGGGCAAATGTGAGTGAAATGGTCGCACTGTATGCAGCTGTTTGTCTGCATTGCATCCCCCCCCCCCCAACTCAGATTTAGGGTTGATACAACCATCATAATAATATTGTTAATAATAACAATAACAATAATGATGTAATAATGTAAAAATTATCATAAAAAATACCGTATTATGAGAAAAAAAAATTACGATGCATGGAATATTGTTGAGGCACACTAGTTACAACTATATTTCAAACAGGCACTCCATGTCAAAAAGGTTGCTGACCCCTGCTTTAGAGCGTTGGTTCTAGGCAGAGGTAGGGTGAAGCGACTACTTGAAGCATGTCTGGTATTATGGTCATGTCTATCATTGGTGGATAAAAGCATAGAATACAATTGAGTGGGTTTACCCAAGGTACAAATGTTCTTTAAAAACCTAATCAAACTGCATGCTAGTCTCTCCTCCACCCTCATCCACGACAGTCTAGCATGCATTCCCTCCACACTATTCCTTATAGAGCAGTGAAGAGTGAGTCGGGCAGCTCTATTTTGAGTGAGCTGGAGTTTACTAAGCTCTTGCTTTGACGCGCTAGACCAAATTGCTGGGCAGTAGTCAAGATGGGACAAGACTAAAGATTGTACTACCATTTTAATTGTTGTATTCGTTAGGAGGTAGGCATTTCTTCTTATTATGGAGATGTTTCTACTCATCCTGGTAACCATATTGTTAATCTGGGTAGACCAAAGTAGTGCCTCGTCAATAGTTACACCCAACAATTTGGCCTCCTTCACTTGTTCAATACCAGCGTCTTGTAATGAGAGACTCAGTCTATGCTCCAACCTTAAGGCATATTTAGAGCCGAGTATAAGACATTTTGTTTTTGCTACATTTAGTTTTAGTCTGTTTTCAGTTATCCAATTCAAAATCATAAATAATTCACTCTGAAGTATCTTATTCACTTGTTCTGTGCTCTCAGCGGATGCATATATAGTTGTAGCATCAGCATAAATCGCTGTACCTGCACTTTCCAATACATAAGGCATATCATTTACAAATATAGAGTAAAGGAGGGGTCCAAGACAACTTCCTTGGGGAATACCACACTGGAGTGTTACCATATTTGACATGGAACCATTAAATATAACACATTGTTGTCTATTAGACAAGTAGCTTCTCATCCATTCCATGGCAGTGTCTTCAAACCCATATGTGTGTAATTTCAATAATAATAGGTCATGATCTATGATGTCGAAAGCCGCACTGAAATCCAAGAGCACTGTACCCACTACTAACTTCCTATCAATCAGCTGTAGCCAGCTATCTGTAAGAGATGTTAAAGCAGTTCCTGTAGAGTATCCTGCTTTGTATGCATGCTGGAAATCAGAATTAATGTTGTTTTCATTGAAATACTTTTGAATCTGCTTGAACACAATTCCTTCCAATAACTTACCTATTACTGGTAAAATACTAATGGGCCTACTGTTTGAACCTGTAAATGGCTCTTTACAGTTCTTTGGTAGTGGAGTTACTTTGGCTATTTTCCAAGGCTGAGGAAAGACCCTCTCTTCAAAACATAAATTAAATATATGTGATAGTGGCTTAGCCACAAATTTTGCAGACATTTGTAGCAGTTTGCCATTCAGATTATCAACACCGCAAGGTTTATCTGGTTTAAGTGCTATGAGGAGCGTTTCAATATCATTTGGACTTGTGCTCCTGAATTTAAATCGGCATTTCTTGTCATACATTATGTAACTGTGGCCATTATATGGTTTCATCATTTATGTTATTTCAGTTTGTAAGTGTAATATTTGAGAATGTATTTATGTTTCATTTCTTATTTTCTTTATTATTTAATTTGCTACAATTTATAATATATTCATTTTGACGTCTGGTCATATGTGGTGTCCCGTTAGGCTGCTGTTGTGTTGTTACATTTGGGTCTGATTAAGACACCTGCGAGCAAGCGGCAGGGATGTTGGGAGACTGGGACTCATTAAGACACCTGCAGCGGCAGGAATGGTGAGACGAGTTGTACAGGCTCTCTAGATTCGAAGAGTGTACGACTATGTGTAGTGTACCACTAAGACTGTTACCAAGAACAGAAGAACAAGACCCCTTTTTTATGTAGCATGCAGCCAACGAGGTAATTAATGTTTATTTGTATTTTGCTTTTCTGATGTATTGTTTTCATATCGTGTATATTATTGTTTGTGTTGACCTGACGCAACGTATATGTTTCTGTTTAAGTTTTCACGGTGGATTGGAGGACCAAGCCTTTAATAAACCCGTCGAAAGGAAACCACTTGTGTCTGCAGTGCTTGAAGGAGTTACAGTGAAAACTCGACTGTTCATCGATGCAAGTGGGCGATGAAGCAAGTCCAAGTTTAAGGCCGGCGTCCAGCGGATCTTCCCCGACAATTGTTTGCTGCGCTGCCGGCGCGCCGACATCAAAGGACAGATGAGTCACAAACAATACGCACTACACGCATAACCGCAAAGAAGTAAGAAGATGCACACAGTATAATGAGCAGCGTTTCAAGATAAAGCCATAAAGGACTTGGACATTATAAGTTAAGAGTGGTCAGGTCAAGAAGAGTGCTTTGTAAACGTTTCTATAATATATTTGACTGAATTCTAATTACTGTGGTGTGCGTGGTAAAAACGTTTTGACTTATTTGCCTATATAATTTAACTGAAGCTAACCATTTGTACACATTAAGGTGTCAACGTTAAAGTATAAATATTTTCTGATTGAATTAATTTCTAATTTAAAGTGTGTTTTGGAAATTATAACCTATAAAAGGCACGTATAATTTATAGGTGAAGGCTATTATTGGCATCTAATATTTATGTTCCTAAGCGTTCTGAAGCGCTTAATATATATGTGGAGGTTATTTTGAAAGCCAATTGAATTAAGCAATTTGATTTGCTCGGAGAGTACTGCATTTAATTCAAATTTGAGTACAAAACAGGCTAAAGGTTTAAAGGTGTATTTACTATTTTTTCTTTACAAATTTTGGTCAATTTAAAGTAGTGATTTACAATGACAGAGCCAATTAGGCCTGCAATTGAAGTAGGGGACAGTGTTAGGGATAGTGCAAATTCCCAAGACCGACCTGAAGAAGGTCAGGAAGAAGGTGCTGAAGCCCAGCAAGAGGTACCAAAACGATCTCAAAGAACCAAAACTCTAACAGAGAAGGGTAAAGCAATGCAGGAGGATAAGATCAAAGCGCTACAACAAAGATTTAATTACATTTACAATAAATGGAGGACACAAGTTAAATCTTCTAAAGGTCCGTTATCACAATCAACAGAACATTTGTCTAATGAGCTGCTTACTGATATCATTACAGATGTCACAGGTCTTTCTAATGATGTGCAGCATATTTATGATCAACTACGTGACATCTCAACTCCAGACCAGGACACGCGTCTAAGAGTGGATCTGTGTGCAGGGATTTCTGAGATAATTGTGTCCAGAGCCACATTTAGACTGGGGGGAAGTGTGTTAGAAGAAGGAGAGAAAGAGTGGCCAGAAGCAGGCTCTCTCTTTGACTCAAGCACCTATAAATCTGGTTCTGCCACTTCTTCCAGGAAAAGTGCTTATAAATCTGGTTCTGCCACTTCTTCCAGAAAAGGCACCTCAGTGCATTCAAGCAGTTCTTCTGTAAAGCGACGAGTTGCTGTCGCTGATGCTGCTGCAAGCCAAGCTGTTCTGGAAGTGTTAAAAGAACAAGAAAAAGAACAATTGGAAATGCAGTGCCTAGAAGCAGAAGCTAAAAAGAAGATAGCTGAGCAAGAGGCAGCAGGCATAAAGCGTCGTTTAGAACGAGAAGCAGAACGTTTAGAAAGAGAAACAGAAGAGGTTGAACGAAGAATAAAGAGAGAGGAAGAGGAAGCTAAAATTAAAGCTCAACTGGAAGAAGAACATGGAGCTATACAAAGGACTCTGGAGGAAAAGCGGAGAAAGATACAGCATTTGGAGGCAGTGAAAGGTCTTAATGCAGCACGAGCAAGAATTCTTGTGTACGATCAATTGGAGGCCACAGAAGAGCGGAAAGACGTACTAGAACATGAGAGGGTAGCAGACAACAAAGTGCCTGCTCCCACAAGTCCTCTGTCCCTGTATACGTCTCCCGTACCACAAGTTGTGACCACCTCCTCAAATGACAGTACAGCAGAGCTTGTTAAGATGCTGGCAGGTGCTTTGAGTGTCAACAGAATTCCAATTCCTGAACCTTCATCATTCAGTGGGGACCCATTGAAATACAATGACTGGAAACTTTCCTTTGAAATACTGATTGATCAGAAGAGCATTGAAGACAAGGAGAAGATATACTACCTCCGTAGGTATGTAAGTGGACAAGCTAAGAAAGCACTTGATGGCTATTTCTTACTCGGAACCAAATCTGCCTATGTTGCAGCATGGAAGACTTTGGAGGAGAGATATGGTAATCCATTTACAATAGCAAAAGCATACAGAGACAAGCTCCAAGCATGGCCCAAGATGGGATCTAAGGACAGCTTTGAGCTCAGAGAGTTTGCAGACTTTCTCAGGAGTTGTGAGGCTGCCATGGTCAACATCAAGGCATTGGACATTTTAAATGACTGTAATGAAAACAGGAAAATTCTTTTAAAGTTGCCTGATTGGCTAACAGCGAGATGGAACAGGATGGTTATCCAAGAAGAAGAAGAGCGTAACCAATTCCCCTCCTTCAGCCAATTTGTAAAGTTTCTGACAAGAGAAGCGAAAATTGCCTGCAACCCTGTTACATCACTACAGTCACTAAAACAAGGTGAGACTGAAAAACCAAAATGCCCAAGATATCAAAGCTTTGAAGCAAAGGCACTGACCACATGTTCCAATGAAAAGACTGTCATAACATGTATTTTCTGTGAGAAGTCAGGGCATACTTTGCATAAATGCAGGACGTTCATGGAGAAAACTGTTTCAGACAGAGTCAAGTTTGTTCAAGCTGGAAAGCTATGCTTTGGTTGTCTCAAGTCTGGTCACTACTCAAAGAGCTGCAACAGTAGGAATGTGTGCGACGTGTGCCACAAGCAACATCCTACATGTCTGCATGAGGAGCGAGCCAAAGAAGGACAAAGACCATCACAAACCAAGCTAAAGCTAAATGAAGACAAGCCAAGTACAAGTCAACAATGGTACAAAGAAAGACCCCAATCAGCACAATGCAAAGAAACAACCACAAACTCTACTTCACATAGAGTAATACTTCATGAAGCTAACACACAAACGACTGCAATAATTCCAGTCTGGCTTTCATCCACAGATCAACCAACACAAGAAGTCCTTGTTTACGCTCTGTTGGATTCTCAAAGCGACACAACCTTTGTTATAAGGGAAGTAGCAGAAGCGTTGGAAGCAACCAAAGTCAAGGTCAAAGTCAAGCTCTCTACTATGACCTCAAGAACGACAGTAGTAAGCTCTGAAAGAATAGACAACTTACAAATCCGTGGCTTTTACTCTGGTAAGAAGATATTGTTACCACCAGTCTATACTCGGGATTTCATTCCAGCCAACAGAACACACATACCAACAGATGGAACTGCAAAAGCGTGGTCCCATCTAGAGCACCTCCAAGGAAAGATTGCACCTATGCAGGACTGTAAAGTAGGTCTGCTCATTGGGTACGACTGCTCACAAGCCCTGCTTCCAAGGGAAGTTGTGTCTGGCGAAGAAAGTCAGCCTTATGCACAGCGTACAGACCTTGGATGGAGTATTGTTGGCCATGGGAATCCCTGCGTAGACTACGGCGACGACATCGGAATCAGCCATCGCATAGTATTGAGACGAGTAACAGCAGGTGTGAAACGTTCTGTTAATCTCAAAACTGAAGTACACTATGTGAGCCGAACCCAAGTAAAAGAAATGACTCCCTCAGACATAAAAGTTCTTGAATCAGACTTCTCAGAAAGAACTGGAGAACATGACCCTGTGTCTCAAGAACATATCAAGTGCCTGTCGAAGGTGAGAGAGACCATCACGCAAAAGAACAATGGTCACTACGACATACCGTTACCATTCAAAGGAAAGGAAAGGAAAAGAAAAGGGAAAAGAAAAAAGAAGAAAAAACGACCTGTCGGAGAACTCAAGGTGGGAGAAATTAAGGAAGATGATCCTGAACTCCACAAGGCTTTTGTGTGCAACACTAAAGCAAAGGAAAACAGATCATCATTGGATCGCCTACAGAGATTCTCGGAATGTGTCAAGTTTAGAAAGTACAGAAGATGTACTGAAGGACAAAGAGGGGGTGACTTACCACAAGATCGGAAGCAACTCCACCCTTCACTTACGCTGGCATAGACCGCTTGGCATAGACTGCTTTGGTCCGATCCATGTTAGAGAAGGAAGGAAGGATCTCAAAGGATATGGTCTCTTACTTACATGTCTATGTTTAAGGGCCATACACGGGGTCAGATGGTAGGGTGAGAGAATTTAAATAGCTGGTGAGTGACACCACCTTAAAAGGTAAACCTATAACTAAAAGTGTTCCTTGATACCTGTACAGAAGGTTATAACGCTACTCGAAGCAGACTAATTTAATGTTTTGCCTAAAACTTATGTTAATAATAATATTTACATTTAGTCATTTAGCTGACGCTTTTATACAGGGCGACTTACAAGTTCTGTACAAGTTCCCAGGAGGGGCACAGCTAGCGGCTGAATGACCACAAGATATGTCTAATTTAGAAGATAACCAAATTATGTTCAGAGAAATCCCACGTGTGTGCGATTTGGTGGGAGTGTGCGAACTGTGGCCATTATATGGTTTCATCATTTATGTTATTTCAGTTTGTAAGTGTAATATTTGAGAATGTATTTATGTTTCATTTCTTATTTTCTTTATTATTTAATTTGCTACAATTTATAATATATTCATTTTGACGTCTGGTCATATGTGGTGTCCCGTTAGGCTGCTGTTGTGTTGTTACATTTGGGTCTGATTAAGACACCTGCGAGCAAGCGGCAGGGATGTTGGGAGACTGGGACTCATTAAGACACCTGCAGCGGCAGGAATGGTGAGACGAGTTGTACAGGCTCTCTAGATTCGAAGAGTGTACGACTATGTGTAGTGTACCACTAAGACTGTTACCAAGAACAGAAGAACAAGACCCCTTTTTTATGTAGCATGCAGCCAACGAGGTAATTAATGTTTATTTGTATTTTGCTTTTCTGATGTATTGTTTTCATATCGTGTATATTATTGTTTGTGTTGACCTGACGCAACGTATATGTTTCTGTTTAAGTTTTCACGGTGGATTGGAGGACCAAGCCTTTAATAAACCCGTCGAAAGGAAACCACTTGTGTCTGCAGTGCTTGAAGGAGTTACACATTATATGTTTTTTAATTACAGAGTCTGACAGCTTACCACTCATTGGCAACATTTGATTTCTAATTGTGTTTACCTTGGAAACAAAGTAGTTGTTGAAATGGGTTGCAATGTCAAATGGTTTAGTGATGAATATACCATCTGACTCAATAAATGATGGCGTTTTGCCCATTTTATTTCTACCCATAGCTTCATTCAATGTTTTCCATAGTCTCTTACTGTCCCCTTTACACTCCTCCAATCTGGTTTGATAATAATGTTTTTTCTTCTGCCTATTCATTTTGGTTATTTTGTTTCTCAATGAGCGGTAAACTTTCCAATCTTCTGGATTCTCTAATGCAATAGCTACTTTTTTCAGTCTGTCTCTTTCTTTCATGCCATTTTTCAACTCAGGATCCAGCCAGGGTGTTTTGATTGCTCTGACGGAGAGCTTCTTTACAGGAGCATGTTTGTCACAGACATCTGTAAATAATTCCATAAACTTCTCTAATGCAGCCTCTGTATGCCTTGTCTCTAGCACATTATTCCAGAGTAAATTTTTTACATCATTAATAAACTCATCCTCAGAAAATGTCTTATATATTCTTTTATAAATTATTTTTGGTCCTACCTTAGGAACCTTCATCTTTAAGGTTAACGCAATAATGTTGTGGTCACTGAAGCCCACAGGCTCAGATACAACTTTTGAACATTTTTCTCTGGCATTCGTAAAACAATGGTCTATACAGGTCGATGAGACTGATCCTGCACTATTATTAATTCTTGTTGGTACATCAATAATTTGAAACAAATTACATACAGCGGCCGCATCATTCAGTTTCTTCTTCAGTGTACAACTTCTGGAAAACCAATCAATATTCATATCTCCTAATATACAGATTTCATTATCTCTGTCGGTTACATTCTGCAGCATTGTACATATATTGTCTAAGTATACAATGCTAGAGCTTGGTGGCCTATAGCAACAGCATATAAGCAATGGTTTCAAATAAGGCATGTGAACTTGTAGCCATAAGGCCTCCACCCCTGTAATACTTAAGTCCTTTCTTACTTTGACCGGGATATGATTTTGAACATAGAGAGCAATGCCCCCTCCATATTTGTCTCTATCTAATCTAAAAATATTATATCCTTGTATATTCAGTGGTGTATCCTCTATTATTTCATCTAGGTGTGTCTCTGAAATAGCCATTATGTGTAAGCTGTTATCTAGCATTATAGAGCTCAGCTCATGCACCTTATTCTTCAAGCTACAAATATTCAAATGAGCAAGTCTTAGACCTTTTTTAGGTATTTTAAGTGACATTGTCATGATTTAGTTTAATTAAATGAACAAGATCAAATAAGAAATAAAAATAAAATAAGATAAAAACAAAATAAGATAAAAACTGGAAAACCGTGTTCCTCAGACTACACACATTAAAATGAGCAAGTAAAGCCTTGGGCGACAGTTTATTACTTCTACTTATTAGAGCTATTTTGCTGATCTCTCCTGGGTTGTTAATGCAGGAATCCTTGGTAGGCCTACCAGTCATAAAATAAAAAGATCAGTTCATCTACCTTGACATTAAAATAACCAGGGTGTGATGTTGGAGTCTCTGAAAAGTTGGTGTTCAATGTACAGTCTGTTAACTACCAGAGCGACCCATCTGCCTTGGCTTCGATGTTCTTTCAGGATAGGGATAAGTACTTTACGCCTGTCATTAATCTCATGAGGGAATTGGTCATTCATGCCAAAGGTGGTATTTCTCAGCTCTTTGCCCCTCCCCTTGACAAGTTCCTTTTGCTTATAGTGTTCGAAACGAGCCACAATTGCACGGGGTCTGTCCTTTGAGGGTCTTCCCATTCTGTGCACCCGAGAGAATGTGATACCCCGAACAGTGTCCGTAGGCAAACTAAGCTGGTCTGACATGAACTCCCTAATGACAGTTTCACAGTCCTTTCCCTCCTTCTCTGGTAACCCAGTAAACACAATATTGTCTCTCATTGAGCGGCACTGTACATCAAGAAGAGATTCTTTCATCTTTTTGTTTTCTGTTTCAATTATGTTAACTCTGGTTTCCATGAGTTCCATCTTACCCTTCATCTCCGCATTATCCTTAACCAACTCGACAATTTGTTCCTGACTGAACTCTAAGCTTTCTCTAAGGCTTATTATCTGCTCCATCATCAAGTCTAACATTCCCAGTTTGTCCAGTTTCTTGTTGATGGACTCTAATGTTATCAAATGAGTGTCCCCCTCACTGGTTGCCTGTGCACCATATCAGGGGCGGAGCTAGGGGGTGGCTACCTGGGCTCAAGCCCCGGATGTATTCTGAAAAGCCCCGAATCTATTTAAAAAAAAATAAAAAAAAAATAAAAAAAATGTGTTTTTTTTTTTTTTTTTACAATTCATCATTGTTACATGAAAATATGTTTGCACCAGATTTAGCAGAAGCTAATTTCCATCTGTGGTCTATCCAGCTGCTAACTGTATTTGAGTGAGTTAAGTCTTGGTGTTATGGTAGACTCAGACCTAAGCTTTAAATCACAATCAACAAGTTGACAAAAACTTAATTCTTCCACCTTAGAAACAGCTAAAGTACGGCCATTTATAAATCAAAAGGACGCTGAAAACCAGATCCATGCCTTTATCTCAAGCCAACTCGACTACTGTTATGCACTCCTTACCGGCCTCCCGAAAAAATACGATGATAACTATTTTATTGCAATGCACTATTGCATTATTTTATTCTATTTGACTAACTATTTTATTGCACTGCACTATTTTACTTTGTATCAGTGAATCATAGACTGTCTATCTGTATGTCATGTATGTCATATATGTTATGATGAATTGAAAATGGGGGACCCTGATGTAAACAAGACGAAAGTCTTTCTCTGGTCTGCATCCCCTTAACAATTGTATGTATTGAGCTGTACTGTACTGTACCCATTCTGCAATCTGTTAATAAACTTTTCAATCAATCAATCAATCAATAGACGCCTGGCCATAAGAGCATTCGGAGCATCTCTGCTCTCCCACTATTGAACTTGGGGGAGCAAAGGTATGATCTTGCTCCACCACTTTTTGATTATATGAAAAATATGATATATCCCCCCCCAATATATAAATCTAACCATAACTACGTTATGGTTAACTGAGTTTTATAGTGAAAAGAGCAGCTTTATTGGTCAAGATTGAAGGCTCTATATTGCAGGAAATTGCACGTACAGGTTCATTAAATTCAAAAATACAAAAAAAAAAAAAAAAGGGGGGGCCCATCTGGGCTAAGCCCCGGATCTCCTACAATCCTAAATCCGCCCCTGCACCATATGTGGAGTTCTCCTCAGTACTCTCAGCATCAGAGCGTGCCCTTTTACATGGAGAAGGCTTGACAGAGTCTGTGATCTTCTGTGATTTAGCACCTTGAAGCTGCCTCTGTTTGTTAGTCTTTACCGGTGATTTGACCATGTTGTCGTAGTGTAAGTCAATGAAGTTCTCAAGCTTACTTAACTGTTTAGCCTGTGTTCTTTGGCGTGTGGGAATTACGGCTCTTTGAAGGGAGCTGGATCTTTTAAGAATGTATTAATCATCTACCAAAGTGTGAATAAAAAGATATAGGTATAATTTAAGGTGAGATGACATTCCAGATAGTCCCTGAATTAAGTAATCTGTCATCGACCATATCCTGTCCCCGAATACTCAGATTTGTTCTTGCAGTAAAAAAAAAATAATAATAATAAAAACGTACATCCTTTATTACATGCACAGACATGTGTGGCGACGGCGTTATGAGTGCATGTTGAGTTGAGCATGTGTGTGCACGCGGAACAGTGATGCGGTTAGTGCATCGTTCGTTCGCTGTGCGACCTGTTTGATCCCCATACACACACACCACACATGAGAAGAGGTCACTTTAAAGGAAAGGAAAAGGGTCACACAAAAAAATGTATAATAAACATAACTGGATGTTTTTGTATAGTATAGTTAGGATAGCATAGTGACATAGGGCATAACTGTATATTGTATAGAAAGTGTACATAGGACTCATTGCCTTTTGTATTTGATCTGTATTTTTTTGATCTTAGTCTATTTAATTTAATTTCTATTCTATTTTATTATTTTATTTTATTATTATTATTATTATTATTATTATTATTATTATTATTATTATTATTATTATTATTATTATTATTATTATTATTATTATTATTATTATTATTATTATTATTATTATTATTATTTGTATTTTTTGCACAATCGAAGCAGGGATGGCCACCTTCATTTCACTATGTCTTGTGTATGTATGTGAGGAATAAACTTCTTAAATCTTGAAATACAGTACCATGTGAAGGTCTCCCCCTCTCACACAGTACTATGTGAGCGGGTGTTTTCATTGTCTGGGCATATTGGGGGACAGACACATACAGTACATACAAATGTATAATAGTAAATGGCTGCATTTATATAGCGCTTTTATCCAAAGCGCTTTACAATTTGTTGCTCACATTTTACCTATTCACTCACACATTCACACACCGATGGCAGAGTCAACCATGCAAGGTGCCAACCTGCTCATCGGGAGCAGTTAGGGGTTAAGTGTCTTGCTCAAGGACACGTTGCATGGGAGGAGCGGGAATCAAAACCGGGAACCTACAGATTACTGCTCTACCTCATGCGCTACTGTCACCCCTCAGAAAGAAATGCACGTCAGTAATGAACATTTACTTGTGTTTGTCTGAAGAAGTCTGTCGTCAAAATTACGTATATTTTTCTTGATATATGGACTGGTATGACTGAATATTTGTACATGTTTACAATTAATAATAAAAACACATACATTTTGCCCTAAATGTATATACAGTGTGTACAGTGTTATCGTACATTGCTATCATACAGTGTTGTATCGGCTTTTGATCTCCCAAACGTCATAAACCTAGATCAGATCCGGGTAAAACTTTTCAGATGCACTTTCCAGCAAACAATCCAGTTTATACGCTGTTTATTGTGCTCCCATCGAATTCCAAGCATTAGGATTCACAATTCCGAACGAAAAACGAATGAACAAATCTACTAAACAAACTTTTACTGCGAGTATTAAGTGTGTGTGAGACACATTGTGTGGTTGAAAACTGTATTATCACCCCGTCTTTCCAAATCAAAAACGTCCTTGTTCCCGGTAGACACCCATTTTAACACCTGATAATGATAATCAATCAGTGAAACATTAGGCCTACCATTACCATACCAAATCAACATAGGGGGAGTAATCATTCCAAAGGAGGAACAATCATTCCAAATGATCAGAATGAGGTATTTATGCTTCATGATAAATATACACAATATAAAATATAGAATAAGTTTAAATCTAAATATCAAACACACGATGGTCAAAAAGAGAACATTTGACATAATAAGCAATATGGCTCCAACAAGTGTTATAGATAGACTATAGATTGTATGTAGTGATATAATGCAGGTAGTTATGAGTACAGTGTAAGACAGCTGTAGGCAGTACATAAGTATGCATTGTGTATAGGAGTTCATACGGTATGGACATTTGGAAAGCTGTATCTCTTCAGCCACACAAAACAAGCACCTAATAGCTTATTAACATATTACACTTAGTAACTTATTATGTTCACACTCTGGACTGTGCACACTCTGGACTGCGGTCCATGTATGAAAAGTGCTATATAGATAGAAATATTAATATTTATGTCTTAAATGTCTGAAAGTCTCGACGACATTGAAAATGAGAATGACCTCAATTGTCCTTTCGAGAATAAATAAAGGTTTGAATTTAATTGGATTGAATGACCAGACCCTCACCTTGATTTAAAAATGTTTATTCATATTTTAACTTGTTCTTTACCTTCTATCTGATATTTGTATTCTCTATATTTTATTGTCACTTCTATTACCCTGCCTGTACCTCACCTCCCCATCCCCCATGCTGCTTTGTCACCTGCATTTCCCAGAGGGGATTAATAAAGGAACATATCATCTTATCTTAACATTAAAATACCTGATTTGAAGATGCAATATCCATTAATAAAGAAATAAGAGCACATTATTTGCAATATCCATTAATAAAGATATAGGAACTCTCTCTCTCTCTCTCACACACACAACTACCTCTCCCACACAAACACACAACTCTCTCTCTCTCTCTCTCTCACACACACAACTCACTCTCTCACACAAACAATCAAGCCTCTCTCTCTCACACACACACACACACACACACACACACACACACACACACACACACACACACACACACACACAGAACTCTCTCTCACACACGCACACACAACTAAGGACACAAAACAATTCCTAAAATATTCATGGATTGGAACGTATGCACAACATGGCAGGATGCTTGTCCCGAGAGGCTCCATCAAAGTGCTGCTCACATGACGATAACCGCTATGTGAGCTAAAAAGGCTCATTTAATCTGAGACCTGAGTCCTCCTCCTCAGATGGAGCAAGGCCCCTCCAGGCCTCAAGGTTAGCCGCTATCACCAGGAGAAATCATTAAGGCGAGACAGCAAAACAAACCTACAGGGTATTGTCCCCCGTTCCCCGGCATTGCAGGCAATTTGTTTATTTGTATTCTAACGACCAGCGCGGGGGCAGCTGTCACGGCACCACCAGGTATCGGTTAGACCACCCCCTCTCTTCTCCCGCTGCACAATTGGCCGCTCAGCACATTTAAACTACATTAAAATGCGTTTGGCAGTTCCCACCGCGATGCCCTCCCTTGCACCACCGATGCACGCAAACCGCGGTGGTCTCATACACAGCGTATATCATAGCAGGGCGACGTCCACTCAGCCTGCTCGGGTCTCTCGGTGGTATTGCAAATATTTAAGGCGGAATGTTTCACTTTTTGCCAGTGTCGAATAATGCCAAATCAACAGAAAAAATATGGACCGTTTCCCAATCTATAAAACACCTGACTCAGTCGATACGAGTCTCAGGTGAACCAAGATACATAATCAGGCTTGTAGTGCCCCGTATATGAAAAGCCTTGCCATCCTGAGAAGGACACAAAAGCATCTGGCTTTTATTACATTCCATGGGCTCTATTTTCCATACAGGCCGCAAAGGCCGGTCCGAGTGCTGCTGATGACGCAGACGTATTTGCAATTTAGAGATGCCATGGCAGGTACCCCGAAGTGAGTTAATTTCCTCCCGGGAGCCTTGGTTGTGCTCTACTGATGCCTCCATTGATTATAGAGGCTGATAGGACCGGGCCATCAGGGAGCCCGTTCTGTACGTACGCAGCCTGCTGTTTGCTCCCATGTGTAACGGCCAGGCTGTGCTCTCTTGGCAGGATAGATCTGCATGTGTGTGTGTGTGTGTGTGTGTGTGTGTGTGTGTGTGTGTGTGTGTGTGTGTGTGTGTGTGTGTGTGTGTGTGTGTGTGTGTGTGTGTGTGTGTGTGTGTGTGTGTGTGTGTGTGTGTGTGTGTGTGTGTGTGTGTGTGTGTGTGTGTGTGTGTGTGTGTGTGTGTGTGTGTGTGTGTGTGTGTGTGTCCAGCATGATAGTTTACCACATATACAGATAATGGAAAAAGCCAAGACAGAGAGTAACAAACACTGGTATTTGTTAATTTTTAAAGGGCCCTTATTGGTAAGCTACCTCCTTATACTACATCATTATTGGAATGGAATTTTGGAGTGTATGGAACTGGCTGGTCCTTAAAGGTCCCTCGAGTTTGCTCGGAACAGGGTAAATGTGCATTCTGCTATGCCTCTAGTCTAGCTCATGGAATGAACGAAAGGTTATGACTATAACCTAGTTATATGAGTACTGGCTGAGCGTCTCGCTCTTCGCCATACTGAGCTATACCCCTATCTCCAGTACCTACTGTACTTCATTAACGAAAACAATGCACCCATGCACTTGACCAGGCCCCGCCCCAGTGTCCCCCTATAAGACACCGGACATGGTCATACTCGCCCTTCCTCGGGAAAAAGTTTCCATCATAGAAAACCCAACCAAGGGACCTCAGGGCGCGCTAAGAGCGAGACGCTCAGCCAGTACTCATATAACTAGGTTATAGTCATAACCTTTCGTTATATAGCATACTGGCCAATTGCGTCTCGCTCTTCGTCATACTGAGATATGGGGCAGAGCAGACACGTGGCCCGACAAATGTACCCCCTGAGGACCCGCAAGCCCTACCACCAGGGGGAGGGGAGTCCCGTTTACCCGCCCTTCCTAGTGAAGAGGGTGCGGCAGTCAACTCCACAAAAGTGCGAAAAAGAGGGAACTATAGCCCCCTAAACGCTCGGCTGAGCGCACCACTCTCTGTAGGGCCTTCTTGTCCTGTGCCGTGCTGTTGCCATACCAGGCAGTGATGTTTCCAGTCAAGATGCTCTCTACAGCTCCGGAGTAGAATGACTGGAGTATCTTCCCAGATACTCTGAACTTCCTTAACTGTCTCAGGTGGTAGAGGCGCTGCTTTGCCTTTTTAACGACTGAGTCTATGTGTGTTGTCCATGTCAGGTCCTCTGAGATGTGGACCCCCAGGTTCTTGAAGCTGCTCACCCTGTCCACGGTAGCCCCGTTTATCCTCAGTGGTGTGTGTGTCTCCTGCTGTCTCCTCCTAAAATCCACGATCAGCTCCTTGGTTTTACCAATGTTCAGGAGCAGGCTGTTGTCCTGGCACCAGCGTTCCAGTACCTCAACCTCCTCCCGGTAGGCTTTCTCGTCGTTGTCCGAGATCAGCCCCACCACCACGTGTCGTCCGCAAACTTCACTATGGAGTTGGAGCTGAACTTGGCCACACAGTCGTGTGTGTAAAGTGAGTACAGCAGGGGGCTCAGAAAACAGCCCTGGGGGGACCCGATGCTCAGGGTGATGGTGTTGGAGGTCTGACCCCCTACCCTGACCGCATGGGGTCTTTCACTCAGAAAGTCCAGTACCCAGGCGCTCAGATCGGAGCTCAGACCCAGCTCGATCAGCTTGTCCACCAGTCTGGTGGGGACTATGGTGTTGAACGTTGAGCTGTAGTCAATGAACAACAGTCTCACATAGCCCCCCTTCTGGCGGTCAAGGTGAGAGAGGGTGCTGTGCAGTACTTGGGAGACCGCATCGTCAGTGGACCTGTTTGGCCTGTATGCAAATTGCATAGGGTCCATATCACTGGGGAGGGAGGCACAAATCCTTGACCAGCCTCTCGAAACATTTCATGGCCACAGAGGTGAGTGCCACCGGTCTGTAGTCATTGAGACATGTTGGGGAGGGTTTCTTCGGTACAGGGATGATGGTAGACATCTTGAAGCAGGCAGGGACCACTGACTCCGCCAGGGAATGATTAAATATGGCGGTGAACACAGGGGCTTGCTGGTTGGCACAGGACTTAAGTATGCGTCCTGTTATACCATCTTGGCCAGCAGCTTTTCTGGTGTTCACCTGCATAAATGCTCTTCTCACACTGTGTACCATCAATGAGAGAGCGTCCCCGCCCCCCCCCCCCCCCTCCACAACAGCCGGTGCGCCAGTGACGTCACTAGCCATTGAGCTAGCGGCGCCACTGTCTACACCAAACCGAGCGTAGAAAGAGTTGAGTTTGTCCGTGAGAGAGGCGTCGTCGCTCCCCATTGAGGGGGCGCTGACTTTGTAGTCAGTTATTGTCCTCAGTCCCCGCCATAAGCCTCTTGTGTCGTTTTGTGCCATTTGTGTCTCCAGTTTATCAGCATATGTCCGTTTTGCAAGTTTTACAGCCTTGCACAGAGTATAGACTGTAGCCTTGTACTCCTCCATGTTTCCCGACTCTGCCCAGGTTGTAGGCAGTAGTGCGGGTACTGGTAGCTCCCGCTAATGGCGGGGCCGGGACAGCCTTGTAGCCGGCTCTGAATGGGGTGTAGCAGTGATCGAGTGTGTTCCCTCCTCTGGTGGAGCAGGCAATGTGTTGAAAAAAGGACGGCATCACTTTCTTCAAATTTGCCTGGTTGAAATCACCAGCTACAATCATGGCTGCGTCCGGGTGTTTAATCTGGTGCTTGTTGAGATTCTCCGCCAATTCCGCCAGGGCCCTGACGGTGTTTGCTTGTGGAGTCATGTATACTGCAGTCATGATGACCGCAGTAAACTCACGGGGAAGGTGGAAAGGGCGACATAGAATGGAGAGATGTTCCATGTCCGGGGAGCATGAACGGGAGAGTACCTTTACCTCCCCGGGGCTAGTCCAGCCATTGTTCGTAAGGAGACAGACCCCCCCGCCGACGCTCATGCCGGAGGCTTCCGTGCAATCCGCTTGGAAGACTGTGAAGGAGTCCGAGGGAGAGACGCTGTGATCTGGAGTCGCTGGTTTCAGCCATGTTTCCATAAAACACAAGATGTTGCAGTCTCTCACTTCTCGTTGGAATCTAACCCTCGCTCTCAGATTGTCCATCCTCCCCTCCAACGAACGTGCATGCGCCAGAAAGATGGATGGAATTGCCAGGCAGTAAGCAGCTCTTTTTAACCTCAGTCTGATTCCTCCTCTCTTCCCTCTGTGTTTCTTTTTCTTGCCGGCTCCTTTGTCCTCCTTGTTGTGGTGCCTGATCTCCGGTGGCACACACCCACACCCCTGCTAACCCACCAAAGGGCGGGACGCAGGGGAGGTCACAGACCTCAGAACCACCTGGGAGACAGAACCCCCAGTCATGTCCATGAGGTAAAACCTAACGAAGGGACCCGGGGAGGACCAGGAGGCCACAGCACAGATGTCCTCCACCAAGGCCCCCCCTAACAAGGAGGCAGAGGCCACTACTCCACGAGTGGAGTGCGCCCTGCCACCCCCAGGGGGGCCAGTCCAGCCAACATGTAGCAAAGGGCAATGACAGGCGCTGTTTGGACAGTGCATTACCAGCGCGAGAGCCACCGTAACAAACAAAGAGCTGATCGGTAGCCCTGAAGTCCTGAGTCCGACTGAGGTAAACCCCCAAAGCCCGGACGGGACACGACAGGTGAAGGCTCGCCTCTAACTCACCAGCGTGAGGAGGCGGATGAAACGCCTGAACCACAATATCCCTGGAGCGAAAAGAGCTCCGGATATTTTTTGGCACGAAGACTGGATTAGGCCTCAGAGTCGCACCGCTATTGAATAGACAAGCACTCAGGCCGCACCGAGAGAGCACACAGCTCACCCACGCGCTTAGCGGAGGTGATGGCCAGCAGGAATGCAGTCTTGAAGACAGCTGTTCCAAAGACACCTGCTCAAGAGGCTCAAACGGGGCCTCAGACAACCGGCCGAGGACCAGTTGGAGGTCCCAACTCGGAAACAGAACGTTCCACCGGCTTAAAACGTAGAGCGCCAAGCAGGAAACGCTTCACAAGAGGGCAGCTGAAAAATGTAACGCCCTCAAACCCCACACGACAAGAGGATATAGCTGCGGCATATACCCTCACCGTCGAAGCCGACAGTCTACCCAAAATAGACTGAAGGAAGGAAAGGACAGCATCCAGGGGGCAGGACACCGGGTCCAAGCCCCCCACTCTACACCACTCTTGGAAAATACACTACCTACCCGTGTAAGCCGTGGTAGAGGATGGAGCGCGCACGTGCCAGATAGCGTCAACCACAGAATAGCCAAGACGCATCCCCACCAATTCACACTGACAGCAGCCAAGCCTAGAGGCTGCCCCAGAACAGGAAGGCAGAATAGAGTTCTGCGTGCCTGAGAGAGGGCCCGCGGTGACCACGGAACAGGCCACGGCGGGGCCACATAGAGCTGAATCAGGGCCGGGGACCAAACAGCTGAGCCCCGGCGCGACCAGGACCAAGTCCCGCGCTCCCGACGTACCCGCCCCAACAGCTGAGCTATCAGGTGTAAGGGGGGGGGAAGCGTACAGAATCCCGGACGGCCACGGAATCGGTCCCAGACCTGCCCGACTATGTCCGGACATAATCCCCACTCTTCAGGGTGAAGACCGCCCCGCGACATCACACCCGCACCCACATTCACCCTGCCGGGGATGTGGAGAGCCCTCAGCCTGCGCAGATGGAGAAACACCCATAGCCAGCCGACCGCCGCCCGGTGCAGACGGGGGAGCGTACTCCTCCCTGTCTGTCGATATACGACGCTGACGTCGTGTTGTCCGTCCTGATCAAAACACCGTTTGAGGACCAGAAGGACTGCCTTCAATTCCAACACATTGAATGTAGCGCAGACCGGGCAGCATGGTCTTGCCAGCTGCCCCCTACCAGTGAGGGAGGCGTTGGTGTAGACTGTGACGTGTGACAGCCTGCTGCCCATGGGGACCCCGCTGGTGAGGGGAGGGCGAGGTCCCCCAGTACTGACATGGGAACCTTAGCCGCTTCCACTTGCCTCTCACCGGGTCTATTTCCATACTGGAAAACCACCTCTGTATCCTCCTCATGAGGTAAAGAGGAGGCCAAAAGGGACCACGGAATGAGCAGATGCCATCATACCGAGCAGGCGCATCACGGACAGCGCCGTAACCGTCCTAGGACGGAACCTCCCGAGCGTGCCGAGAACACTCACTCGCCGCCGCTCCGAGAGGGATGCCCATATAGACCTTGAGCTTAGAATAAGCCCAAGTACTCCACCCGTTGACTGGGAAGAGGAGTACTCTACTTCCAGTCTACAGCAAAACCCAGGCTGGTGAGGAATTCCACCACCTGCCTGGTATGAGACCTGACAATCTACCCTGACAGCCAAGGACCAGAACGTCGTCCAGGGCAGAATACACTTCGTAACCCCCGACGACGCAGAGGCCCCAGTGCGGTCTCCACGCACTTGGTGAAGATGCGGGGAGCCAGAGAATAGCCGAACGGCAGCCTCTGGTACTCATACGCTAAACCCTGCAAAGGAAGCGTAGGTAAGCCCTAGGATGGAAGATCGGGGATGGGAATACGCATCCTACAGGTCTATGGAGGAGAACCAGGCCCCCACCTGACAGCGTTCAACAGGTGGGAGACGGTCCAAAATGCTGAACCTTCCATGGGACAGGTCCAGCATGGGTCTGACACCCCCCCTCCCGATTTATCGGGCACCAGAGAATACCGGGAGGAAACGCCACGTATCGCGTCCTCCTTTGGGACCACGATGATGGCTTGCTTCGCCCACAGAGATTGGATCTCGTTGGCCAGAGCTGTCACTGCTGGTGACCCTGACAATAGGGTCTGTACCAAACCTGAAAACGGGTGGGGTTGTGTAAACACAAGTCCCCGACTCAGCGTTCTCTCCATCCACCTCGACATATGGCACTGCTGTAGCCATACGTGCACTGTAAAAAGTAACCAGCATTTCACAACATTTAACAGTATTATCTTACAGTAACATATTGTAATTAAGGCCTCCTGTAATATCCCAACAAATACATGTAAAAAAGACAGTATCTTTTGATTTCACATTATATTATTCTTATTTCACAATAAAATACCGCAATCAAAATCCTCTGTAATATCACATCAGATGTTGTAATCTCACAATAGCATACCAACATATCACATTATATTATTCTTATTTCACAATAAGATACCGCAATCAAAATCCTCTGTAATATCACATCAGATGTTGTAATCTAACAGTAGCATATGAATATTTCACATAATTTATTTATTATTTCACAATAAAATATTGCAATCAAAATCCTCTGTAATATCACATCAGATGTTGTAATCTCACAGTAGCATATCAACATATCACATTATATTATTCTTATTTCACAATAAGATATTGCAATTTTATACAAAACAAGACGAAAGTGTTTCTCTGTAATATCACATCAGATGTTGTAATCTCACAATAGCATATCAATTTATCACATTATATTATTCTTATTTCACAATCAAATATTGTAATTTTATACAAAACAAGACGAAAGTCTTTCTCTGTAATATCACATCAGATGTTGTAATCTCACAATAGCATATCAACATATCACATTATATTATTCTTATTTCACAATAAGATACCGCAATCAAAATCCTCTGTAATATCACATCAGATGTTGTAATCTCACAGTAGCATATGAATATTTCACGTAATTTATTTATTATTTCACAATAAAATATTGCAATCAAAATCCTCTGTAATATCACATCAGATGTTGTAATCTCACAATAGCATATCAACATATCACATTATATTATTCTTATTTCACAATAAGATACCGCAATCAAAATCCTCTGTAATATCACATCAGATGTTGTAATCTCACAGTAGCATATGAATATTTCACGTAATTTATTTATTATTTCACAATAAAATATTGCAATCAAAATCCACTGTAATATCACATCAGATGTTGTAATCTCACAGTAGCATATCAACATATCACATTATATTATTCTTATTTCACAATAAGATATTGCAATTTTATACAAAACAAGACGAAAGTGTTTCTCTGTAATATCACATCAGATGTTGTAATCTCACAATAGCATATCAATTTATCACATTATATTATTCTTATTTCACAATCAAATATTGTAATTTTATACAAAACAAGACGAAAGTCTTTCTCTGTAATATCACATCAGATGTTGTAATCTCACAATAGCATATCAACATATCACATTATATTATTCTTATTTCACAATAAGATACCGCAATCAAAATCCTCTGTAATATCACATCAGATGTTGTAATCTCACAGTAGCATATGAATATTTCACGTAATTTATTTATTATTTCACAATAAAATATTGCAATCAAAATCCACTGTAATATCACATCAGATGTTGTAATCTCACAGTAGCATATCAACATATCACATTATATTATTCTTATTTCACAATAAAATATTGTAATTTTATACAAAACAAGACGAAAGTCTTTCTCTGTAATATCACATCAGATGTTGTAATCTCACAATAGCATATCAACATATCACATTATATTATTCTTATTTCACAATAAGATACCGCAATCAAAATCCTCTGTAATATCACATCAGATGTTGTAATCTCACAGTAGCATATGAATATTTCACATAATTTATTTATTATTTCACAATAAAATATTGTAATTTTATTAAAAAAAACAAGACAAAAGTCTTTCTCTGTCATATCACATCAGATGTTGTAATCTCACAATAGCATATCAACATATCACATTATATTATTCTTATTTCACAATAAGGTGTTATATATGGTTGCTAGGGTGTTTCTAGGTGGTTGCTAGGGTGTTATAAGTGGTTGCTAGGGTGTTTCTAGGTGGTTGCTAGGGTGTTATAAGTGGTTGCTAGGGTGTTTCTAGGTGGTTGCTAGGGTGTTATATATGGTTGCTAGTTTGTTTCTAGGTGGTTGCTAGGGTGTTATAAGTGGTTGCTAGGGTGTTTCTATGGTTGCTAGGGTGTTATAAGTGGTTGCTAGGGTGTTTCTAGGTGGTTGCTAGGGTGTTATAGCTGGTTGCTAGGGTGTTTCTAGGTGGTTGCTAGGGTGTTTCTATGGTTGCTAGGGTGTTATATGTGGTTGCTAGGGTGTTTCTAGGTGGTTGCTAGGGTGTTTCTAGGTGGTTGCTAGGGTGTTATAGCTGGTTGCTAGGGTGTTTCTAGGTGGTTGCTAGGGTGTTTCTATGGTTGCTAGGGTGTTATAAGTGGTTTCTAGGTGGTTGCTAGGGTGTTTCTAGGTGGTTGCTAGGGTGTTATGGGTGGTTGCTAGGGTGTTTCTAGGTGGTTGCTAGGGTGTTATAAGTGGTTGCTAGGGTGTTTCTAGGTGGTTGCTAGGGTGTTATGGGTGGTTGCTAGGGTGTTTCTAGGTGGTTGCTAGGGTGTTATAAGTGGTTGCTAGGGTGTTTCTAGGTGGTTGCTAGGGTGTTATGGGTGGTTGCTAGGGTGTTTCTAGGTGGTTGCTAGGGTGTTATAAGTGGTTGCTAGGGTGTTTCTAGGTGGTTGCTAGGGTGTTATAAGTGGTTGCAAGGGTGTTTCTAGGTGGTTGCTAGGGTGTTATATATGGTTGCTAGGGTGTTTCTAGGTGGTTGCTAGGGTGTTATAAGTGGTTGCTAGGGTGTTTCTAGGTGGTTGCTAGGGTGTTATAAGTGGTTGCTAGGGTGTTTCTAGGTGGTTGCTAGGGTGTTATATATGGTTGCTAGGTTGTTTCTAGGTGGTTGCTAGGGTGTTATATGTGGTTGCTAGGGTGTTTCTAGGTGGTTGCTAGGGTGTTATAAGTGGTTGCTAGGGTGTTTCTAGGTGGTTGCTAGGGTGTTATATGTGGTTGCTAGGGTGTTTCTAGGTGGTTGCTAGGGTGAAAAGCATGGTGAAGAGGTCGTGACCCGGGTGGGCGGGGTCTGCCATGATCTTCCTCGCCCTCCTCAAGGCCCTGGAGGAATGTAGGGACTCGAGGGAGGGAAGGGGGCAGCCGATCACACTCTCTGCTGATCGTATCACCCTCTGCAGCCTTGTCCCTGACCGTGGCTGCAGGGAACCAGGTGATGATGGAGAGGGTGAGGATGGACTGGATGATGGCAGTGTAGAACTGGACCATCATAGTCCTCTGCAGCCTAAACTTCCCTAACAGGGGAGCCTATGTCATTGGGACAGGTCTCTGCTCATCAGCAAGGAAAGGTACTGCTTTGGGGAGAAAGTATATCATCTATCACTACTGCCACCAGGTGTGGGAGGGTGCGGGTAGTATTAGGAGAAGTGTGGGTGTGTGGGGAATTACTGCGAGTCGCCCTGGAGGGCAAGAAGGACCAGCTCACTACCCCTAGGTTAGTAAATCCTATAGGCCCCATCCACCACTCTGCTAAAGCTCCACTCTACTCCTGCACTAAAGTCAGGGATTCAGTTGGACTCAGATCTGCATGCTGCGTTCCCCCTACCTGATGAAAGTTCATAGGGATAATCCACCCTGCTACACAAACATCTCAAAACAAACTGGTCAGACTACATGCTTGACCTTACTCCTAGAACCCACCTCACCCCTGCCCACTTTGACAACCTAGGATGGCTTAGAGACGACAGAGTACAGCAACATGCAATGGGCCTGGTACCCAGATTCGGCTCAATCAGGGACTAAACATGTTTCGCAATTATGCCACATCAATGTGGAATGCCCTACCCAAAGCTGTAAAGGAATGTGAATCACTACCCACTTTCAAAACCACTCTCAAAGAACACCTATACGGGAGACTGCAATTCGAAACTGGCCCCTGTAAATGTCCTAACCCAACCCCCTCCAATGTACAGTAAATTACCAAACATGGTTTTGTCAATATTCCAATGTGCTTGTATACAGTTGTACAGTGTCCACCCACCCCTCCTATACCCAACCTACCCAACCCCCCCACCCCACCCACCCAACCACCTCCAATGTACAGCCCCCCCCCCACCCCACCCCACCTAATGTACGGTTTCATAAATGTATAGATGTAGCAGTACTGTCTGTATGTCATGTATGTGTGTGTGTGTGTGTGTGTGTAAATGAATGAACCGAAATATGTAATCTGCATGCAAACTGTAATCTCTCCTTTCTCTGGTTTCCTTTTTTCTAGGTCATCAGAGAGGTATTTAACATACAGTATCCTGTTCAGTGGCATCTTGTTCAGTGAGGCAGCCAGGCTAACCAGTGTTCAGTGTGAGGCAGATGTAATGATTGGGTAGGTAACTATAGCACGCACAACAATGTTCCACTGTAAATATATTCGATGTCAGCATGTGTCTGAGAGTGTGCATACCTTTGTCCAGCACGCGCAGCTCCACAGTAACGCCCCCAATTATCATTATCAGTGCGGGATACCTGACTGCTCACAGAGGTTCAGAAAACACGCAGCACTGAGATCTCATATATATAGGCTGCATAGGTGCTACCTGCAAGCTGGTCAGCCGCCTAGACCTAGATCAGCTCTACCACCTGACACATCCTTGAAATGTGTGCTTGAGGCTTGTGCATTTAAGTGTGACACTTTAGCCTCTCTTATCAAGCATTTGAAGACACACATAAAGGGAGGAATGGAATCGCCATGTCCATTTAGAGGTTGTGATTGCAGGTTCACAAACGTAATGACTTTTGCTTCACATATTTCCAGGAAACACAAGGATTCAGTTTTAGATGACTTGGTACTAGACAAGTCTACAGAGTCATTGCCAGAACCCAGTCAGACGTATTCAGAAACTGCTGGTGAACATGATGAACCAGAAGTGCCATTAGCTGTGGACGAAACCCTTTTTTTACATAACCTTACACTTTTCTATTTGAAATTGCAATCTAAGCTACTCTTACCGGCAAGCACCATACAAACCATTATTGAGGACTTTCAAATTGCTCATGAACTTGGCCTGTCTCATACACTTAACGTTCTGAGTGAGAAATTGAAGAAACTTGGAATCCCTCAGGCCACTATAAGCAGCATGGTTGATGAAGTGAACAGAGATGATCTACTCACACTTTTTAACAAGGGAATACTCAGTACAGATACAAAGAGGAAGTCTGCTTTTAAAGAGTGTTTCAACCATGTTCATCCCGTGCCTTTGCTCTTGGGCAATGATGAAAATGACAAAGAATGCTTTGCTCAGTATGTACCTATACATGAGACATTGGTGACACTGTTCAAAAACGAGTCTCTACGAGAACAGTATAACATGACACGTTTGCAGCAATCTACTGATGCTGTCTATCAGGATGTCAAGGATGGAGAAGGATTTCAAAGTAATCCAATGTTGAAAGCTGACCCTTCCTCAGGTGTAGTCATATCTGATGGCACTGTACTAAAGGGCTCTTTGGTTGCCATTGCAGGAGACAACTTAGGATCCCATTCTATTGGGGGATTTTTAGAAAACTTCAGTCGATTTAAATATTTTTGTCGCTACTGTCAGGTACAGAGAGAGGATTTTGTGAAGAATCCAGTGTTGTGTGGTGCCACAAGAACGGTCCAATCATACACAAGTAATTTGCAAGACCTGGAAACTAGTACCACAGACTCTGTATGCGGTATCAAGTTTGACTCTCCTTTCAACCAGCTTTCTCATTTCCATTGCAAGTAGGGAATATGCACAAACTGATTCATGATTGACCCTAATCAATGAGACTAGGTAATGGAAGCTATAAAGGAAGCAGTTTGGTCATATTTACCGGGCCTCCCTGATGACTTACTGACCACCCTACTTGAGGTTCTTGGAGTGGAGAGTGTCGAAGATCTGGCCTTAATGGAGAGGGTGGATCTGGTCCGACACCTCAAACCAATCCAGTGTCGGAAGCTGATGGATGGTCTTAAGAAAGGTAAATTCATATTTAGACTTGCGTGATACTTGGAACTATGCCCTTGGAACATTGGCATAACTGTTTTTGTCCCTTCTAAGGTTAGTAACCCTTAATATGGAGGTGCTCCCTCCCCATCCAATTGCTTCAAGTTCCCCAACACATCCAATTGCTTCAAGTTCCCCAACAACGAGCTCTGTGAACACTATGTCCTCTCCGAACACCTCTATGCAATCATTCACGCACTCTCTGTTGTGCAGCCCCCCAAGCACTTCAAACTCTTCACAGCCTGGCAGCGCATGGCATGTAGACTTTTGTGTCAACTGGAACCGGATGTCAACAGCCATTCAACGTGCAGTGGAAAAAGAACAGAGACCAAAGCCAGATGAGAGAAGGGCCTTTGTGAACGCTTTGGTGGATCAGATGATGGAGCACGAGCACAACCCAACCAGAACCACGTGCCTCAGTATCGTCCGAACAATTGTCAGGAGCCATCCTGACACCTTTGCTGACATTAGCAGGCGAGGTGAAATAGTTGGAGACGGATGCCACTCTCTTCTCCAACAAGTAAAAACAAGAGTGGAGTATAAAAGCAGGAACAACACTCTGGCTAGACGCCGCAGAGGCAGAGAGGAAAGACGGCCCACTGGTGTGGCAGGAGAGTCCAGGCTGACGAGAGGTCCTGTTGACCAATACGGGTAGGGGTGGCAAAACAAACGGCGCCAGTGTCCTCTCCATTCATGCTCGCAGCAATTAGGGGTTAAAGTGGCACTGTCAATGCTAGACTAACTTAGGTTATTTGGATTGAATGTTTAAATTATGTGTAGATTTTTTTTTAATATAATTTCTAGGGCTGTCCCTGACTAAGGATTTGGATAGTCGACTATGATTGGCCAAAATGTGCCGTTAGTCGACAAAAATAAAATAAAAAGTAGAATATATATATATATATTTATATATAGTTTTTTTTTATCATTCCATTTGGGCTGTGGGGGGTGCTTAATGTCTGAAGGCTTCTTGTCCTCTGCAAAAGCATGCAATTGGTCCACTGATGGATACATCTTGATATTTGTCTAGTCTAGTGTGTTCATTAGATGGGTGAAATCCTGTTTCAGTGCTTCTGTGCCTGTTTTCGTAGGCAGTTAGCCTCTGGTATGCGTGCCATTAGCGTTAGAGGCCTTTTTTCTTTTGGAAAGAATGATAAAAAAATATATATATTATAATTTTTTTTTTTAATGTATTCCACTAAGAGGTTGCCTATGATTCCTTCCTATCCCTAGGTGTGTGAGGTGGGGCCCAGCAAGCTTACCGGACGGGGAGACAGAGGAAACCATGGCGGCTTTGAAAAGGGATCTGCGGAACATCTACTCAGGCATGCAATCTACTTTACTTTTGGTGAATTGACACCATGAATAAATATCCCACATTAAGCAAAAAGGCCACCTTAATATTCAGAATGAGTAATACAATTAAAGGTTTGCCACTCAATTTCCCAGATGTGGCAACATCAAATCTAATTGTTGTTACTTGGTTTGTATGTCTGTACACAGAGGAAGGGATGGGTGGGACAGCGAGAGCAGAACTTCTGATGGAGAGGACCTACGTCATCCTGCGGCGTTACTTGAATAAAATGCCTGCACCAACGATGGTGGCGGTCAAAGAAGAATGGCCTTTTCTCTTCTCTCAGACGGGGCTTTTCTCCCACTTTGGCCTCCTGACAGACACAGATGTCCTTCAAAAGATCAAAGATGCCCTGTGTCATCGAGGACGGACCATCCTGCAGTTCTGCCAGAAACTGGACAACACGAAGATCAGGGATGTTCTGGCCAGATATCATCCAGAGGTTTCGGAGATCAGTGCCTGCATCGTCCTGCTCCTTATGGTGTACTTCAAGGAGCCTACGGAGAAACTACTGCTCGAAGTTGATGTAAGTTTATTTAAATATTAAAATATTTGAAATGCGAGTGATTACATTAGGGGCGACTGAAGCTCAGTTGGTAGAGATGGTCGTTCATCGACCGTAGGGTTGGTGGTTCGAATCCTGGCTCTGACTGTCCGCATGTCGGAAGTGTCCTTGAGCAAGACACTTAACCCCCAAGTTGCTCCAAATGGGCCGAGCTGATGTGTGGTGAGCTGTAGTGTGTGGATTAGCTTATCTTCATCCTTTCATAATGTTAAATCTGCTATTGTGTGTTACTTTGTTGCAGACCTGTGCCACTGTTGCTGATGTGAATACTGCAGCACTCCCAAGCACCCCCTGTTTGATAATTCAAGGTAATAATGTTCAGGGATGAGCTTGTGTTCCTTTGCATCGAGGGGGAAAATCTGACAGAAGGCAGTTTGTGATACGGCACACATATGACGCTTATAAATAATATCCTGAGCTGGCATGTCTCATGTTCAACTTTGTCAGTGCTGTAAAGTTGAAACCTTTTTAAATCTTAGACAAACAAAACACTTTGCTTTCATGAAATATTGTAAGCCGTCATTTGAGGCTTTATAAAAGCAGCACAATGAACACAAATCTGTCAGTGCGACCTCATCTTAAATAAGAGACAGCATTGCTTGTTGTAAGAGAGGCAGAGTTGATTTGGCAAAAATATATATATATATATGCATTTTTCTTTTTCTTTTTAATAATCGAATTTTATTTTCATATTTGAATCCCATGCCCATCGAACGAAGCTTTGAAGTATTTAAGACAGCCTTAGTTCTGTGTCATGTCCTTGCAGGAATGTATACCTATCCACAACAACGCATGACGGGGTATCTGTTCATTTCAGGTGACGCAATGCAGCCTTCTGGATGGATGCTATCCATCGAGGGAGAAGTTGTGATGGGCCCACACCCATTATTTTTGCATGGGGTAGCTGCTTTATTCACCAGCTACTATGTCTTCAACCTGGAGTATCCTTCCGTTGGATCATCCACACTTGAGTTCATCCAAAGGTATTTTAACACTCTGAACACATGATCAATGTCATCAGTAAGACTTATCATGCAAAGACTATCTGGCTATTAAGTCCATGCCTTTCTACAGAGGCCATAAAGTAGATTAAATGCTTTGAGTATGAAGCCTGGAACCAACTATGTGAATTGGGACCACACCATCACTTGATGTTGCTGCTATCTTGTTAAGAAATTGACATAATGGTTTAATTCACATTATAGTATGGCTTCAAAATTCGGATGAGTAAACATTATGTTAGAGGTACCATGAAAAAACACAGGTGAGCACCTTGATAAATGCTGAGTCTATTTAAAACTGAAACGTATCTTTGCTTATTAACAGGTTCTTCTTGGGCATCAACCCGGAGAAAGGCTCCAGGGCAAAGAAGCGAAGCGCCATCAACCCTCAAGTGACCACCCTTTTTCGTAAGCTCATTTGAATGGTCTGCATCTGCATAGACAATCGTCCTTCTCCTGTCGTCCCCTGACGTGAACACCCTTCTTCGTAAGTAAGCTCATAAACTTTGGTCTGCAAAGACAATTGTCCTTCTCCTGTCGTCCCCTGACGTGAACACCCTTCTTCGGAAGCTCATAGACTTTGAATGGTTTGCAAAGACAATTGTCCTTCTCCTGTCGTCCCCTGACGTGAACACCCTTCTTCGGAAGCTCATAGACTTTGAATGGTCTGCATCTGTATAGACAATCGTCCTTCTCCTGTCGTCCCCTGACGTGAACACCCTTCTTCGGAAGCTCATAGACTTTGAATGGTTTGCAAAGACAATTGTCATGCTCCTGTCGTCCCTGCGCCTCTTTTGTTATTTTGAGTGCCTCTTTTGTTCTTTTGAGTGAGTGCATAAAGTGTATTCATTAGTTCCATTTTTGGGTAAGACCTGGAAGTACTAGTTTCATGGCGACAGTGGCTCGGGAGGTAGAGCAGTCGTCTGGCAATCCGGAGATTCCCGCTACTCCCCGGGCAGCGTGTCGATGTGTCCTTGAGCAAGACACTTAACCCCTACATGCTCCTGTCGGTGTGTGAATGGGTAAAATGTGCACAAATTGTAAAAAAAAAAAAAAAACAGCCATTTACCATTTTACTTACGAATATTATTACTTTGTCTTAGTTTTGCCGTTTTGAGCAGTGTTGAAAAGCAGTTTATAAAATAATATTTAAAATGTTTATTAGCAACGCCGAGCTTTCAAACCATTGCGTTTCTCTGTACGAAACTCCCGTGCAACTGTGTACCTTTGAATTTTCTCTGTGATACTTGTACAACGAGCGTTTCTCAGAGGACCAGTTCTTCAGAGTTAATATGGGATTTTCCTATGGGTCAAATGTGCACAAATTGTAAAAAAGAAAACAGCATTTACCATTTCAAGAATAAGAATATAATTCTTTGTAATATAATTCTTTGTAATAATTCTGTCTTTTGACAATAAAATCCCATAATTAACTCTGAAGAACTGGCGAAACGCTCGTCATACAAGGTGCATCAGTCAGCTAAAGCCGTTTTGAGCAGTGTTGACCAGAAGTTTATAAAATAATATTTAAAATGTTTATTAGCAATGCCGAGCTTTCAAACCATTGCGTTTCTCTGTCTGAAACCCTCATGCAACTGTGAGTACCTTTGAATTTTCTCTGCGATACTTGTACAACGAGCGTTTCGCAGAGGACCAGTTCTTCAGAGTTAATATGGGATTTTCCTATGGGTAAAATGTGCACAAATTGTATATAAAAGAAGAAAGAAAACAGCCATTTAACATTTCAAGAATAAGAATATAATTCTTTGTAATAATTCTGTCTTTTGACAATAAAATCCCATAATTAACTCTGAAGAACTGGCGAAACGCTCGTCATACAAGGCGCATCAGTCAGCTAAAGCCGTTTTGAGCAGTGTTGACCAGCAGTTTATAAAATAATATTGTAAATGTTTATTAGCAACGCAGAGCTTTCAAACCATTGCGTTTCTCTGTTCGAAACTCTCGTGCAACTGTGAGTACCTTTGAATTTTCTCTGCGATACTTGTACAACGAGCGTTTCGCAGAGGACCAGTTCTTCAGAGTTAATATGGGATTTTCCTATGGGTAAAATGTGCACAAATTGTATATAAAAGAAGAAAGAAAACAGCCATTTAACATTTCAAGAATAAGAATATAATTCTTTGTAATATAATTCTGTCTTTTGACAATAAAATCCCATAATTAACTCTGAAGAACTGGCGAAACGCTCGATGTGCAAGGCGCATCAGTCAGCTAAAGCCGTTTTGAGCAGTGTTGACCAGCAGTTTATAAAATAATATTTAAAATGTTTATTAGCAACGCCGAGCTTTCAAACCATTGCGTTTCTCTGTCTGAAACCCTCATGCAACTGTGAGTACCTTTGAATTTTCTCTGCGATACTTGTACAACGAGCGGGATTTTCCTATGGGTAAAATGTGCACAAATTGTAAAAAAGAAAACAGCCATTTACCATTTCAAGAATAAGAATATAATTCTTTGTAATAATTCTGTCTTTTGACAATAAAATCCCATAATTAACTCTGAAGAACTGGCGAAACGCTCGTCATACAAGGCGCATCAGTCAGCTAAAGCCGTTTTGAGCAGTGTTGACCAGCAGTTTATAAAATAATATTGTAAATGTTTATTAGCAACGCAGAGCTTTCAAACCATTGCGTTTCTCTGTTCGAAACTCTCGTGCAACTGTGAGTACCTTTGAATTTTCTCTGCGATACTTGTACAACGAGCGTTTCGCAGAGGACCAGTTCTTCAGAGTTAATATGGGATTTTCCTATGGGTAAAATGTGCACAAATTGTATATAAAAGAAGAAAGAAAACAGCCATTTAACATTTCAAGAATAAGAATATAATTCTTTGTAATATAATTCTGTCTTTTGACAATAAAATCCCATAATTAACTCTGAAGAACTGGCGAAACGCTCGATGTGCAAGGCGCATCAGTCAGCTAAAGCCGTTTTGAGCAGTGTTGACCAGCAGTTTATAAAATAATATTTAAAATGTTTATTAGCAACGCCGAGCTTTCAAACCATTGCGTTTCTCTGTCTGAAACCCTCATGCAACTGTGAGTACCTTTGAATTTTCTCTGCGATACTTGTACAACGAGCGGGATTTTCCTATGGGTAAAATGTGCACAAATTGTAAAAAAGAAAACAGCCATTTACCATTTCAAGAATAAGAATATAATTCTTTGTAATAATTCTGTCTTTTGACAATAAAATCCCATAATTAACTCTGAAGAACTGGCGAAACGCTCGTCATACAAGGCGCATCAGTCAGCTAAAGCCGTTTTGAGCAGTGTTGACCAGCAGTTTATAAAATAATATTGTAAATGTTTATTAGCAACGCAGAGCTTTCAAACCATTGCGTTTCTCTGTTCGAAACTCTCGTGCAACTGTGAGTACCTTTGAATTTTCTCTGCGATACTTGTACAACGAGCGTTTCGCAGAGGACCAGTTCTTCAGAGTTAATATGGGATTTTCCTATGGGTAAAATGTGCACAAATTGTATATAAAAGAAGAAAGAAAACAGCCATTTAACATTTCAAGAATAAGAATATAATTCTTTGTAATATAATTCTGTCTTTTGACAATAAAATCCCATAATTAACTCTGAAGAACTGGCGAAACGCTCGATGTGCAAGGCGCATCAGTCAGCTAAAGCCGTTTTGAGCAGTGTTGACCAGCAGTTTATAAAATAATATTTAAAATGTTTATTAGCAACGCCGAGCTTTCAAACCATTGCGTTTCTCTGTCCGAAACTCTTGTGCAACTGAGTACCTTTGAATTTTCTCTGCGATACTTGTACAACGAGCAGGATTTTCCTATGGGTAAAATGTGCACAAATTGTAAAAAGAAAACAGCCATTTACCATTTCAAGAATAAGAATATAATTCTTTGTATATAATTATTCGTAATAATTCTGTCTTTTGACAATAAATGCCGGCTTACCTCGTGTAATTATTTGTAATAATTCTGTCTTTTGACAATAAATGCTGGCTTACCTCATTTGTGCGTTTGGACTGTTGTTTTTAATGTACAATAGCCTACGTGCATTTTTGAAGTCCAGCGCAGTATACTTCCTGGCAGAAGCTCACACTTTGGTTTTCTGTCATGATTAATCACGTCATCCAATAGTATTTGACAGGAAACTATTGTATGAGCTTCCTCCAGAAGTATACTGGAGCTGGGGACTATACAGTTATGCATACCATTGTAAATTGACTGTTATTTTGCCAAATTATATAATATAATAATTATTATTATTCAATTATTTTGTTGGCAAGTCTGAAAAGTAATGCAAAAGACTTGCCAACAAAATAATTGAAAAATAATAATTATTATATTATATAATTTGGCAAAATAACAGTCAATTTACAATGATAGACATGCATAACTCTATAGTCCCCAGCTCCAGTATACTTCTGGAGGAAGCTCATACAATAGTTTCATGTCAAGATACAATAGGATGATGTGATTAAACACGACAGGAAACCAAAGTGTGACCTTCAGGAAGTGTACTGAAGCTGGACTACAAAAATACATGTAGGCTATTGTAAATACACAATACATTGTTGTAATATATATACAACAAAATAATGTGATATTACAGTAATTTCTTACAATTTGATGTTGTGAAGTCACAATACATTGTTGTAATATATATACAACAAAATAATGTGATATTACAGTAATTTCTTACAATTTGATGTTGTGAAGTCACAATACATTGCTGTAATATATATACAACAAAATAATGTGATATTACAGTAAATGTCTTACAATTTGATGTTGTGAAGTCACAATATATTGTTGTAATATATATACAACAGAATAATGTGATATCACAGTAATTTCTTACTGTTAGAAGTTGTGAAATTACAACAATGTATTGTACTACCATTACTGTGAAATTACAACACATTGCTGTGAAGCCATTCACAGTAAATTATTGTGAATCTTACTGTAAAAGTCATGCAAAATATTGCCAGTAATTTATTGTAATATCACAGTAATTTCTTACAGTATGAAGTTGTGAAATTACAACAATGTATTGTACTACCATTACTGTGAAATTACAACACATTGCTGTGAAGCCATTCACAGTAAATTATTGTGAATCTTACTGTAAAAGTCATGCAAAATATTGCCAGTAATTTATTGTAATATCACAGTAATTTCTTACAGTATGAAGTTGTGAAATTACAACAATGTATTGTACTACCATTACTGTGAAATTACAACACATTTCTGTGAAGCCATTCACAGTAAATTATTGTGAATCTTACTGTAAAAGTCATGCAAAATATGGCCAGTAATTTATTGTAACTTTAGGGTGAAAAATGTTACAGTGTGATGATAATCCCAAGCGCACCCCCGCCACTTGGCGCTGGTCCGCCAGAAACCGTAGATAGGCGGCCCGGCCCCGCCCGCTGTGCGTAGCCAACCCTGGACCCGCTAACCGCGCGAGCAGAGCGTTCCGTGGAGTCGGGACATCGGACCCTGACACTACCCACGAGGCAATCGCACCCAAGGGGGGACCCCGACAGAAAGGGCCGGTTTGATACGGGAGAAGCTGACATCATACTAGGTGACAAAAGCTCCCCCACTGAACACCCCTCCAGCATGGACAGCTGAGGAATTGTTCTACAGCTGGACATGCAAGGTGTGAGGCCCCCACACTGCCCGATAGGGTGGGTTCCTACAGACCATAGCCCTGCAGTGATATTACTACCACCCAAATCACGCGCGCCTGCCAGACCACTGCCGGTCTTCCGGGAGTGGGAGGCACTAACGTGATACCCGGCCTGGCGAAGGCGAGGTCGGGGGAACCTGCACTGTTTGCCTCAAGAGGTCTCGAGCCACCCTGCTGACATCCTTTGTAGTTGACAGACGTAACATCAGGCTCAACCAAACACAGACCCAGTTTCAGCCATCAACTGGGTGTGAGCCCCTGTCCCCATGAGAAGCGAAACGTGGGGCCGCTTGCGCTTCATTGAAGACACGCGACCCGCAACCAAAGGAAACAAATCAGAGCCCTTATCCCGCTGGTGTTGGGGGGGGGGGGGAGTGACCGGAGAGCGAGCTGCACACAGCTAGACGGCGACGGTTTTTTAGGGCGTGCTCATCTAATGTAGCCGATCCCTCGGCCGCCAAGGCTGTCGGCCTTGCGGTCACCTGTTGACATTATGCCCAGGGTACCTCAGGCGGGGGAAACATGGCCGCTGGTTGAGGGGCTCGCCACAGCCGCTGGCGAGGGCCGTGCTCTCATCTCTGGCTACGCGGCGTGAGGCGGTGTGTGTCAAATACCGCCCGCGCTGAAAGACCAAAGTCCCTCTGCGGAGAGGGGAGCCCTGACGTCGGCTGGCCTTTAAGGCCCCGCCACCAGACACAATTTTTGACAGAAAAAACACCAATTCGACAATGTTACTAATCGCTGCTAATTCTATACCATGGCGGTATAAGCTTAACAGCCCACCAGCCACCCGCCGGGCCGACTCACCTCATGGCGTCGGCCGGGCGGGGCACTGTTCCAACATGCCAGAGGCAAAGGACTGATGCCACCTGCTTCACAAGCACGGAGCACCAGTGGTGGTTGCAACCTCCACTGTGGTGTGCACCCATTGTGCAGCTTTACTCCCGCTGCTGGGGTGAAGGGATGGACAGGATGCCACTCAGTTGTAAAAAGGTTTTAATTCTCTCTCCAACAGGTTACAAACCTTGAAACAAAACACACATTCAATCAATAACTACCACAATACTACTATCATTCTTAAAACAAATCGCTTACACACATCCACTCACCAGTTCTCACTCGTCTCCCTTCGCTGCTGTCAAATTCCCTGCAACTTCCTGTTTACTAGTTTCACTGACACCACGTGACGTATCTCGACCAATTACAGCCCACTCCTCGCTACGTCCCTGGATCACATGTGAAATGAATACACCTCATTCACAACTTTAACCAAGCATACAGTGCCTCCATACATCCGAAATGACAACATAATTATAATCATAGCTCAACTACCACTAATCAACATTCACATAAACGCACAGCATAAAAAACAACAAAAAAAAAACATTACTTATTTACAAACACAGACTAAAGTGCACCTAAACTCCACCACCACAATAGAAAGCTGCACACCTCCCACTTGGTATCCTGGACTCTAGACCCAAGGAGACCACAACAAATAACCGCTCTCCTTTGGCGGTGGAATCTTCGGATCAACCTTCTCATGGGGTGCTGTTATTGCTCTTCTACAGGTAAGAGCACCACGAGTCTTCAGACGTCTCTGCTGAGGATAATAGAGTCTCTGATCGCTGCTGATCTTCTCCGGACGCTTGCCCGAGGCCACTGGACAGCTGGGGCATGTTCTCACTTTGACATCACGGACGACCCCATTCACGTCAGGGTTCACCTCCACAACCCGGCCCAGTCTGAACTGACCCATTAGCGCGTTCTGATCGGCAAGCCAAACAAGATCTCCGACTGCCACATTGCGAGCCTTACTATGCCACTTAGGCTTGATAAACAAGCCTGGTCCAGCAAGCTGGCTCCACCACTGCCAGAACTTGTTTACTTCAGTCTGGACTGCTCTCAATCTCACAAATGGGTAGCCCTGGAACTCGTAGCTCCGTGAGTCCCCTGTGGGTCCAGCCCTCCCCAGTAGCAGGGTGTTGGGGGTGATCACCTCTACCGTTTCATCTTGGACCTGGAGTCTGGCCCTGATCGGCCTCTCATTCGATAAGTTGGCTGCCATGTAGAGCATAGTTTGGAACTCTAGTCCTGTGAGGTCCCCGCCACCCCCCACATTACTCAGCGCTTGCTTGAGAATGCGGACTGCTGCTTCCGCCGCACCATTCCTGTGAGGTGAGTCGGCTGGGTGGAACACCCAGATCCACTCGGTTCCTTGCCTGGCAGCCTTTCCCCTTACTTCATCCTTGTCGAGACTTTCTAGGAAAACATAGAGTTCCTTCAGTGCAGGCCGAGCTCCAACAAAGTTTGCGCCCCGGTCTGACCAGATTTTCTTCGGGTGTCCTCTGAGCGCTGTGAATCTCTGGTAAGTGCCCATGAAGCTCTCTGTGGACAGGCCCTCCACCATATCGGCGTGCATAGCTCTAGAAGCCATACAAGAGAACACCACACCCCAGACCTTCATCCTAGACCTCTTATTTGCAACATCCCTGACCATGTATGGGCCAAACAGATCCAGAGTTGTAAACTTAAATGGGACAGCCGGCTCAGAGGGAAGGTCAGCCATAACCTGCTGGCACATCTTTGCTCTGGTCTTCCGGCAGGAGACGCACCAGTCCCCAACCTTCCTTGCAACCCGCTGAGCCTGAACCACCCAAGCCTTCCTCCTCATCCGCAACATAGTACCAGCGACTCCCTCATGGTTGGCTTCATGAGACTCTCGCGCCACGGGGGTACTGACCCAAGCTCTATAGGGAACCAGAGGCACTCCTGACTCTCCCGTTGCCCGGGCCCTTCCAAAGCACACCAGAAGCCCTGACACCTCCTCCCTGACTACCACGAGCCTGTTCAGTGTTGACTCAGGGAATGCTACACCTTTTTGAGCTGCCAAACAAAGTTCTCGGAAAGCGGCCCCAAGCTCCCATGCGTCGAGGACAGGCTTGCCCTCTTTCTCCTTTGAGTGCTTGGCCAACCACTCTGCTCTCTCTATGGCTCTTCCTCGGATTAGCCACTTGTTCACCGCTCGGCGGACCCAGCTGATCACTCCACAGAGCTTGGTCAAGCTGCTGAACTTCTCAGGTTTAACGAGATTGACGATCGCTGCCCCCTAGAGCTTTTCCTCACTTCCGGACTCGCTAGAGGGCTCTTTTTCTCCTTTCTTAGAGAGCCCGGGAGCCTTGTCCGCCTCGCTCGGAGACTTCGGACGAACTTGACGCCTTTTTCAGCTGGGCTCGAGTAAGAACCGCCGTGAACGCCCTCCTCTGGAGCCTACACACAGCCTCTCTGGTGTTAGCCGCTACCTCTGCCGCGGACTTCATGGGCCACTCTTCCACATGCCTTATTAGAAACTCAGGTCCCTTTTGCCACTTGGAACCTTCATCCAGGTCTTCCGGGGGACATCCTCGAGTGACGAGGTCAGCGACATTCAGATCCCCTGGGATCCACCACCAGTCGGCTACAGGCCCCGCCTTCTGAATTTCCCCAACCCTGTTCGCAAAGAATGTCTGATACCCGTAACTCTCCCTCTGAATTGCTCCCAGTATAGTTTGGCTGTCTACAAAGTGAAACCACTTCTCTACCTCCAGACGGCCTTGCCTCTCCCAGAACCCTTTTAATCTGGCTGCAAAGACTGCACCACAGATCTCTGCTTTGATTACATCGCCCTTCTGGTCAAGGGGTGTCAGCTTGGCCTTCGACTCGACGAGACGAGTGTCCACCCCTGCTGATGTCTCCCACCTCAGATACAGGACAGCTCCGAAAGCATCATCACTTCCATCAGAAAATGTCACACCCCACGGCCTCCCTCTCCATCCAGGAGGAGTGAGGCTTCTCTCAAAGCCAACTTGACGAAGTCGACTGTACTCCTCAAAGAGCTTGATAGCTTCTGTTCGGAGGTCTGCCGGAAGAGGATGGTCCCACGTGTCTTTCTTCGAGCCCCCTCCCCCAGCCACCTGGAAAGCTCTCCTCACCAGAATGGCCCCTTTCTCTTTGACCGGGGTAGCAAGCCCGATAGGGTCATAGAGCCCTGCCACCTGACTCAGGAGCTCCCTTCTGGTCAGAGGATCTGGCGTCTGCTCTCTGACCTCCCCCTCAAGAAGGTCGACCCCTGTCCTCATCTTCTGCTTTCTTTTGGAAAAATTGATCGAGACCATCAGGAAGAGCCTGTCACTATCAACATAGTAGCCAACGCCGACGGCCTTGTTGTCTTCCTGCCCTAGCTGGTTGGGCAACACCAGAGTTTGGAGCGCCATACTCGGAGTCTCAATAGATTGCTTGGGCTGACTTCTTTCACGCCTCCCACTTTGACCGGACCGAACCCATGGCTTAAGAGAAAAGCCTCCAGCGGTGAGGATCTCTTCCACTCCTCTCGTGATCTTGTCCAGCTTCCCTCGGTCATTGTGGGATGTGAGGATATCGTCCACATAGCTGTCCTCCTCAAGGACCCTCCTCTCCTCATCCATGTGAGAGAACTTGGGAAGCCTCGCCGTTTCCCTCATAGCCAGCTGTGCTATGCACCCAGCTGGCCTGTCTCCGATGTTGACCCGAGTGATGGCGAAATCTTTGATCTCTTCCTCTGGTGAGTCCCTCCAGAGGAACCGATGAAGGTGGACCTCTCTTTCATTTAACCACACAGAATTATACATCTTTCTAATATCTCCTATGGCCGCATGCTCTCCTGTCCTGAACCTGAGCAGGACCGCCCAGATGGGATTTAGAACATCCGGACCCTTCAGCAGAATGCTGTTCATACTTGTCCCTTTGAACTCCTGGCTGCTGTTCCAGACAAGGCGCACTGGCGTAGTGACAGAATGTGGGTTTGGTGCGATTAGATGACTCACGTACCAAACAGGCCCTCTCCAACTGCTGATCATGTTTTTCTCCAACTCGATGGCTGCTCCTCTTTCCACCATCTCATAAACTTGTGCTGTATACGCCGTTCTCCATAATGGGTCCTTCATGAGGCGCTTTTCGGTCCTCAGGAACGTTGCTTCCACCACCTTCCTGTTGTATGGAAGCGAAACAAGATCTTCTGTCCAGGGGTATCCTGCATCCCAGTGAGGTGAGTTGCTATGGTTGTCAGTGGTCACATAGGACAGACCTTCTTTGATCTTTTCTAGTTCCCTTTCTTCTACTAGAGTCATCTCCTTTCCCCCTGGCTGGCAAGTCCCGCACCGACATCCCCCGCACTTTGGCTCGCAGGCAGCTCCGATGCTATCCCACCTCCACCATTCAAGAACTTCTTTGCTGGTCGTGGCTGTGTTTCTGACCTCCTCACTTTCTTGCTCCGGGCCCTGAGCCCCTTTTCTGGTGTTTACCAGCTCACAGGAGATCTCCTCCACCTTGACTGCCTTTGTTCTCATAGAGCGTGCAAAATGAGTCTTAGTTGTGAATTGACATCTCCATCTCCTCAAACAGATCAGGGTGCGCTCCCCCCACAGTCTTCCCTAGTGGGCCGTCCCACAGCACCAGGTCTCCTACTCTTTTCATCCGCTGTGGAGCAAGCCGACCCTCCCGGTGGCTGATCAAGAGCTCGATCTTCTCTGGCCGGACCAGCTCCTCTGTCTTGACCTCTGGGAAGAACTTTTGAAGCTGCTTTGGGCTAACGACCTTGCCTGCTCGGGCGATTTCATCCAGGCCATAACAGACTATCTGGTGGGGACTCCACATGTCCTCTGAAATGCGGATCCTGACCTTGAGCAGGTACCTTTCAGTCTCGACTCTCACCTTCATTCGTCCAACCCCATGCACGACCAACGTTATTTTCTCCCCTCTCAGTCTGAGTCTTTCGGCAGCTTGGTGGGTTATGTAGTTAGTGTCGGACGCAAGGTCTACCAGGGTCCCAATAGTTTGCCCTCCGTTTGTCGTGACCTCCATGATCATCATAAGCACAGGATGCTCCCTCAGGCCTATCTCTTCAAGGAGACTACCACTCCTAGTGTTTGTACTCATTGACACCGTTGTTTGGTTGGTGAATGCCTTTATAATCTGGTCTGCTGCTTCGGGGGAGATATTAGCAAGCGCCCTCTGTTGTTCATCTGAGAGCGTTCCCACGTTTGCGCCACTTGTTTCCACCCTTTGCCTTCCCCTTTTCCTCTCCTCTCCTCTCTGCCCCCCTTCCGCAGAGCACATGAGGTAGTGGTGGTCGGAGGTCTCTCCCTTTTGGCAGCACTTTTTCCTGCAGAGGAACCTGTCGCTGCATTCTCCATCCTACTGATGGGATGCCAAACATCTCTGGCAGGCTTCATTCTTTTCGACAATGTCTCTCTTCTCAGCCAGACTGAGCGCTTTGAACTTTTTATAGAAGAAAATCCTGCCTCCGTGTTTCTCATCCCCACACACGCTGCATTCTTCTCCAGTCGCATCCTTTCCTGTGGCCCTTGTGAACGCCTTCCACTCTGGCTTGCTTGGCTTCTCGAATACCTCCGAGGGTCTTAGCTGCACCAATGCCTCAAGGACTACTTCTTCATTTTTTTGAAATTTTAGGAGAGCGTCAAAGTGGCCTTCAGGGGTGACATTGTTCACAGGTGCAGCTTTAAAGGTGAGCCAGCTCCTCAGCTCACATTCAGGCAGCTTGCTCTCAATAGATTTGATAACAAGTGGATTCTTCATAGCATCAATGCTCCCTAAGTCTGTCAGGTCAGTAAGGGCCTTCTCAACAGCTTGGATGAGCTCTATTGTTTTCCTCGGCTGGTTACCTTTTGCCACCGGCAATTTCTCCAACTCTTCAATTATTTGAATCGCGATAGTGGTCTTATTCCCGAACCGGTTTTCAAGGACCCTAAACATATCATGAGCTGTGTCGTAGCTTGAGAGCCTAACGCCACTGATGACTCTCTCCTCCACACTGTCTAGGAGTTGGAATTTCTTCACTTCGGCTGACCCATATGGATCTCCCTGTCGCTGGAGGTTTTCCCAGTCTCTTCGCCAACGGTGAAAGTCTTGCATGCAACCGTTGAATTTTGGTAGTTTTATTGGATGAAGCTGAACTCTTGGTGAGGCTGATGCTTGTGAGCCTCCTGCTCCCAGGCTCGCCAGGCTAGCACTCTATGCTTCCTCCCATGCTTTCCGCTGCGCCTTGGCCAGCTCGGCACGCTCTTCTGCGGCGGCCTCTGCCATTTCCAACTGAATCCCAGCTGCCTTTTCTCTGGCCTCTGCGGCCCTCTCCTCAGACCCAGTGCTAACTTCGGCTGCCTTTAGCCTGGTCTCTGCGGCTCTTCTTTCAGCCTCAGCGGCTCCCTTTTCAGCTTCTGCGATGTCAGAGGCGGCCTTTTGCCTGATTTCAATGGCTCTATCAGCCTGCTCTTTCTGGATCCTGCCAAAATCAACTACCCACCTTTGCCAGAGGTCAATTCTCTTGTCCTCCAGCACTTGCAGCTTCTTACTAACCTCGCACGCAGCGCCTTCAGGGATCCACCCTTCCCAGACAGCTAGCATACTTTCTGCCTTGGTGATGAGAGATTCCAAGAGTGTGACTTGTTCTTTACCATTTTCATAGGTGATTGTTTCCAGGTTAACTTCTCCCGCACCTTCATAGCTTCTTTCTGCCCGTCCAATGGCTGCTTTTAGCTCGGTCTCTGCATATTTTGACCAAAGGTTGGAATGGATTGCCTGCTTCACCTCTTTTAATGTTGCATCACACTCTATGGTTACCCTCTCCAAGTCTGCTTTGGCTTTATCATCCACAGCCTCCATGTCGCCTGCTTCATCTATCAGACAGGCCTCACAAACATAATTAGCTGCACGAAGCCTTTCTGCGTCCTCAGAAAGGGATTTCCACTCACCTCTCAAATCCTCTCGCAGCATAGTTGGCGCCATTCGTAAAATGCTGTTGGCCCTCCCAGAGGTCCCCCCGGGGATACCGCCCAAAAATGGAAAACAATACAAATAAACAAAGTGGAGTAGGTTTCACCTTCTCCCGCCGGCTTGCCACCCGGGTACACTCAACTAAGCTAAAGGTCTTGAAATTAGAGGGCTACTAAATCATCTATACCTAAATAATATAATTGGCACCATCACAGGGCTAGTAATGAGCTATAGCTTTTATCTTTAACTGCCTTCATGCTTGTCCACGTTAGCATCTCGCATTTGAAGTTAGCACTGACATCTGTCAAACAAAGTTTTCATTCATTCACTCATTCAGCTGCGTTAGCTTCCTTAGCTGTGTTAGCTGCTTGTATTAGCATTTGAACCAGGTGAACGTTCCTGCTCGCTGACCCGTATGGCCTGATGCGCGAGTTATTTAATTTACAACGACACAGGAGTACCTCATATCCCTCGGTTATTTTGTCCTTATCTGACGGCGCGTTCAGCCACTCTTCTGCCACCGTCCGGTGGTTTGTAACTGTGCAGCTTTACTCCCGCTGCTGGGGTGAAGGGATGGACAGGATGCCACTCAGTTGTAAAAAGGTTTTAATTCTCTCTCCAACAGGTTACAAACCTTGAAACAAAACACACATTCAATCAATAACTACCACAATACTACTATCATTCTTAAAACAAATCACTTACACACATCCACTCACCAGTTCTCACTCGTCTCCCTTCGCTGCTGTCAAATTCCCCGCAACTTCTTGTTTACTAGTTTCACTGACACCACGTGACGTATCTCGACCAATTACAGCCCACTCCTCGCTACGTCCCTGGATCACATGTGAAATGAATACACCTCCATTCACAACTTTAACCAAGCATACAGTGCCTCCATACATCCGAAATGACAACATAATTATAATCATAGCTACCACTAATCAACATTCACATAAACGCACAGCATAAAAAACAACAAAAAAAAACATTACTTATTTACAAACACAGACTAAAGTGCACCTAAACTCCACCACCACAATAGAAAGCTGCACACCCATGAAGGGGTAAATGAAAAAATGAACTAAAACTCCACCAACACACTGCAGAATGGGCTAGCCCATACACACAATGTTAAGGGGATGCAGACCAGAGAAACACCAGTCCCGCACACCATTCATAGATTCACAAAAAGCACACCAGCCCTAGGCCTCAGCCCATTCACCCATGAAAAAGGTAAACAAGCCCCCATCAAAACTCCCAAGAGTAGACACCGATTGACCGTCAGCATGAATGGTTAAGAGGAGGGAAGACCTTTTTAAAAAGACAGCCCTCAGCGAGGAATCAAAAGAAAAGTAACCCAGCATCGTAGCATAGCATTAGCCGCACGCTCCAGGATAGCCGGGAAAACGACAACGTTTACCCAGATATCCTGCCCCTTGCGCCAATACACAACTCAGTTGTCTCACGGGACCACGAGCAGTATCACTAACGCCAGCATTGTTATGCTTGGTGGCGCAAGCCCTACCTGGGCGCGACCTAGCCACGACAGCTAGCCACCGCGCGACGTCCCTCGATCCGCTGTCGGAAGACGAGGAAACCCCAGGACAGGCCCGATGTGCTGTCAGAACGTGCCGAGAAGATTCCAGGGGCTGGCAAATCTCTGGCGAAAACCCAACATTGTTCAAGAGTATGACCATGTCCGTGTCTTTTAGGAGGACACTGGGGCGGCGCCTGGTCAAGTGCATGGGTGCATTGTTTTCGTTAATGAAGTACAGTAGGTACTGGAGATAGGGGTATATCTCAGTATGGCGAAGAGCGAGACGCGATTGGCCAGTACGCTATATAACTCCAACAGTCCTTAAAGCTTGGGATTCTCCCCTCTGTTGCAGAGTTTAAGACCTTGATCTCTTGATATTTTTGCCTCGCCTTGTTGTCTTATTGTTATGATTTCATATGATGTGTAATTTTATATGCCTTTTTTCTTATTCCTGTGTGTACACTCAACGTGACTGTAAATTAGGGAAACCTCAATTGCCTTTCGAGTTTAAGTAAAGGTTTGAAATTAAATGAAAACTCAGCCAAGCCATGAAATAGTCAGTAGCTTAAAATAAAAGTGTGGATAATTAAATAATCCACATACAACCATACAACAAGCTCTCCCTCCACAACTCTAGAGCACCCCTAGAAGCCCAACTATTTTGAAACCCCTCCAAGTCCTTCACTGACGGATAATATTGGATTTTCAATTCAAGCTCCATAAAACCATTTGCATCTCCGATGTCACTCTTCTCCGCTTTCTCTCTCCCTCTCTCTCTCCGAGCGACCGGGTCCAACCCTCCTCCGTGCCTTCCTCCTCTCACCGACGCCATTACCAGAGCAGCTGCACTCATAGATATCTATCTGAGAGCAACTTCTGTCAACAAAATTAAGGTTATCCTATAACCCTAGTGTCACAACCAAAGGTCTGACGACCAAACAAATGATATCTGGAGTGGGCTGTTGTGAAGCCCGCCCGTCCAGTGTGTGCTTTAACAAGTCCCGGTAGGAAACAAACAAAGGCGTTTTCAAAAGTAAATGTATTTATAATGAGGGGAATAAAATAGGGAAGTGCTGGCAGAGGACCGACCGCTGATCTTCCATCTCCCTGCAGGCGACCGACACCTCATCGATGGCGGAGCCGAAGAGGCCGTCGTCGGAGAGGGGGGCCAGTCTCCTCCACTCGTCCAACGACGCCTGCTCCAGCCACAGGTGTTGTTGGGTCAGGGTGGCCAGAGCGCGCATCTTCCCCGCAGATATGGCCTGGAGCTGGGTCAGGTGCAGGATAGCACCCAATGCCTGCGCATGGGAAAAGCGCTGCTCTGGTCCCAGGTCCTCCCCGCGCCGGGTCAACCTCCCCTTCGGAAGAGGCTTCTTCCGAGGGCTCCCACACCATCTCAGGGCAAAGGACGGATGCCAGCGGTTTATCCAACCGTGGCACGCCGTCCCTTAAACCCTGGACAATTCCCCCGCCCCCTCCATATAATCCTTGGTCTCCATCGGATGCAATGGAGAGGAAACGGGGGAAGCACCCTCCGCTCCGGTCCCGCGTACTGTACTCCATCGCCAGACCACCCGCCCCACTCGCTTACCGCCGGAAGGCGGGAGCGAGCAGAAGCGCAGAGTTTGTGCTGCAGGTCGTCACCCATCAACTAACTAACTAATCACTTGCTTGCCGTGTGCCTGTAGCAAACACTTCCTAGAATGAAAGAAACGGGAAGGTGGATTTACGGTCACACCCCTCGCATGTTGCATTCTATGACGAGGCACCCCCCCCCCCCCCCCCCCTATCATCTATTTAGTATTTTTTGCCACTGGTCTCATTTCATTCGAACATTAAACATGAGGTTATATGTGCATTTATTGTGTCTCTTAGAAGGATAACCGCTTTAAATGTTATTTATTAAAAATATATAAATTAAATCTCATGCTTTTATTTTGAAGGCAGAATCGTGCCGACCTCAGTTGACATGAAGCCAAGGGAGAGGTGTGCCTCGTCATACTGTCTTGCTATTGTCTTTGTAACGTGAGTGATCTTAACATCACCTGGAATGCATGGCAGCTTTTCTTTTAGCTCCTGTTGGTGTCAAAACCTTTCCATTTTGTTTTCAGATTTCTTTCTCTTTCTGGTTGGATAGGTAACATAGCGTCAGCTAGCTGGGCCGATGGAGGATGCCAGAAATAGATGTGTAGACCACATAAGTGATATTCCACTTGTCCCACCCCCTGGTTAAACATAATTTAAGATAAGATAATGTAAGAATAAACATTATTGTCCCAGAGGGGAAGATTGACTAGGAACATCAGTGTATATAATAATAATAATAATAATAATGCAGGACCTCTTTAGGGGGTCTTTAATCGGCATGCAACAAACTGGACATGCAATTGGAGCGGCACACACACGGGATACACACAAACACATGCATTGTCTTTCCTCAGTCGCCGATGTGATAGAGTCTCTGTGCTAGGGATGGGCATCTCCTCACTGAGGCCGATGCGATGCGCATCTCGATACGGTGCCAACGATACGATACATTAACGATACATTTGAAGCACCGGGCGATGCGATACGATTCACCCCCTGTTGAGATACGATACGATTCGATACGATTTGATTCAACATAATGCGATTCGGGGCGATACGATGCGATTCAACACGATGCAAAATAATGATACAATTTTATTTTATGGTATGACAGAGGATTTGGTTGTATTCCTATGCAGCTTATATTATTATTAAAAATAAAATAATCTACTGTAAGACAATTTATATAAAAACTCTTGGGTGCCTAAGAAGACTTTTGCATAAACTGTCTTTTCGATCCACTTTAGCTAAAAACACACGAGAGAGAGAGAGAGAGAGAGAGAGCGAGAGAGAGAGAGAGAGAGAGAGAGTTTTTTTTTTACTTTCCGTAGCTCCATTTCTGCAGACCCCTCTCTGATTGGTTGAGCCCATTTCTGCAGACCCCTCTCTGATTGGTTGAGCCCATTTCTGCAGACCCCTCTCTGATTGGTTGAGCGAAGCCCCTCTCTGATTGGTTGAGCGAAGCCCCTCTCTGATTGGTTTAGCTCGTCACGCGGTAAAAGGCGGATGTAATGTTATCATATCAAGAAGATAAAAAGAAATGTACTACCAGATTCGCGTATAACGTTATTTTGCGTGACTTTGCGGTTTATTCATAACGTTATGCACATTTCACAACACAGCCAGCTGTTAGAAACTGTACATTGTAACGTTATATAACATAACGTTATGTTATTTCGCGGTTTATTCACATAACGTTATTTCACGTGACAAGTTCAACACAGCCCAGCTGTCAGAAACTGTACATTGAGGGGGTTTGAATCACTGTTTAGTGTTTACACTCCCCACTTACTGTAACTGTACCATGACGCACTCCCCACTTACTGTAACTGTACCATGTTCTACATATAACCTCATCTCATCATGCACCTTGTTGTGTATCCTGTTTATTTTTCCTCATTATTATATTCAGAGTTAATTATATTGTTTACACTGTCTTTCTTCTATTATAACCCTGCCCATTTGATGTTCCCAAATCATATTCAGAAAGTATCACAGAGACTTCTATTGACCAAGGAATTAGTTATTATTAGTAAGACACAACATTTCCGTAGCGAGAGAGAGCAATCCGAAGTGACATTGACCACCAGACTCTTTCTCTTAAGGCATTAACTGGGTTAATTAATATAAATGTTATATTGTAACTGTCTAGTTACACATTGGTTCCGAAACATGTATGTTCCAGGCTGCAATTAAAACTTTGAATCTGAGAGAGCTCTGGTCAGCGAAGCCGGCGATGCGAGCAATTATTATTGGTTTTTAATGACAAACCAATTACATAATCCAACATATATGTAAAGGCACACACAACATATTCCAGTTAACGGTATATTTTTTTAATGATTCGTTATGGCGTAATCAATACTTTGTTCACGACCTCCATGTTTTGGGGGTATTCATCAGAAAACTCGGATCCGGGATTCGGCTCCCATCCGTCGGGCAAGAACTGTGGGTTTTCAGCCTCTCTCTCTGGAGCATGCGCGCGCTCGGCCAATCAGAGAGGGGTCTGCAGAAATGGGCTCAACCAATCAGAGAGGGGTCTGCAGAAATGGAGCTAAGGAAAGTAGAGACGCGCCCCTCCCCGTCTGAGTTGCCGTCGACAGTTGATGATGTCACACACACTAGGTCACTAGGATGCGTCTATACTTTCCGACCGTAGCCGCATTATGTCAACAACACGGAGCCAGGCTGGATGGATGCATGAAGCGATATAATTAAGGTCGCCTTCACATATATTTTTGGTGGACTCGGTGCGGTTCTGGTGGTGAAGTTGCAACATTGTTGCATTCTTCATTTGGTTCGCCTGCGTTCACATAGAAATCTGTGAGGCGCACCCGAACCTTCTGAACAATGTCACGCGGTCGAAAAGGGCGCTTGTCTATTGGACAGTGGAAATGTGTGTGTGGCTGCGAGCCCGTGTGTGCGTGCATGCGTGTGTGTGTCTGTGTGTGGACTGTCTGCGAGCCCTCCACACGCGAGTTTTGACATGGCATTGATCCATTGTTCTATTGAAGCACATTACCACCATCCTCCCGCTAAACAACTTGTAGACCACAGTGTTTTTATGAGTGCCCACAAGTAGCTGTTTTATTAATAATATAATAAGCCGCGTTTTTTCTTCCTTCTTCCCAAGATGCACAGATAGATAGATAGATAGATAGATAGATAGATAGATAGATAGATAGATAGATAGATAGATAGATAGATAGATAGATAGATAGATAGATAGATAGAGCGTCATAGGGCAGATAGGGCGTCAACGTGAGCCGCGCCCCGGGGACCAATCCAAGTGCTCCTGTCCGTCTTCGTCAAGGACGCCACAGCATTAGCGATCTGTTGTTGTGCATGTTTTTCCATTGGGTTTATCTTATCGGGGGGAAACCCTTGCAAGCACGGGGAGAACATGCAAACTTCACACAGAAAGGCCTGGGGCATCATGGAAACCTGGTCCCCAAGCGGGAATCGAACCCTGGACCTTCTTGCTGTGAGGCGACAGTGTTAACCACTACACCACCGTGCTGCATTGGTCTGCGATAACAGTGTAAACAAAAAAGAAAAATATATATAGAATTATTCATACAGTTAGTAAAAAGGACATCAGACAAACATGACAATGCAGAGACATACAAACATAATTCACAAGTAGGTAAACTCATATTCATATTGCACCTTTCCCTTTAAATTGCACCTTGCCCTTAGCGTCGCACCATGCCCTAATTATATATATGTATATTGCAACAAGATTTGGACAAGAAAGAGTTGACAACCCACTGTTTATTGACCTTGTTGTAACGTTGTGTGTGTGTGTGGTCTCTCCCAGTTGTACGAAGGAGAGAGAGAGAGAGCATGAGCATGCCTTGATATAAGTCAAATGGGTTTGCAAAGGGCCCATTTGCTGGACATTTTCAGGGACTCAGCCATTTCTGTGTCGGGGTCTGCCAGGCTACCACTGGTAGTCACCCGGCCGTTTTTTCAATGTTTATACAATGATGAGAGAGAGAGTGAGAGATGGAATCCCTGGTTCATTTGTTCCGGCAGCAGGACCGAGGCAGCAGCTCCTCTGCAGACTTACATTTCCCACTCTCCTCTCTCTCTCTCCCTCCGCTGTCCCCTCTCACACACCACTCGACCCTATTACCTACAGTCACATCGATGCAGGCTGTGTAATTGGAATGATCAAATTCTGTTTTTCCAATAACGTCAACACCATCATCACCTTTAATGAAGTGGATAGTGGCCCAGGCAGCGAGGGGACACCTGGTGGGCGATGGAGATGGCCTCTCCAGACCCACTGATTTGTTCCAATAAATGTGGGTATTATTAGCAGTGTTGGCCAGTGTGACGTACCCTGATGATAACCCCCCTTTTTCTGTTTTCCCTTCTCAGGTACTGCCCGCCCTTTCTGTGGATAAAACCTGAGATGCTGCGTCCACTCATGGCCTCTTTGCCATTGTGACTATTGTGTGTGGATTGTGGGTTGTGTTGGCCTTTCTGTAATTTTCCACTATTACATGGATTGAATATTGTGTTGGCCTTATTGCCACTATTGTGTGTGTTGTATTGTTATTGGTGGGTGGTTCCCAGATTGCCAACCATGTGGCTTTTGGTTGTGTCCTGTGACACTTGTTTGCTTGTGTGTGTTTAGTAGGGCTGATCTCAATTAGTCGAATAGTCGACTAATCGATCGAAAGGAGCCGTAGTCGACTGCCAACCTCTTAGTCGAATGCAAAAAAAAAAAAAAAAAAAAAAAAAAAAAAAAAAAAAAAATATATATATATATATATATATATATATATATATATATTATAATTTCTTTTTTATCATTCTTTCCAAAAGCAAAGAGGCCTAGAAGTGTGGCTAACGCTAATGGCATGCATACCAGCGAGGCTAACTGCCTAAGAAAACACTGAAGGCACTGAAAGAGGATTTCACCCATCTAATGAACACACTAGACTAGACAAATATCAAGACGTATCCATCAGTGGACCAATTGCATGCTTTTGCAGAGGACAAGGAGCCTTCAGTCGACTCATTCAGACATTAAGCACCCCCCACAGTCCAAATGGAATGATGATTTTTTTTTGCATTCAGGGGGGTAGTCGGCTCAAAGTTGACTATCCAAATCCTTAGTCGGGGACAGCCCTAGTGTTTAGTGTTCCCCCTTGCTTCCCCATTTGTTGGGGTTATTAGTGTAGGGGTATATTTACCTTGTTTGTTTAGTATTTACATCTTTGCGTAGTGTTGTTTGTCTTATTGTATATCCCTGTTTGTTCTCCCTTACACTATCCCTGTGTTTGTGTGTTTACGGGTTTCATTCCCCTTTATTTTAAATAAATATAATTAAACTTTGAAAACGCCTTTATTATTTCCTCCTACCGGGACCTATGCTAAATGCACTCACTGAACGGGTTGGACGTTCACAAACAACCCGGTTCAGGTACATTATTAGACCTTTGTATGTGACACCAGTTTAGTTTACATAATTGTATTACTTTCCCAGTAATGAGTAAAGTAACGCTTTACAATTTCCAAAATAGTCATTATATTTCAATTACTAATCCAAGTAATGCTCTTGTGTTGTTTTTTGTGTCCTCCTATAACGCTATAACGTTTATAAGCGGTCCTCGGTAGATAACGTGTGTGTGCGAGCAGGTCAGAGCGAGGTCACGTCGGCTACTAGCCAAAAAGCAGCATGAAGAGAATAACGTTACTCGTTCGATAGCTCTCCGTTGTAAACTATGTGGGGGGAGTAAAGAGTTTATAACGGCGAAAAATACAACATTTAAATTGATGAAGCGTTTGACAAGGCAGCACAATGTGAAACTTGACGCATTAAAAAACCTGACAGAAAAACGGACAGTACTGAGGTGTTAATCAGTTACAGTACAAAAAAAATAAACTACTACTACTAGTTTGCCCATCTTATAACACTCTCTGCCAGTGCTGTAAGCCTATGGAGTCGCTCACCTTCTTTGCAGGGCTATAACTTTTTTAATATTATAGCTATATCGACATTACTATGGCCCATTCAACATCGGGTATCTATCGTTCCGGATGTGGGAACGTTATATTTTTCCATTCATACATTGTCGTGTTAGTACCGTCGTGAATATAAGTATGTTTTTAGAGTGTAGAGCAGTAATTCCTAGAACGCGATTTATAGGCCCTGACGCATATTATACATAATCGATTGGCGTTTCGTTCCTATACATGGTATATTAAAAAATTCAAATGCATATGCTCAGTATACATTATGCTCCATCATGCGTGAAGGAAAGGGGGGTGGGGGGGTCGTTTATGATTCCTTGATTGTCAGTAACGGCTTTCTTTAGTACGACATACGTTGATCAGATGGATTGCAATGAAATAAATGGACAATCGAGCTGGAATTAACATTAGATTCCTCTCACCTGTGGCCGATGAGTCTAGAGAAAAAATATTCCAATTATTTGATTTTGATCTGCTAGAATGCTAGATCCATTTTCCGTTTGTATGACGCAATAAACGCCAAAAGCATATTGATTATTGCATCTCGAAAGCGATCCAATGTACTTGAGTGTTTGTCTCGATCAAAATAACAAGATAGCTCTGCCGGAACATTTTCCCCAATGCACAGAGCGCCACATCCGGTTTAGAGTGGAGTGCAACTCGCCCGAAATCCACCAGGCGCCGGTATTGAGGCGTTGAAATATCAGACAGAGTCCAGCTGCCTCCCGGAGCCTTGCTGGATGAATTATGATGCCAATAGCGAATAAAGGAAATAACAATCATAAAAACGAGTTAACTCGTTGGCGCTTAATGATTGGCAGCCAATAACGAGTTAACTCGTTAATGGCGCAGAATGTGTTAAGTGATAGAGAAGTTGTAGCTACTGTAGCTGGTGTTAAATGGTAAATGGACTGCATTTATATGCATTTTATCCAAAATGCTTTACAATGTTTGCCTCCATTAACTCACATACTGTATTCGCACACGGAGGCAACCGTGCAATACACCAACTTGCTCATTGAGCAGTTAAGGGTTAAGTGTCTTGCTCGAGGATACTTCGACAGGCTGCCAGTGACCTTTTGATTACCAGAACACCGCTCTACCTCCTGCAGCGCTGTAATGGCGGGGACCGGCGGTTTTGTCCACTCTGACTGAAGGGTCATTGGTCCTCATTCAACAGACTTATGAGAAAGGTTACGAGCAAATTTCATCGTCACAAACGGTTCCTTCTCAGGATTTGCTTGTAGCTAAGAGCAGGATTTACGAGCGCGGAAAGTCATTTTTACGCATTTGCAAGTCGTAAGTCGGACCGACTGGTGTGTGCTGTGTTCTTAACTCATTGAGCACCACGCTGTTTTCCCATCTTTACTCAATGACGGCAGCGTTATTGACCATTTTCACAATGTCTGCGGACCCATCATATATTCTATATTATAGATATGGAGACAATATGGCTCATTTGACAGGCACTGTTTATAGTCCAACACTGACAAACCAGTTCATTTCAAGTTTCAAGTTTCTTTATTAGTTGTCATACAGAAATACAGAATACTTTGCATGAAATGCTTCTTTCTGTTTTGCTCCTGAGAGTGTTCTAGATAATAAAAAGATAGTATAAAATAAGCATAATATAAGTATAAAATAGAAAGTCAAGTACGTAAACAAGTGTAAACAACAAAAATGTACACGTGCATTTATACATACTTTCGTTTGTGCGCTATTCCACACTAAACATTGCCCCTTTTAAAAATAATCCAGTATTTTTTTCTAGATTGCTAGATATGACGTGTTATGTGCATATGCCCAAATCGTTCTGGTTGCTCGCCTGAAACTCCAAATATTTCCAAATCAAAGGTATATACCATATATATTATGTTTCTTCACAAAATCAGCAAGAGGGGGGGGGGGGGGTTGTTTTAACTCGAAACTGCGATCATTACCAAAAGCATGTTTTAGGTTCGGTAAAATACGACACTGTGATCAATACAAAAGCATGTTTTACGTTCGGTAAAATAGACCTAAAATAGACCTTACCTTAGTCAGAAGGTACTCCAAAATTAATAATCCCAGTAGTTCCATCGCGATTGCAATTACTCATGTGCATTGGGCATGACTATAATACAGAAAACAATAGGTTTCACATAGGAAGCGTTGCCAGGGAGACACAGGCAGGTCCGCGCGCAGGGCTTGACATTAACACCCGCCAAATACGGGTAGAATTCGGCTGTGGTGGGTAACTCCATCATTCTACCGGCCACAGTGGCGGGTGACTTATTTTCGATGAAAAAAAAACATTGTAGTCTACAAAAGGCATCTGCAATAATTAAGTCAATCCAGGTAATACTACATAATACTACAACTCCCACGAGGACTGGGTGCGCACAGTGTGCTCATTCCATTGGCCCATCCACTTCGCCCTATCGCGCGCGTCGTGTTGCTTCCGTGTGTGACAGCTGACAGCTGAACGAACGCTGTTAATAGCTCAACTGCTTAGTGCGAGCGACTCATCCATAGTTTAGTTTACAGTTAGCTAACGTTACAATGTGGTGGAATATTATGAAAAGACCGGCTGAACCAAACTATCGACAAACAGAAAAGAGAATGAGACCGAGACCGACTATTTGTGGATGTGCAAGTAAGTATTAACAAACTAACATGTATTATGTAACGTGTATTATTAAACTAATATTACAGTGTTTGTTAGCTAGCTAGCCACATTAATTTAAGCATAAGGGCTCGAGACTAACACAGTCCTGGCCACTCTCTCAGTCAAGATAGCACTCGCAAATATATGCTGCACATTATCACTGCATGGTCTCTGAGTTAGCTCTCAGCACCATGGACAGCTGCCCCAGATGCCTCTCTTTCTTGGTTAAAAGCTGCTATATAATTGCAGTCTATTTACCATTCAGATCAAACATGGCTTGTTTCCTAGCCATTCTATTCTACCGTGTTCTATTCTTCTGTGTTCTGTTCTTCCATTGAATTCCATATGTTCTCTCTGATGTCCTCTCTCTCTCTGTCTCTCTCTCTCTCTCTCTCTCTCTCTCTCTCTCTCTCTCTCTCTCTCTCTCTCTCTCACACACACACACTGAATAGAGGATTAGACATCAAAGCAAATATTGGTAACAATATATAACAGTGCTCTACAATTTAATTAATTAGGTTTGTACTTAGTTTTTGTAATTACATACTCATTGTTACAGTGTACTTACCGCATTACACTTCCTTAACATTAACAATAACCCTAACTATATTCCTAATCCTAACCCTGACCTTATTCCTAGGTATTGAGTCAATTCAATGCAGTAAGTACATTGCAACAATGACTGAGTACAATACTTGTTATACTGTCATTACACAAATAGCTACACAGGAACAGATAATGTAAAGTGTGACTGTCTGGGTGGGTGGGATGTTTGGGTGGGGACAGATGTTATTGGATTAGATGTTGTTTTATCACACACCACACTTGGTTAATGTCAAGCCCTGTCCGAGTGTTTAGAATGGGGAAATTGAAAAAAAAGAGAAAAGGATCAAAACCCAAGAAATCCTGAGAAATCTCTGGTTTTGGCGCTCAATGGTTGGATTGGCGCAGAAATGGTTAAGGGCTTTATTTGGGAGAAATCATGGTGAAACATAAACATATATGGTATATACCTTTGATTTGGAAATATTTGGAGTTTCAGGCGAGCAACCCGAACGATTTGGGCATATGCACATAACACGTCATGTCTTGCAATCTAGAAATAAATACTGGATTATTTTGGAAAGGGGCTATGTTTAGCATGGAATAGCGCACAAACTAAAGTATGTAGAAATTAACTGGATAGTCAGTATAAACAATAAACAATGCCTGTCAAATGAGCCATACTATTGTCTCCATAGCTATAATACAGAACACACAATGGGTCCGCAAACATCGCGAACATTGTCAATAACGCTGGCGCCATTGAGTAGAGATGGGAAGGCATGACAGGGGGGGCCTTGAGATTTATAAAAAAATTAGTGCTGTCAGGCGATTAAAAAAATTAATCTAATTAATTACAGGATTTGTAATTAATTAATCTAATTAATCGCATTTTAATCGCATAACCATTTTATGCCTGATATTTTTCAATATTATTCATATTTCAAATTGCATGTGTCCGGATGGCAGAATTCAGTACTGTATCTACAAAACCTTCTGTTTAATCATCTTCCATCTATTAATTTGCTTAGATTTTTCAGGTCTGGTCAATTTGAGCATGGTGTTATTCACAGTCAAAGATACAAAAAAATGTATTGATATTCTCATTTGGTTCATTACAATTTACTCAAAATAAAATTTTCATTCAATCAATCACCGCGCAGATTGATTGATTGAATGAAAATGTTATTAACAGATTGCAGAATGGGTACAATACAGTACGGCACACAATTGTTAAGGGGATGCAGACCAGAGAAAGACTTTCCTCTTGTTTACATCAGGGTCCCCCATTTTTTATTCATAATGAATTGTAAGTAAGGGTGCAACTTGCACCGTGCAATCCATTCTTTGTGGATCTAGCCCACAGTATTTCTGACACTGGGAATACATTCCCTGAGATTCATAGATGTCCCTAGAATCAGATACCAAGAACATGCAAATGGACCATATTAAAAAAGAAAAAAAGTCTGTAAATGTGTATTCTACATTCTTATGGAATGAATGAGATACAAAAAAAATATTATTAAAAAAAAAAAAAAAAAAAAAAAAAAATGTAATTAATTTTGAGTTAATTTTCATAACGCGATAATTTGCTGTGTAATTAATTAATCTAATTAACGCGATAAACTGACAGCCCTAAAAAAAATATATATATATTACAGAAAATTATCACTAAAGTGCTATCTGTTGCAGCTGCACTGTTCTCCATGAAAATACCATTTCTCAAAATCTGAAAATCATTATTTAATAAAACACAGAAAAGGATCACCAAGTTACTCTGGATAAAAAAAAACTTTACAGACAACATTGAGACAAAGCTTCCTGACACATCTCCATCCAAACTCTTGGAAGAACTCTTTGAAATCTCATCTGATACCACCTAGAGAGCTAGTTTCAGAGTGTGGTGCTGAGTACCAAGTATCTCATCTCATGGCCCACCAAGTATCTCACGATGCAGCAGTTAAGGTGTTGATACCATTCAGCACCACATACAGCAGGGCTATTCAACTAAATTGTTCAGGGGGCCACATTGTCAGAAACCCAAGGGGCCAGGGGCCGGCCTGCCACGGCGCCTCCCCGTGCTATGAATATATGTACACTTGACACAACACGCAACCACATTTTCACAACTTTTATTTAACTACATTGCAAAAGTAGTATACTTTTCAAAAAAAGTGCTTCATTTATGTGCCACATCTGCAACATCTCCTGCAGAAAGTGCTTCATTTATGACTGTGCAACAACTGCAACATCTCCTCTTCAACATTTCAATATAAAAATAAAATAAAAAACAAACAAGTGCATGATGTGCATCTGAACATTCTAACATCAACACTTGAACAAAAAAACACATTTATAGTGCAGCTGAGCTTATGAAAAAGTGCTTCATGTCTGTGCAACAACAGCAAATCACAGCATCTTATTAGCACTTATTGTCCACTCTTAACTCTCAAACATCAGGGGGGTGGGGGGCAGACAGGCCTAGCCTACATACACACATCTAATGAGAGCGATTGCACTTCTTTGACTGGGCAATGGCAGAGAAAGAGGGTTCATAGGAAGTGAGGGCTACCCGCAAACAGTGATGCAAATGCTCATTTGTCAAGGAGGCACGTTGCTTGTTTTAATGGCATTCATGTGAGAGAAACTGGATTCACAGGTGTATGTTGAGCCAAACATTGTTAGCACAGATATTGCCAGCGTTTTTATTTTGGGGAATGTCTTGACATGAATACACTTTATCCAAAATGTTGTGGTGGAGTCATTCTCAAGTGCCTGCTTCAGAGCAGATGATGCTTGCATGTCAATTATTTCAAGTTGCAGGAGACCTTCATCAATGTGAAGTGATGCAAGGAACTCTTGTCCTTTTGTGGAAATAGCAGCTACATTGGCAAATGGGTTGCTCACAAAATGCATCAATTCTCTGGACATGTCAAATTCATCAAATCGACTTGCAAAGTTTTCCCTCAATTTATCAATGAAATCTGTCATTAATTGAGTGACTTTTGGCTCAATTGTGCGTGTTAACGTTGACATGAAAAGAAAAAAGTAAAAAAAAAAAAAAAAAAAAAAAAAAAATTATTATCATGTAATCTTTGGCGGGCCGGTCAGAATCATCCCGCCGGCCGGATCTGGCCCGCGGGCCGCCAGTTGAATAGCCCTGACATACAGTATCGGTGTGAAGCTGGCTTTTCATCCAGGACAGCTCTGAAAACAAAATATAGGGCCAATTTGAAAGGTCACGATATTGGTGTTATTTCAATAAATTTAAACATGGCCCATTTCAGAGATGCTTCCAGCTGCAGAACCAGGCTGAGGTCCCGGACGCTTCCATTGGCTGATTTGGGTCACGTGACCGTCCCACCCAATGGCTGAATTGGAGTGTTGCACTGCGGGCATTGGCTGATTTGGGTCACGTGATTTGGGTCACGTGACTGTATAATAATAGGACCCGCAGGCTGAGGACGCTCGCTTCCATTGGCTGATTTGGGTCACGTGATTTGGAGCAGCGGAAAGGAACCAAAAAATAATAATAAACACTGAACAGACGTAAACAAAATGGGGGCATCTTTGGACACCCCTGCGGCGTGTCCTTTGTGTAGTTATGCATATCGGGACCCGATCACGTTGAAGTGCAAGCATCGTTTCTGCAAGCGCTGTATTGGAGACTTCTGGAGTGACTTCGCGACCGGTCCGTTTTATTGTCCCGAGTGGAGGTGCAACACCTCGTACAAGACGCTGCCCTTTGAGCGGAACGCAACACGGTTGTCCACGTCTGGACAACGAGTGCGCCCTCGCTGTACCGCAGGTATGTCAGAGCTTCAATTTGTCATTCAAAACTAAATTAAAAGATAAACATGTTTACCACATGCCCCCCCACCCACCCAACCTCCTCCAATGTACAGTTTCCCCATCCCACCCACCCAACCTCCTCCAATGTACAGTTTCTTCCCCCTCAAATGTGTACTCTCTTTTTTAGACTCTTTTTGTATCACAAACAGTACTGTATTTGTAGATCTGGTATGTCTTAAATGTATAGATGTAGCAGTACTGTCTATCTGTATGTCATGTATGTCATATGATTAATTGAAACTGGGGGACCCTGATGTAAACAAGACGAAAGTATTTCTCTGGTCTGTCATCCCCTTAACAAAATGTATTGAGTACAGTACAGCTCAATACATACAATTGTTAAGAGGATGCAGACCAGAGAAAGACTTTCGTCTTGTTTACATCAGGGTCCCCCATTTTCAATTCATCATAACATATATGACATACATGACATACAGATAGACAGTACTGCTACATCTATACATTTATGACATACCAGATTTGCAAATACAGTACTGTTTGTGCTACAAAAAGTGTCCAGAAAAAGAGTGTACATTTGACGTAGAAACTGTACATTGGAGGAGGTTGGGTAGGTGGGGTTGGGTGGGCCGAAACGTTGTGTTATAGTAAATTAAACTTGGGAACACGGCAGATGGTGTGCTGACTTTTTTTCCACAACCTTACATATCTATTTGAGTCGAGCACCCGTGACTATACTTGGGATGTGCGTGAGCAGTTGGACCATTTTATATATGGTTCCTTCCATCGCCTGGGGACACACCACATGCGGTCGGGGTATTAGAAGGACCCTGTCAGGCTCCTCCTAGGCCGGCGTGTGTATAGTGTTTACTTATATAGGGGTACTATAGTGAGGGTTGAGAACGTTTGGGGATGGGTTTTTTTTTTTTTTGACACATGACAGTAGTTGATTTGCGAATACCTCTAGGTGTGGAGGCGTTAGGCGGTCATGCCAGTGCTTGCTTATATTTCGTACATACAGTACCAGGGTTTTGGTAGTGGAGTGGTGGCCGAAGTAGGTAGGGACCGGGACTATACAGACACATAGGGTGAAGCCGTTTTTCTTTTGTTTGTTGTTGTTCTTTAGGGGTTGATTGTTTTCGTTTTTTGATATATGGTGGTTATAGGTATCTCTCTCTTTCTCCTCCCCTGTTCCTCCCCTGTTCAACAATGCCAGTGACAGTGGCAGACTTTGTGCGTAGGCCGACAGTGGGGTTGTTAGGCGTGTGCACGAAGGATGAGCTGGCGGGGATAGCAGAGCATTATGGGGTTAAGCTGGCCCCGGGTAGGAAGGCACAGCAGCGGGGGATATTGGTAGAGGCTCTGACCACCCAAGAGGTGGTGCATGACGATGCCGATGAGGAGTTAGACCAAGTCTCTGATGGCTCTCTGGGGCTGCGAAAGTTGGAGTTAGAGCTTAAGTTTGAACAGCTAAAGCAGGCGGAGGCGGCACGGGTGCATGCGCACGCGTTGGAGCGGGCTGACCGTGACCGAGCCGAGGCGTGCGCGTAGGCGGAACGTGTGCATGCGCGCGAGTTGGAGCGTGTTGACCGTGACCAAGCCGAGGCGGAGCGCACTCACGCGCGCACGCTCGAACTCAGGAGGCTTGGGGCAGAGGTGCGCCCACACCTTGAGGATAGGTTCGATGTGACCAAATATCTACGTCTCGTGCCGCAGTTTCTAGAGAAGGACGTGGATAAATATTTTTCCATGTTTGAAAATGTGGCCACGACACTGAGGTGGCCGGCCGAACACTGGACGTTGCTGCTCCAGAGTGCTCTTACGGGAAAATCCCAACATGTGTATGCGTCCCTGTGCCCGAATACCCAAGACTACGGGAGCGGTCAAAGCTGCGATTCTCAGGGTGTATGAGCTGGTGCCTGAGGCGTACAGGCAGCGGTTCAGGGCTCTGAGAAAGGGCAGCTCGCAGACTTATGTGGAGTTTGCGTATGAAAAAGAGCTGTTGTTTGACCGGTGGTGCGCGTCGGAGAAAGTGGACACCCTGGCTAAAATGCGGGAGCTCATCCTCTTGGAGGAATTCAAGTCATATTGTTTGCCCGAAAATGTGGCGATGTATATCAATGAACGGAAGGTGGCTAAATGCTCGGTGGCTGCCGGTCTTGCGGATGAGTTTGTTTTAACACACAGGGTGCGGTTTGTCAAGCCTGGCTGTCCTGGTGGGGAGGACAGACCGGGGTGGAGCTCCGGTGGTAAACTGGGGGCCTCTGGCAATAGCGAGCAGTTAACACATGCGGACGCAGGTGGAGTTGGTGAGCGAGGACTGGGGGGGGACACTTGTGTATGTTTTCATTGCGGAAGAAAAGGGCATATCAAAGATAATTGCTATGCTCTTCTTCACAGGGTTAACAGTCCTACCACACAGATGACACAAATATCGTTGGTTGCGACGCCCACTGCTGTGGGTGAAGGCATGGCGGCAGCCTATTTACCTTTTATTAGTAGAGGGTTGGTATCATTTTACAAAGGTGGTAGGAAGGTCCCTGTGACTATCTTACGAGACACTGCTGCGTCTCAATCGGTTATCCGTAGGAATGTGTTACCCTTTGATAACAGATCAAAAGCACATGCTGGGATAAGGGTCAGAGCTTTTGGTAGACATGTTATGAGAATGCCGCTACACAAGATTCATTTGGAGTCGGGTCTGGTGTCAGGACCGGTCGTAATCGGGGTCGATAGCCGTTTCCCGATCGAGGGGGTGTCATTGATCCTCGGTAATGACCTGGCAGGGGGTAAGATGTTAATAATATCAGATGTCATTTGCGTTTCAGCGGGGCCTGTTGGTGCGGACGTTCTGGCGTGTGTGCATACGGGAGTTGGTCCATCAGATGCACGTACGACGGCCATGACTTATTTGACATGGGGTTGTCGGGCAGTGACACGGTGCCTGACGGTACTGCCCATTCCATCCCTATCCTTTTTCCCACGCCTAGAACGCCGGTGCCAGCCTCAGTAGTGGCTGCACCTGTTATTGTGCCCTCTACGTCAGCGTCGGCTTGTGTGTTGGCCCCATCTAGTGTTGATGTGAGGGATGACAATGTGAGTGATGACAATGTGAGTGATGACAATGTGAGTGATGACAATGTGAGTGATGACAATGCTGTGAGTCTTCTCTTTCCAGTGGGAGCGAGGGAAATGGAGGAGGCCGTCATTGTTCCGTCTGAAGCAGTGGTGGGAGCAAGGCTGGACGTTCCTCCGCATGGGAGGTGGCTCTGTGTTGGAGCTGTCTTGTGGCCTATTGTGTTTCTCTTTGTTAATTTTGTTCTGTTTTCCAGGGGCGGGTCGGGCTGGTGAGGAGTGGGGCTGGGGCTGCCCATTCGTCCTGCCTGATTGCCTGATCGATTGAGGACGTTATTGACAGATTGCAGAGTGCAGTGCCGATCGATGTCACATTGTTCTTGTGCAGAGGCTAGGGAGGAGGTGGGCACTCCGAACCTCTAGCCTCTAACAGGCGGCGGTGGGACTGCGAAGTCCTGAGGGCACGTTAAGAAGGAACTATAGTGCTGGGGAGAGACTGAAGGGCCCCCGTGTCTGGTGAGGTATGAATCAACATACCACCGTGGTACCGTCTAGTCGGCGTGTGTGTCGCACACGCAAGTGTGGGGGCAACACGTGGTACGTGGATGACAGTCCACACCTAGCAGGGGGTGTTCTCTCTGTGAACAGGCAAGGCGGGTGAAAACGGTCAAAGTTTCCATACCCATAGCAAAGTGGGGTGGGGATCAGACCGTCGGTTCCTACCTGGGTGGCCAATAACCACTACGGGGTCTGGGGTCGCTATCGACTGGGTCACCTGCCGGTCGGATCGCATATGGCAGTAAGACCACGGTGGGGGCCGCCGCGTTCGGCTCAATGTACAGTCAGGCCACTATAAGCTGAAACCAAGTGAGCTAGTAAGCGAGTAGTGTTTCTGTGATCGGTGGGTTTGAAAAGAAAACACCGGGAAGCAGAAGGCTATGGTCTGTCTGTCCAGAGGGGTCTGGATGGTCAGGCCTAGGGGTGGGAAGAGACCTAGCCTAGGAACTGCGCCCTGGTATGGGAGGTTCAAAGGGTCAAAGCGAATATCGTAGTCTATGAAGTTTGTCTGAGACGTGTTTAGAAGTGGCCACTATTTTTCCCCTTTATTTATTTTGTGTGGTATTTTTTTTGTTTGTTGTTTATGTCCATTTCCCCATTTTTATTCTGGGGTTATGGCCATACATTTAAGGGGGGGGGGTGTTATGTGTGTCATGTGCCCTGATCAGGCGTTCCTAGTGTGATGTGTCATGTCTAGATGTAGTCCTCTGTCATAGTGTGTAGTCCCCATTGTTTTTCCCCCAGGTGTATCCAATTACCATTAACCCAGGTGTGTGTCGTCTCGTCATCCCCTTGTGTATAAGTATTCTGTCATCCCTTCCGTCTGGTGCTGATCCTGTCTGTATAGTTCTGTGTTTGTCTGTTTATTATTTGATGTTCATTTTTGTTACGAAACCATGGTAACTATAAATTAAATATTATTTATTTAGATACTTTGGCTACCGTCTCCTTATTGTGTAACATTGACCAGATAACGAGCCTTCCGGTAGTCAATGGTTACGTAATATCTGGTATGCATCCCCTTAACAATTGTGTGTACTGAGCCGTACTGTATTGCACCCATTCTGCAACCTGTTAATAACATTTTCAATCAATCAATCAATCAATCAGCTCTGAGTGCAGCTCTGTGTTCCGTCCACCATGTGGTGCCAGCGGGCTCGGGCCAGGGGGACGGTGGTGGAGGTGAACGGACGCAATGTGGAGAGGGAGTTCTTCGAGGAGGTGGTGGCGATGATGAAGAGGAGCGCGTTGCCCCTCAGACTCCTGGTGGTGGAGGGGGGCGGCTACGACGCGCTGACGAAGAGCGGGCTTCCGGTCACCGCACATCTCGTCCTCTACTACAGCAGCATGCAGGTCAGGGGTCAGGAATCAAGTTTTGTTTGATTTGTCACACATATATAAGGTACATAAATGTGTTGTAGTACTGGACTGATTTTCAGGACTCGTGACTCGACTTGAGCACTGATGACTCAGACTTGGACTCGAGCATCGATTGCATTCGGACTCGGAAGGTGCAGTCGAGGACTCTGACTCTTAATTGATAAATAGAGTTATTTATATTAAAAAAATTATTGTAATAGGCCCTAATCATTTGCCATAAGTATTGATGGCTAGTGCATTTTGTTTGGCTATTGTGTCACAAAGTAAATAAACTCCCTTTGAAACGGTGACCGCTGTGTCATTTATGTTTAACGTAGACCTTTTTTTATTTGCATGTCAGCTCTTTGACTGCCAGAGTGGAGTGGACTCAACCTCGATGACTCGGACTCGGACTAGGGTAATGGGGACTCGACTCGAACTCGACTCGGGCTCTTCTTTGGTGACTCGGGACTTGGACTCGTGCTCGAACACTGGGGACTCTCGACTCGGACTCAAGATTTTGTGACTCGACTACAACACTGACATGTACATTACAGTGAAATGCTTGGTTCTGTATGAGTGGGTTGGAGTTGACTGGTGGGGGGGGGGGGGTTCCCATTGCTGGCCTCACCTCAGGCTCTGCCAAGAGAGGTCTGGAGAAATTCACCTTGCAATAAGATACAGTAGAGGCAAGCGCTACCGGAGTCTCATGGCCAGTACAGAGAGACTCAGAAGGAGCTTCTATCCCCAGGCCATCAGGATGCTCAACGACAATGACACTATTTAACAACCCATCATGACTACACTCACAGCACACACATCCTCATGCACACACTCACTTTAAATAAACACTCACCTTGGGCACCCAAGTGGCGACCCATCTAACGCACTGCGTCGCAAAGTGGCCGACCCGGGTTCGATTCCCGGACCCGGCGTCCTTTGCCGAATGTCTTCCCCCCGCTCTGTCTCCCGTTCTTCCTCTCTCTCTCCCTCTGCCGAACTGCCCGGTGGAACAAACAAATATAAACCTACCAAAAACATAATTAAAAAAAATTAAATAAACACTCACCTTAACACCCACTTTAGACACTTTAACACAATTTAATTTATATTTATTAACAAAGAGATTTGCACTACAATTCATACCTCATTGCACCTTACCCTAAGTTTTACCTCATCCCATTTCTGCATTGTACCTCACTGTTACTCTTTTTACTCTGTATTGTATATATGTATATATTGACTGAACACTTTATTTCATGTACTTTTGACTTTTTCTATTTTATACTTTTTATCTATTTTTATCTAGCACACTCCCAGGGGCTCATACAGGAAAAAGCATTTCATGATAAAGTATTCTGTATTTTACTATGCCAACTAATAAAGAAACTTGAAACTTGAACTTGAAGAGGTCACTGTTTGGCGACGTTACAGATTCTACCTTCAAACTAAATGTTTTTTTTGTTTTCCTCTTTAAGGTTTCAGAACAGCTGATGTGTGATGGAATATCGGGGGATGATTACCAAGAAGGCCATCGCTGGACAGAGGAACACCAGGAATATGGCCTATACTACTAAACTGAATCAGTAGCACTGCAGGCCCTGTCCTCTACTCTACACGCACTCCGCTGCTTCTTCTGACGCAGGACTGAACCCCCTCCGTCCACATCGCACACCTTCCCTTCCTCTCTGGACCACGGCGACGGAGAACCGATCCGTCTATCTTGACCTCTGCGACCTCCTGCTGCCCTCTTCGAGGGGAAAGTGCGATGTGAACGGAAGAGGATTACACGCCGCTTGGATTAAATTATTTATCTTAATTACTGTGTAATAATAATAGATGAAACTTTTTTCAAAGAATAAACGCCATTGTGATTCATCGTATGCTGCAGCGATACTGGGGGGGGGGGGGAGGGGGGTGTACGCATTAAACCCATGTCGATTCGCCATATGATTGGTTTATTAAACTGTTCTTAGGCTTTTATGTAGCCTATTAGTAAGATTAAGAATACATCATATTGATGAGGTTCGGACTGAACGGGAGGGCGATGAAGATGATCAAGGCGCTATATCAAGAACCGACAGCGAGGGTTAAGGTGAATGGCAGCCTGACGGATAGAATCAGATTAGAGAGGGCTACCAGACAGGGATGTTGTCTCTCACCAACGCTCTTCGCCGTTTTCATAGAACCACTGGCACAACTGATCAGACAGACGAGGACATTAAGGGAGTAAGGATAAAGGGAACGGAATATAAACTAGGCCTATTTGCGGACGACGTGATAGTATACATGAGGCAACCAGACAAGAGCTTCCCGGCACTGATGGATCTACTGAAGGAATATGGCCACTACTCAGGATACAAACTAAACGTGACAAAGACACAGACCTTAGCATGGAACTATACCCCAACGACGGAAATTAGGGAACAGTACGGGATAAGATGGGACATGGACAAGATTAAATACTTAGGGGTGAACATCACGAGAGGGGTGGGGGAACTGTTTGAGGCGAACTATACACAGATAAATCAGAACATCAAGAGAGACTTAGAGAGATGGACAGTAATGCCCTTGGACTTCAATTCAAGAATAGAGGTCATTAAAATGAACATACTATCAAGGTTACTGTACCTATTCCAGTCACTACCGATACAAATACCACAGAATCAATTCAGGGAGTGGGACAGACTGATATCGAGGTTCATATGGGCGGGGAGAAGACCACGGGTCAGATATAAAACACTACAACTACCAATGGAAGAGGGAGGGATGGCAGTACCCAGCCTACAAGATTATTACTATGCAGCACAACTGAGAGCAGTGACGTGCTGGTGTAACGACAGATATGAGGCAAGATGGAAAGACATTGAAAAAGAAGGGGAGGGATACAAGGTACAAGCTCTGGTGGGAGATAGGGAACTATTTAAAGAAAAAGAGGGACTATTAGATCCAATCACCAAATGCACCTTGACCATATGGAACAGAGTAGTAAAAACACACAAATTGGAGAAGCAGTCAGGGGTTCTGAGATGGGTAGCACATGACAAGAGATTCAAACCAGGGAGGTTAGACCATGGATTCAGAAGGTGGGAGAGGGGGGGGGGGGGGGCAACAGCGATATGCAAAATGATAGAGAAGGGGGAAATGCAGACACTACAAAAATTAAAGGAGAAATTTGGACTAGAAAACAGGGACCACTTCAGATATCTACAGGTTAGAGACTACTACAACAAAGAAATAAGGGGGGCCAAAGACGAAGAACAGAATAATAAAGATGATAGTATGGGCATACGAAGGGGGGCAAGGAAGAGTAATATCAGCAATATACCGGGCTATAATGAACAGCAAGGGACACACGACCGATTACATAAGGGAGAAATGGGAGAGAGAGCTAGAGATAGAAATAACAGGGAAGGAATGGGGGAACATATGCGAGGTGCAACATTCAACAACAGGATCGAGGATATGGAAAGAGTTTGGATGGAAAAACATAATCAGATTCTTTATAACCCCAGAGCTGAAGGGAAAATATGCACCAACACAAAGAGCATGCTGGAGGATGTGTGGGAAGGAGGGGGCAAATCACACGCACATATTCTGGGGATGTCAGAAGCTGAAGGGGTATTGGGAGGAGATAGGGGAGGCAATTATCAGAATATTAGGATACGGGTTACCACAAACAGGACTGGTGCTTTACTTAGGAGACCTGACACACGAGGGAATACAAGGGGGGGGACAAATATTTAATAAAGATAATGTTGATAGCGGCCAGAAAAGCAATAACAAGACTGTGGTACAAAGAAGACCCACCGACAATAGCACAATGGGTAGGAATAGTGGAAGAGATACAGGATATGGAGAGGATAACACACATGCTGAGGTTACAGGAAGAGAAATTTGGAGAAAGATGGGGAAAGTGGGATGATTACAAGGGGAACGAAAACGACATCACAGAGGAAGAACCAAATACACCACAAGAGGGCAAAGGGTAAAGGAGGAAAGAGGTTCAAAGAGGGTCTCTGAACCCATGTCACACACTTAATGTTTTCTAATTTTATTTTTGTTTAAGATATGACAATTGTTTTATGTTTTTTATTTGCTTAAGTCAGTATTTTTTATTTTTCGTCTTTTGGGTATTACATTTTTTCTTTATTATTTATGTCTGTTTAATAGTGTTGTTGATGTTATTGTATATGTTGTGTTGTTTGTCTATAAATGTTTAATACAAATTTAAGTAAAAAAAAAAAGAATACATCATGTGTTTATTTTGACCTTTCCGTTTATAAAATAAAAGTTTTGCCATACAATTAGCCCCGTTTTTGTATTCATCAATGTATGTATCAATATCTGGAATGACTCCTATTTCCTATTAGTTGGCTATTTATATATTATATGGTTATTGTAAGGAAGTTATTGTATCTTATTTCTCAGGCTACACACATTGATATGAGCTATAACCAAACCCTTATGCAAGCCTAGCTTAATACAGGAAGTATCAGTAGGCCTACCGACCATAAAGCAATAGTCTCAATGGGTTTCAGAATAACCAGGGAGTGATACTGGAGTCCCTAAACAGTTGGTTGTTGATATATAGTCTATCCACCGACACGTTTGTTTAGGCTTCGATGTTCTTTCATGATAGGATATAATAGCTTACGTCTTCCATTGATCTCGGGAGGAAATTGGTCGTTCATGCCAAAGGTGGTGTTCTTTAACTCCCTGCCCCTACCCTTGACAAGCTCCTTCTGCTGGTGATGCTCAGAACGAGCCACTATTGCCCGTGGTCTGTCCCCTGGGGGTTTTCCCATTCTGTGTACTCTAGAGAAGGTGTTCTGAACAGTGTCCCTAGGCAGTCTTAGCTGGTCTGACATAAACTTTAGCTGGTCTGACATAAACTCCCTTATGACTGTTTCACAGTCCTTGCTCTCCTTCTCTGCTATCCATGTAAAAACCAGATTGTCTTGCATAGACCTACACTGTACATCCAGAAGAGATTCCTTCAACTTCCTGTTGTCTATCTCAATTATGTCTACTTTGTTTCCCATGTATTCCACCTTTCCTTTCAGCTCAGCATTATCCTTGACCAGCTCATCAATTTGTCTCTGACTGAACTCCAAGCTTTCCTTGAGGCTCTTAATTTCCTGCATCATCAAGTCCAACATATCCAGTTTATCAAGTCTCTTATTGATGGCCTGTAATGTTAGATTCATGTCAACCTCTCTTATTGTCAGCGCTTCCTCCAATGAAGCTTCCTCTGCATCTTCAATGTCAGAACGTGATCTTTTACTCAGTTTTGGCTTAATACAGTCTGTAATCTTCTGTGACTTTGTCTGAATGTTAAGTTTCACAGGCGAAATTTCAGGGGAGCTCCCACAGACCGTAGTACAATATATACATACATGAACAATACATATAACACTGTACATAACAGAATATTTTAAATAAAGTGCATGAGTGGTAACAGTGATTATCAAGTCCAGGTAAGTGCATGGTGCACGTGAGGGGACAGCCAATGAGCGTTTAACAGTCTGACTGCTTGGGGGAAAAAGCTGTTCTTAAATCTTGAACTCTTGGCATGTATGGACCGGTATCTCCTCCCTGGGGGAAGGAGCTGAACGAGGTGATGTGCTGGGTGAGACTGGTCCTTGATGATACACTTGGAGCGGTGAAGAGGGCAGCGGGAGGTGAAGACGGAGGTGATGTTTGGTAGAGGAGTCCTGACGATCCTGCCTGCCGCCTTCACCACCCTCTGTAGAGCCTCTTGCTCTGCCTTTGTGCAGCTGGAGAACCACACAGACACACCGTAGGTCAGCACACTCTCTATAGTTACTGTCTGTACAATACTGCTGTAGGCCTATAATACTTATGTAAATAAGTAAGGCAATTGAAATATATCTGCAGTACAGCTCAATACACACAATTGTTAAGGGGATGCAGACCAGAGAAAGACTTCCGTCTTGTTTACATCAGGGTCCCCCATTTTCAATTCATCATAAATGTACAGTTTCCTCCCCCTTGTATATATTTACTGTATGTCACAAATGTAACAGTACTGCATGGTCTGCATCCCCTTAACAATTGTGTGTATTGAGCTGTACTGCATTCTGCAATCTGTTAATGAAGTTTTCAATCAATCAATCAATCAATCAATCCGGGCCTGTGACGGTCACTGTATCACACCTATCACACCTATCACACCTCTCACACCTATCACACCGATCCCACCTATGACACCTATCACACCTATCACACCTATCACACCGATCACACCTCTCACACCTATCACACCTCTCACACCTATCACACCGATCCCACCTATCACACCGATCCCACCTATCACACCGATCCCACCTATCACACCTATCTCACGATCCCACCTATCACACCTCTCACACCTATCCCACCTCTCACACCTATCACACCGATCCCACCTATCACACCTCTCACACCTATCACACCTATCACACCTATCACACCTCTATACCCATTCTGCAATCTGTTAATAAAGTTTTCAATCAATCAATCAATCAATCCGGGCCTGTGACGTCACTGTACCCATTCTGCAATCTGTTAATAAAGTTTTCAATCAATCAATCAATCAATCAATCAATCTATCAATCCGGGCCTGTGACGTCACTGTACCCATTCTGCAATCTGTTAATAAAGTTTTCAATCAATCAATCAATCAATCAATCCGGGCCTGTGACATCACTGTACCCATTCTGCAATCTGTTAATAAAGTTTTCAATCAATCAATCAATCAATCAATCAATCAATCAATCCGGGCCTGTGACGTCACTGTACCCATTCTGCAATCTGTTAATAAAGTTTTCAATCAATCAATCCGGGCCTGTGACGTCACTGTACCCATTCTGCAATCTGTTAATAAAGTTTTCAATCAATCAATCAATCAATCCGGGCCTGTGATGTCACTGTACCCATTCTGCAATCTGTTAATAAAGTTTTCAATCAATCAATCAATCAATCAATCAATCAATCCGGGCCTGTGACATCACTGTACCCATTCTGCAATCTGTTAATAAAGTTTTCAATCAATCAATCAATCAAACAATCAATCAATCGGTCACTGTACCCATTCTACAATCTGTTAATAAAGTTTTCAATCAATCAATCAGGGCCTGTGGCGGTCACGTGTACCCATTCTGCAATCTGTTAATAAAGTTTTCAATCAATCAATCAATCAATCCCGCAGTGCAACGTGACCCAAATCAGCCAATGGAAGCGTCCGGGACCTCAGCCTGCGGGACCGCTGTGGTTCTGCAGCTGCATACTAATGCCATTTCATGACTATTTTGTTCGGGCGAGGGGGGGGGGGGGGGGGGCAAAATATTTTGGTCCGCCAAAGGGGGGCCTGACAGAAAAAGTTTGAGAAGCACTGCCTTACATAAACTACTTGGCAATAAAGACTTTCTGATTCCGATTCTGATTCTGCTGGCTGATGGTTGGTAAAGCCATGTGGGATAATAAACATTTACATTTAGCTGATGCTGTTATCCAAAGCGACGTAGAGGCTCACAAACATAAAAGCAGGTGTGCAAAGCTGCATTAACACTTTCAGTGCTTGAATGCCCACCATCCACTGCAATGTTAGCATTAATATCGCCTAATCTATGTTTTAAATTATGGCTATGTGTCTAATTTTCCCGTTGCATTATCAATGACTCATTTCCAGTCAACATTGTCAAAGCGGATTGTTTTTTTATCGGTTAATTTCCGTTTTATAGCATTTTGAAAAGCCCTTGTTTTCACGGAAAAAATAAAAGATTCCATGATAATCGCCCTGTACTGTAATATTCTAGAACGTTGTCATTTTTCGGCCTATTTATGAATAGTTTTCAAATAAACGCTAGATTATCGATAGTATATGTGTACGTGTGCACGCTGGTGCCGCGCGCTGAAAATCGATTCTCTCAGTTCCTGATCGATCTTACAGTCAAACAGCCATATCATATTATAGGGGAAAAGCTTATATCTCTGTGAAAACGGGTCTGATTATCCTAAGACTGGTAAAATAGATTCCTTACCTGAGATCAGATGGTATCCAAATGGATTATTCCAATTCCTGATCGCCATTCCAAAAATCGATCCTTTTATTGATCCCACGCGTATACTGTAAAACACATATTACACGCTGTGCTGAGGGTCCAGAATGAATCTGATCGGCTCCGGTTACATGCGTGAGAAGTAAAATGTGGATTCCGGAGTTTTTTTTTCTCATCCATTTTCATCGAGTCCAATCCAAAATGGTGCATTACCATCTGGGAGACGATAGGGGCGCTTTTTTCACATCTGAGCGCCTGGCGGACAGGATTACCAAGGGTAGACTCGGTTGATGAAATATGAATTCAGATCGCTAATAAAAAATAAATCCGAGAATTCTCATGATGGGCATTCAACCCGCGGGCTGATAACCCGAGAAATCTCGTGATGGGCATTCAATGTGTAACAACAGTCTATTTGGCCTTGTTTAACATGGATATTGCAGTGGGAATGAAAGGTTTTTGTGAGTTTTCTTTTTGGCCAGAGGTGCTCTGAAGTGGCAGCCTGGTGAGAGCGGCTGAAATGAGTAGTGGATGAGGTATGAAGGGCACCTGGTGAGAGGAGCTGAAAGGAGTAGTGGAGAAGGTATGAAGGGCACCCTTTTGTATAGCGCCCTTCTCAGCACGAGTGCACAGAGTGCTTTACAGCATTTTAAAACATCAGTAAAAATACAAGAAATAAAACATGTGAAGAGAAGAATAAAACATTAACTCATTCAGCGCCAGCATGTATCCCCATCCCATCCCATTCGCAATTATGCCACATCAATGTGGAACGCCCTACCCAAAACTGTAAAGGAATGTGAATCACTACCCACTTTCAAAACCACTCTCAAGGGACACCTACGGGAGACTGCAATTAGAAACTGGCCCCTGTAAATGTCCTAACCCAACCCCCTCCAATGTACAGTAATTTACCTAGTATGGTTTTGTCAATATTCCAATGTACAATTGTGCTTGTTTGTACAGTGTGTCCCCCCCCCCCCCCAATGTACAGTTTTGCTTGTTTATACAGTGTTTCCCCCCCCCCCCCCCAAACCACCTCTAATGTAAATTACCCAGTATGGTTGTCAATATCCCAATGTACCCAACCCCCCCCCACCCAACCTCCTCCAATGTACAGTTTCTACGTCAAATGTATATACTCCCTTTTCGTGACTCTTTTTATATCACAAACAGTACTGTATTTACAAATCTGGTATGTCATAAATGTATAGATGTAGCAGTACTGTCTATCTGTATGTCATATATGTCCTGATGAATTGAAAATGGGGGACCCTGATGTAAACAAGACGAAAGTCTTTCTCTGGTCTGCATCCCCTTAACAATTGTGTGTATTGAGCTGTACTGTATTGTACCCATTCTGCAATATGTTAATAAAGTTTTCAATCAATCAATCAAACCCTGCTGTCAATGGGCCACGCTTTAAAAGATAGGCATTTTCACGGTGCGTCACAATGTTTGCAGAGCTATATCTATATTCTATATTATAGCTATGGAGGCAATAATATGGCTCATTTGACAGTCACTATCTCTCGTCCAACATATTTTTATTTTATTTTTTCATGTATACGTTTGCATGTTATCCCGTGGTGAATATTGTATAGTTTCAGAGTGATCCGGGCTAATTCCTGGAAGCAGAGTTATGGAGCGCTATGTGTAACGTTCAGGGTTCTGTCCTACCTTAGGATTGAATCCTACTGTCTGTCTGGAGTACTACACATTGTTGTTGGGTTTGCTTCTGGTTTGCTGTCTCCCACTGATTGACTGTCACTGGCTGTCATTCTGGCTGTCACTAATTGACACGTTGGTATGTTAGGAATGTGGCCTTATAATGATTCCTGTTCTCTTGTTCCCCGCTGGAGCTTCAGATATCCCTACGAGCAGACTGCCTGAACGAGTGCTGACCCTTTTACACTTTAGTGTTATTCTCTGTTGACGCTAGGCGTCCTTTCGTGTTCTGCTACTGCTCATGTATTCTCATAATAAAGAGGACACACATTGTTTTGAAGAGCAAAACACTTCTCCGTCTCTTTCATTCCTCGACCATTGGAACTCCCACCTACCTGCTATCGTAACAGCTATGTGCATTTTGCAAAAGTCGCTCGCGTTCCTCGCCTGGACATGATACTATTTCCAAATTAACGGTATATAATAGGTATTATGTTTCATCATGAAGGCATCAAAGGGGGGGGGGGGGGGGTCGTTTTGTGATGCTCTGATCGCCAGCAACGGCATACGTTTTGGAGTATGTGCCATATGATCGTTGCGATCGATGTGAAATCATTGTAGGTTCAAAGTAGGATTGATGTCATATAGTCCTTACCTTTGGTAGGAGGTATTCCAAAATGAATATTCCAATTGTCTGATCGCGATTTCCAGTATTGATCCATCGGGTCCCTGACATGAAATGGGACAAACTATGCATCAAGTGTGCTGGACGCGTTCCAAGTGGCTCGAATGAAGCCTTTCACTTGCCCGGGTCCCATTTCTCCACCCGGACCATATAAAATGTAACACACAGTGTGAAATAAGGTTTCAAAGGGTAGTCGATACTGCCACCTAGCAGGATTGGGCCGGCATTTCAATCTCGAGGTCTCAGAATGAGTCTCAATGATACACCGAGGTCCGTGAGACTGTATCGAATATTATTATATTATATATTTTTTCGTGATTGGCGCAGAATGAGTTCAAATGAGCTAAAACAACAGAATAGACAACTAAAAATGAAAAACGAAAGGACATAAACAGAAAGAAGCAGCTATGGGTGTTTAAAAAGCCTGTCTGTAGAAGTACGTTTTTAGCTGCCTTTTAAAAATGAGCTCTGAGGGAGCGGTTTTCAGGTTTAACCCTCGAGTCAACCTTCAAAAAACCCACTACCTGTCTACCTAGTGACCGAAACTGCGATCTCAGTAAAACATATATTTTTCATGTATTGTTCCAATTTTCTTTCATGAATATCATTATTAACCCTTGTGCGTTGTTAGGTAACTGACAGAGTTGGCACGTCAGTGCATGAAAAGATTGCATCACGTTCAAGGTCATAAAAAACTTAATTTGTAATATTTTGTTCCAATTCTTTTTTTATGAATACCACTATGAACCTAACTCAACATATCTATCAAAGATTCCAAAGATTTGCGAATTGTAACCCCTTATATTCCCGTTTGTGTTAGGGTTGGGGTTAGGGTTAGGTTAGGGGACTGTTCCCCAACACTGAGCAAGTGAGCAAGTGTTGGGGTGGGCACGGGCACAGGGATGAGATTTTACCTTCTCCTAATCTTTCTGTCTGGGTAACCCTAACCCTAACCCCCTAATGGCAAGAAATAAACCACTATGGATAAAAACCAAAACACAAATACTATACTATCCTCATTTAACTCACTTACTCAATTTATATCTTACTGACTACTGGGCGGCTTTTCTGCTTGCCGGTGTGTCTCCTCTCTCATGGTGTATCTCCTCTCTCTCCTGGTGTGTCTCATTTCTCCCCTGGTGTGTCTCATCTCTCATCGTGTGTCTCCTCTCTCTCCTGGTGTGTCTCCTCTCTCCTGGTGTGTCTCATTTCTCCCCTGGTGTGTCTCATCTCTCATCGTGTGTCTCCTCTCTCTCCTGGTGTGTCTCCTCTCTCCTGGTGTGTCTCATCTCTCATCGTGTGTCTCCTCTCTCTCCTGGTGTGTCTCCTCTCTCTCCTGGTGTGTCCTCTCTCTATCCTGGTGTGTCTCCTCTCTCCTGGTGTGTCTCCTCTCTCCTGGTGTGTCTCCTCTCTCTCTCCTAGTGTGTCTCCTCTCTCTCCTGGTGTGTCTCCTCTCTCCTGGTGTGTCTCCTCTCTCTCCTGGTGTGTCTCCTCTCTCCTGGTGTGTCTCCTCTCTCTCCGGGTGTGTCTCCTCTCTCTCCTGGTGTGTCTCCTCTCTCTCCTGGTGTGTCTCCTCTCTCTCCTGGTGTGTCTCCTCTCTCTCCTGGTGTGTCTCCTCACTCCTGGTGTGTCTTCTCTCTCTCCTGGTGTGTCTCCTCTCTCTCCTGGTGTGTCTCCTCTCTCTCCTGGTGTGTCCTCTCTCTCTCTCCTGGTGTGTCTCCTCTCTCCTGGTGTGTCTCCTCTCTCTCCTTGTGTGTCTCCTCTCTCTCAGTGTGTCTCCTCTCTCCTGGTGTGTCTCATCTCTCCTGGTGTCTCCTCTCTCCTGGTGTGTCTCATCTCTCTCCTGGTGTGTCTCCTCTCTCTCCTGGTGTGTCTCCTCTCTCTCCTGGTGTGTCTCCTCTCTCTCTGGGTGTGTCTCCTCTCTCTCCTGATCTGTCTCCTCTCTCTCCTGGTGTGTCTCCTCTCTCTCCTGGTGTGTCTCCTCTCTCCTGGTGTGTCTTCTCTCTCTCCTGGTGTGTCTCCTCTCTCCTGGTGTGTCTCCTCTCTCTCCTGGTGTGTCTCCTCTCTCTCCTGGTGTCTCCTCTCTCTCCTGGTGTGTCTCCTCTCTCTCCTGGTGTGTCTCCTCTCTCTCCTGGTGTGTCTCCTCTCTCTCCTGGTGTGTCTCCTCTCTCTCCTGGTGTGTCTCCTCTCTCTCCTGGTGTGTCTCCTCTCTCTCTCTCCTGGTGTGTCTCCTCTCTCCTGGTGTGTCTCCTCTCTCTCCTGGTGTGTCTCCTCTCTCTCCTGGTGTGTCTCCTCTCTCTCCTGGTGTGTCTCCTTTCTCTCCTGGTGTGTCTCCTCTCTCTCCTGGTGTGTCTCCTCTCTCTCCTTGTGTGTCTCCTCTCTCTCCTGGTGTGTCTCCTCTCTCCTGGTGTGTCCTCTCTCTCCTGGTGTGTCTCCTCTCTCCTGGTGTGTCTCCTCTCTCCTGGTGTGTCTCCTCTCTCTCCTGGTGCGTCTCCTCTATCCTGGTGTGTCTCCTCTCTCCTGGTGTGTCTCCTCTCTCTCCTGGTTTGTCTCCTCTCTCTCCTGGTGTGTCCTCTCTCTCCTGGTGTGTCCTCTCTTTCCTGGTGTGTTTCCTCTCTCTCCTGGTGTCTCATCTCTCTCCTGGTGTGTCTCCTCTCTCTCCTGGTGTGTCCTATCTCTCCTGGTGTGTCCTCTCTCTCCTGGTGTGTTTCCTCTCTCTCCTGGTGTGTCTCATCTCTCTCCTGGTGTGTCCTCTCTCTCCTGGTGTGTCTCCTCTCTCTCCTGGTGTGTCTCCTCTCTCTCTCCTGGTGTGTCTCCTCTCTCCTGGTGTGTCTCCTCTCTCTCCTGGTGTGTCTCCTCTCTCTCCTGGTGTATCTCCTCTCTCTCCTGGTGTGTCTCTTCTCTCCTCGTGTGTCTCCTCTCTCTCCTGGTGTGTCTCCTCTCTCCTGGTGTGTCTCCTCTCTCTCTCTCCTGGTGTGTCTCATCTCTCTCCTGGTGTGTCTCCTCTCTCTCCTGGTGTGTCTCCTCTCTCCTGGCGTGTCTCCTCTCTCTCCTGGTGTGTCTCCTCTCTCTCCTGGTGTGTCCTCTCTCTCCTGGTGTGTCCTCTCTCTCCTGGTGTGTCTCCTCTCTCCTGGTGTGTCTCCTCTCTCTCCTGGTGTGTCTCCTCTCTCTCCTCGTGTGTCTCCTCTCTCCTCGTGTGTCTCCTCTCTCCTCATGTGTCTCCTCTCTCCTCGTGTGTCTCCTCTCTCTCCTGGTGTGTCTCCTCTCTCTCCTGGTGTGTCTCCTCTCTCCTGGTGTGTCTCCTCTCTCTCTCTCCTGGTGTGTCTCCTCTCTCTCCTGGTGTGTCTCCTCTCTCCTGGTGTGTCTCATCTCTCCTGGTGTGTCTCCTCTCTCTCCTGGTGTGTCGCCTCTCTCCTGGTGTGTCTCCTCTCTCCTGGTGTGTCTCCTCTCTTTCCTGGTGTGTCTCCTCTCTCCTGGTGTGTCTCCTCTCTCTCTCTACTAGTGTGTCTCCTCTCTCCTGGTGTGTCTCCTCTCTCCTGGTGTGTCTCCTCTCTCTCTCTCCTGGTGTGTCTCCTCTCTCTCCTGGTGTGTCTCCTCTCTCCTGGTGTGTCTCCTCTCTCCTCATGTGTCTTCTCTCTCTCTCCTGGTGTGTCTCCTCTCTCTCCTGGTGTCTCCTCTCTCTCCTGGTGTGTCTCCTCTCTCTCCTGGTGTGTCTCCTCTCTCCTGGTGTGTCTCCTCTCTCTCCTGGTGTGTCTCCTCTCTCCTGGTGTGTCTCCTCTCTCTCCTGGTGTCTCCTCTCTCTCCTGGTGTGTCTCCTCTCTCTCCTGGTGTGTCTCCTCTCTCTCCTGGTGTGTCTCCTCTCTCATCGTGTGTCTCATCTCTCCTTGTGTGTCTCCTCTCTCTCAGTGTGTCTCCTCTCTCCTGGTGTGTCTCATCTCTCCTGGTGTGTCTCCTCTCTCTCCTGGTGTGTCGCCTCTCTCCTGGTGTGTCTCCTCTCTCCTGGTGTGTCTCCTCTTTTTCCTGGTGTGTCTCCTCTCTCCTGGTGTGTCTCCTCTCTCTCTCTACTAGTGTGTCTCCTCTCTCCTGGTGTGTCTCCTCTCTCCTGGTGTGTCTCCTCTCTCTCTCTCCTGGTGTGTCTCCTCTCTCTCCTGGTGTGTCTCCTCTCTCCTGGTGTGTCTCCTCTCTCCTTGTGTGTCTCCTCTCTCCTGGTGTGTCTCCTCTCTCCTCGTGTGTCTCCTCTCTCCTGGTGTGTCTCCTCTCTCCTTGTGTGTCTCCTCTCTCTCTCTCCTGGTGTGTCTCCTCTCTCTCCTGGTGTGTCTCCTCTCTCCTCGTGTGTCTCCTCTCTCTCTCCTGGTGTGTCTCCTCGCTCCTGAGAGTGTGTGTGTGTGTGTGTGTGTGTGTGTGTGTGTGTGTGTGTGTGTGTTCATTGCCCCCTATTTTCTCACTTTCCTCAAAAGGCGCATCTAGTTGTGATTGGCTAGCTGCTATTGATGACCTACTAGCTGCACATGCACCAGGGAGTGGACGTTCAAATATGGGCAGAGCATAGCCATTGTGCTGGCACATAACTCCCTTCAATCACCAAGCCCAGTGGTGACTTGGGGTTGCCACACTAGGGCCCTCATTTATCAATGCTGCGTACGCACAGAAATGTGCGTGAACCGCTCATACGATAATTTCTAAGTGTGGTACTCTCAAGAATATGTGGATATCTTGTGTAATTTTTGTAATTGTTTATATCTAATTATTATTATTAGAAGGAATGGTGGTAGACTTCATGTTGCCAGCTGCACGCTAATATAATTAACTAAGTTCACATTTACTGTGAGCAGGAGAATAGGTTATACAGGAAGTGAAGGGCGGAACCTATTAGTTCAGGTGATGCGCCAGGTCTACCTAAGGTGACTGTTTCCGCCCCCTCTTCCCAGAGGAGATTTGGACCAGAACGTGAACAGGTCGTACTGTGTGTTTCAGGGAGGGAATCATGACATCGGCCGCAACATGATTTGCGAAGGTACCCGATAACTTGGGACCCGTAACAAACTTTGGGGGGTCGTCCGAGATCTGTCCTCTACACCATCGTCAGAGGAACAGGTCCAGGGATACCAGAACCACGAGACCGACGTACCAGGGCCACGAGACCGAGGAGACGAGACGTAGCTGCAGCCAGGTGTCAGTTGAAGGGGTGTCCATCGAGTGAGGCCAAGGAGGACCTTACTGTCAACCAGGAAGACATAGACAAGCTGAGTCTGAGTGAAGAAGAGAACTGCATGGACTTTGTGAAGCTACAGCCGCACCACCATAGACAATGAACAATGAACGACCACCAAGGTGAGTCAACCCACAGATAATATCAGAGAGAATGGTTCCTCTGGCAGACCTTCCCTATCTCCAGCTCCGAGAGTTTAACCTCTTCCACCCGTGCGGTTCAGCGGCGGACCGCAAATGACAACACGTCATAAATCAATCTCTCCAGACTGTTTGACAAAAGTATTGTTTTATTTTTCAAACATATTCAAGTATAAACATCAAGTATAAACATCACTGTCTGAAGAAGTCCACCATCATCCCTGTACCCAAAAAATCTACGCCCGCTTGCCTCGACGACTACCGCCCTGTAGCCCTCACCTCCATAGCCATGAAGTGCTTTGAGAAGCTAGTGAAGGGCTACATCTGTTCCTCCCTCCCCATCAACCTGGATCCTCTGCAATTTGCATATCGCCCCAACAGGTCCACGGAGGACGCCATAGCCCATGTGCTGCACACAGCAGCATCACACCTGGACAAGAGGCAGGGGAACTATGTGAGAATGCTGTTCATCGACTACAGCTCAGCATTCAATACCATAGTCCCCTCCAAACTCATAGCCAAGCTCAGGGACCTGGGCTTGAACTATGACCTCTGCCAGTGGGTCTTGGACTTCCTGACGGGCAGACCCCAGGTGGTAAGAGCAGGCAACTGCACCTCCTCATCCATCACGCTCAACATAGGGGCCCCCCAGGGCTGTGTTCTGAGCCCCCTCCTCTACTCCCTGTACACACATGACTGCGTAGCACAGCGGAACAACAACACCATCATCAAATTTGCTGATGACACAGTAGTGGTGGGCCTGATCTCTGCCAACGACGAAAGGGCCTACCTGGAAGAGGTAGAGAACCTGTCACAGTGGTGTCAGGAGAACTGCCTCTCCCTGAACGTCAGCAAAACAAAAGAGATGATTGTGGACTTCAGGAGGTCGGGGGTCAAGGACTACAGCCCCCTCAGCATCGACGGGGCACCGGTTGAGAGAGTGAACAGTTTCAAGTACCTCGGAGCCCACATATCCGAGGATTTGACATGGACCACACACATTGGCGCCTAAGGAAGTTCCAAGTCAGTCAGAAGATCCTTAGGAACTTCTACTCATGTACAATAGAGAGCATCCTGACTGGCAACATCACCTCCTGGTTTGGGAATAGCACTGCACAAGACCGTAGCAGACTACAAAGAGTGACACGTTCAGCCGAACGCACAATTGGAGGGGGGCTTCCCACCCTCCAGAACATTTACAACAAGCGGTGCAAGGGGAAGGCTAAGATAATTATTAAGGACTCGAGCCACCCGAACAACTGCCTCTTTGAACTGCTGCGGTCAGGCAAGCGATACCAGAGTCTTAAGGCGAGCACAGAAAGACTCAGAAGAAGCTTCTATCCCCAGGCCATCAGGCTGCTAAACGAACAATAAACACTATGCAACAACCATCAAATGCACACAGCACACACACCCACATGCACACACTCACTTAAACAAACAACACACTGCAGCACCCACTCCACACTTTAGATCACACAAACACACTTTATATTTATTGATAAAGGATTTGCACTACAACTCGTACACCTACTGTAAATTGTACCTAAATTGCACCTCATCCTATTTCTGCCTTGCACTATATAGTATTGTATATTAGTACACTACACAGTATTGTATATTATATGGTAACTCAGTTACGTCTACTCTGCATCGAACATTGTACATATGTCTATACTGAACACTGTGACCTTGTTTTTTTACTTCTAATTTACATGCTATACTATGTTATTTTATTTCATACTTATCTTGTCTTGCACAGTCTCTGGAGCGTAACAGTAAGAAGCATTTTGTATAAAAGTATTCTGTACTTCTGTATGACAACTATTAAAGAAACTTGAAGCATGTCACAACAGCATTTATAATGTATATTATCATCAATATGTTAGTTTACCAATAGGTTAAAGTGTTATTAGATAGATTTTCATTTTAGTTTTGGTGTTGAATAGTTTGCGAATGTCGACCATTTTGGAAAATTTGAATGTCGGGAATTGTAGTTTTTTTGTGGCCAGGAGGGCACCCAGGGCTTTTGATGAGCGTTGGAATTTTTCCGAACAACACTTACCAAAAGCCTCTATGGGGTTTCAAGCACATTACTTCTGTATGCATTTTTTTAATATCTCTTATTATTTGGGATAATAAACCACAACACACGTTATTGACATATATTGAAGCGCAGTAAGTTTCTCTTCCCTATGTGTAGCATGTAGCAACAATTAGATTTGAATTTTTTTTCAAAACGGTTGCACCCTGATAAAAATAAAAAAGCTACTGTACATACAGTAGATTTCATTATCTGTTCTTATGCACGCCTGGTGATACTAAATCCAAATTGAACTTGGGCATTTGAAATATAAGATTTGGCACAATCCATAAATGTGCGAATTGGCTATAATAAGGTAATTTATAAGCCTGCTATTCTATATTCTATAATAATATTTAAAATTGCATTGGTCCGGATGGGATAATTCAGTACTGTATCTACAAGACCTTCTGTTTAATCATCTTCCCTTTATTCATTTCCTTTGTACCCATGATCTCAAGAAGGTACTGAACGGGATCAGTGGTAGTTTTTCATGTCTGGTCATTATTAGCATGGTGTTATTCACTCTCAAAGATGCAAAGAAAAATCATAATTCATATTCTCCTTTGTTTCATCACAATTTAAGCAAGCCTAGTAATAGACACAATATTTCTGACACTGGGAATACATTCACTGAGGTCCATAGATGTCCCTAGATACCAAGAATATGGAAATGGGCCTTGTAGAAGGTATGTATTGTAAGCAGATTTTAAGAAAATAGGGCTCTGGGCTTAAGAGGTTAAGGAGATGCTCATAAACAAATATGAAATGACTGTCCCCGAACTCAAGGGCTTCCTCAGATCACACCTTGGTGAGAAAGCAACTACCGAGATGTTCCAAGAGTTAATGTGCACCAGGCAACTTGAACAAGAGCCACCGCAGCAGTTTCTATACCGCATGATTGGATTGAAACAGAAACTCCTTTATCAGTCAAGACAGACCAACACAGACATTTCTTATGATCCCAGGACCATCCAAGAGGTCTTCCTCCACACTATCTACCAGGGCCTTGGAGTGAAACATGCTGATCTCCGACAGAGACTGAGACCCCTCACCGTAAACAACCAAGTCACTGATGAGGAAATCCTCAGCCAAGTAATGAAGATAATAAGCGACGAGAATGAACACCACCGCAGACTCGGCCAACTCCCCCGCCCAAAGACAACACACGCACACAGCGCTAAGGTGGAAACCGGAGAATGTCAAAGTGATGACAAGCAAAGGGGCACTGCATCCGACCACAGACACTTCCAGACCATACAGCAGCTCAGTATCCAGGTGGAAACTCTGACTCACATGATGGCCAATTTGATTGAGCAGCAAGTAGCGAATGCCCAGATGCCACACCCACCGCCAGCTTGAGTACCTCCCCTCCTGTCCCGTCCTCCCTCCCAGCCACCGCCCAACCAATTTTCTCAACCTGCGCTAAATCAACCCACCCCCCAAGTAAATCAAAGGACAGCAATTTGCCCGACATGTACAGAACAGAACCTATAAGAATTTTATCACTGCTTTGCCTGTGGAGAAGTAGGACACCGATCAGTACATTGCTTAAAGCAGCCTAAGTTTCAGGGAAACGAGTTTCGGTCTCTGCCGAGGGACGGCCAGAGACCGGTGCACAGCTTCAGTGCCCACCACCAAGACCTATCCCTGAGCAGCGACCAAAACAAGCCCAGTATAACCGACAAAAGAGTCACACCCCCGTCTGCCCTCTGGAATGCCAAATACCACTAGTTGGAAAGAGAAGCCTGTTTAAATGTTTGATCAGTGGCTATCTGGAATTATACAATGGTATGCAAATTTCTCGATTTTGATTGGCTGAAACAGTCAAGTTAAACGTGGTTATTTGTCATAACCCCCGCTTGTGGTCCCAGAACCCGCCCACAACCGAATTACAATCACTCCGCCGTTCGTGGTATTAGAAATGAAGGCAAGAAGGCAAGAAAAACGATTGTCACGGCGAATGTGTTAGTTTCTTACACAATGTTGGATTATGTAGGGCAGAACGGGGGACGTTGTCACACGGGTAGGTTGTCACATTCATTATATTTCACCACCAGAGGATTTTGTCTCCCATACTTTGGTATTTAAATGTCCAGAATTGGGGTCAGAGTTCACCTACATTGTCATATTTGGAGTAAAACAGCTGAATTTGAGGTGATAGGACTTTTTGTGTTTTTCATGTCCATTTGTAAATATTCCGCTCCTCAGTATTTTTCTTCTAGGCTTTTACACAATTGGTTTATAATGAAACAATTATTACCCTTAAAAAGTGTGAAGGGATAGCTAAAGTTTAGATTGTTGTTAGCTAGCTAACTAGTTGTTAGATGGCTGTTAGCCTTGATGCTATCAAGACATTCCAGTTGGGGTTGGTCGTCACATTTTATTTGGGGTTGGTTGTCACATGTTACAACTATGAATTGAAAATGGGGGACCCTGATGTAAACAAGACAAACGCCTTTCTCTGGTCTGCATCCCCTTAACAATTGTGTTGAGCCGGGCGGCTACGTGGTGCAGTGGGCAAGGCGCTCACCACGAATACTGGAGACTGGGCTCGAACAGGTTCGCCTCCCTGTTCGAGCCCAGCGCTCCACATTGCTTTCAGTTTAGCTGGTCGTCCGCACTAATACACATTGGCAGTATTAGGGGGAGGGAAACTGATGGGTTGGGATCTGGCGTTGGGGAGACAGCGACTTGATAGATTTAGTTCATTGATGATGCCTGGTAATATCTGATATCTGTGCTTAGGCTGCACACTGCTCTCTGTGTCTCTCTCCCCCTGCATGTGGCGTGACCTGATGACCTCTGGCTAGAGGTTCCTTCTACACAGGGCCCCGTGCACACACATGCAAAATCATGTAGCAGAACATGCAAAATCCTAGTTCCCTTGGCACTCTCTCTCTCTGGCACATCAGAGCACTCAAAGATAATTGATAGGTTTTTCAGTTATACATGCAAAATCATGTCCCTCCCTTTCAGCACACACACACACACAAGCACACAAACACCCATACATACACACACAGAGACATACACACACACCCCCCTCCCCTTTCTCAAGAGTGTATAAAGTGACATGTAATATGGACATTCTGCCTCTTTTGTCTACTGGTGATGTGCCCGCGCGGGGTGACTGACTGTCTTCTTCTCTAATGAATAAAAGCTCAGTTTGAGAAATACTCTGTCTCCGCTTCGTCTTTCGGCCGACTGGTCCACAACTAAATCAATTAAGAACTCACGACCAGGGATAGGCTAATCCCTAACAAATGGAGGTTCCGGAGTGAGAATTGATGTGGGCCAGCCGCAACCAAGGACGGAACGGGGAATGGCGACGCGGAGGAGGAGGAGACGGTGCAGATGATCCAGCAGTCACTACCAGCTGTCTGCAGCGCGTCTGACCCAGGGGTGAGATACCAGCAGCCCCTCAGACGTCCGTGACCAGACCACCAGACGACCGGATGACAGGCAGGAGGAGACGAAGGACAGACGGGCCAGGATGAGAGGCGACCGGAGGAGATGGCAGCTGTGCGAGAGGCCGGAGAGGAACACCGCAGCCAGGCACCGCTGGCACCGCAGATCAATCACCGCTGATCGTCGTCTACGACACGCAGTTCATCCACAACTAGAACGGGGGAAGCGGCCGCAGGGGAGACACTGAGCTGAGTTGGAGTGATGGTGGGCCGGCCGGCGAGAGGTGGAGAGGACAGTCTGAGACACTGGGAAGGCAGCGGACCGGAGGAGGCACGTTTGTCTAGGGGACCGCACCCTGGAACGGGGACCAACCTCAGGAGGTCAGCCCTTGCCCTCCAGAAGACGGGGCCGACCCAGGTGGGCGGTGCACTGTGACAGAGGGAAGGTAGCGCCCTGATGGACGTTGTGTGTGCCTGAGTAAGGGGGGTCCAACGGGGTTACTGTATCTTCTGTTAGGTTGCCAGAATCTGTGTTTCTCTCTTTCTTCTCTCTCTCTCTCCCGCTTTCTCCCCTCCCTCTATCTCTCTCTCTGCTCTCCTGATGTTGATTATCCCGTCTGGTATTGGATGTGATGCATGTAATGAGGTGACAATCGACGGATACAGATCAATGAACTGTGTGTTGACGTTTTATTTAACGTCAAAAGGGGGAATTGATTGATTTAGTTCATTGATGATGCCTGGTAATATCTGATATCTGTGCTTAGGCTGCACACTGCTCTCTGTGTCTCTCTCCCCCTGCATGTGGCGTGACCTGATGACCTCTGGCTAGAGGTTCCTTCTACACAGGGCCCCGTGCACACACATGCAAAATCATGTAGCAGAACATGCAAAATCCTAGTTCCCTTGGCACTCTCTCTCTCTGGCACATCAGAGCACTCAAAGATAATTGATAGGTTTTTCAGTTATACATGCAAAATCATGTCCCTCCCTTTCAGCACACACACACACACACACACACACACACACACACACACACACACAAGCACACACCACACAAACACCCATACATACACACACACCCCCCTCCCCTTTCTCAAGAGTGTATAAAGTGACATGTAATATGGACATTCTGCCTCTTTTGTCTACTGGTGATGTGCCCGCGCGGGGTGACTGACTGTCTTCTTCTCTAATGAATAAAAGCTCCGTTTGAGAAATACTCTGTCTCCGCTTCGTCTTTCGGCCGACTGGTCCACAACTAAATCAATTAAGAACTCACGACCAGGGATAGGCTAATCCCTAACAGACTCCTACAGGTCGGTTGGTGCGCCTGTGCAGTAGAATCAGGAATCGACAGGGGCGGGGCCCCTCCAAAGCCCAGACCCCTGACACTGAAAGATCGAGCCCCGCAGGTGGAAAGATGCGACTGCTGTTACCTCGAGTATCGGAGGGGACTCGTGCTATGTATGACTTAGTCCACATTGCAGCCGGCTTGTGGGAGGCATGAAACAGCGTTCAAAGACAGGGGAGGGTTGAATTGGATGATACGAAAAAATTGGGATGGGAGAAAAATAGAAAATGAGAGAAAAAGTGGATCAAAAAACAATTGTGTTGAGCCGTACTGTATTGTACCCATTCTGCAATCTGTTAAATAAAGTTTTCATTAATTCATTCATTCATTCATTCATTCATTCATTCATTCATTCATTCATTCATTCATTCATTCATTCATTCATGTTGTGTAGGCTATTATTGTTAGGCCGATTTATTGTGTTCTTATTTTGTTATATAGGATGGCCTAAAGATGTGTTTCCTGTTTATGTTCATGTTAACACTTTGAGCGCCACGCCGGGTTTTCCTTTTTACCGGCTGAATGCCACCATCGGCGCCAATGTTAAGGTTAATATCGCCTAATCTATGTTTTAAATTATGGCTATGTGTCTAATCTGCCCATCGCCTTATCAAAGACTATTTTCCAGTCAGTGCTGTCAAGGCAGATTGTTTTTTTATCGCGGCATTTCCGTTTCAGAGCATTTAGAAAAGCACCCGTTTTCAGATAAAAAACAGCCCATTCTGGAGCATTCTATGAAAATCGCCTTTTACTGGAATATTCCACAACGTTGATATTCGTCTGCCTTTTTATGAATCGTTTTCAAATAAACGCTAGATGATCAATATTATACGTGCACGCAAGCACATTCGAGCCGCGCACGGATAATCGCCCCGTTGATTTCCTCTCGGACTTTTACAGTGAAACCGAAAGCGGACATTTCACAAAACAGCTTATAACTTCATCAAACTTACTCTGATTATCCTAACACTGATAACATAGAGTCCTTACCTGACATCAGATGGTATCCAACTGGTATATTCCAATTCCTGATCACCATTCGAAAAAATCGATAAGTGTAGGGATCCAACGCGATACAGTAGAACTCCATGATCAACGGGGATCTGAGGTTCCAGAATGAACTGTGGTAACCCCGGCTGGATCAGTGGACTGGAAAATGTGGAGTACCGGATTTTTTTCCCCATTCATTTTCATTGAGTCCATTCCAAAATCACTTATGTCATCTGGGAGACGACAGGGGGCGCTTTTTTCCACAATGATCGCCGGCGCCGCTCGGCTATACTCGGGTAGGCTCGGGTGATGCAATATGATTTCAGATCGCTAAAAAAATAAAATAAAAAAATTCAGAGAAATCTCGTGAGTGGCTTTCAACCACCTATAAAAAAACACGAGATATCTCGTGAGTGGCACGGAAAGTGTTAAGATGCATTAAGTTATGTATTTGTCAACTTGTCAATGCTATTAAATAGGGATGCCCCGATCACGTTTTTTGCCACAGATACCGATCGTCGTGAGCCATATCGGCCGATACCGATCCGATACCGATCGTTTTTGATAAAAAAAGAATTTAAAATTATTTTATATAATTTATTTTTTATAAAATATATATATTATATAATTAGACTTGTACTTGTATTATCTGCGAGACATTGCCACCACGCAACAAGCTCCACTGTCTGTGTGTACTCGAGTAGCCTCCAGCTACGGCCAGGATTCTCCGGAGCTGCAGCTGGACCTATACTCGAGTAGCCTCGAGCTATGGCCAGGATTCTCCTGCGCTGCAGCTGGACCCTATTGGTATAACGTTACTGTGCTTTGGTCATATCACATTCAACATGCCCTCAGCTCGAATACGCGTCGAATCAGTGTTATAAGACATTGATATCAGGAGCTATCTGTAGCTACTGCTAGCCGGATATATAACGTTAATATTCGGATATATAACGTTAATATTTAGTATATTTTAGTTCAATGGGACATTTCGTTTTGAACAGTGAACTAACTTGCGCTAACGTGAGCTAACAGAGGTATCATACACGTCTCTACTAGACTATTGCTGGAGCATTTGTTGATATCAGGAGCTATCAGTAACTAGCCGGCTAGATACCGTTCGGTTAGACCAGGGGTCAGCAACCTTTACTATCAAAAGAGCCACTTTTCCCCCATCCCACAAAATAAAATGCTCAGGGAGCCGCACAACCTATTTACCCTTAAAATGAAGATAACGCAGTGTATAACGTTTTATATATCCCCAAGCATACCCCACATTTAGCATAAAATGCCTGACAATTGCATACCCAAAGTAATTTGCGATTTATTATACTTTATACTTATAGCACACAGTTTGTTGCATTAATGGGATTATAAAGCAACAAAAAGATTTTTTTTTACTTTTTAATTGCTGTTTTTACCTGTTTTTACCAAAGGAAAACCTCAAACTCTTATGAAGAGGAGAAAAAATACTGGCTGTGTAGACCTATTTTTTAATAAAACACAGAAAAGGAGAAAAAACACTGGCATCTGTAGACCTACTTTGAAATAAAACCCTGAACTATGCAGCTCTATTAGAGTCCTTCTCTTATTTGTGGAAAATCTATAAAATAAAAATTTTTCATTGTTCGCAAATTTCGCACCACATATCAGGCATACAGGTAAGCATTTTGTTGACTAAATATCTTAGTTGATGAAATATTTTTTTATTTCAGTGTCACAGTATGACATCGATCTCAAAAAAAAAAAAAAAATTGCCAGGGAGCCGCAGCTGATTGGCTAAAGAGCCGCATGCGGCCTCGAGGCCGCAGGTTGCCGAACCCTGGGTTAGACAATGCCTCATCATGTATTAAACTAAAAGTGAATAGTTGACTGAATCATTTTGTAACGGTAGCTAACGTTAGCTCAGGGAGACGCCGTCCTCCCGTCCCACTAGACTAGACTAGACCCGTGTTTACATGCGTGCGGGAGGGGCTGGAGGGAGGAGCAGACGCCACACCACCCGGTGTCTGAGACAGAACTCAGCGAGTGAGATCGGTTTTGACGATCGGCGAAAATAAAGCATTATCACCGATCACAGATCGCATATTTATACTGATTATCGGCCGATAACGATCGGTGGCCGATCGATCGGGGCATCCAATTTAGTTCTGCCTTCTTGTCTTCTTTTTAAGATGTTCCCATTAAAACACATGGTGACAACCAACCCCATAGTGTGTGACAACCATCCCCATGATGGGGTTGGTTGTCACAATGTGTCAGAGTGTCTTTGATAGGTGATTAACTCTTTGTTACAATACGTTGGAAAATGAGAGGGATACACATTTCAAGCCAACATCTTAAGCTTCAATTTAATGTAGGAATGACTATTGAAAGATGTTTTGATTATGAGCAATTCACACTAGAGTAAAAAGTGTGACAACGTCCCCCATTCTCCCCTAATTGGTGGGTGAGTCATTGTGGAACAAAATAAATATCGTGCAAAGTCTGGCGTTAGATGCCATTCGTCAATAGGACATGCATTTCAGTGTTAAGACATTAAGACAATGAATCAATCAAACCAATAACACAAGCTCACACGGAGGTGCGTGTGTGAATATATATTCACAGTAGCCAATCGATAGTAGACAGTAGTGATCGATTTTTGGAATGGCGATCAGGAATTGGAATGATCTTTTTGGAGAACATCTGATCTGAGGTAAGGAATCTATTTTACCAGTCTTGGGATAATCAGAGTTGTATTTGCTGAGATCTGAGCGTTTGCCCTATGTGTGTGTGTGTGTGTGTGCGCGATCGCTGATGAGGAACTAAGATAATCGATTTTCAGCTCGTGGCCCCAGCGTGCATACGTACACATATCGATAATCTAGCGTTTATTTGAAAACGATTCATAAATAGGCAGAAAAATTACAACGTTTTTGTGTATTCTAGAATATTCCAGTAAACGTCTTTTATCATGGAATCTTTTTATTTTCCTTGAAAACGAGGGCTTTTCAAAATGCTATAAAACTAAAATGAACCGATAAAAAAAACAATCCGCTTCGACAATGTTGACTGGAAAACGAGTCATTGATAAGCGACGGGCAGATTAGACACATAGCCATAATTGAAAACATAGATTAGGCGTTATTAACGCTAACATTGAAGTGGATGGTGGGCATTCAACCGGTAAATCAAGGTTAAGCTTGGGCTCTGAACCATTTAATCCCAATTTTTTTCTTGCAATGTAAGTGCTTGCATTTAGTTCCTTAGACCTCCCTAACAGATGATCTGTATTTATTTTTTTATTTTATGATGGTTAAGTTGGTGAAAATGTTAGTTTTATGCTTGGTCTCTCTGGGGATTCCCGTCTCCTTCCTATGGGAGGGTGGTGGGATGTAAAAATGTGAAATTTTTTTACCCCCGGCTGTGTAGACTGGGATACATACTGTTGGTGCTTCCTTCTTTTCTACTAAAAAGAGTTGGAGTTAGGAAGTGTCACACCCCTCTTGTCGTTCCCCATGGCGCCTTGGAGATTCAATGACAGGTCTAAATAGCCTGTTCATTGATGTGGGTGTGTCCCGACGCACGTATAGTGCCAGCTCGGGGTGTTCTGTAAACAGGCGACTGACTGGCACGCCTTGGTTGCTTGAGGTTAAAACGGCGTTTTTATAAAGCAACTGGGATGGAGGTTTTTCCTCTTCCGACGACCAAATCCAACGACCTGGTTTTTGTCATCGACGGATTCTCGTTCATGTTTGGGGGATGATGACGGAATGGATCTGAACATATGTAGAGGGGTCTCACGCCCTGGGGGTGGGCCACCGGGCGCGGTTCGCCCGAACGTCTGGGTGGCGCCTTCTTTTCATGTTTAAGATCAACACGCATATCTGCCCCTTCTCCTGGAGTAGGCATGTCGGCGTGGTTAGGGCACAGGACTGGTTCTGGTCACGCTGGTCCGGATCAGTTGAACTCGTTGTCCGCCGGGGATGCAGATCTGCTGTTCTGGTACCCTGAGGGACTTGGGCTTTTTTCAGGGGGAAAAATGCCAGGTTGGTCTGGGTGTCACAGGGTTAAGCACTATGGAGACCCTGGTTGGGTACGTTTTTTACTCAGCACTGTCGTAATGGCTTACGGCCATGCCAACCTGTACACGCTCGATCTCGTCAGATCTCGGCCGCTACACAGGTTGGTCCTGGTTAGTACTTGGTTGGGAGACCGCCTGGGAATACCAAGTACGGTGTGCTTAGGGGCTGGTTCTCCATTATTTTTCGCTCCTCTCTCACGCATGGCGAAGAGGGGCCTGTTGGGGTGGTCTTTGACCTCCTCTGGTGACCCTGTGCTTCCCGTATCGCCGGGCCCGGTCCGAAGTAATGTTTCGTCGACCCGTAGGCCTGGGTTAACCCTTTTTTGAAAAACTGAAACACTTGTACTGCGGTATAGCCGGTGTATACCCGCAGGTGTGTTTTGGAGTTTTTTCTTGAGGGGTTATAGGAACGACCATCGCTTCGGGTAACACCAAGGTGGTTGATTCCCTGGTGTGTTGGAGCAGTGTCAACTCCCGGGTTCACCGTTTGAGGGTGCCCCTGCACGTTCATGACGTCTGCCAATCGTGTCAGCCTTCTCTGCCTTTTTTTTAAATGGAGGCTTGGTCATGCAACACCGCCAGCTTCCGCCCCTTCCGCCGGGGCGGCTGTGTTCAGCTGTCCCCTCTGGCGCCTGTCTCGTCCGCAGTCTCCAGGCTAGGGTTAATAGCCTGCTGCCTGCTTCCGTTGGTTAACCTTTTTTGTGTGCTTACGGCCATGCTGACTGCCTGTTCTGCAGGGTCAGTGTGCCAGGCGGTGTACTATTGGGGGGACAGGGCCCGCTCGGCTGAGGGGCCTTTGTCCGAATACGCTGGCGATGTGGGGGGCGGGGTCACTAAGTGCCCACCTGGTGGGGTCTTGATGCTGGCATCATGGACTTCTCCGGGCCCCCGTTCCAGGGGGTCCAGTCCCTTTGGTGGGTCTGGGTCTTCCTTCGTGCTCCGCTGCTACGGCCTTGCCACAGGGTTGGGTTTGCCCTTGACCCCGTGATTCTGGGGGCAGTAACGAGGTTGTTTCCTCCGTTCGTTCCCGGGTGGCATGCGGGTTGTGCGTGTGTGTAGTCGTGGGGTCAAGCCACGGCTGCTCACTCTGTGCGTTGAGTTGCTTGAGTGCCTCTTCGCACGGTCGGGTCCGTCGCCCTCCCGTGAAGCCCCCAATAGGGGGGTGCCCTCCATTAGGGTGGGTCGGGGGTGCTCGGCCCTCCCTGTTCCGATGGTTGTGGGGGGCTTTCAGCGGGGTGTATTTGTCGGCCGATGGCTCTCGCTCGGCCTCCCTTGTGCAGAAAGTGACGCCGAGCGAGAGCTATACGTTACAGAACGTTAGGTTATGACTATAACCAAGTTCTGTTAGTATAGCGACGCTCGGCGTCCGACGCCGCTGCAGCCCTTGATCTCGCCTTGTGGTGAAAGCTTGGGAAGGAGGCGAGTGGGTGGCCCCACCCCTGCTTATATGGGTAAGCTGATAGGGGTGTGGTCAGACAAATATTGGGATTAAAGGTACATTGTGGTCTTTATTCAGTGCGTGTGCATGTGTGCGAGGACAGTGCAGAAAGTGACGGCGAGCGTCGCTATACTAACAGAACTTGGTTATAGTCATAACCTAACGATATTTCACTGTGCATGAAAACTTTTGTAGCACTCAATGTGGAGAGGTACACCACACTTCTCGCAACCATGCACATTGCACAGTGCGTCTGTTGCACCATTTGCATCTTTGGTAACGGTTTCCGGTGTTTACTGGCCAATGATTCATCCCATCACCTCTTGCAGCATCAAGAAGCAAGTTCAAATATCTTCTGCCAGGGCCAAGAGGTGGTTTTCCGTATCTCATTAGGAGACCCATGGACACCGATCACTGGAAAGCCAGGAGGTCATGTTCACCACCAACCACATCTTTGTGGAACAGCCAACTGTTGACCAGGGCACTGTGCAGGGTCCACGACCAGATTGGCCACCACTATTTCTTTGACCTTATAGAAACATCTTGATCATGCAGATCAACGCCACCCATGTTTTCATTGTATCGGAGGATGCACTCGGGCTGTTTCACCATAACTTTTGCTCTCTTATCTCTCCTCCACCTGCTCACTTGCCCCTCAGAATATGTTTTGAGAGCATTGGTTGCCATAGTCACAACACTATTGTCCTTCCATCGCACCAGTAGCTTCTCTCCCTCTGTGAGGACCTCGGTGCTTCCACAAGGCATTTTTCCAAATGCCTTCATATCTGTGAAAGGGACATCATGCAGACGACACTGCCTGACAGTGCCAAGGGATCCATACCCTCGTTTTGTCATTTCATCAAGGAGGCTGAATGAGGTGAAAAGGTTGTCATGAACAAAGGTGGAACCTGGAGGAACTTCGGCTTGTTCAGCTAGACCAAGAACTACACTTGGGCCCTGTCCTACGCCAGTCCCAGGCGCGTCTATATTTATCACAGCCGAAGAGTGCAAGAGCGCTTCCGCATTTTGCCCTGATTGGCCCCGGTAACGCCCTCCAAATGATAACGTTATTTCCCTGTACATTGCAACGTTAACACAACGCAGCTGTCAACTGTACTTTACATATTATCCAAACGAGGACCACATAACGCCATAACACGCCATAATGTTATTTCCCTGTACATTGTAACGTTAACACAACGCAGCTGTCAACTGTACTTTACATATTATGGAATACATGTATATTATCGCGATGCGATTCACTCGCAAGCCATAACGTTATTCGGGCATTCATAAAATTGATTGAATGAAATTGATTGAATGAAAATGTTATTAACAGATTGCAGAATGGGTACAATACAGTACGGCTCAATACACACAATTGTTAAGGGGATGCAGACCAGAGAAAGACTTTCATCTTGTTTACATCAGGGTCCCCCATTTTCAATTCATCAGGACATATATGACATACAGATAAACTGACAGACCTAATTACAACCTTTATTTAATGGTTAATATTCGCGGCGGCTGGCGTGGCTGAATAACAGTAGCAGTGATCGCCTGCTGCGTCCACCGCATATATATACCGTATTAGTATATAGCAATAGCAATATATAGCAATAGCAATTAATGTGATTGACCAGCGTTAATGTGTGCTAATATGGCGTGTTAATATGTGACCAGCGTTAATATGAACCAAAGGCTGCGGCTTTAATATGGCATATGACGCGTTCTGGCATCTGTGATTAATGGGGTCTGAACCGCGTCAAAGGCTTTGGCGTGTTAATATGTGATTGACCAGCGTTAATATGAACCAAAGGCTGCGGCTTTAATATGGCATATGGCGCGTTCTGGCATCTGTGATTAATGGGGGTCCGCGTCGAACCAAGCGGCGACCTCATGCGCATGCGCGGCGAGCACCTGGGCGGCGGAAAAGGAAATGCGCATTACCGTTCTGGCGTATGGCGAAGAATGCGGAAGCGATCTTGCACTCTTCGGCTGTGATAAATATAGACGCGTCCCAGGCAGACAGGTGTTTGCTCCACAGTAGGGATCCATGTGAAACATGTATCCTCTCGGGGAAGCAAGGCTCCACAATTTATATCCGAACCGAATCGGTTTGCCCCTGATAAATTGCTTGCAACCATGCCTGCCATAATAAGGTATCATGCTTTCGTCAACTAATTCTGATTCTGAGAACGGCATCATTTTGTAGGACTTGTTCAGTGCATCAAAGATGGGCCGCACTTTGAAGAACCTGTGACCTTTGAGTTATCCACTGCAAACAGCACCTGGGGGGTCATTTTCAAAGAGGATGTCCAAAACATCTGCAAGTGTTAACCTGTGTGGAAAAAAACGTGGATGAATAAGAGAAATTGTCAAAATCGCCCATTTCTGACTATGTTTTATCCCAATGGTCACTTTTGTGACCATGGTTACATTTCCACCTCTTGAGGTTAAAATATGCATGCAAGCATATAATTGTCATTACATATCAGTAGAAGACCCTTTAATAAGTATATATACAACATACTATAGTTTAATCTGTCAAGTAAGATGTTGTACTTACTTCTTTTTGTGGGGTGTTCTAGCAGCCATTTCAAGCTGCATGAACAAACAGGAAGTATACTGGCCTGGTCATGTGATGATTCAAGCTAGTCACATGATGAAAGTAGACAACATGTTGTTTCTTGTGAAAGTTTATTTTTTTATCCAGAGCAAACTACCATGCTTCTAGAGCTTCTAGAAGTAAAAATAGAAAAGTATCACAAATGTGACCATTGGGATTAAATGGGTTCCGCCTTGTTGTTAAGAACTTCATTCTTAGATGCTTCTATAGAAAGTAGGTTAAAAAAAATTAAAAAAATGTCTTTGCCCTATAGGAGGCAAATATATATATATATTTTTAACCGACTTTCTATAGAAGCAGCTGGGAGGTGCGCTGTTTTAAGTGAGCGTGGGTTATTGAATTGATTGATTGATTGATTGCACATTTTATTAATGTCCGCATTGTTTCAAACTGGTTAGGCTTAGGCCCTCTTTCGAAGTCGCCATATTTCGAAGTCGTTTATGCTTTGAGTTTATCTTTAGAGCAGGGCGATAGACCACCAGCTTCGAAAGAGGGCCTAAGCCTAACCAGTTTGAAACAAGGCGGACATTAATAAAATTTGCAATCAATCAATCAATTCAATAACCCACGCTCACTTAAAACAGCGCACCTCCCAGCTGCTTCTATAGAAAGTAGGTTAAAAATAATTGCCTCCTATAGGGCAAAGAAAACTTTTTTTTAACCTACTTTCTATAGAAGCATCAAGAATGAAGTTCTTAACAGTTCTTAACCAGTTCGAAACAAGGCGGACATTAATAAAATGTTCAATCATTCAATCAATCAAACCAATAATACACTGTCACTTCATTCTTAGATGCTTCTATAGAAAGTAGGTAAAAAAAAGAAGCTGGAGAAGTTGGATGTGTTAGTGAGAACAGTTGGATGTGTTAGTGAGAACAGTTGGATGTGTTAGTGAGAACAGTTGGATGTGTTAGTGAGAGACAGTTGGATGTGTTAGTGAGAGACAGTTGGATGCAGGGCCGCGGGAAGTCCGCGGGAAGTGGGGGTGCTGAGATATTGATCGTTTTTGATTAAAAAAAATTATATAATTTTTTTTTAAATAAAATATATATATTATATAATTATACTTGTAGTTGTATTGTCTGCGAGACATCGCCACCACGCAAAAAGTCAAAATGCTCGCTATCTGCAAACAGCTCCACTGTCTGTGTGTATACTCTGCTTTGGTCAAATCAGATTCACATTCAGCGTGCGTGGGGCCTGAGAGTGCTGGGGCTGACGTTCTGCAGATGGATACTGAGTCAGAGGCTAGAGCGATAGTTCAACAGGGTCTGAAACGTGAAACGTGTTATGACTTATGAGGGGGTGCTAAGATAAGTGATATAATAATAACGTCATAGGTTTACCACTCTGGTAAACCAACACTCTCGTTCACTAGAGACCGCGCTCTCACGCTCAGCTCTGCGGAGCGTGCGAGACAAACATGTAATCGTTTTGATGCACACATCACAGCCCAGCTTACCCCACCTGTTGCGCGGCGCCCTCCCTCTGCAATTCGTTCCCCGCATACATGATCGCCGACATGCAAAAGGTCTTCGACCACCCTCCCGGGGGCTCGGATAGTTCTGCTGGCTTGTTCACGCCAGGGAAACCGCAGATATATATTCCTTTACTGCGAATTCAGCGTCCCAAAACTTCCAGGCTGAGTATATTTTTTTTACCAACGGATTTCCAGTTCTGCGTTGACGCTTCCAGGCCGCGTCTATTCGAATCCCAACCGGTTCATGCGTCGGCTACACGCTGTTAACAACACTGCATTATCGAGACAGCGCCCCTATGATGATCTGGCAATGCATTCCAAGAGTAGGGTAAATCTGCAGTGCCACTCCGCTCTGTGACATTGAGTAGCCTCGGTTACAATGGAATAAATAAAGCCAAAACAACCTTGCAGTTGCAGTTACACTCCCTGCCAGCAGGGGGTGCTGCAGCCCCTGCCGCACCCCTAGTTCCCGCGTCCTTGGTTGGATGTGTTAGTGAGAGACAGTTGCACTTCCGAGCTGCTTCCACACGGAGGCAACTTCCCTTTTTTTTCTTTGGAACTACTTTTTCTGCGGATGGTTGTCAATACATTTTCAATTAATGTGTTTATTGTATAGCAATAAGGTTGGATGAAATCGGGCATTGTATAAAAGCATTACATCACACGACAGAGTGTGTTATAGAAATTAGATCACGCCTATGGGGGTCTAACGACCCTCGGCTGCACCTCGGGCCTAACAACCACCCATAGGCGTGATCTAATTTCTATAACCCACTCTGTCTCATGATGTAATGCTTAAACAGTCCTATTTGACAAAGTGAGCATAATAGATAGAATATGGGCTAACGCTCACATTCCCAACTATACCATGAGACCACTACAGGAGCTTCTCGAAGAGAAACTCGACGTATATGCAGTAAATGGCCACGCCATCCCCTACGATGGGTGGGTTGAACTAACTGTGAATCTTACCGGCAAAGATGACCCCAATCTCACCATACAAACCCCCTTCCTGGTCAGCCAACTGACAATACCCCAGCCTTTATTAGGAGCCAACGTCCTAGAAGAGATCATTAATAGGGATGCACCGAAATTTCGGCACCGAAAGTTTTCGGCCGAAAATGGCAAAAAATGACCTTTCGGCTTTTGGCCGAAAGAGTTTTTTCACGAAAATATATTACCGAAACAGAAACAACCTAACAACCTTGTGTTATGGTTTGACACCGACCCCAAACGCAACGACACAAGAGAGTAGGATTCAGAGTTGCCAAAAACAAGGGCTTGTTTATTAAGACTAAATAAACAGCACAGACTTGGAAGAGTTCAAACAAAGACTGGAATACAAGCAAGGATGAATGTTGCTGCTCTGCAGCTTCTCCCGGGATGGTAGTCAGGGGAAGCAGACGCTGACGTCAGAGCCGCTCTGCAGACTTCTCTCGGCAGAATCTCCGAGGTGGTTGCGGGACCGAGAGAGAGAGAGAGGGAGCGATTTAACTCAGAGTGCAGGTGGAACAGAGCAGGTGAACAGGAGAGGTGACTTGTACCCGAAAACAGAGTTTATCCAAGTGACTGAATCTTCGGTGTAAATACACACTGTGAGTAACGTTCAAAACACAATCCCAAGTGATAGATATCTTCGGTGCCAAAATAAACACTGTGAGCGAAGTCCCAAAAATACAAATCCAATGTGATAATATCTTCGGTGTGTAAACACACAGTGGGAGATGTTAGGCCAAAATATTATCCCAATGAAACAATCCAAAAAAGGCTAAACGCTGGGTGAGTGACTGTCTGATAAAAAGCTGGAAATCTTCAGTGTTAAATAAACACACGAAAAACGGAATTGGATCAAAGACAGTCATAAAAAACTCACCCAGGCGTTGTGCGTAAAGAGCGTTGGAACAGAATGGAGCGAGCGCGTCGCCTCGGGGAAAGGGTGTCCAAGAGGAATGTTTCTTGAATATCCTGGAGGCAAAGCACAGGGAAACAACAGCAGGCAGCAGGAACGGCGAATGCAACTGAAATATCAAAACGATCCAACAAAACTTGAATGGGGAAACGGGGTATAAATAATACGGGAATGCTTAATTGACAAGCAGTGACAGCTGAGGGATGTGATTGATAAGCGTGTGGACGGGGGAGAACCAATCAACGACGTCTCTGGGAAGAAGCGTGTGAATAGGGGAATGAAATGATTAACAGAAAACAAATGGAAAAGAGCGAGTAGGCTTAAAGGAACAGAGCGAGTAGGTGAGCAAAGGACAAAAACCTCACAGTACCCCCCCCTCCACGGGAGCCACCCGGCGACCAGGCCGACCCGGCTCGTCAGGATGGGCACGATGGAAGTCAGTGATCAAGCCGGGATCCACGATGAGCTGCCGGGAGACCCAGCTACGCTCCTCAGGGCCGTAACCCTCCCAGTCCACCAGGTATTGGAACCCCCGGCCCCGCCGACGAACGCCCATCAACCGGCGGACCTGCCACTGGGGGTGACCATCCACCAACACGGGAGGCGGAGGATCAGGAGCTGGAGGCATAAGGGGACTGAGGGAGACGGGCTTAACCCGGGAGACATGGAACACGGGGTGAATGTGCATGGACGCAGGAAGTTTCAGGCGTAGGGCCGCCGGACTGAGTACCTTCAGGACCTCGAAAGGTCCGACGAAACGGGGGTTGAGCTTCTTGGCCGAGGACCGAAGCGGGAGGTCCTTTGCGGAGAGCCACACCCTCTGCCCAGGGAGGTAAGTCGGCGCAGGAACCCGGCGCCGGTCGGCACCACGACAGGCGCGCTCAGATGTCCGGAGCAGCGCGGTCCTGGTGATCTCCCAAACTCGTCGGCAGCGGTCGAGGTGGTCCTGCACGGAGGGAACTGCCACTTCCGCCTCCTGTGCGGGGAAAAGAGGGGGTTGGTAGCCCAGGGAAACCTCAAATGGTGAGAGGCCGGTGGCGGAACTGACCATTGAATTGATGGAGTATTCAACCCAGGGAAGGAAACGGCTCCAGGATGCCGGTCTCTCGGCTGCCACACACCGAAGAGCAGACTCCACGCTCTGGTTCATCCTCTCCGTCTGTCCGTTAGTCTGGGGATGATAACCAGAGGAAAGACTGACCGTCGCCCCCAATCCCTTGCAAAAGGCCCGCCATACCTGGGAGGTGAACTGGGGCCCCCGGTCAGAGACGATGTCCTGGGGAAACCCATGAAGGCGGAACACGTGGTGAGTCAGGAGGTCCGCCGTCTCGGCCGCCGAGGGAAGCTTGGAAAGGGCCACGAGGTGAACCCCCTTGCTGAATCGATCCACCACAGTCAGAAGGCAAGTGTTCCCCTGGGAGGAGGGAAGACCTGTGACGAAGTCTAGCGCCACATGTGACCAAGGACGGCTTGGAACGGGAAGTGGCTGTAAGAGCCCGGAGGGTGCCTGGTGTGAGGCCTTGCTGCGGGCACAGACCGCGCAGGCCAATACGAACTCCTTGACGTCGTTCCGCATGGTGGGCCACCAGAAACGACGAGCCAGGAAGGAGAATGTGCGATGGACGCCAGGGTGGCAGGCGAACCGGCTGGTATGGCCCCAAAGCAGTACCCGGGACCGGACAGAGTCGGGGACGAAGAGACGATGAATAGGAACGTTGCTTGGAGCACGCTGGAAGCGCAGGGCACGTCTAACCACTCCCTCGATGCCCAAGGTGATGGCTCCAACCACTCGGGCCTCCGGGAGGATGGGAGTAGGGTCCTCAGAGGGTGGAGCCCCCTTGGAGTGTAACCGGGACAGGGAGTCGGCCTTCGTGTTGCGGGAACCGGGGCGGAAGGTCAGCGAGAAGTCGAACCGACTGAGGAAACTGGCCCATCTCGCCTGCCGACCGTTGAGGCGCCTGGAAGCACGGATGAACGTCAGGTTCTTGTGGTCCGTCCAGATGGTAAAAGGCTCCTCGGCCCCCTCTAGCCAATGACGCCACTCCTCCAACGCAGCCACAACCGCCAGCAGCTCCCGATTGCCGGTGTCGTAGTTCCTCTCGGCAGGGAGGAAACGACGCGAGTAGAAGGCGCAAGGATGTACCTTCTGGTCCGAAAGAGAACGTTGGGATAGGACAGCGCCCAGTCCGGTATCCGAGGCGTCCACCTCCACAATGAACTGTCTCTTGGGGTCAGGGTGGAGCAGGATAGGGGCGGAAGTGAACCTCTTCTTGAGGGAGCGGAACGCAGCACATGCCGCTGGGGACCAGTCGAACGGCAGAGCGGGGGAGGTCAGCTTGGTAAGTGGCTCCGCCACTTGACTGTAGTTCCGGATGAACCTTCGGTAGAAGTTGGCGAACCCGAGGAAACTCTGTAACTCCTTCCGAGTGGTGGGTTCAGGCCAATCCTCCACAGCTTGGATCTTGCGAGGATCCGCTCGGGTCAAGCCCTTCTCAACGATGAAGCCCAGGTAGTCGACGGAGTCGGAGTGGAAACGGCACTTCTCCGCCTTGACGAAGAGCCGATTGTGGAGGAGGCGCTCCAGCACACGGCGGACATGCTGGATGTGTTCCTCGAGGGTCCTGGAGAAGATGAGGATGTCGTCCAGGTACACCACCACGAACACCTCCAGCATGTCACGAAGGACGTCGTTCATGAGTGCCTGGAATACCGCCGGGGCGTTGGTGAGGCCGAACGGCATCACTAGGTACTCGTAGTGGCCCCTGGGGGTCTTGAAGGCGGTCTTCCATTCATCGCCCTCACGGATACGGACAAGATGGTAGGCACTCCGGAGGTCCAACTTGGTGAAGACGGAGGCCTGGGTCAGTGGCTCGAAGGTGGAGTTCATGAGAGGTAGAGGGTACTTGTTCTTGATGGTGATCTCGTTGAGCTGGCGATAGTCGATGCAGGGTCGCAGGTCCCCATCCTTCTTACCAACAAAGAAGAAACCGGCCGCCACCGGGGAGGAGGAAGGCCGAATGAGTCCTGCTTCCAATGACTCAGAGATGTAGAGATCCATCGCCTTCTTCTCCGGAACGGTCAGACTGTAGAGGCGGCTGCCGGGAAGGGGAGCCCCTTGGCGGAGGTCGATGGCGCAGTCATAGGGGCGGTGAGGTGGAAGGGCCTGAGCCCTGGATTTACTGAAAACCTCCAAGAGGTCGTGGTACTCGGGAGGTATGGACGAGAGGTCCGGAGGCGACTCACCAGCGGGCCTCCGGGGCGGGGGACAGGACGCCGCCTGCAGACACAGGGCGTGACAGGAGGAGCTCCAGCCCTTGATGGTACCGGAGGACCAGGCGATGTGGGGCTCGTGCAGCGCGAGCCAGGGCCTACCCAGGACCACGGGGACAAGGGGGGATTGGGTGATGAGGAACTGGATTCTCTCGACGTGGTTCCCAGCGATGGTCAGCACGACTGGGCCGGTGCGTTGAGAGATGTCGGCCAGGCGGTGTTGGTCCAACGAAAAGATCTCCAAGGGCCTCACAAGGTCCTCAAGTGGAATGTTGGCTCGGGTAGCAAACTCGAAGTCGAGGAAATTCTCGTCTGCCCCAGAGTCGATGAGGGCCTCCACCGTGGCTCGTTGGTCCCCCCAGGCCAGGGTGACGCTCATCAGATGGTCAGGTGGTGCGCGGCTCTGGGAATGGGAAAAACGGCTCACCAGGATTTCCCGGGGTCTCGGCGAGCCTGATCTTTTGGCCGGGTGGGGCAGTCGGCGATTCGGTGTCCCTCCCTTCCGCAGTAGAGGCAGAGACCGGACCTGAGCCTTGCCTCACGCTCCGCCTGGCTCAGATGAGAGCGTCCCAGCTGCATGGGTTCCTCCTCGCGAACCGAACGGGAGGACCCGCTACCACCAGTTGTGTTGAGGACAGGGCGTCCAGGAGTGACGTCATGCGTCCGGGGAATCCGGGGTACCTCAGGAGGTAACAGTCGGGTCCTCTCGCGCCTTCCCTCCTGGAGGCGTCCGTCGATGCGGATGACGAGGCTAAACAGGTCCTCGAGGGAGTCGGGCACCTCCCGGGTAGCGAGCTGGTCCCGGACTGCGTCACTGAGCCCTCTCAAGAAGGTTAGGCGAAGTGCAGGGTCGTTCCATCCACTCTCCACCGCCGCCAGTCGAAACTCCAGGACGTAGTCAATTACCCTGCCGCTCCCCTGTCGGAAGGTCCCCAACCGGGCTCCAGGGTCCAGACCTCGGGCTGGATGGTGGAACACTCTGCGGAGCTCCGCCACGAAGTCTGGATAGGAGAAAACAAAATCTGCATCCATTGCCCAGGAGGAAGTGACCCACTGGGCAGCATGGCCTGAAAGCAAGTTCGTCATATAGGCCACTTGGGACCCTCTAGCAGTAAAACGGCTTGGTTGATGACGGAAAACCAACTCACATTGCATGATGAATGTGGCACACTCCTCGGGATTGCCGTCGAACAGCCGTGGGACGGAGAGACGGGGTTCCCGAGGTGCGGGATCTGCTGGGGCTGCGGGGAATGCTCCTGAAGGATGTGAGGGAAGTAAAGCATTAACGGTGTCGCTCAGCGAGTGAAGCTGAACGAGAATACCAGATTGTTGTCCCGCCAGAGCGGCCAGTGACCCTTGAATAGGCAGGACCTGTTCCCTGAGATCCTGCACCGCAGCCGCAGCCCTCTCTAGTTGGTGGCTGTGATCCTTGGTCAACTCGACTTGAATAGCAAGTGCGGTTCTGACCCTCTCTGTGTCGGCTGGGGTCGTCATTTTGGTTGGATCGTAATGTTATGGTTTGACACCGACCCCAAACGCAACGACACAAGAGAGTAGGATTCAGAGTTGCCAAAAACAAGGGCTTGTTTATTAAGACTAAATAAACAGCACAGACTTGGAAGAGTTCAAACAAAGACTGGAATACAAGCAAGGATGAATGTTGCTGCTCTGCAGCTTCTCCCGGGATGGTAGTCAGGGGAAGCAGACGCTGACGTCAGAGCCGCTCTGCAGACTTCTCTCGGCAGAATCTCCGAGGTGGTTGCGGGACCGAGAGAGAGAGAGAGAGGGAGTGAATTAACTCAGAGTGCAGGTGGAACAGAGCAGGTGAACAGGAGAGGTGACTTGTACCCGAAAACAGAGTTTATCCAAGTGACTGAATCTTCGGTGTAAATACACACTGTGAGTAACGTTCAAAACACAATCCCAAGTGATAGATATCTTCGGTGCCAAAATAAACACTGTGAGCGAAGTCCCAAAAATACAAATCCAATGTGATAATATCTTCGGTGTGTAAACACACAGTGGGAGATGTTAGGCCAAAATATTATCCCAATGAAACAATCCAAAAAAGGCTAAACGCTGGGTGAGTGACTGTCTGATAAAAAGCTGGAAATCTTCAGTGTTAAATAAACACACGAAAAACGGAATTGGATCAAAGACAGTCATAAAAAACTCACCCAGGCGTTGTGCGTAAAGAGCGTTGGAACAGAATGGAGCGAGCGCGTCGCCTCGGGGAAAGGGTGTCCAAGAGGAATGCTTTTTGAATATCCTGGAGGCAAAGCACAGGGAAACAACAGCAGGCAGCAGGAACGGCGAATGCAACTGAAATATCAAAACGATCCAACAAAACTTGAATGGGGAAACGGGGTATAAATAATACGGGAATGCTTAATTGACAAGCAGTGACAGCTGAGGGATGTGATTGATAAGCGTGTGGACGGGGGAGAACCAATCAACGACGTCTCTGGGAAGAAGCGTGTGAATAGGGGAATGAAATGATTAACAGAAAACAAATGGAAAAGAGCGAGTAGGCTTAAAGGAACAGAGCGAGTAAGTGAGCAAAGGACAAAAACCTCACAGTACCCCCCCCTCCACGGGAGCCACCCGGCGACCAGGCCGACCCGGCTCGTCAGGATGGGCACGATGGAAGTCAGTGATCAAACCGGGATCCACGATGAGCTGCCGGGAGACCCAGCTACGCTCCTCAGGGCCGTAACCCTCCCAGTCCACCAGGTATTGGAACCCCCGGCCCCGCCGACGAACGCCCATCAACCGGCGGACCTGCCACTGGGGGTGACCATCCACCAACACGGGAGGCGGAGGATCAGGAGCTGGAGGCATAAGGGGACTGAGGGAGACGGGCTTAACCCGGGAGACATGGAACACGGGGTGAATGTGCATGGACGCAGGAAGTTTCAGGCGTAGGGCCGCCGGACTGAGTACCTTCAGGACCTCGGAAGGTCCGACGAAACGGGGGTTGAGCTTCTTGGCCGAGGACCGAAGCGGGAGGTCCTTTGCGGAGAGCCACACCCTCTGCCCAGGGAGGTAAGTCGGCGCAGGAACCCGGCGCCGGTCGGCACCACGACAGGCGCGCTCAGATGTCCGGAGCAGCGCGGTCCTGGTGATCTCCCAAACTCGTCGGCAGCGGTCGAGGTGGTCCTGCACGGAGGGAACTGCCACTTCCGCCTCCTGTGCGGGGAAAAGAGGGGGTTGGTAGCCCAGGGAAACCTCAAATGGTGAGAGGCCGGTGGCGGAACTGACCATTGAATTGATGGAGTATTCAACCCAGGGAAGGAAACGGCTCCAGGATGCCGGTCTCTCGGCTGCCACACACCGAAGAGCAGACTCCACGCTCTGGTTCATCCTCTCCGTCTGTCCGTTAGTCTGGGGATGATAACCAGAGGAAAGACTGACCGTCGCCCCCAATCCCTTGCAAAAGGCCCGCCATACCTGGGAGGTGAACTGGGGCCCCCGGTCAGAGACGATGTCCTGGGGAAACCCATGAAGGCGGAACACGTGGTGAGTCAGGAGGTCCGCCGTCTCGGCCGCCGAGGGAAGCTTGGAAAGGGCCACGAGGTGAACCCCCTTGCTGAATCGATCCACCACGGTCAGAAGGCAAGTGTTCCCCTGGGAGGAGGGAAGACCTGTGACGAAGTCTAGCGCCACATGTGACCAAGGACGGCTTGGAACGGGAAGTGGCTGTAAGAGCCCGGAGGGTGCCTGGTGTGAGGCCTTGCTGCGGGCACAGACCGCGCAGGCCAATACGAACTCCTTGACGTCGTTCCGCATGGTGGGCCACCAGAAACGACGAGCCAGGAAGGAGAACGTGCGATGGACGCCAGGGTGGCAGGCGAACCGGCTGGTATGGCCCCAAAGCAGTACCCGGGACCGGACAGAGTCGGGGACGAAGAGACGATGAATAGGAACGTTGCTTGGAGCACGCTGGAAGCGTAGGGCACGTCTAACCACTCCCTCGATGCCCAAGGTGATGGCTCCAACCACTCGGGCCTCCGGGAGGATGGGAGTAGGGTCCTCAGAGGGTGGAGCCCCCTTGGAGTGTAACCGGGACAGGGAGTCGGCCTTCGTGTTGCGGGAACCGGGGCGGAAGGTCAGCGAGAAGTCGAACCGACTGAGGAAACTGGCCCATCTCGCCTGCCGACCGTTGAGGCGCCTGGAAGCGCGGATGAACGTCAGGTTCTTGTGGTCCGTCCAGATGGTAAAAGGCTCCTCGGCCCCCTCTAGCCAATGACGCCACTCCTCCAACGCAGCCACGACCGCCAGCAGCTCCCGATTGCCGGTGTCGTAGTTCCTCTCGGCAGGGAGGAAACGACGCGAGTAGAAGGCGCAAGGATGTACCTTCTGGTCCGAAAGAGAACGTTGGGATAGGACAGCGCCCAGTCCGGTATCCGAGGCGTCCACCTCCACAATGAACTGTCTCTTGGGGTCAGGGTGGAGCAGGATAGGGGCGGAAGTGAACCTCTTCTTGAGGGAGCGGAACGCAGCACATGCCGCTGGGGACCAGTCGAACGGCAGAGCGGGGGAGGTCAGCTTGGTAAGTGGCTCCGCCACTTGACTGTAGTTCCGGATGAACCTTCGGTAGAAGTTGGCGAACCCGAGGAAACTCTGTAACTCCTTCCGAGTGGTGGGTTCAGGCCAATCCTCCACAGCTTGGATCTTGCGAGGATCCGCTCGGGTCAAGCCCTTCTCAACGATGAAGCCCAGGTAGTCGACGGAATCGGAGTGGAAACGGCACTTCTCCGCCTTGACGAAGAGCCGATTGTGGAGGAGGCGCTCCAGCACACGGCGGACATGCTGGATGTGTTCCTCGAGGGTCCTGGAGAAGATGAGGATGTCGTCCAGGTACACCACCACGAACACCTCCAGCATGTCACGAAGGACGTCGTTCATGAGTGCCTGGAATACCGCCGGGGCGTTGGTGAGGCCGAACGGCATCACTAGGTACTCGTAGTGGCCCCTGGGGGTCTTGAAGGCGGTCTTCCATTCATCGCCCTCACGGATACGGACAAGATGATAGGCACTCCGGAGGTCCAACTTGGTGAAGACGGAGGCGTGGGTCAGTGGCTCGAAGGTGGAGTTCATGAGAGGTAGAGGGTACTTGTTCTTGATGGTGATCTCGTTGAGCTGGCGATAGTCGATGCAGGGTCGCAGGTCCCCATCCTTCTTACCAACAAAGAAGAAACCGGCCGCCACCGGGGAGGAGGAAGGCCGAATGAGTCCTGCTTCCAATGACTCAGAGATGTAGAGATCCATCGCCTTCTTCTCCGGAACGGTCAGACTGTAGAGGCGGCTGCCGGGAAGGGGAGCCCCTTGGCGGAGGTCGATGGCGCAGTCATAGGGGCGGTGAGGTGGAAGGGCCTGAGCCCTGGATTTACTGAAAACCTCCAAGAGGTCGTGGTACTCGGGAGGTATGGACGAGAGGTCCGGAGGCGACTCACCAGCGGGCCTCCGGGGCGGGGGACAGGACGCCGCCTGCAGACACAGGGCGTGACAGGAGGAGCTCCAGCCCTTGATGGTACCGGAGGACCAGGCGATGTGGGGCTTGTGCAGCGCGAGCCAGGGCCTACCCAGGACCACCGGGACAAGGGGGGATTGGGTGATGAGGAACTGGATTCTCTCGACGTGGTTCCCAGCGATGGTCAGCACGACTGGGCCGGTGCGTTGAGAGATGTCGGCCAGGCGGTGTTGGTCCAACGAAAAGATCTCCAAGGGCCTCACAAGGTCCTCAAGTGGAATGTTGGCTCGGGTAGCAAACTCGAAGTCGAGGAAATTCTCGTCTGCCCCAGAGTCGATGAGGGCCTCCACCGTGGCGTCCAGGAGTGACGTCATGCGTCCGGGGAATCCGGGGTACCTCAGGAGGTAACAGTCGGGTCCTCTCGCGCCTTCTCTCCTGGAGGCGTCCGTCGATGCGGATGACGAGGCTAAACAGGTCCTCGAGGGAGTCGGGCACCTCCCGGGTAGCGAGCTGGTCCCGGACTGCGTCACTGAGCCCCCTCAAGAAGGTTAGGCGAAGTGCAGGGTCGTTCCATCCACTCTCCACCGCCGCCAGTCGAAACTCCAGGACGTAGTCAATTACCCTGCCGCTCCCCTGTCGGAAGGTCCCCAACCGGGCTCCAGGGTCCAGACCTCGGGCTGGATGGTGGAACACTCTGCGGAGCTCCGCCACGAAGTCTGGATAGGAGAAAACAAAATCTGCATCCATTGCCCAGGAGGAAGTGACCCACTGGGCAGCATGGCCTGAAAGCAAGTTCGTCATATAGGCCACTTGGGACCCTCTAGCAGTAAAACGGCTTGGTTGATGACGGAAAACCAACTCACATTGCATGATGAATGTGGCACACTCCTCGGGATTGCCGTCGAACAGCCGTGGGACGGAGAGACGGGGTTCCCGAGGTGCGGGATCTGCTGGGGCTGCGGGGAATGCTCCTGAAGGATGTGAGGGAAGTAAAGCATTAACGGTGTCGCTCAGCGAGTGAAGCTGAACGAGAATACCAGATTGTTGTCCCGCCAGAGCGGCCAGTGACCCTTGAATAGGCAGGACCTGTTCCCTGAGATCCTGCACCGCAGCCGCAGCCCTCTCTAGTTGGTGGCTGTGATCCTTGGTCAACTCGACTTGAATAGCAAGTGCGGTTCTGACCCTCTCTGTGTCGGCTGGGGTCGTCATTTTGGTTGGATCGTAATGTTATGGTTTGACACCGACCCCAAACGCAACGACACAAGAGAGTAGGATTCAGAGTTGCCAAAAACAAGGGCTTGTTTATTAAGACTAAATAAACAGCACAGACTTGGAAGAGTTCAAACAAAGACTGGAATACAAGCAAGGATGAATGTTGCTGCTCTGCAGCTTCTCCCGGGATGGTAGTCAGGGGAAGCAGACGCTGACGTCAGAGCCGCTCTGCAGACTTCTCTCGGCAGAATCTCCGAGGTGGTTGCGGGACCGAGAGAGAGAGAGAGGGAGCGAGTTAACTCAGAGTGCAGGTGGAACAGAGCAGGTGAACAGGAGAGGTGACTTGTACCCGAAAACAGAGTTTATCCAAGTGACTGAATCTTCGGTGTAAATACACACTGTGAGTAACGTTCAAAACACAATCCCAAGTGATAGATATCTTCGGTGCCAAAATAAACACTGTGAGCGAAGTCCCAAAAACACAAATCCAATGTGATAATATCTTCGGTGTGTAAACACACAGTGGGAGATGTTAGGCCAAAATATTATCCCAATGAAACAATCCAAAAAAGGCTAAACGCTGGGTGAGTGACTGTCTGATAAAAAGCTGGAAATCTTCAGTGTTAAATAAACACACGAAAAACGGAATTGGATCAAAGACAGTCATAAAAAACTCACCCAGGCGTTGTGCGTAAAGAGCGTTGGAACAGAATGGAGCGAGCGCGTCGCCTCGGGGAAAGGGTGTCCAAGAGGAATGCTTCTTGAATATCCTGGAGGCAAAGCACAGGGAAACAACAGCAGGCAGCAGGAACGGCGAATGCAACTGAAATATCAAAACGATCCAACAAAACTTGAATGGGGAAACGGGGTATAAATAATACGGGAATGCTTAATTGACAAGCAGTGACAGCTGAGGGATGTGATTGATAAGCGTGTGGACGGGGGAGAACCAATCAACGACGTCTCTGGGAAGAAGCGTGTGAATAGGGGAATGAAATGATTAACAGAAAACAAATGGAAAAGAGCGAGTAGGCTTAAAGGAACAGAGCGAGTAAGTGAGCAAAGGACAAAAACCTCACACCTTGCGTGTTGTTGTGATGATGTCGCGCTGTCGGGAGTCGCGCTGCCCCTATGTAAACTTGTGCAACGCGTCCAACAAATGCGTCCCCAACATGCTTCCATATCCTTCTTCTTCTTTCGTGTAACGTCAGAGGTCCAACTCCGTATCTTGTAGCCATGCCCTTAACTCTGGTCCCACATCAAAGAGGCTGGCTTCCGAGGGTGGTTTGTATAGGGGGCAGATGGTCAGGATGTGGTCAACATCACTATTATGCCTGTCGCGGTAGGAGTGATCTAATATGCATATCATTCGCGTGTTGTTGTGATGATGTCGCGCTGTCGGGAGTCGCGCCGCCTCCATGTAAACTCTGCGTGCAACGCGTCCAACAAATGCGTCTTCAACATGCCTTTACATCCCCATTCACCATATGCCCGTCGCGGTTAATCACTGAGTGTGATCTAATATGCATATTATTCAGAGCGAGAGGGGGGGGATTGTGTTTCTCACATTGACGCTGTCTGTCTGTCGCGCGTCTACTGTGCCGAGTCAAGCGAGCACATTCAGCTGGGGACTAGAAAGGTGCGCTCAGTAGAGCACAGATGTCCGCTGCGGCAGCCAGAGAAAAGATGGAATTAATGTACTGTATGCATTCAGAAGCGCTGAATAAATGTTTTATGGACCCATAATAGTGATTATTTATTATTTAAGTAAAGTTTTGCCATAATCATATATTTTTCCATAATCATAATTGTTGTGAAGGGCCAGATTAAACCGAATATATATATTTATTTATATATATATATTTAATTGTATTTGTATATTCTCTAATATTCCCTGATATCCCTTGTATATTCCTTGTACAATATGCATTGAATATCCATTCTAGCCTACTGAACATCCCATAATAGTCTCCATTCTACTATTGGTCGAGATCTTGGTGCCAGGCTGCCATACCCCTCAGACCCAGTTCAAACGTACCGCTCCACATGTACGAACAAGTCCTAGTTCCGCGTAGGAATCTGGCTACCGCACCACTAATGGGACTATTTGTTCATAGTGCGTATATATACTGCGCTACTAAAGTAGGACTTTCTTTTCAGTCCAGTTTCTTACCCTCCAATAGAGTCACAGACGTAAAGCCTCCCCGCGACGCCACGTGTGGGAGTAAGGCCAAGTTCGCCTACCATCGGTATTGAGACATCGTGTATATTAATATTTGAATAGTCATATTTGGCACTATATCGTCGAGTTGGACGTAGTCTATTAAGCTAATAATAGTCTGTTAATATATAGTGCTTCGTGCGGTGAGAATACTACCGTAGTCAGTACCCCATCGTTTCGGGCAGAGAACTGGCTGCTTACCCAGGGTGGTTGACCCCATGTGAAGCTGCACCCGAGGAGCCCCAGAGCCGACGAGCGAGTGGACCTGTATACTGGATTATTCTACCGACGACAGCCCGCCTTCCCAGGCACGGATTATGCTTTGTATACTTTGATTATTCCATGGATAAAGACCCCCGACACTGCCGTGTGTTGGAACACCCCCCCCTGGAGAGGACGCAAGGTGAGGAGACGCTCTGCAAGACGAGGTCGCTTCACGTCTCTCCCCCGTGGACCGGAGAGAGCCGGCCCACAAAGAGTCCACCTGCTTTCATCTGTGGTCCAAGGATCGCCGGCGCATTGAACGGCACTACAGTGGGTTCACCTGGGATACCCTTGGCCGGACGAGGCAGCCGGATTCTACCCCCCCCCCCCCCTCCTACTCCTGTCGGCTTACAAGCGACCGGATTAACCCCCTCTAGTGTATCTAGTATATAATCATTAAAGTATCATTGCTGTTATTCCTTAACTATTCCAAGTCGTATATTTACCACCTGCGCCTTCAGAGATTGGACATTCTCTATTGATATACCGACGAATACTCTTTGCCATAAAAGTGCATACTATTTCAATTCATAAATGTAATTAAGTGATTAAGTGCTTGTTCTACACACCATCGCTGTGTAGAAATAAAGACCTGTTTCGACTTCGTACATTTGTGTTGGATCCGTTTCATCTACGTGAGAGTGTTTATGATAATATATTTATGCCGTGTACTGGGTGGCCGAATATTAAGTACAAAGGTAGTGGTAGTAAGTATCATATCTAGTAATACAGTCAGGGAATTGTACCCCTCAGTTACAATTGGTCCTTCGAGCCGGATGGTAATTAGTGTAATATTAATATAGTGTTATTAATATTGAAATGGCCTATGATGAACACTCCACGAAACGATCCTCCTAACCAACGCCCGCAGCGCGAACGACGGCTCCCTCAGTACTTAGAGGCTTACGCTGTCAGTCAACAACCTAGTCTTCTACTAACAGTAAACGCGGTAAAACTAGAAAGTAAAAGTATGTCTAACCCCAACGCCCAGACTACCCCGACCATAGAGGCCCCTACGGGCTCTAATGTAACTGACCAAGTTCACGGTGGGGACCAGTGGGAACCAGACATGACTTCACACCCCGCCAGTACTGAAGAAGTAGTCCCCGATGAGTCCCGGGAGGAATACAACGCTACCGAGAGAGAACTCGGCACGGAAGAAGACGGGGAGAGCACCGTGGAGATAGAACTCCAAGGCTCCGCAAGGAGTACCCCGAGGGAAGGCTCCCCTATACAACCGCCTTCTCCCAGCGAGGCAGAGAGGACCCTACAGCAGGCCTTCCTCATCAGCCTGAACGCCGCTGCTGAACGCGACCGACTGCAGATCCAGCAGCGAAGCGAACACGAGCAGATACGTCTAGAAATAAGACGCATTCAGATGGAAGAGAATGTGGCCCGAGAACGAGCCGGTGCTCAACGGGACGCAGCGCGCGACAGACAGCAGTCGCAACTAATAGAACAGCTGATCAGACGGACAACACCCTCTCCCTCCGCCAGAGGCTCCAGGAACTCGTCTAGACACACCTCCAGGGCGGCATCCCCTAGCCGAGTAAACAACCCTGAACTTGACCAACAGACGAGGTCTATACCCCCCACAGACCACCTCCCCCCACCGGTCCAAGCGAGACCTAGCAACCGGGAAGGAGCAGCATATCCTGTGGAGAGGCTAAACCAGAGACTACAAGCACTGGATGACCTAACTGAAGACGAAGAGGAAGAGGAGGAGAACCACGCCCGAAGACAGCACAGTACTCTACCGGACCAGGAGGCCCGGTACAGCCCAGGCTATACTCCCGCGGAGCTGCGCTACAGACCCCCGACTTTATACCCGGGTGAGCACGACGCACTACCCGCACCGAGGAACAGCACCTGGACAAGCGGGCCATGGTACACTGCCGGTACCAGCCCATACCAAGGAGCGGGAGGAGACTCGCCTAGGAGGCCTCTCCCCCAACGCTCGCCGATGTATCCACAGTCAGCGTCATACATTGGCACGCCTATGGTACCCGACTTCACCCAAGAGAACCGGGCCCAGTATACAGAACTCCGCATGTGTCTGGAGACCATGTTGGTGGATGTATTGGATGAACGCCACAAATACGCCATCCTACTGAAGCACTTAAAGGTACCCCGCGCACATAATATAGCGCTCGCCTACGCGACTTCCACCACCCCATACACAGCAGCGCTGGTAGCATTGGACCAGAGGTATGGGCGCATATGGGATTACGTGATCCAGGAGATCCGACACATCGACCGCTTACCCCCAGCAATAGACAATCGAGCACTGGACGACCTGTCCATCAGAGTGCAGTCCCTGGTAGGGATGTTGGGAGCGCAAAGAGAGAAGGGGAGGCATGAACTTTACGCCAACTCAAATGTGGAAAGGATCCTGGAGAAGCTGCCGCCCGCTCGTCAGGAGCGCTTTAGGCGGCAGAGGGACCACAGAGACCCGAATGGCCCCGAACCGAACCTCCTCGATCTAGCAGACTTCCTGGCGAGAGAAGTCAGCAGCCTACGGCTAGATACATTCGGACGGAGCACCCCTGGCTCCAGAGAAGGAACCAGACGACTAAATGATGGAAGAAGATCGGTGACTGTGATGCACCAATCGGAGTCAGTACCGAGCAGCAGGAGCCACAGTACCCCCTCCAGAACGGAGAAGTGGAAGATAGTGTGCCCCTACTGTGAGAAAGAACACTGGCTAGCGCAATGTGACTCCTTCCCCAAGCTGAACGCGGAGGAAGCAGGTCAATGGATAAAGTCCAACAAGCGCTGTTTTCGCTGTGCGCGCTCACACATGGCAGCCGAATGCCGCTTAAAGAAAAGGTGCACCAAGTGCGATGGAGCCCATCTGGACATACTTCACGACAGTAACAGACGGCGCCCTTCACCTGCACCATCCAGCCGCAAAGCGAGCGTCATGTACATCGATCCCGCCAGCAGCAGTGGAGCCCGAGTACTCCTAAAAGTAGTGCGTGTGACACTAAGCTACCAGAATAAAGTCCTGGACACTTACGCCGTCCTCGATGACGGGTCAGAGAAGACCCTGCTGCTCGCCTCCGCTGCGGCCCAGCTAGGGCTGCGGGGAAGCGAAACCCAAATGACAATTCGGACAATAAGACGAGATTTGAAGACGATAAAGGGCGAGAATGTCTCATTCTCTATCGCAGCAAGCGGCCAGCCTGAGCGACGGTACCAGATTGCAGACGCTTTCACCAGCCAAGAAATAGGACTGTCGCGGTACACATACCCCGTCGCCAAGCTGATGGAGAAATATGCACATCTGCGCAAGTTACCGATCCCGCTCATAGACAATGCTATGCCGACCCTGTTGATAGGCTCCGACCATGCAGACCTCATTGTCCCGATAGACCGGGTTCATACCGGACCCCGAGGCTGTCCTGCAGCAGTCGAGACCCGTTTGGGATGGACTCTCCAAGGCCCGCTCACCAAATCTCTCAACCGAAGTACAGCCACTAGATGTCTCCACTCCTGAGTCACAGAGGGAGAAACCGCACTCCTGCAACACGTAGAGCGGCTATGGACCTTGGAACAAATGCCCTTTAAGAACGGAAAGAAAGACATTCGCTCTAAAGATGACATTTACGCCATTCACCTCCTCGAGACAGGGACCAAGAGAGTCCCGGTCAACGGCGTGTTGAGATACGCCACGCCACTCCTGCGGCGAGAAGGAATGCCTACTTTCCACGCCAAGACAGACGCCACAGAACGGTACCTGCTGAACACGGAGCGGCGCTTAGCCAAGAACCCCGCCCAAGAGAGCGTATACCGCGCTGAGATTGAGAAGCTCATCACAGCGGGACACGTCACAAAGATGGACATTAAAGAGGCTGACCAGACCACTGAATCGTGGTACGTGCCCCACCACAAGGTCCATCACAACGGTAAAGACCGCATAGTATTTAACTGCAGCTACCAGATCGGATCCCAAAATCTAAATAAAGAGTTACTGCCCGGTCCCACACTCGGCCCCTCCCTACTCGGCGTTCTACTCCGCTTCCGCCAGGAAAAGGTGGCCATCAGCGGGGACATTAAAGGAATGTTCCTGCAGGTGAGATTAGTAGAGGCGGACAAGCCCCTGTTACGGTTCCTATGGAGAGAGAAGCCAGGAGATGAGCACCCAGCCATCTACCAATGGGAAGTCCTCCCCTTCGGAACGACGTGCAGCCCCTGCTGTGCGACATTTGCACTACAGAAACATGTAGCAGAGGACCCAGCAGCGGACGAAGAGGTCCGACACAGCGTAAAGAACAGCTTCTACGTAGACAACTGTCTACAAAGCCTTTCAACCCAGGAAGAAGCCGAGGCTCTCCTGATTAAACTCCGCGCCTCATTGATCAAAGGCGGCTTTGATCTCAGGCAGTGGGCCAGCAGCGATCCGCAAGTACTGCGCAGCCTCTCCTCCGAGGACAAGGCAGCCAGCAGCGAGACCTGGATGGCTACAATCCCGGGAGAAGCCCAGGAGATGACCCTGGGATTGGTGTGGCGATTCAAAACAGATTCGCTTCACTACAGACACAAGCCCCTGACTACGGAGCAGGGAAGGCCGGCGGCGGCGCCGACCACCAGACGGAGTGTGTACACAACACTCGCCCGACAATATGACCCGCTAGGATGTATTCTACCGTACACCACCAGGGCAAAAATGATTGTACGAGCATTGTGGGACAAGGACCAGGGCTGGGACGACCCCATTCCCGCACACCTTGCATCCACCTGGAGAGAGTGGGAGATGGAGCTCCACTCACTCCCAGGCGTTAATATGCGCCGAAGCTACTTCCCACCCACGGTGAGGCCAGAGACATGTAAAATGGACTTACACGTCTTCAGTGACGCCTCAGAGGTCGCATACGGATCAGTAGCCTACTTGCGGGCCCAAGACCAGGGGGGAGAGATCTACACAGCATTTGTCCTCGCCCGCTCGAGAATAGCCCCACGCAAGCAACAGTCTATCCCACGTCTAGAGCTCTGCGCAGCCCTAGCCGGAGCGCACCTAGCCACGCTCATCCAACGTGAGCTCACAATACCGGTGTCTAGAACAATCCTGTGGTCAGATTCCACGACGGTACTCGCCTGGATCAAATCGGACTCATGCAAGTACAAAGTCTTCGTGGGAGTCAGAGTCACCAAGATTCAAGACTTAACCGAAGAGTTAACCGGAGAAACAGAGTGGCGCTACGTTGATACAAAACAGAACCCAGCTGACGTCATCACCCGGGGGATGCCCCTGGATGACCTCACCCGTCGCAATGTCTACAGTGACGGCCCCGCATTCCTAAGACTCCCGGAAGGACAGTGGCCCATGCCTATCCCGAGGGAAGCAAGTCCAGAGGAGGTGGAAAATAAGAAGTCTGTGTTCTGTGGATTGAGCACCGTAGCCTCCACCGACCCTAACATAGACGATTGCACGTCCATAGAGAGTGCACAACAAAGAACATTCCTGCGGTACCACCCGGAGTGCAAGTCCCCCACTGATATGTCAGCAGCTAACTACGAGGAAGCAGAATTGCTTCTACTGCAGCGAGCCCAGAGAGACTCGTTCCCCGATGAATTGGCCTGTCTACAGGGAGGAAAGCCCGTCCCATCCGACAGCAGATTAATTCACCTGGCCCCCGAGAGCGACGCTCATACCCTCATCAGAGTGGGTGGTCGCCTACGCAGAGCCCCCAATCTACCGAATGACATTAAATACCCGATCGTATTGAACAGCCGACACAAGGTCACAGAGCTGATTATAAAGAAATACGATGAGGATGTACATCACGCAGGAGCAGAAAGAGTCTTCGCGGAAATCAGACGTCGTTACTGGATCCTACAAGGAAGAGAGGCGGTACGACGCTTCCAGCGAACATGTCTAGACTGCCGCAAGTGGCGCGCGCAGCCCAGCATACCAAGGATGGCTGACCTTCCTCCATGTCGCCTCCGAATCGGTGACAAGCCATTCCACTCAACGGGTATGGACTGCTTTGGCCCGCTGCACATAAAGAAAGGAAGAGGAACCGAGAAGCGGTGGGGTATTGTATTCAAATGCATGACCACCAGAGCGATACACATCGAGCTTCTCCCGACCATGAGCACAGACTCATTCCTTATGGCCTTCCGAAGATTCACATCACGGAAAGGAAGACCGTCTACCCTATTGTCCGATCATGGGACAAACTTCAAAGGCGGCGAAAGAGAGCTGAGAGAGAGCTTCCAAGCTATGGGCCCAGAACTTAAGACCCACCTCGCTCCAGCACAGGTTGATTTCCAATTCAACCCCCCAAACGCACCCCACTTCGGTGGCACTTGGGAACGAGAAGTGCGCTCCATAAAGACAGCCCTGTACGCAGTACTTGGGGCCCAGACTGTGGCGGAAGAAGTCCTAATGACAGTCCTCACGGAGATTGAGGGAGTACTTAACTCGAAGCCCCTCGGATATGTCTCCAGTGATGTGGCGGATATCGACCCAGTTACCCCCAACACACTCCTGATGGGGCGGCTAGATCCTGCATTACCCCAGACAATGTACCGGCCTGAAGAAGCGAACGGCCGACGAATGTGGAGGTACAGCCAAGTATTAGCCGACAAGTTTTGGAACAGTTTCCTACTGCACTACCTACCGTCTCTACAGACCCGCCAGAAGTGGGTAAAGGAGAGAGACAATTTGACAGAAGGAACAGTCGTCATGATTATTGATCAATCACTGCCCAGAGCTATGTGGCCGGCCGGCCGCGTAAGCAAAGTGATCACCGGTGCCGACGGCAAGGTCCGAGCAGCTGAAGTGCTCGTCCAGGGTCGCACTTACACCCGTCCCGTGGCGAGGCTCATAGAACTGCCTCGACTCCCAGACACAATCGATGATGACCATGACCCTACAACCCTATGACTTTGTGAAGTTGACTGACCCCTACAGCAAACCCTTATGTGTAAATAGACAACGCGATTAATCTGTCTCTGTTTAACTGATTAGGTCTGGGACCTATTCAGGGGGTGGCTGTTGTGAAGGGCCAGATTAAACCGAATATATATATATTTATTTATATATATATATTTAATTGTATTTGTATATTCTCTAATATTCCCTGATATCCCTTGTATATTCCTTGTACAATATGCATTGAATATCCATTCTAGCCTACTGAACATCCCATAATAGTCTCCATTCTACTATTGGTCGAGACCTTGGTGCCAGGCTGCCATACCCCTCAGACCCAGTTCAAACGTACCGCTCCACATGTACGAACAAGTCCTAGTTCCGCGTAGGAATCTGGCTACCGCACCACTAATGGGACTATTTGTTCATAGTGCGTATATATACTGCGCTACTAAAGTAGGACTTTCTTTTCAGTCCAGTTTCTTACCCTCCAATAGAGTCACAGACGTAAAGCCTCCCCGCGACGCCACGTGTGGGAGTAAGGCCAAGTTCGCCTACCATCGGTATTGAGACATTGTGTATATTAATATTTGAATAGTCATATTTGGCACTATATCGTCGAGTTGGACGTAGTCTATTAAGCTAATAATAGTCTGTTAATATATAGTGCTTCGTGCAGTGAGAATACTACCGTAGTCAGTACCCCATCGTTTCGGGCAGAGAACTGGCTGCTTACCCAGGGTGGTTGACCCCATGTGAAGCTGCACCCGAGGAGCCCCAGAGCCGACGAGCGAGTGGACCTGTATACCGGATTATTCTACCGACGACAGCCCGCCTTCCCAGGCACGGATTATGCTTTGTATACTTTGATTATTCCATGGATAAAGACCCCCGACACTGCCGTGTGTTGGAACCCCCCCCCCCTGGAGAGGACGCAAGGTGAGGAGACGCTCTGCAAGACGAGGTCGCTTCACGTCTCTCCCCCGTGGACCGGAGAGAGCCGGCCCACAAAGAGTCCACCTGCTTTCATCTGTGGTCCAAGGATCGCCGGCGCATTGAACGGCACTACAGTGGGTTCACCTGGGATACCCTTGGCCGGACGAGGCAGCCGGATTCTACCCCCCCCCCCCTCCTACTCCTGTCGGCTTACAAGCGACCGGATTAACCCCCTCTAGTGTATCTAGTATATAATCATTAAAGTATCATTGCTGTTATTCCTTAACTATTCCAAGTCGTATATTTACCACCTGCGCCTTCAGAGATTGGACATTCTCTATTGATATACCGACGAATACTCTTTGCCATAAAAGTGCATACTATTTCAATTCATAAATGTAATTAAGTGATTAAGTGCTTGTTCTACACACCATCGCTGTGTAGAAATAAAGACCTGTTTCGACTTCGTACATTTGTGTTGGATCCGTTTCATCTACGTGAGAGTGTTTATGATAATATATTTATGCCGTGTACTGGGTGGCCGAATATTAAGTACAAAGGTAGTGGTAGTAAGTATCATATCTAGTAATACAGTCAGGGAATTGTACCCCTCAGTTACAATTGGTCCTTCGAGCCGGATGGTAATTAGTGTAATATTAATATAGTGTTATTAATATTGAAATGGCCTATGATGAACACTCCACGAAACGATCCTCCTAACCAACGCCCGCAGCGCGAACGACGGCTCCCTCAGTACTTAGAGGCTTACGCTGTCAGTCAACAACCTAGTCTTCTACTAACAGTAAACGCGGTAAAACTAGAAAGTAAAAGTATGTCTAACCCCAACGCCCAGACTACCCCGACCATAGAGGCCCCTACGGGCTCTAATGTAACTGACCAAGTTCACGGTGGGGACCAGTGGGAACCAGACATGACTTCACACCCCGCCAGTACTGAAGAAGTAGTCCCCGATGAGTCCCGGGAGGAATACAACGCTACCGAGAGAGAACTCGGCACGGAAGAAGACGGGGAGAGCACCGTGGAGATAGAACTCCAAGGCTCCGCAAGGAGTACCCCGAGGGAAGGCTCCCCTATACAACCGCCTTCTCCCAGCGAGGCAGAGAGGACCCTACAGCAGGCCTTCCTCATCAGCCTGAACGCCGCTGCTGAACGCGACCGACTGCAGATCCAGCAGCGAAGCGAACACGAGCAGATACGTCTAGAAATAAGACGCATTCAGATGGAAGAGAATGTGGCCCGAGAACGAGCCGGTGCTCAACGGGACGCAGCGCGCGACAGACAGCAGTCGCAACTAATAGAACAGCTGATCAGACGGACAACACCCTCTCCCTCCGCCAGAGGCTCCAGGAACTCGTCTAGACACACCTCCAGGGCGGCATCCCCTAGCCGAGTAAACAACCCTGAACTTGACCAACAGACAAGGTCTATACCCCCCACAGACCACCTCCCCCCACCGGTCCAAGCGAGACCTAGCAACCGGGAAGGAGCAGCATATCCTGTGGAGAGGCTAAACCAGAGACTACAAGCACTGGATGACCTAACTGAAGACGAAGAGGAAGAGGAGGAGAACCACGCCCGAAGACAGCACAGTACTCTACCGGACCAGGAGGCCCGGTACAGCCCAGGCTATACTCCCGCGGAGCTGCGCTACAGACCCCCGACTTTATACCCGGGTGAGCACGACGCACTACCCGCACCAAGGAACAGCACCTGGACAAGCGGGCCATGGTACACTGCCGGTACCAGCCCATACCAAGGAGCGGGAGGAGACTCGCCTAGGAGGCCTCTCCCCCAACGCTCGCCGATGTATCCACAGTCAGCGTCATACATTGGCACGCCTATGGTACCCGACTTCACCCAAGAGAACCGGGCCCAGTATACAGAACTCCGCATGTGTCTGGAGACCATGTTGGTGGATGTATTGGATGAACGCCACAAATACGCCATCCTACTGAAGCACTTAAAGGTACCCCGCGCACATAATATAGCGCTCGCCTACGCGACTTCCACCACCCCATACACAGCAGCGCTGGTAGCATTGGACCAGAGGTATGGGCGCATATGGGATTACGTGATCCAGGAGATCCGACACATCGACCGCTTACCCCCAGCAATAGACAATCGAGCACTGGACGACCTGTCCATCAGAGTGCAGTCCCTGGTAGGGATGTTGGGAGCGCAAAGAGAGAAGGGGAGGCATGAACTTTACGCCAACTCAAATGTGGAAAGGATCCTGGAGAAGCTGCCGCCCGCTCGTCAGGAGCGCTTTAGGCGGCAGAGGGACCACAGAGACCCGAATGGCCCCGAACCGAACCTCCTCGATCTAGCAGACTTCCTGGCGAGAGAAGTCAGCAGCCTACGGCTAGATACATTCGGACGGAGCACCCCTGGCTCCAGAGAAGGAACCAGACGACTAAATGATGGAAGAAGATCGGTGACTGTGATGCACCAATCGGAGTCAGTACCGAGCAGCAGGAGCCACAGTACCCCCTCCAGAACGGAGAAGTGGAAGATAGTGTGCCCCTACTGTGAGAAAGAACACTGGCTAGCGCAATGTGACTCCTTCCCCAAGCTGAACGCGGAGGAAGCAGGTCAATGGATAAAGTCCAACAAGCGCTGTTTTCGCTGTGCGCGCTCACACATGGCAGCCGAATGCCGCTTAAAGAAAAGGTGCACCAAGTGCGATGGAGCCCATCTGGACATACTTCACGACAGTAACAGACGGCGCCCTTCACCTGCACCATCCAGCCGCAAAGCGAGCGTCATGTACATCGATCCCGCCAGCAGCAGTGGAGCCCGAGTACTCCTAAAAGTAGTGCGTGTGACACTAAGCTACCAGAATAAAGTCCTGGACACTTACGCCGTCCTCGATGACGGGTCAGAGAAGACCCTGCTGCTCGCCTCCGCTGCGGCCCAGCTAGGGCTGCGGGGAAGCGAAACCCAAATGACAATTCGGACAATAAGACGAGATTTGAAGACGATAAAGGGCGAGAATGTCTCATTCTCTATCGCAGCAAGCGGCCAGCCTGAGCGACGGTACCAGATTGCAGACGCTTTCACCAGCCAAGAAATAGGACTGTCGCGGTACACATACCCCGTCGCCAAGCTGATGGAGAAATATGCACATCTGCGCAAGTTACCGATCCCGCTCATAGACAATGCTATGCCGACCCTGTTGATAGGCTCCGACCATGCAGACCTCATTGTCCCGATAGACCGGGTTCATACCGGACCCCGAGGCTGTCCTGCAGCAGTCGAGACCCGTTTGGGATGGACTCTCCAAGGCCCGCTCGCCAAATCTCTCAACCGAAGTACAGCCACTAGATGTCTCCACTCCTGAGTCACAGAGGGAGAAACCGCACTCCTGCAACACGTAGAGCGGCTATGGACCTTGGAACAAATGCCCTTTAAGAACGGAAAGAAAGACATTCGCTCTAAAGATGACATTTACGCCATTCACCTCCTCGAGACAGGGACCAAGAGAGTCCCGGTCAACGGCGTGTTGAGATACGCCACGCCACTCCTGCGGCGAGAAGGAATGCCTACTTTCCACGCCAAGACAGACGCCACAGAACGGTACCTGCTGAACACGGAGCGGCGCTTAGCCAAGAACCCCGCCCAAGAGAGCGTATACCGCGCTGAGATTGAGAAGCTCATCACAGCGGGACACGTCACAAAGATGGACATTAAAGAGGCTGACCAGACCACTGAATCGTGGTACGTGCCCCACCACAAGGTCCATCACAACGGTAAAGACCGCATAGTATTTAACTGCAGCTACCAGATCGGATCCCAAAATCTAAATAAAGAGTTACTGCCCGGTCCCACACTCGGCCCCTCCCTACTCGGCGTTCTACTCCGCTTCCGCCAGGAAAAGGTGGCCATCAGCGGGGACATTAAAGGAATGTTCCTGCAGGTGAGATTAGTAGAGGCGGACAAGCCCCTGTTACGGTTCCTATGGAGAGAGAAGCCAGGAGATGAGCACCCAGCCATCTACCAATGGGAAGTCCTCCCCTTCGGAACGACGTGCAGCCCCTGCTGTGCGACATTTGCACTACAGAAACATGTAGCAGAGGACCCAGCAGCGGACGAAGAGGTCCGACACAGCGTAAAGAACAGCTTCTACGTAGACAACTGTCTACAAAGCCTTTCAACCCAGGAAGAAGCCGAGGCTCTCCTGATTAAACTCCGCGCCTCATTGATCAAAGGCGGCTTTGATCTCAGGCAGTGGGCCAGCAGCGATCCGCAAGTACTGCGCAGCCTCTCCTCCGAGGACAAGGCAGCCAGCAGCGAGACCTGGATGGCTACAATCCCGGGAGAAGCCCAGGAGATGACCCTGGGATTGGTGTGGCGATTCAAAACAGATTCGCTTCACTACAGACACAAGCCCCTGACTACGGAGCAGGGAAGGCCGGCGGCGGCGCCGACCACCAGACGGAGTGTGTACACAACACTCGCCCGACAATATGACCCGCTAGGATGTATTCTACCGTACACCACCAGGGCAAAAATGATTGTACGAGCATTGTGGGACAAGGACCAGGGCTGGGACGACCCCATTCCCGCACACCTTGCATCCACCTGGAGAGAGTGGGAGATGGAGCTCCACTCACTCCCAGGCGTTAATATGCGCCGAAGCTACTTCCCACCCACGGTGAGGCCAGAGACATGTAAAATGGACTTACACGTCTTCAGTGACGCCTCAGAGGTCGCATACGGATCAGTAGCCTACTTGCGGGCCCAAGACCAGGGGGGAGAGATCTACACAGCATTTGTCCTCGCCCGCTCGAGAATAGCCCCACGCAAGCAACAGTCTATCCCACGTCTAGAGCTCTGCGCAGCCCTAGCCGGAGCGCACCTAGCCACGCTCATCCAACGTGAGCTCACAATACCGGTGTCTAGAACAATCCTGTGGTCAGATTCCACGACGGTACTCGCCTGGATCAAATCGGACTCATGCAAGTACAAAGTCTTCGTGGGAGTCAGAGTCACCAAGATTCAAGACTTAACCGAAGAGTTAACCGGAGAAACAGAGTGGCGCTACGTTGATACAAAACAGAACCCAGCTGACGTCATCACCCGGGGGATGCCCCTGGATGACCTCACCCGTCGCAATGTCTACAGTGACGGCCCCGCATTCCTAAGACTCCCGGAAGGACAGTGGCCCATGCCTATCCCGAGGGAAGCAAGTCCAGAGGAGGTGGAAAATAAGAAGTCTGTGTTCTGTGGATTGAGCACCGTAGCCTCCACCGACCCTAACATAGACGATTGCACGTCCATAGAGAGTGCACAACAAAGAACATTCCTGCGGTACCACCCGGAGTGCAAGTCCCCCACTGATATGTCAGCAGCTAACTACGAGGAAGCAGAATTGCTTCTACTGCAGCGAGCCCAGAGAGACTCGTTCCCCGATGAATTGGCCTGTCTACAGGGAGGAAAGCCCGTCCCATCCGACAGCAGATTAATTCACCTGGCCCCCGAGAGCGACGCTCATACCCTCATCAGAGTGGGTGGTCGCCTACGCAGAGCCCCCAATCTACCGAATGACATTAAATACCCGATCGTATTGAACAGCCGACACAAGGTCACAGAGCTGATTATAAAGAAATACGATGAGGATGTACATCACGCAGGAGCAGAAAGAGTCTTCGCGGAAATCAGACGTCGTTACTGGATCCTACAAGGAAGAGAGGCGGTACGACGCTTCCAGCGAACATGTCTAGACTGCCGCAAGTGGCGCGCGCAGCCCAGCATACCAAGGATGGCTGACCTTCCTCCATGTCGCCTCCGAATCGGTGACAAGCCATTCCACTCAACGGGTATGGACTGCTTTGGCCCGCTGCACATAAAGAAAGGAAGAGGAACCGAGAAGCGGTGGGGTATTGTATTCAAATGCATGACCACCAGAGCGATACACATCGAGCTTCTCCCGACCATGAGCACAGACTCATTCCTTATGGCCTTCCGAAGATTCACATCACGGAAAGGAAGACCGTCTACCCTATTGTCCGATCATGGGACAAACTTCAAAGGCGGCGAAAGAGAGCTGAGAGAGAGCTTCCAAGCTATGGGCCCAGAACTTAAGACCCACCTCGCTCCAGCACAGGTTGATTTCCAATTCAACCCCCCAAACGCACCCCACTTCGGTGGCACTTGGGAACGAGAAGTGCGCTCCATAAAGACAGCCCTGTACGCAGTACTTGGGGCCCAGACTGTGGCGGAAGAAGTCCTAATGACAGTCCTCACGGAGATTGAGGGAGTACTTAACTCGAAGCCCCTCGGATATGTCTCCAGTGATGTGGCGGATATCGACCCAGTTACCCCCAACACACTCCTGATGGGGCGGCTAGATCCTGCATTACCCCAGACAATGTACCGGCCTGAAGAAGCGAACGGCCGACGAATGTGGAGGTACAGCCAAGTATTAGCCGACAAGTTTTGGAACAGTTTCCTACTGCACTACCTACCGTCTCTACAGACCCGCCAGAAGTGGGTAAAGGAGAGAGACAATTTGACAGAAGGAACAGTCATCATGATTATTGATCAATCACTGCCCAGAGCTATGTGGCCGGCCGGCCGCGTAAGCAAAGTGATCACCGGTGCCGACGGCAAGGTCCGAGCAGCTGAAGTGCTCGTCCAGGGTCGCACTTACACCCGTCCCGTGGCAAGGCTCATAGAACTGCCTCGACTCCCAGACACAATCGATGATGACCATGACCCTACAACCCTATGACTTTGTGAAGTTGACTGACCCCTACAGCAAACCCTTATGTGTAAATAGACAACGCGATTAATCTGTCTCTGTTTAACTGATTAGGTCTGGGACCTATTCAGGGGGTGGCTGTTGTGAAGGGCCAGATTAAACCGAATATATATATATTTATTTATATATATATATTTAATTGTATTTGTATATTCTCTAATATTCCCTGATATCCCTTGTATATTCCTTGTACAATATGCATTGAATATCCATTCTAGCCTACTGAACATCCCATAATAGTCTCCATTCTACTATTGGTCGAGACCTTGGTGCCAGGCTGCCATACCCCTCAGACCCAGTTCAAACGTACCGCTCCACATGTACGAACAAGTCCTAGTTCCGCGTAGGAATCTGGCTACCGCACCACTAATGGGACTATTTGTTCATAGTGCGTATATATACTGCGCTACTAAAGTAGGACTTTCTTTTCAGTCCAGTTTCTTACCCTCCAATAGAGTCACAGACGTAAAGCCTCCCCGCGACGCCACGTGTGGGAGTAAGGCCAAGTTCGCCTACCATCGGTATTGAGACATCGTGTATATTAATATTTGAATAGTCATATTTGGCACTATATCGTCGAGTTGGACGTAGTCTATTAAGCTAATAATAGTCTGTTAATATATAGTGCTTCGTGCGGTGAGAATACTACCGTAGTCAGTACCCCATCGTTTCGGGCAGAGAACTGGCTGCTTACCCAGGGTGGTTGACCCCATGTGAAGCTGCACCCGAGGAGCCCCAGAGCCGACGAGCGAGTGGACCTGTATACCGGATTATTCTACCGACGACAGCCCGCCTTCCCAGGCACGGATTATGCTTTGTATACTTTGATTATTCCATGGATAAAGACCCCCGACACTGCCGTGTGTTGGAACCCCCCCCCCTGGAGAGGACGCAAGGTGAGGAGACGCTCTGCAAGACGAGGTCGCTTCACGTCTCTCCCCCGTGGACCGGAGAGAGCCGGCCCACAAAGAGTCCACCTGCTTTCATCTGTGGTCCAAGGATCGCCGGCGCATTGAACGGCACTACAGTGGGTTCACCTGGGATACCCTTGGCCGGACGAGGCAGCCGGATTCTACCCCCCCCCCCCCTCCTACTCCTGTCGGCTTACAAGCGACCGGATTAACCCCCTCTAGTGTATCTAGTATATAATCATTAAAGTATCATTGCTGTTATTCCTTAACTATTCCAAGTCGTATATTTACCACCTGCGCCTTCAGAGATTGGACATTCTCTATTGATATACCGACGAATACTCTTTGCCATAAAAGTGCATACTATTTCAATTCATAAATGTAATTAAGTGATTAAGTGCTTGTTCTACACACCATCGCTGTGTAGAAATAAAGACCTGTTTCGACTTCGTACATTTGTGTTGGATCCGTTTCATCTACGTGAGAGTGTTTATGATAATATATTTATGCCGTGTACTGGGTGGCCGAATATTAAGTACAAAGGTAGTGGTAGTAAGTATCATATCTAGTAATACAGTCAGGGAATTGTACCCCTCAGTTACAATAATGTTCCACAACATTGGTAAAAAAAATCTATTCTATGAATCATTTTCGGCCTTTTGGTTTTCGGCCAACTGTTTTCTATCTTCGGTATCGGTTTTGGCCAAGAATTTCCCATTCGGTGCATCCCTAATCATTAACTCAATGGACGCCATACCCGAATAAAGTCGGCTTAACTCGCAGACGCTTGAGCGCCAAACCCGAGAAAAGTCGGGTTTTCATCATTATTTCTTTTATTCGATATTTCCATTCATTATCCATCCAGGGAGCCTGGTGTTATCATAGGGAATGAGTCTGAGATTGCAAAAGTGCAATACCGGCCGCATCCTACCAGGCGGCGGTATCGAGCACCCTTTGAAACATTGCGTCTTGGGCTGTGCGTCGATCTAAAGTCTCCAGTCAGATTTTTCCATGTCGGGCAAGGGGAGCGGTTGTCCCGATCGGCTTGAGGAGCGTCAAATGTGTGGCCGATTATGTTGGCGACACGATCGACACCAATACTGGGATCGGATAATTGGAATATTCTTTTTGGGACACATCCTAGTCAAGGTAAGGGCTATATGTGACTCGGCGTCACCAAACCCGACTTAGGTCGCTTTCACACAGGGGCTGTTTGGTCCTGACTTTCGGACCAGAATTCGATTTTTTCGGTTTTTCGGGTTTGTGTGAATGCGTGTCGAACTCGGTTCGTGGACCAAACAGGCGAACTCTGGTCCGCCTGAAAACGTAGGTCTCGGTTCGGCTTCATCGAACCAAATGCGAACCAAATATAGGAAGTGATTATTATTACCACTGCTCGCAGCACTCACTGCAAAACAAGCACACTGCATCTAATCTCTCTCTCTCTATCTATCTATCTATCTATCTATCTATCTATCTATCTATCTATCTATCTATCTATCTATCTATCTATCTATCTATCTATCTATCTATCTAACTGTGCATCTTGGGAAGAAGGAAGAAAAAACGCGGCTTATTATTATTACCGAGGCGCACGGCATTGGATCAATGCCACGTCAATACTATTATTACCTTACCACTGCTCGCAGCATTCATTCACTGCAAAACAAGAACACTGCATCTATCTCTCTATCTATCTATATATCTATATATCTGTGCATCTTGGGAAGAAGGAAGAAAAAACGCGGCTTATTATATTATTAATAAAACAGCTACTTGTGGGCACTCATAAAAACACTGTGGTCTACAAGTTGTTTAGCGAGAGGATGGTGGTAATGTGCTTCAATAGAACAATGGATCAATGCCATGTCAAAACTCGCTCCGCTGATCTGGAGGGCTCCGCAGTCCACACACAGACACACACACACACGCGCGCGCACACACAGGCTCGCAGCCACACACACATTTCCACTGTCCAATAGACAAGCGCCCTTTTCGACCGTGTGACATTGTTCAGAAGGTTCGGTCCGCCTCACAGATTTCTGTGTGAACGCAGGCGAACCAAATGAAGAATGCAACAATGTTGCAACTTCACCCCCAGAACCGCACCGAGTCCACCAAAACTATATGTGAAAGCGACCTCAGTGCGTTGAGATACAAGCGTCAGAAAATGCGAAAATGTCTTGCACTACAGAAAATCGAAATCTTGCTTTTTTGACTGCTTTGAAATGTCATTGCTCTGTTCCCTTATTTGCAAACTTTAATACAACTTGTAAATGAGTTAATTATTGTTGGATTGTCCGACAGTATTGTGTCTCAATACTGTGGAAAGACTACAGGCGAGGGCTTACGCTGCGTGGTCTGTCTGCGTGTGCTTCATGCATTAATCTTCACAGGTACTTAACGAGGTGTTAAAAACACACACAAGGACACAAGCTCTCCTTTCTTAGCATAGACAACGAAACATTTTAATACACTTATCTTAACGTTATAAGTTATAGCAACTTAACTTGTGACAAACGGAGTGTCTATATTAAAAAGACCTTCATCATAAAACGCCAGTCGGGACTCGGGTGTATTGTCATTAAACAACATTAAAACACATTTAGAATGTCACAAATTTTATGAGCGAACGAATTTCGTTCGAGTGGATTTATTGCAACGTAATGCCATTCATTCAATAGGGAAACTCAAAGAAAATAACAAACAACTTATACAAGGTATTATATTTCATCAGCATTTTATATACAGGCATTTCACGTTTAACGTTGGGTTTCATTTCAGCCATTGTTATGCTTTATTGTCATTAAACACATCCACTTGTAAACAGGGCCCTGCTCCTGCCTGTTGTAGGGACACGCAGGGGAGTGGTGTGGCGTGGGCACATGCAAGTGGGTGCATGTGTTTTGGTTTCCGTGGCACAGTAGCTGCTGGAGATAATGATATCTCAGAAGGCAGAGCGAGACGCGATGCCAGTAATGAAATATAACCAAGGGCACCACTTGTAAGTGCAAATGCAGTGCAAATGCAGTACAGCATAGCTATTATCCACTATACTGTGATATGAATTCTTCTGAACCAAATAAAAAATATAAATGTTGTTGGAACAAAGCAAATGTAAACAATTCCACATGTTTCAGTGCATGACATCTCAGACAGTCAAGTATGTCCTTAACACATTCGGTGCCATTTGGATCCGTCTAATCCCACTCTATACGGCCAGCAAATCAAAACAAACTTTCATTGTGCGTGAGGCTGTTTGTAGAGCTAAAGCTATACTTTATAGTATTGCTATCTGTCCATTCTCATTGTCAATTGACACTATAAACCGTCCCTTCAATATGCCCAATACGTTCCCATTTTATAGCGTTGTGAATATGAACTATATAGCTAAATGTTCTGGGGTATTTCCTGGAAGACAAGTTACAAGGCGCTAAGCTAATAACGTTAAATCGAATGGCGTTTCGGCCATAGACCAGCTAGAGATAAAAATCAAAATGCATTTGATCAGTATCATGGTCCACCATGACTGCATGAAAGGGGGGGCGGGGATGTCGTTTCTGATTATTGATTACCAATAACGGCATTAGCCTCAGTAGCCTAATTCGCTGACCGGGTGGATGGCTACCAAAGCAAGGCCCGATTGTGCTGTAATTGACGTCACATAGCTCTTACCTGTGACTGGTTGGACTGGGAAAAGGATTTCCCAGATATCGATCGCCATCTGGTAGATCCATATGTCCATTGGCTGATGATATATTGCTTTACTGCATACTGAATTTGGCATCGCAAAAGGTATTCCAAGCTACATGCTACAGGCATAGCTTCAGGTTAGCAGGAAAATTCACTGCATGATGAAAAAAAACTTCATCCGTTCTGCCACTGGGAACACTGCATTATCGAGACAGCGCCCCTACGAGGATCTGGCCGGTAATGCACTTTTCCGAATTCCAAGAGTAGGGTACATCTGCAGTGCCGCAGGGTGACATTGAGTGGGATATTACAATGGAATAAAAGCCAAAACAACCTTGCCACGGATGGCCCTCAACCGTTTGATCCGAAACACGGACATGTCCGTGGTTGGCCGGGAATGTGTTAAGTGTTCTTCTTTGGGAGGTTTTTCTTCCAACTGATCGACATGCTCAGCAGACAAACAGCAGCATTCTGAACGGACAATGTCACCTGCAGTGCTAAAAACACGCTCAGAAGGTATGCTAATACCAGGAATGTGGAGGTATGTTTTGGCAAGGTTTGCCAGGAGAGGAAGCTAAGTCTGCTGGCTTTTCCACCACTCTAACACATTAACTCCGAGGGCCAAAGATGCATACTCTTTATACTTAGCAGCTTCAGCTTGGGCTCGCTCTCTGGAGGACTTGGTCTGGTGAGGGTCCACATTGCAGAAGGTGTCACCAAACAGTTGTTCAAGTGCCTTTGACTTCTTGGAAGCGGGAACATATTCTGAAATGACACAGAAAGACAAAATATCTCTTTCAAACACTTGTTAGCTGATTATAAAAGGGGAACTTCACTGGGAGAAAAAAAAAAGTTCCCCTTTATTTAACCAATTTACATGTCTATAACATTGAGTCAATAAATCAAATCAAATCAAATCAAATTTATTTATAGGGCCCAACAACACACGTTAATGTCCCCATGGGCCGTACAGATCTTCTTTAAACAAGTCAAGAAGAAAACATAACAATAAGTCAAGAACAGAACAAGAACACCATAAGGTGCAAACATTTTTAGATGGATGCAAATAAATGAAAGAATGCAAGCACTCCCAGACATACCCCACGCGAAGGTAAGGAAAAACTCACTAAAACCTAACAATAGGGGAAAAAAAGCTCCGCAGGCAGTGTGGAGGAGAGAAACCTTAGAAGGGCCATTCAAGGGGGGATCTCCCTTCTTAGATGTTGGTGATAGTAGTGTTGCAGACGGACAGTTGGTAAGCATGCACTCATGTGTGTAGTGGAACACAGATGAGTGCATGCAATAGCAACTGTACATTTTGAAAAATTAAAGATAGAGCTAATAGCGATAGCAACTGAACATTTTGAAAGATTAAAGATAGAGCTGATAGCAATCTATTTGAGGCACAGGGGCGGCGCAAAGAGGGTCACGTCCTCCCCGTCTTAGTCAAGGGACATTTAACACTCCGGTCGTTGCTCAGGGACAGCCGGAGACAGGGAGATAGGGGCGGCGCAGAGAGGGTCACGAACTCCCCGACATCATCGCGGGACATCCGGCACTCCGGTCACCACTACGAGACCTCCGGAGACAGGGGGGCACGCAGAGGGGGTCGCAACCTCCCGGCCTTCGTCACGGGACGTCCAACACTCCGGTCAACACTCCAGGACAGCAAGTCATAGGGAGACAGGGAGACGGGACAGGCGTTAGACGGCTCATGAGATTGTAGTAGGCGGACATAGCAATAGATACAAGTGGTAGGCATATATGTGAAAGGAGTAGATATAAGAAGTAGGCGTATTATGTGAATAGAAATGGAAGTACTTAACCCAGCAATGAAACCGCATTGACTGTTAATCTGTTAACAGTCTGTTAATACTGTTAATCAGTTGACAGGACCACGGACAGACGGCGGTGAATAACTGAACCAAGGCCTCGGAGGTGCATGTAGAGCAGTCACTACAATCTTGGCCAAGACCCCGAGGCATCCATCACCTTAGTCAGCGCCAGGAGACGGGCACTCAGAGAGAAGGGGGGGGGGGGGGGGGAGGGGGGGGGGAGAGGGGGTAGGGGAAGAGTTAGAGAGTTCCCATGTTTGTGGTGCTGCAAAGGAGCAGACATGTAGTACCCTGTAGTGCCATGTAGTACCATGTAGTACCCCGTAGTGCCATGTAGTACCCTATAGTACCCTGTAGTGCCATGTAGTACCATGTAGTACCCTGTAGTACCCTGTAGTACCCTGTAGTGTCATGTAGTACCCTGTAGTGCCCTGTGGTACCCTGTAGTGCCACGTAGAGCCATGTAGAGCCATGTAGAACCCTGTAGTGCCATGTAGTACCATGTAGTACCATGTAGTACCCTGTACCCTAACTAAACTACCCTGTAGTAAACTAGCCAGTGGTACCATGTAGTACCCTGTACCATAACTAAACTACACAGATTAATCTAAAGGTCAGTCCCCGACCAGGTGAGATCAGGGTAGGTTGAAGGAGAGAGAGAAAAGATGAGTCTTAAGCAGGGATTTAAAAGCTTCGACAGAGCAGGCGCCCCTGATGACGGCAGGTAATTTGTTCCACAGGTAGGGAGCGCGGTAGACAAAGGCTCTGTGGCCGGCGGATTTCTTTTTTACCCTAGGGGTCGATAGAAGCCCCGCATTTTGTGAGCGCAGAGCACGAGCGGGCGAGTATCGGGAGATGAGATCGGATAGATAGAGCGGTGCAAGCCCATTTAAAATTGTGTAGGTGAGGAGTAGCACTTTAAAGTCAGAACGGGCTTGGATAGGAAGCCAGTGTAGGGCGGACAAAACTGGTGTGATGTGATCAAATTTTCTAGTTCTAGTTAGTATCCGTGCAGCCGCATTTTGCACGAGTTGAAGATTTTTGATGCTTGAACTAGGTAGGCCTGAAAAAAGTGCATTACAGTAGTCCAGACGTGATGTGTTTCCACAAAAAGGAAACCTACTGTGTACACACACACACACACTCTCTTAGCTGTCCATCGTGTTCGATGTTGAGGCTTGCTCCAGGGATGGGGGGGGGGGGGGGGGGGTTTAGCGCCGCTGCCGCTGGTGCCACTTCTCATGGGCGTTGAGTCCGATCCTTGAGCCGCACACCTGTCCACAGATGGCGCAAGGGAAGCCAGATACCTGGGGGATGCCAGCTGCCCGCTGGTGTCGTTGTGTGTGCCTCTCAGATCTTCGGTCTTGGTTTGCTTGGTGTATTTGGGAAACTGCAGTGGCACAAGCCAATTGCCAGGCTGTTCTGTCAAGTGCTAGAGTTTCAAGCTGCGTGATGTTTGCACACTTTAGGAGGTCCCTGGTGTAGAGGGGGACGGAGCTTGGCGATTATGGAGTAGACGTGTTTCACGTGAGCTCCCTTCTACTCTATTTTTATTAGATTTTTGTCTGCTTGTTAAGTCGTCAAGTTTCAACTACTGTCGTCAACTTTTTTCGACTTTCTGCGATGTCGGTGGTGGAAACCAGATCCATGAGCGCTCCAGCCAGCAAACCACCACCGGGCCTGGCCGCACCATCGCCCGGTGTCGGGGAGATAAGCGAAGCTGTGCTCTCGGTCATGACCAAGCTCCATGCAGAATCTGAGACATGCTTCGCTGAAACACAAAGAAAAGTGCTGGCGGATTTTTGTGATAACCTTCATCGAGAGATATCAGAGGAAATAAGGTTGACGGTCGTCCCGTTGATAGACAAGATGGAGTCGCTGCACGCTGTCTCCTCGGCTAATGCTATTGAACTAGCTGCGCTAACGACGGAGGCCTCATTACAGGGCGAGAAGATGGCGGATCTGGAGCTCTCCCTGCTGGCTAGGCAGGCCGAAGTTGCCAAACTACAGTCGGTAATTGTGGAAATACAGTCCCGGGAGAGACGCTACAACATCAGGATTGTTGGAGTACCGGAGGGCAGCGGGGAAGGCCGTCTCTCTGAGACCATGCCGGAATTGCTGCAAGTAATACTGGGGAATGACGTCCTCCCCTCCCCTCCCGTATGTGAATCGGCCTACAGAGCGGGCAGGACCACTCCTGGAGTGAACAAGGAACCGAGGCCCATCATTGTCAAGCTGAACAGGCTACAGCAGAGAGAACTCATCATGCGGTCGGCTCGTGCCAGAAGGGGTAATCTAAGGCTGGGCGATCACAAAGTGGCCATTTTCGAAGACTTTACGCCGGAGGTTCAAGCACAGAGAGGCGAATACAAAGTGGTCCTATCCAAGCTATGGAAACTAGGCCTGAGGCCCACGCTATTCGCTCCCGCGAAATTATCTGTGTTGGATAAGGTCGATGGTCGGCTTTCATTTTGGTCGTTGGCTAAAGCGAAGGAATATCTCGAGGGGATAGCCGAGACTGTAGCTTGATATCTATGACGGGTGAGTGACTTGGCGATGTGGGCCTGAATACATTGATAGGGCCGGCTATTCATGCTGTCATGCCTAGACATGCTAACTGTCCACTGCCCATCCAACTAGCGGGGCTTCCCAATGACTTCTGTTACTTGCTAATGCTGACCTCATGGTCGTACTTGTGTATCGCCTCTTTGGAAGCTAACGAGCTAGCTGAACAATGTACATAACAGACTCTAACGTGCTATCCGGATTCATCACTAGTTTACGCGCTAGCCTCGGGCTAGCTAGCGGGCTGCGTCTAACGTCTGCGCTGAGACATTCGAGACCCGTTAATATTTACGCACTTTGGTTGTTGTTGCTGTTTAAGTGTCATCGGTTCGCACAATTCAACGGTGATCGGGTCCTTAACTAACTTCTTGTATTCTTTTATCTTTATATCCAGGCTGTTTTGAGCTTTGGGCTCCGGTAGGAGAAGATCGGTTGAATATATATATAAACAATATATGATAACAGGTTGTGTCAGGTATTGCTTATTACCATCCCCGGGTTAATGAATGTGTTTAATTCTATTCTTACAAAGGTTATGTCATTCCAGCCGTTGTTCCTGATCAGAGGGGCACTTACAGGTGTGCACTTTGACCATAACCCCACTTTTTTCCCTTTCTTATTATTGTCGTTGTTTAAATGACATCTGTTTGCACAATTTAACTGTGATCCGATCCTGCCTTAGACTATCTGCTGGTATACTTTAATTTAATTTTGTTTTGAATTTTCCTTTATCCATTTGTGCTATAACATTGCGACGTTGATGCGCAGACTTGGAAGTAGATGGTTGCAGGGTTGATGTTGAGTTATTATATAATAATGGCTATTTTTTCCATTATAGTTATCTCATGTTAGGGCCAAGGCTCACTGTGGTTTTCAAACGATATCTTTATTGGAACAATATATGATAACAGGTTGTGTCAGGTATTGCTTATTACCATTCCCGGGTTAATGAATGTGTTTAATTCTATTCTTACATAGGTTATGTCATTCCAACCGTTGTGCCTGTTCAGAGGGGCTGTTACAGGTGTGCACTTTGACCATAACCCCCTTTTTTCCATTTCTTATTATTGTCGTTGTTTAAATGACATCTGTTTGCACAATTTACCTGTGATCCGATCCTGCCTTAGACTATCTGCTGGTATGCTTTAATTTAATTTAGTTTTGAATTTTCCTTTATCCATTTGTGCTATAACATTGCAACGTTGATGCGCAGACTCGGAAATAGATGGTTGCAGGGGTGATGTTGAGTTATTATATAATAATGGCTATTTTTTCCATTATGGTTATCTCATGTTAGGGCCAAGGCTCAGGTGGTTTTCAACCGATATCTTTATTGAATTTTATTTTTATTATTATTTGTGTTTATTGGACTAGTGGGGGTTTAATCAGGGGTTTATCTAGAGGGGGGTCGGAGTGGGGAGCGTCTTATTGGATCCATGACTCCAGTGGGAAATGATAGGAAGATGACCATCCTTAGTGGATGGGGCATAGGGAGGGGATTGGAGAGTGTGTATAGGAGGGCTTATAATAGGACGGGTGGGTTAGGGTTTAGAGTAGAAGGAGGGGGGGTTGTAACTGGGGTGGTATTTTTATGTGTTTTATGTACTGTTGTCTTATATGTGTGTAATTGTTCTTCCTCTGAACTCCTGGGATTGACCGTCTGGGCCCGCCTGGATCAGCGCCTCTGTACTCAGCCAGGCTGCACTGGTATGTTCTCTACGCATTTAGACAAACTCGACCATGGCTAAATTGAATATTTTAATTTGGAACGCAGGAGGTCTTAACGCCCCACACAAGCGTGCCAGTGTCCTTTGGTTATTGAAGAGAAGAAATATTGACATTGCTCTCCTTAGTGAGACGCATTTATTGGTGGGTGATGTGTCAAGGCTAGCAAATCGACAATATCACGTTATCTCCTCATCCTCAGCCGATGATAAGACGAAAGGAGTCGTCATAGTTACAAGACGTAACCTTGATATCAAAGTCCTGGATGTGTGGTCGGACACGGAGGGAAGGATTACTATAGCAAAAGTTGAGTTCTCTCATAGGAAGATGGCAATAATAGCATTGTATGCCCCTAACACATTTGATTCAGCGTTCTATAATACAATCACGAAGAATATGTTGGAACTTACTGGATACGCTCTCATTGTGGGTGGCGATTTTAATGCGTGCTGGGATGCGGAGATGGATAGGTCCGGGTCCTCTGAAACGAGCGACCAAAAATGGTCCTCTAAGGCCCTCAGGATGTGGGCCCAGGACACTGGGCTCGCAGACCTATGGCGCTTATCCAATCCCACCCTCAATGATTACTCTCACCTGTCTGCCAGACACAAAACCTTCTCTCGAATAGACTATGCATTCGCATCCCCTAATTTGTTTGATAGTTTCGACGTCTCATTGGTTCCCCTGGCTCTCTCGGACCACAAGGGGATTTTCCTTGTGGCAACCTTTGGCAGGCTCTCCACGAGAGCTCCCAGGTGGCGTTTTAACTCAACCTTATTAAAGAACGATAATTTCTGCTCTGAGTTCGGGAGTAAACTAGCTGAATTCTTGCAGATCAATGTTGGCACGGTCGATGACCCCAGGGTCCTATGGAACGCATTGAAAGGATTTATCAGGGGTCATGTCACACTTTTCTCCTCCAACTTACGTAAATCCCGATCAAAAAAACTAGAAGGACTGGAAACATTATATGCGGATCTATACGCATCTTTGCAAACTAACTATAGTGAACGACTAAACACACAACGTAAGATAGTCAAGAAGGAAATAAACTCCATACTTAAACAACAGTCTGAGTTCTTGATACATAGGACAAGGCAAAATTACTACTTTCACGGCTCCAGGCCTAGCCATCTATTGGCAATGAAAATACGCTCGAATGATCATTTCTCGGATATCCCCTCGATCAAGACGCGACAGGGTACAATCACTACTGATTCGAAAAATATCAACGACACTTTTAAAGAGTTTTACTCACAGTTATATAGCTCAGAGGTTAATCTCGACGACTCTAAATTTGAATCGTTCATTGGCGGGCTTGAGATACCCCACATTTCTGAGGAAGAGGCTAAGGAACTGGGGAAACCGATCACCCTTATAGAACTAAGGGAGACGATCGCTGAAATGCAGAGGGGTAAGGCACCAGGCTGGGCTGGTATTCTACCCGAGGTGTATTTAGCTTTCTGGGACCAACTGGGACCATTGATGCTCGATATGATCAATTACGCTATCGAACAGGGGGAGTTCTCAAGAGATGTCAACATGGCGCTGATTTCTTTACTTCTCAAGAAGGACAAAGATCCCAATGATTGTGGTAGCTATAGGCCCTTGAGTCTTTTCTGGGCCGATTTAAAAGTGTTTGCCAAGGTGCTGGCCCGCCGCCTGCAGAGATTTATGACGGTATTGGTACACTGCGATCAAACTGGTTTTATCCCGGGGCGCCTGGCTGCAGATAATCTTAGGAGGCTGTTGCATGTAGTCGATAACAGTAAAGACAATACAGCTCCGTCCACTGTTCTGTCTTTGGATGCCATGAAGGCGTTTGACAGACTAGAATGGTCATACCTGTGGAAGGTACTTGAGGTCATGGGTCTGGGAAAGAATTTTATTAATATGATTAAAGTCCTGTATGCCTCGCCGTCGGCAATGATACTGACAGGCAAAAACTGTTCCACACTTTTCCCAGTCTCCAGATCTTCTAGACAGGGTTGTCCTCTGAGCCCGGGACTATTCGCGCTTTCCCTCGAACCATTGGCCCAATTTATTAGGCAATCAGAGGACATCGTCCCCATAATGATCAATAATACACCACACAAAATTGCTCTCTATGCGGATGACCTACTGATTTTTATGGATGACCCTTCCCGGTCGGCCACAAAATTATTGGAAATAATCGACGACTTTGGTAAATTGTCAGGCTTTAAGATTAACTAGAACAAATCAGCCTGCCTACCTCTTAATGAGCTGGCCAAGGCGGTGCGACTACCAGCTGATATCCCCATAGTGGAACATTTTAAATACTTAGGTATAGAGATATTCCCCACGCTGAGTCAAACTACTAAGTACAACTTCACGGGTACTTATGATAAAATACGCCAGGATCTAGACAGATGGTCGGCCCTTCCTAACTCCCTTCAAGCCCGAGCTTCCATAATCAAAATGAACGTTCTGCCTAGGATACATTTTGTTAGCTCAATGCTCCCCCTGCCCCCTCCAATAGACCACTGGCGCAAGGTACAATCGATGGTATCTAAATTTATCTGGAATAACAAACGCCCGAGAATCAAAAGAGCTACTACTCAACGTAGGAAACAAGATGGGGGCCTCGCAATCCCTGATTTTAAGCTTTATTTCTGGTCCTTCTCACTGAGACCTCTGATGTGCTGGCTAGACCCTGTAGATGCTGTATCTTGGCGCACCTTAGAAGCGGCGGCGGTCTCACCGCTAAGATTGCAGGATGTGGTGTACTCCACTGTCTCTATTTCGAAATGCCGGCTGAGGTATGGACCGATCATAACTCACGTGATCCAAACGTGGCGTAATGTACAGAGGTCGTGTGGGGTTAAATGCCCATGGCACCTGGACTCTCCAATTTTTAATAACCAGCAATTACTTGTTGGGCACAAGCCGGTTAATATTCCTCAATGGCAGAGGAGGGGAGTTCATACTCTGGAGGATATTTATGATAAGAACGGCCTCCGTGCGTTTCAGGACTTAAGAGAATTTTATGATCTTCCCGGCGAGTCCTTTTTTCTTTACCTTCAACTAAGGTCAGCGCTGAGGGCGCATGGCGTGCCGTGGGCTCAAGCTTTGCAACCACACCCCTTCCTCAGGCTCATAGTGGACAGGACGACCTCCAGAGGGTTTGTCTCAGACTTTTATACGCTCTTAATTCAGTCCACGTATAAAAATGTATCATTGGATACAATCTGGCGTGTGGACATCCCGGAGTTGGACCCCGAGTTTGACTGGGATGATGTTTGGGCAAATGTGGCATTATCTTCCCGCAACCCCAATCACCAGCAAATTAATTTTTATTATATTCATAGGACCTATCTTACACCTAGGAAGCTATTTGCTATGGGACTGATAACCGACTCTCGGTGCACTTTGTGCTCTCAAAAGGCCACTGGCACTTATATGCATATGTATTGGGATTGCCCACCAGTGGCCCGCTTCTGGAGGTCAATAACGGACAAACTTTCAGATCTGTGTGGCTTAACTATCCCATTCACAGCTGTTACACTACTCCTGAACGATATAACGACACTACCTGCGTCCGTTCAACTAAAAAGGGTTGTCCTAGCGGGTGTCACAGCAGCGAAGAAGCTAATAGCAATGAGGTGGAAGGAGCCTGAGAAGCTTATAGTGATTAACTGGTCCCTAACACTATTGGATGTGATTTATCTTGCGATATCCACGGCGCGGGTGATTGGGGTGGGACAGGCAGGTATTGACCTGTGGTTTGCAGCAGCCGAAAAGGTCAGGACCGCCGTGTGCGGCTGAGCGGGGTTGAGGTGCGTGTTCGGGTGAGTCCGGGGGTCTCTTGGGAGGGGGAGGAGGAAATGTTTTGTCTGTCTTGTCTTTTGTCTTGTCCTCTTGAGTTTAGCTGGGGATTTTATGGGGGGGCAGCTATTTAACTATTTCTTCACTGTTTGGTCACTTTTACACGGTCTCTGTGAGTCTATGGAACACCTCTACAGGTTTTTGTTTTGTCATGAAGGTTCATTGCTCTGCTTTCGGGTTGTGTTCTCAAAAAGTGGTCCTTGTGGTGAATTGGAGATGTACGTTTTATTAATATAGGGTCACACAGCCGGGAATCGGGGCTGAACACTGGGAAAGACCATTTATTGGATAGTACCCCTTAGATTTAAAATTTAGAAGGTTGAACTCTGTTTTCTTTTCTCTTTGTCTGTATAAATTGTTATTCTGTATTATTATTGTTTTTGTTATTTTCTTGTGAAGTTCTATGTATTGTGATTGTGTTTAATGTGTTGTCTTGTTTCATGTGTATAATAATAAAAAAAAATTGATCAAAAAAAGGAGGTCCCTGGTGTAGTCCTTAAAGCGTCTCTTTTGGCACACACACACACACCCCACACCTTGTGCAGTGGCTTGAGCCTGAGATGTCCCCGGCACTTCATCAGAAGGTTGGTCATCATCAGAAGGTTGGTCACCAGATGCGTGAGGAGGTGTACTCGTCTCCACCCGCACCTGCACCACTGTGTCATTCTGTAGACACACACACACACACACACACACACACACACACACACACACACACACACACACACACACACACACACACACACACACACACACACACACACACACACAAATATTAAATGGAAATCATTACAACACTAAATAAAGTAATGAATAATACATCAATTATGAATAGTGTTTGTATTTTCTGGTCCAACAGCTCTGCAGCCTCATGGATGACACCCTGGAATGTTGCAGCTCTCTCTGCCTCACTTAGAAATGGCAGCTTTTTTAATATTGGGTCTAAGGCAGATGCTCTATGCAGGATTTGCTGCACGTCCACATACCGCTCTCCAAGCTGGCTGGCCATTACCTCCTTCATCTCTGTCACCAAGGCCGGAGTCTTCCTCTGAGATGCTGAACAATGACAGACAGAGTCAGCTGTTTTTCCTCACACATGCATCCGAGCAGGTTGACCAAGTCCTCAGCTGCAGTGATGTCACTCTCGCTGAGTGTATGCACGTCCACTGATAGTTTTTTAGTTCATTGATGTAGTAATATTTGTTGTCAATATCCTATGTATCTGTGCACCTATTGTCTGATGCACGCTGTAGCCAGGGCGTCTCTCAGTCTGTGACCTGATGACCCCGTTCTGCATCCATCCTGTGGCTCCCTCCTCACACACACACACGCGCGCCTCACACACACACACATCCTCCTCTTCCGACGCGCACACGCACACACACTCACGTACACACACACACACATCGCTCACCCACACTTACAAACACATACACACAGTTACACACCAACTCGTATGAGAACTGTCAGGAATATCACGAACCATTAGAGAGGGGGTAGGCGCCCCGAACCTCTAGTGGTTAACAGGTGGCGGTGGGACTGCGAAGTCCCGAGGGCACATAAAATATGTGATATAGTGCTGGGGAGAGACTGATGGGCCCCCGTGTCTGATGAGGTATGAATCAACATACCACCGTTGTTACGAAGGATCAGATTAAACCGAATATATATATTTATTACTTGAGATATATTGTATAGTATTTGTATATCGTCTGATATCCCTTGTATATTCTTTGTACATATACACGGAATATCCCTTTACCTAGTACAGACCATAATATTTCGTTCTCCTATTGGACAGCGATCCCCTAGGCGCCACGGCCATACCCCCAATGTCTAGTTCAAAGTCACCGCCAAAGACATGCCTGGACATGACCGGCTCTGCGCAAGAATACGAGACAGAAATGAGGCTGGTACTAGATTGTTCACCTAACGTATAAATACGGTGCAGGTGAATACAGCAGTATGTTAACCAATAAGTTGAAGCCTCACACCACGATACAACGTGCTGTGAAGTGGGCCCGTTTTTGCCCCAAAATAGAGCCTTGAGACCGCGTGCGAATTGATAGCTGAAGTGTCAGAGTTTAACGCTGTATCGTCGAGTTCGACCTATTCTATTATTTAAGTAATAGTCTATTATGTATAGTGTATCGTGCGGCTACCGTTCTACAGTGACCAGCATTACCAACGCTTCCTCGTACCGAGCTAGTGTGCTTAGCCAGGCTGGGCGGCTTAACCTGGTGCCGTCATCCGAGGAGCCCTAGACGAGAACCGTGTGGATATGTACACTGGATAACCTACACCGGCGACTACAGAGCCCTTTTCGGCTGGATTATATTTGCTTTGGTCCTGTAGCTGATGGAGCGGAGAATCGTCTACACCCACAATTGTGTGGCATTTACCCTGTGAGGAGCAACGTCGAGCCCGCCTCTAGGACGCCTGAGGCTGGCTAGCTTTCTTCCATGCGGCACTGCATACCGGAGAATAGCTGTTGTTCGTCTGCGGATCAAGAGATTATTGCACTGTCTCCTGTACCTGGAGTCTCCTTATTCCTCGTTGACCCAGACTTTCGCTACCGACAAATCCTCTCCCCTGCTGGCCTACAACCGGAGGGACCCTATTAGTATCTCCAGCTGCCCTACTAGTGTACCATATATATAATTCTTATGATACAGGTGGTATTAATTATCTCCTGCGTAAAATGCTCATGGACTTACGCTCTTGACCTATTCATGCACATTCTTCGCCTTACAAGCGCAATTCTCAATCTTGATAAGTAAAGTAATGTAAGATAATCTTCGTGCTGCTAATAAATATTCTTCTAAACGAGTATTTGTGTGAAACCGTGTTATTGTGGATGTGTTCATCTCATATACCTGTGTACTGTATGGCCAGTAGTAATGTACATAAGTCAGTAGTGGTTTAATGATACCATACTTATTCAATACAGTCAGGGAATTGTACCCCTCAGTTACAATTGGTCCTTCGAGCCGGATGGTAATTAGCCTAATATTAATATAATATTAATATTAACATGGCCAATGATGAACACTCCACAAACGGTTCTCCTAAGCTAGATCGCCCGGAGCGCAGACGGCAGCCACCTCGTTACCTAGAGGACTACGCTGCCAGTCTACTACCTAGCTTTATACAGACGTTAAACGCTGAAAAAGCGGATAGTAAAAGTATGTCAAACCCTACCGACCAGGCGACCCCGCCAGTAGAGACCCTAGTGGGTTCTAACGTAACTGACCAAGCTCACGGGGGGGACCAGGAGGGACCTGACATGACTTTACCCCCGCCAACGTCGACGAGGCAGTCCCCGGAGAGCTCCAGGATAAAGAAAGCCCTCCAGGGACGGAGCCCGACCCACCACCAGAAGAGACGCGCACCCAGGAGATGGACCTCCTCGGAGCGCGACAGGAGAACCGATCTCCAACGAGCACTGCCAGAAGCCGATCACCTCCATCAGTGTCTTCCCCCAGCGAGGCGGACAAGATGCTGGCGCAGGCCTTTATCGCCACCCTGGCAGCCTCCACTGAACGCGATCGACTCCAAGCACAGACGCTTAGCGAGCGCGAACATTCTTCCATGGAACAAGAGTGCCTCCGCGCGCAACACCAAAGTGAGCGTGAACACTCTACCATGGAAAGAGACCGCCTGCAGGCTCAACAACTAAGTGAGCGCGAACAATCTGCAGACCAAAGAGAACGCTTCCACGCGCAGCTCCAAGCGCAAGCCCTTAGTGAACGCGAACACTCTGCGATCGAGCGAGAGCGCTTCCAGGCGCAGCAAAGGAGTGACGACGACCGCATACGCCTAGAGACTAGACGCCTCCAGACGGAAGAGAATATGGAAAGAGACCGCGCCGAAGCCCAGCGCGCCGCCGCCGATGCACAGCGCGGAGCCGCCAATGCACAGCGCGACGCAGCCCAAGCCCAGCGCGAAGCAGAGCGCGACCTCGCTCACATCAAGCGCGAAGCCGAGCGCGACCGATTACAAGCGCAGATAATGGAGCAACTGATTGCCAGGGCAACCCCCCCTCCCTCCGCACGGAGCTCCAGGGCCTCGTCAAGACAAGGGTCTAGGGCACCCTCCGCTACCCGATCAAGCGACCCTGAGCCCGGCCAACCGAAAGAGCCTATACACCTCTCCGAACCCCCTCCCCGACCGGTCCATGCGAGACCTAGCAACAGGGAAGAACCGGCCTACGCCGCTGAGAGACTAAATAGACGATTACAGGATCTAGACGACCTGGCAGAGGAAGAAGAAGAGGGAGAGGAGGAAAGTCAAGCCCAACAGCAGCATCGTACTCCACAGGACCAGGAGGTCCAATACAGCCCAGACTTTACCCCCGCGGCTCTGCGCTACAGACCCCCGACTCAATTCACGGGTGAGCTTGACGCACGACCAGCCCCGAGGAACAGCACCTGGGTACACGGGCCTTGGTACCCGACCGGTACCAGCCCACCACGACACGTAAGAGGAGACTCGCCCAGGAGGCCTCTCCCCCAACGCTCACCGATGTGCCAGCCATCCATGGCATCGTACCTTGGCACACCGACGTTCCCGGACTTCACACACGAGAACAGAGCACAGTACACAGAGCTACGAATGTGCTTAGAGACAATGATGTCCGATGTACCAGATGAACCGTACAAGTATGCTATCCTACTCAAGCACCTGAAGGTGCCCAGAGCGCACAATATAGCGCTGGCATATTCCAACTCTACTACCCTATACACCGTGGCTCTAGTAGCCCTCGACCAACGTTATGGACGCATATGGGACTACGTAATACAAGAGATAAGGAATATTGACCGTCTACCCCCAGCCACAGACAATCGCTCACTAGATGACCTCTCTATCAAGGTACAATCCCTGGTAGGGATGCTGGGGGCACAAAAGGAAAAGGGTATGCACGAACTGTATGCGAACTCTAATGTTGAGAGAATATTAGAGAAGCTTCCGCCCGCCCGACAAGAGCGCTTCAGGCGGCAAAGGGACCACCGTGATCCTAACGGTCCCGAGCCATCCCTCCTAGACCTAGCCGACTTCCTTGCGAGAGAAGTCAGCAGCCTACGATTGGATACGTTCGTGCGGAGCGCGCCAAGCTCCAGAGAGGGACCTAGGAGATCAAACGATGGCCGCAGGCTGGTGACCGTCATTTACCAAGCCGAGTCAGTACCGCGCAACAAGAACCACAGTACCCCCTCGATGAAAGAGAAGTGGAAGATTGTATGTCCGTACTGCGAAAAGGAACACTGGCTGTCACACTGTGACACGTTCAAGAAGATGACCGCCGACGAGGTGAGTCAATGGATAAAGTCCAACCGCCGCTGTTACCGATGTGCGCGCAGTCACATGGCAGCCGAGTGCCGCTTAAAGAAGAGGTGTAGTCGGTGTGACGGAGCCCACTTGGACGTTTTACATGACAGTAACAGAAGAAAGCCTGCACCCTCAAGCAGCACAAAGGCAAGTGTTATGTACATTGACCCCGCCAGCAGCGGGGGCGCCCGGGTGCTCTTGAAGGTGGTCCGCGTAACATTGAGTTACGAGGACAAGGTCATGGACACCTACGCTGTCCTTGACGACGGGTCAGAGAAGACCCTTCTCCTCGCGTACGCTGCGGCCCAGCTGGGGCTGCGGGGGAGCGAAGAAACGATGACGATTCGGACTATAAGAAGAGACCTGAAGACGATCAAGGGTGAGAACGTCTCCTTCACTATCGAAGCAAGCGGGCAGCCAGAGAGACGGTATAGGATCACTAACGCTTTCACCAGCCAAGACATAGGCCTGTCGCAGTACACCTACCCCATCGCCAAGCTGATGGATAAATACGTGCACCTGCGTCAACTACCTATACCGCTCATAGACGGTGCCACCCCGACCCTGCTGATAGGATCCGACCATGCACACCTCATCGTCCCAATGGACCGGGTCCACACTGGGCCCAGAGGCTGTCCAGCCGCAGTCGAGACCCGCCTAGGATGGACACTACAAGGCCCCCTCTCCAGGTCTCCCAACCGAACAGCAGCCACTCGCTGCGTCCACTCCAGAGTGACAGAAGAAGACACCACCCTCCTACAGCACGTCGAGAGGCTATGGACACTAGAGACAATGCCCTTTAAGAACGAAAAGAAACACATTTGTTCCAAGGAAGACATTTATGCTATAGCCCTCCTCGAGCAGGGGACAAAGAGAGTCAAAGTCAACGGAGTGATGAGATACGCAACTCCACTCCTGAGGCGAGAGGGTATGCCTACCTTCCACGCCCCAAAAGAAGCGACGGAGCGGTATCTATCGAACACAGAGCGGCGCCTAGCCAGAGACCCCGCTCAAGCTACTGTGTACCGCGCTGAGATTAACAAGCTAATCACAGCGGGACACATAAAGAGAATTGACATTAAAGAGGCCGATCAGACGACCGAATCATGGTACGTGCCGCACCACAAAGTCCACCACAACGGCAAGGATCGTATTGTGTTTAACTGCAGCTACCAGATCGGATCACAAAATCTGAATAAAGAGCTCTTGCCCGGCCCAACACTCGGCCCCTCTCTACTGGGCGTGTTGCTACGTTTCCGCCAGAACAAGGTGGCCATCAGCGGCGACATCAAAGGGATGTTCCTGCAGGTGCGACTAGTGGAAGAGGACAAGCCCCTGCTGCGGTTCTTATGGAGAGAGAGGATCGGGGATGAGCAACCATCCATCTATCAATGGGAAGTCCTCCCTTTCGGAACCACATGCAGCCCATGCTGTGCTACGTTTGCACTGCAAAAACACGTCGCAGAGGACCCAGCAGCTGATGAAGAGGTCCGACAAAGTGTAGGAAATAGTTTCTACGTGGACAACTGTCTGCAAAGCGTCTCGACGCCAGAAGAAGCCGAGGCCCTCCTACTCAAGCTCCGCGCCTCCCTGATCAAAGGCGGCTTTGATCTCCGCAGCGAGACCTGGATGGCGACCATCCCAGGAGAAGCCCAAGAAATGACATTAGGACTAGTCTGGCGCTTCAAAACAGACTCGCTCCATTATAAACACACACCCCTGACCAAGGAGCAGGGAAGGTCGACTTCACTACCGACCACAAGACGGAGTGTATACAGAACACTCGCCAGACAATATGACCCGTTGGGATGTATTCTACCTTACACCACCAGGGCAAAGATGATTGTGCGAGCGCTATGGGACAAGGACCAGGGCTGGGACGATCCCATACCCGAACACCTTGCCTCCACATGGAGAGTGGGAGACAGAACTCAGCTCGCTCCCAGGTGTCAACATACGCCGCAGCTACTTCCCACCCACAGTGAGGCCGGAGACGTGTCAGATAGACCTGCACGTCTTCAGCGACGCCTCTGAAGTAGCCTACGGTTCGGTGGCCTACTTGCGGGCCCGAGAGGAGGGAGGAGAAATACATACTGCCTTCATCCTGGCTCGCTCAAGAATAGCCCCCCGCAAGCAACAATCTATCCCGCGTCTAGAGCTCTTCGCAGCCCTAGCAGGAGCGCAACTCGCCACGTTAATCCAACGTGAACTCACCATCCCGGTGCAAAGAACAATCCTGTGGTCAGACTCCATGACCGTACTCACATGGATCCAGTCCGATTCGTGTAGATACAAGGTCTTCGTGGGAGTCAGAATCACAGAGATCCAAGAGTTAACAGAAGCAGCATGCTGGAGGTATGTGGACACAAAACAGAACCCAGCTGACGTCATCACACGGGGAATGTCCCTGGATGACCTCACCCGTCACAATCTCTATAGTGACGGTCCCGAGTTCCTCAAGCTCCCGGAAGAAGAGTGGCCTACACCCACCCCACGGGAGGCGAGTGAAGAGGAGGCAGAGAAGAAGAAATCTATGTTCTGTGGGTTGACACACACACTCGTCCCCACAGATCCCAACATAGACGACTGCCCCACCCTTGAGAGTGCGCAGTTAAAAACATTCCTGTGGGGGTGCTCCAGTGGCACACCATGTTACCGCGCTGCGTCGCGGGACTCCGTGCTGCGTCACGGATCTGGTTGACTCCGAGTTCGATTCCCGGACTCGCCGTCATTTGCCGAATGTCTCCCCCTGCTCTCTCTCCCGTTTCACCCTACAACTGTCGGTCATGCTTGACCTGAAAAGCGATAAACGCTAAAAAATAAAGTTAAAAAAAAAAAAAAAAAACATTCCTGTGGCACCACCCAGAGGTTCCGTCCACTACTGACATTACTGCAGCTAACTACGAAGAAGCAGAACTCCTTCTGCTACAGCGAGCCCAAAGAGACTCGTTCCCCGACGAGCTAGACTGTCTGCAGGGATCAAAGCCAGTCCCGTCAGACAGCAGACTCCACTTGGCCCCTGAGAGCGACGCCCATAATCTCATCAGAGTGGGTGGTCGTCTGAGGAGAGCCCCAGACTTAACGGATGACGTCAAGTACCCGATAGTCTTAAACAGCCGACACAAGGTCACAGAGCTCATCATAAAGAAATACGACGAGGACGTGCACCACGCCGGGGCAGAGAGTCTTCGCGGAGATCAGACGTCGCTATTGGATACTGCAAGGAAGAGAAGCAGTACGACGCTTCCAGCGGACTTGTCTAGACTGTCGCAAATGGCGAGCACAGCCCAGTATACCCAGGATGGCTGACCTACCCCCCTGTCGCCTCCGACTCGGCGACAAGCCCTTTCACTCCACCGGTATGGACTGTTTTGGCCCGCTGTATGTAAAGAAAGGAAGAGGGACGGAGAAGCGGTGGGGTATTGTATTCAAATGCATGACCACCCGAGCGATACACATAGAACTCCTTCCAACCATGAGTACGGACTCATTCCTTATGGCCTTCCGGAGATTCACATCGCGGAAAGGAAAACCGTCTATATTATTGTCTGATCACGGGACAAACTTCAAAGGCGGAGAAAGAGAGCTGAGAGAGAGCTTCCAAGCTATGGGCCCAGAACTTAAGACCCACCTCGCTCCCTCTCAGATTGATTTCCAGTTTAACCCCCCGAATGCACCTCACTTCGGTGGAACTTGGGAACGAGAAGTACGTTCAATAAAGACAGCCCTGTACGCCGTGCTTGGGGCCCAGACCGTGGCGGAAGAAGTCCTCACGACAGTCCTCACGGAGATCGAGGGAGTATTGAACTCAAAGCCCCTCGGTTACGTCTCAAGTGATGTAGCAGATGTCGACCCAGTCACCCCCAACACTCTCTTGATGGAGCGGCTGGACCCCGCGCTACCACAGACAGTGTACAGACCTGAAGAAGCGAACGGCCGAAGAATGTGGAGGTACAGTCAAGTATTGGCTGACAAGTTTTGGAACAGTTTCCTCCTCCACTATCTACCGTCTCTACAGACCCGCCAGAAATGGGTGAAAGAAAGAGACAATTTGACAGAAGGTACAGTCGTCATGATTATCGACCAGTCACTACCCCGAGCTATGTGGCCGGCCGGCCGCGTAAGCAAAGTGATCACTGGTTCCGACGGAAAGGTCAGAGCGGCAGAAGTGCTCGTCCAAGGGCGGACATACACCCGACCCGTGGCGAGGCTGATAGAGTTGCCAAGGCTCCCCGACTCTCTTGATGATGACCATGACCCCCTGACTTTGTGAATTGCCCTGCTCCTCACAACGGACATTGAGTAGTGGACAGTGCGGTTAATCTGTCTCTGCTTATCTAATTAGGTGCGGACTAATTAGGAGGCGGCTGTTACGAAGGATCAGATTAAACCGAATATATATATTTATTACTTGAGATATATTGTATAGTATTTGTATATCGTCTGATATCCCTTGTATATTCTTTGTACATATACACGGAATATCCCTTTACCTAGTAGAGACCATAATATTTCGTTCTCCTATTGGACAGCGATCCCCTAGGCGCCACGGCCATACCCCCAATGTCTAGTTCAAAGTCACCGCCAAAGACATGCCTGGACATGACCGGCTCTGCGCAAGAATACGAGACAGAAATGAGGCTGGTACTAGATTGTTCACCTAACGTATAAATACGGCGCAGGTGAATACAGCAGTATGTTAACCAATAAGTTGAAGCCTCACACCACGATACAACGTGCTGTGAAGTGGGCCCGTTTTTGCCCCAAAATAGAGCCTTGAGACCGCGTGCGAATTGATAGCTGAAGTGTCAGAGTTTAACGCTGTATCGTCGAGTTCGACCTATGCTATTATTTAAGTAATAGTCTACCGTTCTACAGTGACCAGCATTACCAACGCTTCCTCGTACCGAGCTAGTGTGCTTAGCCAGGCTGGGCGGCTTAACCTGGTGCCGTCATCCGAGGAGCCCTAGATGAGAACCGTGTGGATATGTACACTGGATAACCTACACCGGCGACTACAGAGCCCTTTTCGGCTGGATTATATTTGCTTTGGTCCTGTAGCTGATGGAGCGGAGAATCGTCTACACCCACAATTGTGTGGGATTTACCCTGTGAGGAGCAACATCGAGCCCGCCTCTAGGACGCCTGAGGCTGGCTAGCTTTCTTCCATGCGGCACTGCATACCGGAGAATAGCTGTTGTTTGTCTGCGGATCAAGAGATTATTGCACTGTCTCCTGTACCTGGAGTCTCCTTATTCCTCGTTGACCCAGACTTTCGCTACCGACAAATCCTCTCCCCTGCTGGCCTACAACCGGAGGGACCCTATTAGTATCTCCAGCTGCCCTACTAGTGTACCATATATATAATTCTTATGATACAGGTGGTATTAATTATCTCCTGCGTAATATGCTCATGGACTTACGTTCTTGACCTATTCATGCACATTCTTCGCCTTACAAGCGCAATTCTCAATCTTGATAAGTAAAGTAATGTAAGATAATCTTCGTGCTGCTAATAAATATTCTTCTAAACGAGTATTTGTGTGAAACCGTGTTATTGTGGATGTGTTCATCTCATATACCTGTGTACTGTATGGCCAGTAGTAATGTACATAAGTCAGTAGTGGTTTAATGATACCATACTTATTCAATACAGTCAGGGAATTGTACCCCTCAGTTACAACCGTGGTACCGTCTAGTCGGCGTGTGTGTCGCACACGCAAGTGTGGGGGCAACACGTGGTACGTGGATGACAGTCCACACCTAGCAGAGACGTGCACAGGCACCTCTGTGAACAGGCAAGGCGGGTGAAAACGGTCAAAGTTTCCATACCCAAAGCAAAGTGGGGTGGGGATCAGACCGGCGGTTCTTACCTGGGTGGCCAACAACCACTACGGGGTCTAGGATCGCTATCGACTGGGTCACCTGCCGGTTCGATCGCATATGGCAGTAAGACCATGGTGATGGCCGCCGCGTTCGGCTCAATGTACAGTCAGGCCACTATAAGCTGAAACCGAACGAGTTAGTAAGCGAGTAGTGTTTCTGTGATCAGTGTTTTTGAAAAGAAAATGCCGGGAAGCAGAAAGCTAAGGCTTGTCGGTCCAGAGGAGTCTGGATGGTAAAGCCTAGGGGTGGAAAGGGACCTAGCCTGGAACTGCGCCCGTAAGGGAGGTTCAAAGGGTCTAAGTGTAGATGGATGTTAACCAGATGGCCCCCTTAGAATTAACAGACACACACACCACACAGACTAGCACACACACACCACACACACACACATACATACACACACAAATACATACACACACACACCCCTCCCCTTCTCTCCCCATCCAAGAGGGTATATATGTCATGTAATGTGGATATTCTTTCTTCTGATGCTGGTGCGAGGAGCTGAGCCCGTGCGGGCTGCAGGAGGAGAGTTCTCTTCTTCTCTGTGTGATGAAATAAAAGCTCCGTTTGAAATACTCCGTGTTCCGCGAATCTTTTGGTCGACTGGTCCACACCCATATCAATTAAGAATTCACGAGGGACAGGTTATCCCTTTCAAATGGAGGTTCCAAAGTGAGAATTGATGTGGGCCAGCCGCAACCAAGGACGAAACGAGGAATGGAGACACGGAGGAGAAGACGATGCAGAAGATCCAGACATTCACTACCAGCTGTCTGCAGCGCGTCTGAACCAGGGGTGAGATACCAGCAGCCCCTCAGACGTCCGTGACGAGACCACCAGACGACCTCGACGGTGACAGGCAGGAGGAGACGGAGGACAGACAGGCCAGGATGAAGAGAGGCAGACCGGAGGAGATGGCAGCTGAGCAGCAGAGACCGGAGATCGTCGACAGCAGCCAGGCACCGCAGGCACCGCAGATCATAGGCACCGCAGATCGTCTACGACACGCAGATCATCCACGACGAGAACGGGGGAAGCGGCAGCAGGAGAGACACTGAGCTGAGCTGGAGTGACGGTGGGCTAGCTGGCGAGAGGTGGAGAGGACAGTCCAGAGACACTGGGAAGGCAGCAGACCAGAGGAGACACTTTTGTCTAGGGGACCGCACCCTGGAACGGGAACCAGCTCAGGAGGAGACCCACGCCCTAGAAGACGGGACCAGAGGTGCACTGTAATAGAGGGGTGGGTTCCTCTGGGTTAGGTGAATGAGTAAGGGGGGTCCAACGGGGTTACGTGTATTGTCTGGAAAAATTGCAAATCTGTGTTTCTCTCTTTCTTTCTCTCTCTCTCTCCCGCTCCCCCCCCTCCCTCTATATCTCTCTCTCTCCTCTTCTGATGTTGATATCCCGCCTGGTATTAGATGTGATGCATGTAATGAGGTGACAATCGACGGGTACAGATCCATCAATGAACTGTTGTGTTGACGTATTGATTTAACGTCAAAAGGGGGGTTGATAGTTTTTTAGTTCATTGATGTACAGATACAGCACTCAAAACTCAAACCTCTCATGCCTCTCTACCACTCTCTACCACTCCTCTATTGTTCTTGACCGGGCCAGATTTCACACCTCCACTTCCTCCCACAGGCTGGGCAGATTTTCATCTTAAATTTTTATTCGTCCCAAATGTCCCATCCCCATCAGATTTCTTAGCTTTTTTCACTGTTTACTTATCATGCATTGCAACACTAATATATGGTCAGTACCCCAAGTCAGACTGCCCATATAAAAATTATTTTGGGGGTCTGAGGGCAGTAGCCCCCGACCCCCTCCCTGGGGAAGCACTTAAGTTAACTACCCTCCCTTTGTTCCCCCAGCCAACACCCCCGGAAAATTAACACCTGAGTAGACTTAAGTGGCACACAAGCAGCAACAAGCAGCAGACAAGCAGCAGAATTGGTTTGATTTTTGAGCGCTGCGTCTGTAGTAATATTGGTTGTCAATATCCTATGTATCTGTGCACCTATTGTCTGATGCACGCTGTAGCCAGGGCGTCTCTCAGTCTGTGACCTGATGACCCCGTTCTGCATCCATCCTGTGGCTCCCTCCTCACACACACACACGCGCGCCTCACACACACACACATCCTCCTCTTCCGACGCGCACACGCACACACACTCACGTACACACACACACACATCGCTCACCCACACTTACAAACACATACACACAGTTACACACCAACTCTTATGAGAACTGTCAGGAATATCACGAACCATTAGGGAGGGGGTAGGCGCCCCGAACCTCTAGTGGTTAACAGGCGGCGGTGGGACTGCGAAGTCCCGAGGGCACGTAAAATATGTGATATAGTGCTGGGGAGAGACTGACGGGCCCCCGTGTCTGATGAGGTATGAATCAACATACCACCGTGGTACCGTCTAGTCGGCGTGTGTCGCACACGCAAGTGTGGGGGCAACACGTGGTACGTGGATGACAGTCCACACCTAGCAGAGACGTGCACGGGCACCTCTGTGAACAGGCAAGGCGGGTGAAAACGGTCAAAGTTTCCATACCCAAAGCAAAGTGGGGTGGGGATCAGACCGTCGGTTCTTACCTGGGTGGCCAACAACCACTACGGGGTCTAGGATCGCTATCGACTGGGTCACCTGCCGGTCGGATCGCATATGGCAGTAAGACCATGGTGATGGCCGCCACGTTCGGCTCAATGTACAGTCAGGCCACTCACTATAAGCTGAAACCGAATGAGTTAGTAAGCGAGTAGTGTTTCTGTGATCTGTGTTTTTGAAAAGAAAATGCCGGGAAGCAGAAAGCTAAGGCTTGTCGGTCCAGAGGAGTCTGGATGGTAAAGCCTAGGGGTGGAAAGGGACCTAGCCTGGAACTGCGCCCATAAGGGAGGTTCAAAGGGTCGAAGTGTAGATGGATGTTAACCAGATGGCCCCCTTAGAATTAACAGACACACACACCACACAGACTAGCACACACACACCACACACACACACACATACATACACACACAAATACATACACACACACACCCCTCCCCTTCTCTCCCCATCCAAGAGGGTATATATGTCATGTAATGTGGATATTCTTTCTTCTGATGCTGGTGCGAGGAGCTAAGCCCGTGCGGGCTGCAGGAGGAGAGTTCTCTTCTTCTCTGTGTGATGAAATAAAAGCTCTGTTTGAAATACTCCGTGTTCCGCGAATCTTTTGGTCGACTGGTCCACACCCATATCAATTAAGAATTCACGAGGGACAGGTTATCCCTTTCAGCACCTTTCCTTAATTTTCTGTCCAGCAGTGTTGCACACACTGTAGGTTGTTGCTCCAAAAAAACGCTCGAGCATATCATACGAACTGTTCCAGCGTGTGCTCACGTCTTGCTTCAGTTTGTGCTCTGGAAGTCCAAGCAACTTCTGCTTCTCTTTCAAAAGTGCAGTTGCCACCGTGCTGCGGTGGAAAAACGAGACAATCCGTCTCACTCTGCCCAAAAGACGTGCTGCACCTGCACATTTAAGGCCTTTCTGGGTCGCCAAGTTGATGGTATGTCCAAAGCATTTTATGTGTGGCGACATATTTGCCTCTACTCCGGCTACAATCATGTTGCTGGCATTATCTGTTACAAGCGCAGGTCTTTTGTCGCTTACATTCCACTCTTCACATGCTTCGGTCAAAACTGTGCCAAGATTTGCTCATGTGTGTGCGTTGTTTAAAACGCGCGTCTGGAGAAAATAATTTCTCATTTGCCAGTCTTTGTCAATATGATGACAAGTCACAGTCACATATGATTCTGTGGTACATGACGTCCAACCATCTGTAGTGATAGCGACTCGTTCTGCGTTAATTAGCTCACCTTTTACTTCATTTAGAATTGTATTGTAGAGACTCTGTATACACGTTTCACTGAAGTGCTTTCTCTGTGGAATTGTATATCCAGGCTCCAGAGTATGGAGTAGCTCACGAAAGCTGTCGTTTTCAACAACACTGTAAGGCCTCATGTCTTTGCAAATGAAATTGGTAATTGCAGCTGTGATACTCATCGCTCTTTTGGAGTTGTGATTTAGTTTCTGCGGATTTGTCTGTTAGGGCATGCGATTTGTCTGTTGTCCCGTCTTTCATCCGAAATCCAAAGTATGTCCAGACCGCTGATTTATTTCCTTTAGGGGAGATAATATCCTCACCCTCAATGTCTTGGCTGTTAGCCATCCCGCTAAGCTGCTGACTCACTGCCAGGTGGTTTGATTTCCCGTTTCACGTGATGATCTCGCACAAATCCAGCTGTCGGAGCTGCGCTTCTGGATAAATGAGACTCGCCACAGGATTTTAAAAATAAAATGAATCGATATGAATCGATCTTTTTAGGTTGCATCGATCCTATTTGATATTTAAAATTAGATCGATATATCGATCTGGATCGATGTATCGTCCCACCCTATGGGTCTGAACTTACAACACGGGGCAGACCCTTTAACCAGTTCCCCTTACTGGGACCGGAAAATCAAATTCAGAATGAAACCGATTTTGTCTGGCCGTCATTGCTGTGGCACCTGCTGTATGACAGCAGAGCCAGAAACAGAGCAAGACGAAAAATAACCTTGAATAAACAACCAGAACTTTGCTAACGCCAGAGCTAGCGAGGGTCCCCATATATCCACAGACGGATAGCGGGGAACCCCTTTTATGCAAAAAATAGATATGTAAATACAGATATGTAAATACAATATGTCACCGCTTACCTTCTCCCAGTGGGAGCGGCAACGCGGTGTGTTGCTCGCGCTTATGGTTGACCAGAGGAGCTGGATGTAAGATATTTAATGAATAAATATAGTACAGCCCCTCACATCAGGCCTTCTCCCGAGGAAGAAGACCAAAACGTTCCAACAAAACTCAGAATGAAACCGATTTTATCTGGCCGTCGAGGCTGTGGCACCTGCTTCATCACAGCAGAGCCAGAAACATCGCAAGACGAAAAAGACGCCTTGAGTAAACAACCCGAGCCGGGGAGGTGCGCACGCAACTGCCAGAGCTGGCGAGGGTCTCCATATATCCGCCGACGGATAGCGGGGAACCCCTTTTATGCAAAAAACAGATATGTAAATACAATACGTCACCGCTTACCGTCTCCCAGTGGGAGCGGCAACGCGGCGTGTTGCTCGTGCTTATGGTTGACCAGAGGAGCTGGATGCAAGATATTTAATGAATAAATATAGTACAGCCCCTCACATCAGGCCTTCTCCCGAGGGAGAAGATGGACTTTTTAACGCGGCGTGTTGCCCGCGTTCATGGTTGACCAGAGGAGCTGGATGCAAGATATTTAATGAATAAATATAGTACAGCCCCTCACATCAGGCCGAAACGTCATATACACATTTGAATAGATTGTAAAGGACCCCCTTCAGGCATAACGCCGGCCCCAATTTGAGAAAATGGCACCAGACACCGCCACCGGATACAGCGGCTTTAACGTTATTATAAATAACAGAGACTGTAGGGGTCACTGAACAATCTAGTATCAGACACAGTCAGAAATCATACCAGGTATATTCTTATGGGGGATAAGACTAAAACGTCATATCCAACACACACAATTAAGCTCAATGCTCCCGCCGAGTGTAACGCCAGTTCCAAGCCTTTTTCAAGTAAAAAGAAATGGAACCTCAAGCACCGCTCACAGTCCTCCGGGCTAAACGCCAGGAGGCAGCGGGGATAAATCATATCACAATAATAGAATCGGTGGGGCACTTGACCAAAACCAGCACATCAGATAGTCATTTTTCTTTACTGAAAAAGGACCCGTCGATGACAAAAAAGGCAAGACCTGCTACCATTGTGCCTGCCCACAGGCGAGGCAAAATGGCGTTAAGCCGTCTAGCATTATATCAGGCATTTTCTCATGGGGGATATGCCTAAAACATCATATCTAACACACAAGATCAAGCCATTGTCTGGCACCACATCAGACATGGTAAACGGTTTTCAATCTACCATATATATGTCTAAAACCACAATTCCCTGTTGTCGTGCTATTACATAACACGAGTGGGGAGTGTGGACATACGAGACATATTACAATATGTATATGTGACGGTAAATGTCCTAAATGGCCCCTCATACAATTCCCCGTCCTCATGACACACGAGTGGGGAATGTGGCCACACTGTATGGCCCAGCGCGGCACTTCACTCTGTCAAAAACAGGTGACACACGGCGCGAGCCAGCATGACATATAGATTGACACAATATCGATAAAAAATCGTATCAACAGATTGCAGAATGGGTACAATGTAGTAGGGGTGGACGGTATAAACGGTATACGGTATAAACGGTATGAATTTGCTCTACGGTATGGATTTTGACTATACCGTGTAACCGGTAGTGCAGCTCTAAAATAGCAATGACGTCATGTAACCACAGCGCGACTATTTCACTCGCATTTGCCCCTAAAAATAGATAGAATTAGTCATAGATAATAGATTATGTGCGAACTGGAAAAAGTTATTTAGGAGGCTTCGCGCAGTGGGCGTGCCAGCCCCTACCGCACGCATGTAAACACGGGTCTAGTAGTCTAGTGGGACGGGACACGGGAGCTGCCCTGAGCTAACATTAGCTTAGCTACCGTTACAAAATGACCCAGTCAACTATTCACTTTTAGTTTAATACATGATGGGGCATTGTCTAACCCAACGGTATCTAGTCGGCCAGCTACCGATAGCTCCTGACATCAACAAACGCTCCACAAAGTCTAGTACTAGAGACGTGTATGCTACCTGTTAGCTCACGTTAACGCAAGTAAGTTCACCGTTCAAAACAAAATGTCCCATTGAACTAAATAATTCACTGAGGCGTTGTATTAACGTTATATATGCAGTAGCTACGATAGCTCCTGATATCAATGTCTTATAACACTGATTCGATGCGTATTCGAGCTGAGGGCTTGCTAACGTTATACCAATACAAGGTCCAGGTGCAGCGCCGGAGAATCCTGGCTGTAGCTCTGCTCGAGGCTACTCGAGTATAGGTCCAGGTGCAGCTCCGGAGAATCCTGGCCGTAGCTGGAGGCCACTAGAGTACACACAGACAGTGGAGCTTGTTGCGTGGTGTCGATGTCTCGCAGATAATACAAGTACAAGTCTAATTATATAATATATATATATTTTATAAAAAAAATTATAATAATTATATAAAATAAAATAAAAAATTGTATCAAAAACGATGATACCGTGATATATACCGTTACCGTCTATGCTTCAAATTATACCGTGATATACATTTTAGACCATACCGTCCACCCCTACAATGTAGTACGCCTCAATACACACAATTGTTAGGTGGATGTAGCCCAGGGAAAGACATCTCATTTACCTCCGGGCACCCCATTTTCAATTTACCATATATATATATATATATATATATATATATATATATATATATATATATATATATATATATATATATACACACATATATGTCTAAAAAACACAACCCCCCCACGTCGTGAACACGAGTGGGGAGTGTGGACATACATTTACATTTACATTTACATTTACATACGAGACACATTTCAATATGTATATGTGACAATGACGGTATATGGCCTGACCGGCCCCTCATACAATTCCCCGTCCTCATGAAACACGAGTGGGGAATGTGGCCACACTGCATGGCCCAGTGCGGCACCTCACTGTTAAAAAACAGGCGATACAAGGCGCGAGCCAGCATGACACATAGAATGTAATGGCTAAGAAGACACAGCAGGAACTGACGGGTGGGGTCCATTCACTCGAGAGAAAGGACACACACACACCTCAGGGTTACACAAGCATTGCACACACCTGGGGCTGTGGCTGTCCACCTGCCGCTCCGTTTCTGTCTCCACGTCGCGTGCTGCTCTCTCCGTATCTGGCGAGGACGGGGCCCAGGGAACCCTCCTGTTGTCCGGGATTCCCTCTGAGGCGCCTCTCTCGAAGACGCGTTCCGCCACGTCCAGCCTGCAATTAACCCCATCACGCCACGCGGGAGTAAAGAGGCATTCAGAGGGGAGCACGCCAGGGAAGACAACGAGTCTCTCCCCTGGTTCGACAGCCAGTCCACCGGCCGCGCCACAGCATACCGGCAGTCCTTGAACGAGGAATTGTCTGCTAGGAAAACTCCATGACAAGCCTTACAGCGGCACCTCCAGCACTTCTTCCGAACGCGCCTGGGAAGTCCTGAAACAAGACTTCGGTGGCATATCCTTTCAGCTCTTATCTAACTAACTAACTAACTAACTAACTAACTAACTTCTGTTACAACTGCCGAAGGCCTGTGAGCACACTCGTTTCGCTGAAACAATGAGGAGGGGGAGCTGATCAACCACACCTGGGCTATATGCTGGCCGGAGGTGGGCGTGGTCGGGCAAATGGAAGGTGCAGACGTTTTCATTGGATGCGCACAGGCGCTGACTGTATCCCATAGGCGAAGCAGAAAAGCGTAGCCAATGAAATATAACATCACAGCATTCTGTCTGAATGCACACACCTATACCGTCTTTGCTAGGTTCAGTGTAGACAACCCAAAGCCGGCAGATTGGGGGGGAAAGGGAATCCATATTGTGGTATAATGCATTATTGAAAAGGGCTTATGACACTGTGTGTCCTTGTTCCTATACTTTAATGTGTTGACAATCATGTCTATGAATTCATCGTGTGATGAGAGGCAAAACCCCAACACACAAAGTGACTTTGTACACCATTTTGATGGGGGGCTTCTTTGATATTGCTGTCTGTTTTATTGCATAGCGTGCTTTATGTGACGTCTAGTCTAGGTAACATCCATGTTTGTTATGGTACGCCCACTATTGAACGATCAAATGAAATCCTTCCAGATGCTATGTCCTGCCTGAATATCCCGTTTCGCGTTAGGGAAGCTAGATGGCCTCGAAATGCCATTTCATGGTGTCTTTAGACAACACACCCTAGTTAAAACTACACAGAAATTATTTGGAAAGAGTATTCAAATGTCTTTACCAGAGGCGATGCGATGCAAGGAAGCACATTATGCATGCTATAATAATTTCACATAAAATGGAGCCAGGAGTCTGAATCCTCAATTAAAATGATACACTCTTCAACAAGCAAGCTTTGCAAATGGATAGAATCCCAAGAGATTGCATTATATTAGGTGCAATATTTTAGGATGCTGACGAGCTGAACACTGACAGTAGCCTAAAGGTTCATGAGCCCTGTGTAAATAAATGGCATTAAACAAAGTCTATCATTATTAGACTATCTCTGTAATCAAATTCAAGACAGCCAAGCTGTCAGAATCCTGTGATAATGATTATATTTTTTTAAGTATTGTTGATACTCTCCCCCCAGTGTGGTTGAGTTGACATAGGTCTAACCATGCTGTCTGGCACAAGCCAAGCCAAAGGGTGCCTGCCAAAGAGCAAGACACAGGAGGCTTGTTGGCTCCGATTTACTTCTTTCTTTATGCATGAACACAGAACAGAGGGAGAGACATTCAATCATTCATTCAAACCTGTATTTAGGACTTGGGGAATTAATTGAAGGAGACCCACATTTTCATGATGTAGAGCATCAAAACATCAATCAAAACAACAATCAATAAGCAAAAGTTAGAACAATATCAGTTCAAACGGTTGCAGGCTGATAATGGACGGTCATTAACACTTTAATCGCCAAGGACGCCTTAACTCGTCATTCCCCGCCATGCTAATTCTGCCAATGACGCCGTAACACGTCATTGAGATCAATATTTCAAAAATCTGTGATCGCAATCATATTTCTCCCGCAGAGACTTGAGATCTACTGTTGATCCCCTCTCAACTCTCCAACGGTTCAAGAGCGCCATCTGGTGGCCGATCGGTGGATCGCCCAAACCGGAAACCGGAAACGGAAACTGGTGCTCATCCAAATTCGGTCCGACCACTCGCTATAGGTCCCGGGACTCGAGCTCAACACAATGGATAGCGATTTGTTACCAATAACTCGATAAACAACATGATTTGGACGTATATACTATTATACAACCTGGAGATGGATCGCATATTTCAACATCCCATAATAGGAATATCATTGCTCCACGCTCATCGCCCAATGGCCCGAGGAGACTGGGGTAAGTTTCAGCGTTTATTTTTACCGTGTTCGATACAAACTGCTCTAATGATCATATCACCCACATTACATGAATCATCTAAAGTTGGCCACGGAATTATAAACGACCCCCCCCCCCATCCGGTCAACATCAGATGATAAGTAGTAACTTCTAGAAGCACGTCCATTTGAAATTTTTTATCTGGCGCCGATCGCTATCAAACTGTATTTGATCATCAATATAATGCATTTAGGGCTATAAATCACGTTCTGCAGAATGCTGTAGAAAACGATAAAAACATATTTATACTTTAGACCGTATTTTAGTATGAATATGTGAATGAAAAAGTATAACGTTCCTACATCCTGAACAATAGATAATTGACGTTGAATGGGCCATAGTAATGTCAAATTAGCAATACAATTTAAAAAGTTATAGCCCTGCAAAGAAGGGGAACTTCTCCATAGACAAATAGAGCTGGCAGAGGATGGTATAAGGATGTACATAAGCGTGGCAAAGAAAGTGTTAAACACTTAAGCCCTAGCCATACAGTATTTTCAGAAAATTTGCCTAAATGTACATACCTACAGGTAAGTACATTGAAGATTGCTCCACTTCTACAAGGTCAATGTGCATGTTCTTGGTATCTAGGGACATCTATGGACCTCAGGGAATGTATTCCCAGTGTCAGCCATATTGTGTCTGTTACTATGCTTGAGTAAATTGTAATGAACCAAAGGAGAATATAAATTATTATTATTATTTTGTTCATCTTTGATGATATAATACCATGCTATCATTGACCAGACATGAGCTCATTCAGCACCTTCTCGTGCACAGAAAATCGAAGCAAATTAATAAAGGGCAGATGATTTGTTGACAGCAATGCAGTGTATAGCAGAGTGGCCAAGGTGCTCTCCTCCCTCTATTCTAGATGGTCTGATATACTGTCCACCCTAGGGTGTCTTTGCTGGCTGACCAATCAAGTGTGAGACACCTGTGTCCTTTTCCATATGATCCAGCGAGGACCAGGATGCATAGTTATGTAACAGGCAAATGCACAGGCGTCCACCCTGCACTGACCAGCCACCTTTCTGGAGATAAAGGGGGCCCCTGTAACCTTGGCCTAAAAGCCTCTCACTGTAAAAGGCAACCATAGTGTTCTCACATGTTCATACTGATTGTACTGTAATCCTATTTATCAATGACTTTTAACTTAAACAATGTTCCTAATTAACTAATATATTTATATATGTTATAAGCCTAAAGTCTGACGTTAATTTCCGACAAAAGAACATTTCAAAGCAGTCAAACTGACTTGTTAGATCAGCGTACAGTCCAATGGGAAGGGATTTCAATGATGTGCAATACCGGCTGGAAGGCGTAGGCGGCGGTATTTGCCCTTTTGCAAGCTCAGACCCATTCCCAATGGTAACATCAAGCTGGATGGATGAAAAATGAATGGATATAGCTAATAAAAGAAATAACGATTAAAACCCGAGTTTTCTCGTGATTGGCGCTGAACGGTTGGCAAGTTAACCCGACTTTTCTCGTGACTGGCGCTGAATGAGTTAACATGACGTACATAAAATACCAGATATGACAAGAAAGGTAAACAAATCCAATGCCCTAGTGAGGAAATGAAAAAAAAAAAAGTGGCTCTAGGGCAGGGGTCTCAAACTCGCGGCCCGCAGGCCAATTGCGGCCCGCGGGATGATATTTTGCGGCCCCCTACTGGACATCAACGTTTAGTGTTAATGCGGCCTGCGCGCAACTGTTTGCCGAGTCGTTGCGCGAGAGTTGGAAGTTTTATTTATTTTATCACTTGTAGGCTACCATAGCGCAGGCTCATGTCAGCAACGTTATGTTAGTGACTTGGTTGAAACGTGATTCCGGAGTGATATCAAGTCAAGTGGAAGCAAATGCATCCTCGCTATCTCTCTCCTCTGCGAGCAGTGCTCTCATGCTCTGCATGTCCGGCAGCACTGCCACTGTCTGTCTGTGTGTACGGGTCTGGTCCAATCACATACGCGTCCCGTCAGCGTTTTTCCCCCTCACCCACAGTCTGCGAATCAGAGGCAGAGTAGAGGAGTAGGGCGGGTCTTCACAGACTGCATGTCGTCTCTCTCTTTCAGTTCATGTCGGAGCAGAGTTGAAAGCGCATCTACAGTAAACTCGCTCCCAGTTTTATCTCTGTGAGATAAATGTAGCCAGGGGCGTAGCTGGGGGGGGTAGCTTAGGATGATTCCAAGGGCCCAGCACTTTTTTACTAGACATCACTCAGGTGTATTATTGATGCTCTCATTGATACTATGTTTGTTTCTGAAGTGTGTGTGTGTGTGTGCGTGTGTGTGTGTGTGTGTGTGTGTGTGTGTGTGTGTGTGTGTGTGTGTGTGTGTGTGTGTGTGTGTGTGTGTGTGTGTGTGTGTGTGTGTGTGTGTGTGTGTGTGTGAGATATATATAGAGAGAGGGGGGGGCTTTGGTAGACTATTGCATTGGTCCATTCATTGAAGATGAACGCAATGCGACATCCTTTACTAGGCTCACCCACCAACAGTGCAGGTGCTGAACTGCTGATCCGAATGTATAGGTAAAAACCATATTATGCGTTTTCAGCAAAAAGAAATTACCAAAAAAAATTCTGCTCGCGCATTCACTGGGGGCCTACAAATACATTCTTTCATGGGGCCCAGAATCTGGAGCTACACCCCTGAATGTAGCTATTAGCCTATTTTCGCCAGCAGGCAGCCAGCAGAAAAATATGGCATTTTCAAAGATGGTCAGTAAAAGAAAAGTCGACTGCAATTCAAAGGTGAATGGATGGGAAAATATGCGTTCAGCCTGAGTCCCAGCCAGGGGCGTAGCTGGAGATTCTGGGCCCCATGAATCAATTTGTGGGCCCCCAATCTATAAAAAAATGTGGGGCCCCCAATCTATAAAAAATGTGGGGCATTTATTTATTGATGAAAACGCATAATATGGTTTTTACATATTTTTTTTTATAATACAGGCAATTATACTTTTGAGTCATCTACATTAACTTACTTTAGGATAATAATAAAACCATATTAATAAAAAGATAATAATACTGTTCTCACAGCTTTGTGATAGAATAAAAAAAAATGCACAGTGCATTTCCATAGCTGTGGATGAGTCCACTGACACCACTGAGAAGCCTGAAGAACCGTTCATGTTCTGAAGAACTGTTCATGTTCTGAAATGTTATTGCTAAAGATTGAGAAGATTGGATCAGTTGTACTTTTTTTTTGAATACTTGAAACCCTTTTTTGGTGGAATATTTGATGCGGCCCAGCCTCACCCAGACTCTACCTCCAGCGGCCCCCAGGTAAATTGAGTTTGAGACCCCTGCTCTAGGGGCTTCGTTATGTCTTCACACTAGAACTGGAGAATAGGCCTTAATGTCATATCTCCTAACATTGGTCGTTGAGACACTGTTAAGACGGTTGCCTAGTGTCTTTGAGCTGTAGCTAGTTAACCTATATTAAACTAGTCAAGGCTATCAGAGATATAATATGTATTTTAACACAGATCTATATGACATGATAATATTTATATCACAGCTGTAAGGGGGAGGTCTCTCCTGTAATGTTGCAATTGATCATCACTGTCAGGAAGCTGTTTTACTAGCACAAACAAGCCAAAATGGGCATGCAAGATAAAGCATGATAGAAAAGATGGATTTCCTTCATAGGACGCCAGCATCACATTTCTAATAAAACTATGTTGAAGAGCTATGGTACTGTGCGGACGGGATGTTGTAGCATGTATTCCCGCTGGATATGGGGAAATGGTGATTTATTAGGCTTAGCTGTTTTCATGTTCCACAAGCCAAGGATAACCATTGATGGTAGAGGACACTGTTATTTTGGTAATTAGCTCTTGGCTGTCATGGAGGAACAAGTTTGATTTCCTAAATTCAACAGGGATTTCAGCTGTCAATGCTGTCTGGAAAGAAGAGACAGAGAGAGAGCCATCAATCTATGTTGTTTATATCTCCGACGTTATCTTTTGTATCCAGACATACATGTCTTACAATTAGTTTATTTAATTTATTTAACCTTTATTTAACCAGGCAGGTCAATTAAGAACAAATTTGTATTTACAATGACGGCCTGGCGAGAGGACAAAAGGACCTCTCGAAGGTTAACAGGGAAAGGGGACAAAAACATATTAAATTAAATAACACATCAAACCTTAAAAGAAGTGAGGTGGATGCATTTGTCCATTTTTGGGAGCAGCAAATTGGAAGGATGGACCAAAGGAAGTGTTTAGACAGGGAACATCTAGCGAGATATGGTGAGCAGCTCTGGTGTTATATAGAGTAGGTGACAATTTTAACAGGTGTATCAAATAAGGAGGGGTGAGACCAAGGAGAGTTTTGTAAATTAGTTCTCGTAGAGAGTATAATGGTCATACAAATACTAATCTACTGGGGAAAACTTGTGGGTGACAGTGGCTCAGGAGGTAGAGCGATTGTCTGGTAATCAGAAGGTTCCCTGTTCAATTCCAGCTCCTCCTGGCAGCGAGCTGAAACACCCCTAACTACTCCTGATGAGCAGGTTGGCATCTTGCGCCGTCTCCTCGGGAGAATGTGAGGCAAAAGTTGTAAAGTGCTTTTGATAAATCGCTATTATAAATACAATTGTATTTCAAACCTTTATTTCAACTCCTAAGACACTGAGGTTACGATAATTTACAGTGACGACGGCCTTTCAAAACAAGACACCGTTTATCAGCAATTTCATACATAGGCTATAGGCATCCGAAGCCAATTCTCCTATTATTGATAGAATGCATTTTTGTAGTATGGACCAAGCAAGTTATTCCTCCGGGGTATTTCCACCACAGCACCATTGGAGAATAATCTGACGTTATTCCTACAAAGGGTTCATTATTATTATTGTTATTCTCATAGAGACATTTATTGCAAGTATTATTTAGTGCCTGGTGCCGCCTAGTGGACACTCTGAGGAACATGCGTCTAAGACTGTGGACAGGTGAGTTGCCTCTGTGCCGGCGCGATGCGCTATTTAAACGACACTCATGGCCATAGGCCTGTAAGGTGAAAAGCCCTGTGGGCGATCTGACTGGCTAACGGTACGTTGCATTGTATGCGCTGTTTATATCCGCAATTCTCATTTATATATATATAGCACATGTGGCTAATGAATGCAGTTTTATTTCCCTTTTTGTATAGGTAAATAATCTGCTGCTGACTGACGCTAAATGCTACTGCTGATTACTACCAATGACTAACTGACATCTGCTGACGCTAAATGCTACTATAACTACTGGCTAAAGCTACTAGCTAACTGCTGGCTAATTGACCACCTGGTGGCTGTTTGCAAATCAGAGTCGTTTGAAGCGTGAATGTTTGGACATGACGTCCGAATAAATACCATTCTAGCAAAGTCAGAATAGTTTCCTTTGGTCCCTATTTAAACAGTTGATCGCCTGCACCATTCCAAACGGGAGGTCTAGTTGACACATTGACGGTGACTGCTAGATATTTGGACAATTATTTACCGGACGTGCGCCGCCAAAAGATGGAGGGACGGACAGAACGCAGAGAGAAGTACCTGCGTGGGATATCGAATCAACGTCGAGGTGGTACTGAGACGAAGGGATACACACAACGTTGTACATCAGGAGGACGCAGTCAACTCAAGGGAAGTGCAAACGCTGTGTTGACTGTTTTCCATGTGGAATTGCCGAATTCCACTGTTGCTAATGTTGCTAGTTTGAGCTAACTAAGTGGTTCTGCTAGCCAACCGAGTGCTAACACTGCTAGCTGCTAGCCAACCGAGTGCTAACACTGCGAGCTGCTAGCCAACCGAGTGCTAACACTGCTAGCTGCTTGCTAACCAGGGGAGGAAGCTAGCGTGGCTAGCTAAATGACTTTATCTAATGCCAATAGACTTTGCTTGTCGTAAAGCGATACCGACCAGCTAAGCATCAATGCAGGCTATAATAATTGTATTGCTCATTCACGCTGTGGACTGTACTGTTGATGCACACAAGCTAAGTAGCTGTGCTTCAACCTACCCTTTTCTATATTGCGCATTCACGCTTTGGACTGTACTGTTGATGCACTGAAGCTAAGTGGCTGTGCTTCAACCTACCCTTTTCTATATTGCTCATTCACGCCGTGGACTGTACTGTTGATGCAATGAAGCTAAGTAGCTGTGCTTCAACCTACCCTTTTCTATATTGCTCATTCACACCGTGGACTGTGCTACAAGCAGCAGGTGTGCTAACTGTGTAGCTGTGCTTCAACCCACTGTATGTTCCTTTGTTACTAATTCCCGCTGTGGACAGTGTTAAAATTACACTGCTACCCGCTAACTGTATAGCTGTGCTTCAGACTGTTTACTCCATTGTCACTGCTGTCTGCGACCAGTAACCTAGCCGTGAAAGGAGCTCCAGTGGGGGCATACGGCTGACTGGGGCAAGATGGAGGGCACAGATGTGGATGAGCTGAAGAAGAGGCGTACTGCGCCGCAGTCGGGTTTCACAAAGAGAGCCAACCAGGTAGCAGACAATGTCGACACTGCGTTGCCAGCAGAACTAGTCAGCGACAGGAAAGCTCTTCACATAGAGTTTTCAAAGCTTGTTGACACTACAGGGGACTATGTTGGAGCATTGGAGGAGACCGATGCATCTGCACATGCTACCGTGATAGCCAACGCCACAGCAAAGAAGGACGCATGCAAGCAAAGGAAAGCGGCATTGGAAAAGAGGATTTTCTCCAAGGTATAGTCCCGCTTTGTTCAACCGAGGTTGGTTCCCCTCGAGGTGGAGTTCGAGGAGGCCTTGGAGGAGACAAAGAGACTCAGCACGCAATGGGCACCCAAAGACAAGAGAGCATTGGAGGGGAACAAACTGGAGAGAAGACTCAACGCCTTTGAACAGATAGCAAGGGAGTGGAGGTACCTTATTCTGAGCCCCAACGTAGCTGAGTTGGAGAAGCGGTACAGACACCTGGACGAGGAAAGAGCGGCACTGTTGGACAAGTGGTCGACCCTCCAAGAGCCTGGGGGAAAGGGTGACATTGGATTAAACTATCAGGATGAAGAGGAGGAAAAGGTACACGATATTGAAAGGAATGGCGACGTGGCCAGCCCACCTGGTGTTGCAAGCGATGTTCTGCAACTTGCCACCGAAGCTGACCACTCCCCGTCCGCCGACGACAAAGGTGCGGTAGCATATGCCCACTCTTCACCTCCCCAGTGTGACAGCGGTTGAGCAGAGGGAGCTTATGGAAGCCCTCCCTTGCCTCCCGGGAGCCATGAGGAGGCCTCTAACGCCGTCCATCTCCAGCTTGGAGTAGGGGCCGCAGGAAGTGGGCCTCTCCAGTATGTCGGAGGGCGATCACCCCCACGGGTAAGACAACCCGGCAGTGAACCCTGTTTCAGTCTTCATGCCAACCCCACTGACACGCCTCAGTCAAGGGATGACCACGCCACCTGGAAATGAGGGCGCAATGCTGGAAGGTCTCGCGACCCACAGAAGTCCCGGTATAACCACCAGGGGGCCAGACCAAGAATCAAGCTTGCCGCCATAAATCTGCCCAAATTCTGTGGAGACAGAAGGACCTACTGGCGCTGGCAGGACAACTGGGAGAGCCTCCAGAGCCTGCCGGTGTGCAAGCTATACCACCTGCTGCTGGACAGTGTGGAAGAGCCACTAAGGAAGAAGCTTGGGCTGGATTGCTGCAGAACCCCAGAGGACATTTTCAGGCTCCTGGACAACCGCTTTGGGGACAGGAGTGCGACGGCAAGCCGAGTAGTGGACTCGAAGAAGTTGGAGCTGTTCTTCCACAGCAGCACAACATGTGTCAAGCCAGGAGAATTGATCGCAGCACAACATGTGTCAAGCCAGGAGAATTGACCCGGCCTGAGACCATTGACCTGCTCATCAGCACCCGAGAAGTTCGCTTGGCACCGCAAAGAATGGAGAGAGCCGGTGATCTGGTGCTATCGGACGGCCCACTGGGCAAAACTGAGCGGTGCGCATCCGGACCTCTTTGAGGAGGTAGAGATGACGACGCGTCATTCATTGACCCACTTTGCACGCTCCATGGGGACGACAGCCGTCAGAGTAAACAAGCACCTCGCAGTGGACTTGACCGAGAGGACAAGCACAAAGGAGGAAGTAACCGCTGCAAGCAACAAGGAAGTCTTCGACTGGCTGAAATGGGACAGCATAGGAGCAGCCTGTGACCCCGTCTGTGGAGGTTGTCGCTGCGGTAACTGCCCACCTGGATGAAAGGAGATGACGCTGGCTGACGAGAGGGAGCTAGAGATCATCAAGGCAGGCTTGACCTTCAGGGAGAAAGACTCGCACAGTGGGGACTCCCACTGGGACGCGAAGTACCCCTGGAAGGAGCGACCAGCATCACTCCCTAACAACTGCAGTCGTCGAGTCAACCTTCCTCAGGAGGGAGAGGCGCCTCGAGAAAGACCCCACATGGAAGGTGGCATACGCCAGGCAAATTCACGAAATGGTGGAAAGAGGAGGACTGACCAAGTCCATGATGGACCAATGGAACGGAGCAGTATGGTACAGTATGTGAGTCACCTGACCGCACCAAACCCACACTCCATCACCACGCCAGTGCGTATCGTCTGGGACAGCAGCCAGGAGTTCAGAGGAGTGAGCATGAAGAACATCCTACTGAAAGGTTGTGGGTCCTGGGCAGAGCGTCAGGAAATATGGATGAGTATACGGCTACAGTCTATACTCTGTGCAAGGCCATAAAGCTTGCTAAGAGGACATACGCTGGCAAGATAGAGCCACAAATGGCCCAGAACGACACAAGAGGTTTATGGCGAGGACTACGGACGATAAATGACTACAAAGTCAGCGCCCCCTCAATAGGGAGTGCCGACGCCTCTCTCGCGGACCAACTTAACTCATTTTACGCGTGGTTCGGTGCAAACAGTCACGACGCTAGCTCACCGGCTAACGGCGTCACTGACGCACCGGTCATTGTGGAGGGGGGGGGGGGGGCGTCCGTGGGGGGGGGGGCACTCTCTCATTGACGGAACACAGTGAGAAGAGCATTTATCCGGGTGAACACCAGAAAAGCAGCTGGCCCAGATGGGATAACAGGACGGATACTTAAGTCCTGTGCTAACCAGCTAGCCCCAGTGTTCACCACCATTTTCAATCTATCCCTGGCTGAGTCCGTGGTCCCTGCCTGCTTCAAGGTGTCCACTATAATCCTGGTACCAAAAAAATTCTCCCCAGCAGGTCTTAATGACTACAGACCGGTGGCACTCACCTCTGTGGTCATGAAATGTTTTGAGAGGCTGGTTAAGGATTACATTTGTGCCTCCCTCCCCAGTGATATGGACCCTTTGCAATTTGCATACAAGTCAAACAGGTCCACTGACGATGCGGTCTCTCAGGTACTACACAACACCCTCTCTCACCTAGACAGCCAGAAGGGGGGCTATGTGAGACTGTTGTTCATTGACTATAGCTCAGCGTTCAACACCATAATCCCCACCAGACTGGTGGACAAGCTGATTGAGCTGGGTCTGAGCTCCGCTCTGAGCGCCTGGACACTGGACTTTCTTCGTGAGAGGCCTCGTGAGAGGCCTGGTCAGGGTTGGGGGTCAGACCTCAATTAAGTATATTATAATGAAAGATAAAATGTGTGAATTTGAATTTCATCAGGCTGAAGTCAGTGAGGTGGAGCGGTTACTCCGCTCTCTTCCTGATAGTAAGTTAGCAGGCCTAGATAACCTGGATAGTAAAGTGCTGAGAATGACTGCTGGTATCATAGCATCACCTATATGTCATATTATGAATAGATGTTTGGATGTGGGCCTATTTCCAAAGATGTGGAAGGAGGCTAAGGTTTTTCCTTTACCTAAGGATACCAAAGCTGCTTTTAATGAGGGAAATTCTAGACCTATAAGTATTTTAGTCTTGAGCAAAATCATGGACAAGTTGGTGCATTCACAAATTCAAGAGTTTTTGTTTCAAACAAGCTTGCAACAGATTCTCAACATGCCTATAGAGCTGGTCACTCTACTTCTACGGCCTTGATACAGATGACTGATGACTGGCTTAGCGCTATAGATAACTCTATGTTGGTGGGAGCTGTGCTGTTAGATTTGAGTGCTGCATTTGATGTGCTGGACCATTCTCTACTGGTTGAGAAACTTTTTTTTTTTTTTTTTTTTTTTAATGTTATGGTTTTAACTCTTCTGCTTTAAAGTGGATACTAAGTTATTTATCCTCTAGATCACAGAAGGTGTATCTAAATGGCAGCCTGTCCAGTAGCAGAGGTCTAGAGTGTGGCGTTCCGCAAGGAAGTTGCCTAGGACCTTTGCTCTTCTCTGTATTTACTAATGACCTATCTTGGGCTACCAAATGTAGTTCTTTATGCAGATGATTCAACATTGTATTACGCTGCACCATCATGCAATGTACTTAATGAAGTTTTGAGCAGAGAACTTAAAGTTGTGCATGACTAGGTAGTATGTAATAGACTTGTCCTTACTATCTCCAAGACTAAATGTATTGTGCTGGGAACAAGGCACAGGTTATCTACAAATCCAAAGCTTCATTTAAACTTGTGTAATTCGGCAGTTCAACAAGTTGAAAGTACTAAACTCCTTGGAGTGATGCTGGATTGCACTCTGTCTTGGTCTCAGTATATTAATTATATTGTTTTAAAAATGGGAAGAGCAATTGGTATTTCCAGGAAATGTGCTTCTTTTGTTGCCCGTTCCCTTTTATGTCAGATAGTGCAAAGTTTAGTTTTATGTCATCTTGACTATTGCTCTGCGATGTGGTCATCTGCTGCCAGTGGTGACCTCAGGAAGCTCCAGGTGGTCCAGAACAGGGCAGCACGGTTGGTACTGGGCTGCTCACTAAGGTCTAATGTGAGCCATATGCATGCCTGCCTCTCTTGGCTTAACGTTGAAAATAGATTGTCTTTTAATATACTTGTGCTGTTCAAGTTGGTCATGAGCAGTAAAACTCCTGTTTTTATACACAATCAGATTGTTTTTAGTAATACTGTGCATGAGCATTACACTAGAGATTCCAGTAGAGGGCAGCTTGAATTGCCAGGTCCTAGAACCAGCGCTTTGGGGAGATCTTTTATTTTTAGAGCATTAACTCTTTGGAATGGCCTGCCTCGGAACCTCTGCTGCATTTACAGTAGATTCACTTTTTAAAATAATCTTAAATTGTTTTTAAATAGTTTTTAACACTGTAAAGTAATTTTTTGTTTTTGTTTTACACTAATGTAATTTTAGCTATCTTAATTGTTACAGTAGTTTCATTATGCATTGTGTGTACTGACTTTTAATCATTTTGTTTTTGCAATAGTGATTGTTTTTGTATGTTTTTTAGTGTGTGGACCCCAGGAAGACTAGCTATCGCACCAGCTAATGGGGATCCCTAATAAAATCAAATAAAATCAAAACCTCCAACACCATCACCCTGAGTATCGGGTCCCCCCAGGGCTGTGTTCTGAGCCCCCTTCTGTATTCACTCTACACACATGACTGTGTGGCCAAGTTCAGCTCCAACTCCATAGTGAAGTTTGCGGAAGACACAGTGGTGGTGGGGCTGATCTCTGACAACGATGAGAAGGCCTACCGGGAGGAGGTTGATGCAAATCCAGAGCCTGAAGAATAATGAAAGACCCTCACCACCCCAACAACAGCCTGTTCAAGCTGCTGCGGTCAGGCAAACACCTGTGCACACCAGCAACTAGGACAGAGAGACTTCGGCTCAGCTTCTTCCCCCAGGCCATCAGAGTCTTGAACACTGAACTCTCCACACACAAGCACACATGAGCACACACACAACACACATACTGTATACGCTCACACACTAACAGTCACTTTAGCACGAACACACATGCTATGCTGCACACACTCACACTCAACGGTCACTTTACAAAATGAAAAGGTCACTTAAAAAAAAAAAAAAAACAGGAGTGGTTCTTGTATGCATTTAGTCATTTAGCTGACGTATAGTCAGCTAAAGTCAGTTGTATAGTACAGTTGTATAGTAAATAGATGGATATAGCAAGATAGCATAAGGATATATAGTATAACTGTAGATTGTATAGTATTGTATAGTAGTGTACATAAGACCCAGTGCCTCATCCGTAGCTAACAGTGTATTGCACTATCGCAGGACCTTAGCATGTCTTTTACCATGCTTTTTGTAAACTTTATGTACATTATACCTGTTATGTCTTATTCTTATTACTTGTATTATTGCACAAATGTCTTATTCTAATTACTTGTATTATTGCACAAATGTCTTATTCTAATTACTTGTATTATTGCACAATCGCTGCGGGCATGACCACCCGCATTTCACTGTATCGCTTAATTAAGTGCACAAAAGCCACCCCTCATTGCTACGAAAAGTCTAAAGAGAAAAACACCCCTAGAGTCTGCGAGAGCGGGGGCGGAAGATGACTCATCGGCTGACCACCCGGTAACTGACCCTGGAACGACGACGAACCAGATAATCGGCACATCAACTGAAGGACAGGAGCACAGAGTATGTAGCTGTGGCTGGTCCAAGGTAACATCCATCAGAGGCCTACGAATACATCAAGGCCGGATGAAGTGCTTGAAGAAAGTGAGGCCGGGATCTCGCATTGACCATTATCTTCTGAGAGAAAGGTCAAGTCAGGCGAGTGAAGCTCAGCGGCAGGATTTAACCCACAGTCCACCGAGCATCAGTACCCCGGCTGAAAGTAATTCAAGCACATCAGAGAACTTGGAACCAAGTCACTTGCAACCCTCTTTGGAGCTGAAAGAAGAGCATCGAGGGGTAAAAGCAGAGGGGGGCACACCTGGGACGCCAGGTGTTGCCGTTGAGCCCTTCGGAGGTGTCGTGGGCCTGTCAACGAAACACCAATGAAGGAGGGTGCCCACCTGAAGACCCCAGTGAAGCTTTTACCTCTACCCCATTCAAAAAAGTGCTGATTATCTAAGGGATTGTAATATCTAGTCCTATAAGCTCAACTATGCTTGTATGCCGTGACAAATAAAACTCTTGACTTGACTTGTTGTGCTCAACCCAATTTGGGGCGGTGCTACTCAGATTCCGGGAGGGAGAACATGCGGCCATCAGGGAGAAAAAAAAATCATAATTCTGTGTGGCTGGAAGAGGAGGAAGTCCATGTTCACCGCTTCCTGTGGAGAGACTTGCCGCAAGACGAGATAGAAGACTACACCGTCGTCACGGTGAATATGGGAGATAAGCCGGCCGGATGCATTGCGCAAGTGGCTATGAGAGAGACTGCATACCTTCCTCGTTTCTCCCACCTAGTCGATGAGAGAGCTGTCATAGTGGACAACAGCTACGTGGATGACCTCCTCATGTCGCATAATGACTTGCACAGACTGGAAGAGATCCTGAAGCGGGTCGAAGTTGTTCTAAAGACGGGCAGCTTCCACCTCAAGCCCTGGGTCCGGTCTGGTCGCGGTGGGAGGCATAACGCCCCGGAGGCCAAGCCAAAGACACTGGTTCTGCTGAACCAGCTCAAGGAGGAAGACAACAAGACTTTAGGAGTCGGCTACCTCGTCCATGACGACAAGCTCTTCATGATGGCATCCATCAACTTCTCCAGGAGGAAGCAGAAGATGAGGATGGAAGCAGACCTAGCCGAAGGAGAGATCGTGGAGAGGACGCCAAACCCTCTGACTCGCCGAGTGCTACTCAGCCAAGTCGCAGGACTATATGACCCGATTGGCCTCGTGACTCCACTGAAACAGAAGGAAGTGATTCTAGTGAGAAGGGCATTCCAGGAAGCTGGCAAGATGACTAAGGACACTTGGGACCAGCCACTATCAGATGAGCTCCGTGAGAAAGCAGTGGAGCTGTTCAAAGAGTATGCTCGACTGAGTTGCATCACGTTCCCAAGAAGCATCACGCCCGCCGGCTGGTTGGGCAAACCATGGGGGATCACGTTCTCAGACGGGAGCTGTGATTCCTATGGTGCCGTGCTGTATCTGCAGTGGGAAACGCCCAAGGAAGTAGTCGCCCGGCTGGTGGAGTCAAAAGCTAAACGAACCCCTCTTGACCTGAAAGGTGACCCGGTGAAAGCAGAGATCTGCGGTGCGGTGTTCGCCTCCCATCTAAAGGGCTACGTGCTGAAGCATGGAAAGATTAAAGTGGAGAAATGGTTCCACTTCATTGAAGGTGCCATTCAGAGAGAAAGCTACAGATTACAAACATTCTTTGCGAATCGAGTCGGAGACACTGTACATTGGAATACTGACCTACATTTGACATAGAAACTGTACATTGGAGGAGGTTGGGTAGGTGGGGTGGGGTTGGGTGGGGCTGTACATTGGAGGTGGGGGGGGGGGTTGGGTACATTGGAATACTGACAAAGCCATGCTTGGTCTTTATTGTACAACTGGGTTAGGACATTTGTAGGGGCCAGTTTTGAATTGCAGTCTCCCGTAGGTGTTCTTTGAGAGTGTTTTTGAAGGTGGGTAGTGATTCACATTCCTTTACAGCTTTGGGTAGGGCGTTCCACATTGTTGTTGGTTCTAGGTGTCAGGTCAAGCAGTAGTCTGACTAGTTTGTTTTGAGATGTTTGTAATTTGGTTTTTAGTGCCTTTGAGGTGCTTTGGTACCATGAGGTGCAATCATAGTCGTAGTACCCTTGAATGAGTGCTCCTGCCAGAGTCTTCAGGGTATTCTTGTTTACCAGGGAAGAGATCTGGTACAAGAATCGAGTTTGTTGATTGACTTTACAGCTGCTACCACGAGAGCACAAGCAAAAATGATGCCTTCCCCTGCCAGTTCAGAGGAAGAGAAGACAACAGCCTAGAAAGTAGCGGGTGTACCGCACATTTTGCCAGACGCCACTGTCTCACCAAACAGAACCTCTGACAAGCTTTGGGGCGGGGCACTCATAGGCCAAGTCAACCCGAGAAAGTACAGTTCACTTAAGAAGCTCTGCTGCATCGTCAGAAGGGCAATAAAGTTCTGGATGACAGTGAAGTCCCGGAGGGCCTCGGCGACAAGAGCCCATATGCCGGCCCGCACACCAGTAAAGTGGGAGGCATTGACAGTTGAGGAACGTCAAAATGCGTTCGACGAACCACCCTGGACAGGCTCATGGTCCACAAAGATGAGGACTCTAAACTCTTACTGTGCCACGGCAGAGTCCAAGCCATGGCCAAGGAATGGCCCGGAGTGCCCTTACTTACCTACAGGGAGTGGGTCAGCATCCTCCTGGCAGAAGAACCACACAGGGCCAACCATGAGGGCGTTGCAGGAAACCTCTTGCATATGAGAAACAAGGCCTGGATTGTGCAAGGGCCAAGAGTTGCTCAGAGTGTGATTGACTCGTGCATACACTGCCATAAGAACAAGGCGAAGATGTGCCGTCAAGTCATGAGCAAACTCCCCCCGGAGCGCACAGAGCCGGCTGCGCCGTTCGAGTACACAACATTGGACCTCTTCGGCCCCTACACGATCAGAGATGCGGTGAAAAAGAGAACAAGCAGGAAGGCCTGGGGCGTAGTCTTCTGCTGCATGGCGTCAAGAGCGATACATGCCGACATAGTGGAAGACCTCTCAACCGAAGATTTCCTGAAGACGTTCCAACACTTCACTGCCCTGAGAGGCCACCCCAGGAAGCTCTGGTCTGACAAGGGGACTCATTTCGTGGGAGCAAAGCCAGCGCTGGAAGACTTTACAACTTCCTAGCACGTATCGACAATAACAAAGTATAGAAGAAAGCCGCAGAGTCTGGAACGGATTGGACTTGGGTGTTCCATCCCGCTGACTCTCCTCATAGGAATGGGCTGAAGCAGCTGTGCGAGTATTAAAGAGAGCACTGAGCAGCATAGGAGAAGAAGGGAACCTGATGGCCCTGGAGTTCCAAACCCTCCTATACATAGCTGCCAATCTATCTAATGAGAGGCCTATCGGTGCCAATGCCCAACTTCGGGATGGCACCGCTGAGGTCATCTCGCCCAACACACTCCTACTAGGACGTGCAAGGCCCCGTAGAGACCCCAGAGACGGTGGAGCCAGCTGGCGGGTCCAGAACTCTTCATCCGGAAGAAGTGGCACGTGCCTGCTAGGAATGTCACAGAGGGGGACCTGGTCTGGCTTGTGGACCAGAACGCGCTCAAGAAGATCAGTTCCTACTGGGCCGAGTAATAAAGACGCTTCCTGACCTGAAAGGTGTCATCCAGGACGTGGAAGTAAGAACTTGCCATAGCCTTCCCGCCATCGTTGGCCATCCCAAACGTGACCGAAACGTTGGGGTGTGCCCCACCACCATACTCCACAGGGACGTTAGGAGGTTGGTGGTCCTTCTACCAATTGAAGAACAATGACCGAAGCAAGACCCTCCCGCTGCCATCCTTCCCGATGGTGGCGTGCCTCAGGATCGCCTGTTTCTGGCACAATTGAGGAAGTCGAGGATTGCCTGTTTCTGGCACAATCGAGGACATCGAGGATTGCCTGTTTCTGGCACAATTGAGGACGTCGAGGATTGCCTGTTCTGGCACAATTGAGGACGTCGAGGATTGCCAGTTTCCGGCGTAACTTACGTAGTTTTCACGGATGCCGTTGAGCTACCACTGTAGATGGAGCGAAAGTTGTTTCTTGTGTTTCCCTTTAAAATATAAGTCAACTTGTATGGATGAACACTTTGTATAGTTTGGGTAGTCTTCTGAGCCCTTACGGCCATAATACTAAGTGGGAGGTGGAGAATAATCCGACGTTATTCCTACAAAGGGTTCATTATTATTATTGTTATTCTCATAGAGACATTTATTGCAAGTATTATTTATTGCCTGGTGCCGCCTAGTGGACACTCTCAGGAACATGCGTCTAAGACTGTGGACAGGTGAGTTGCCTCTGCACCGGCGCGACACGCTATTTAAGCGGCACTCATGGCCATAGGCCTGTAAGGTGAAAAGCCCTGTGGGCGATCTGATTGGCTAACGGTACGTTGCATTGTATGCACCGTTTATATCCGCAATTCTCATTTATATGGCTAATGAATGCTGTTTTATTTCCCTTTTTGTATAGGTAAATAATCTGCTGCTGACTGACGCTAAATGCTACTGCTGATTAATACCAATGACTGATATCTGCTGACGTTAAATGCTACTAACTACTGGCTAAAGCTACTAGCTAACTGCTGGCTAATTGACCACCTGGTGGCTGTTTGCAAATCAGAGTAGTTTGAAGCATGAACGTTTGGACATGACGTCCGAATAAATACCATTCTAGCAAAGTCGGAATTGTTTTCCTTTGGTCTCTATTTAAACAGTTGATCGCCTGCACCCTTCCAAAGGGGAGGTCTAGTTCAGGGGTTCCCAAAGTCGGGGTCACGACCCACAGGAGGGTCGCGAGCCGCCGCGCGGGGGGGGGGGGGGGGGGGGGGTCGTCGCCAGATGATTTCCAAAAAAACAAAAATCCCCAAATCTTTTTAATTTAATTTTTTTGCAGTCAGGCCACTGAACTTAGAAGCAGGCCAGGACAGTGTTTCTAGTTGTAGCAGCGCAATAGTTAGATAACCTAGGTGGGGAACAACCAGATCACTGCAACTCACACAAGTTGGAGAACTATCTCTCTCTCTCTCTCTCTCTCTCTCTCTCTCTCTCTCTCTCTCTCTCTCTCTCTCTCTCTCTCTCTCTTCTCTCTCTCTCTCTCTCTCTCTCTCTCTCTCTCTCTCTCTTGCTCTCACACACACACACAAAAGGAGCCGCATGTGCTTGGTGGAGGCGGGACCCTTACAAAAAACTGTTGTTGCAAATCATTGACACATGCTAGCCTGTAATAATCCCCCCCAGAAAAATCTACTTTGCATTTGATATATTGCAAATATATGCCATCACACACACTGGCATTTAAAGGGTTAGAATTATAAAATTAATATGTGGTGTTATGTTGAATAAAAGATCGTATTATTTTCAATCTGACATTACAAAAAAACTGAAAATCCATCAAAATCAGTGTTGTTGCTAATCATACATATGCTAGCCTGTTTTTAACAATAATTTGTGATGCCATCACAAACACTGGCATTTAAAGGGTAAAAATAAAAAATGCCTGCACCAGAATGCAGGAAATTAAGTCTTTGTAACAAGAAATGTCCTGGTGGGGGACCCCCAGACCCCCTGCTTAAAAAGTGGCCTCACTGGGGCTATATTTTGCACTATATTTCCTGGCCTGAATTATTTCCCCAGTCCGGCCCTGGTTAAAAGCCTCCAATGCTTATTAGTGTGTGTGCGTTTGAACGTGTGCATGTTTCAACCATACATTTCCATTTATAATAATTTTTTTTTTACCTCCTATAATAGTGGGGGTCGCGGCCCCGTTATTTTTGGGTCGCGGCCGGAAAAGTTTGGGAACCCCTGGTCTAGTTGACACATTGACGGTGACTGCTAGATATTTGGACAACCATGTCTTCCCGGCTCGTGAGACTTTCTAGGTTTCTCCGAAAAGTTAAAGGTCCCCTATCTTATAAATGGCTTGACGTCTGGAGTGGGAACACTGGAAAACCTCCCGTAGAGGATTAGAGAGCGCAGACGGTGTCCCACTCCAGGCAAACGGCGACAGGTGGTGATGGCTGGCACGTCGTCTCACGCCGGAGACGCGGCAGGTGATGGTAACGTCCAGGACTCCATGAACACTGAACACAGATAAAGATACAGAGTCCAGAACACCGAACCAGCATACAGAACGACCCGACCAGGACTGGAGGGGAGGTCCAGGTATTTAAAGCCCTCTGGGGCGCTAATCATAACTTATGACAGCTGTGAAAGGTAGTCCAAGGGTGGGGGCTGGTGAAGGGCAGAGGAGAGTAAAACATCGCAAGGGTGGGGGCTGTTGAGGAGAGTAGACAGGGAAAGTCCAAAGGTGGGGGCTGGTGAGGTGAGGAGACAGGGAATTAAAGGTCCAGGGAACAGGCGAAACCTCACAGTATCCTTAATATTGTTTATTCACTCTGGAATAAAAACCCTGAAAGACGAATTATCTTCCTCATCTTTTAAGGTCAATTAACGAACACCACACTAATAGCCAACTTTGCTCTGACCACTGCGCCCGTGCACACATCATCTACAGAGGACCGTGTATAAAACGTAATTAAACATTATAGGAGGACAAAAGAAAAAACATTGCATAGCAACGATGTAACGCAGCGTTACTTGGATTAGTAACTGTAATATAATTAAAACTTTGGACATTTTAAAGCCTTACTTTAGGCAATTACACTAACACATTGCTTCGTACCCAACACTGGGTATCATGGCAAAAAGTCACAGCTTAAAGGCACTGATTGATTGATTGATTGAATTTATTAGATCTAAAATCACATACAATACTGGTACACAAAATGTACAGCCATATGCCACAATAAAACCTTACGGTATATTTCCATTGTGGTCCTCAAAGGTGGGGGGGGCGACAAGATGATGAGTAGGCACAAATATCACATGCACAAATTCAATCAAGCACTACACTTGAATACAAAAATAAAATACAATAAAACAAACACACACACTGAAGGGTTAAAGAATTGTGGCTCAATTATATGAGGTGGAGAGAGGAGAGAGAAGGTACAGTATGCAGTGGGCTGAAGATAAGCAAGGTTTTTGCGACAGAGGATGAAGAGGAGCTGTCCATACAGAGAGCGCTGCAGGGAGAAGAAAACCAGATAAGGGGTATATATACTGTAGCTCTCATGGCTTCTGAGGCTCAGATCGTCAGCCTCCGACCTACAGGATCTCAACAATTTCCCTTTAAGTGCATTCGATTTATGCAACCGCCTGGCATTCAAAGAGGGTGGAAAAAGGAACCTTTGGATCTTATCGATTCATAGGACATTTTAACCTTTTATGGAGCCACTTTCAAAACAGGCACAGCCAGACTCCTTCTCGGCAAAGCAATCACCTCCCCCACATTAAACTTGACCACGCTGAAGGCAATGTGATAGGATATAAAAAAATAAGCGGGATGTAATTTTGACCAGGTCACTCTGCGGAGCGCTATCCTTTCATCTCTACATTGCTTTATATTTATACCATACCATCATCAATAGCACCTCTTGGTCCAATTAAGTGCTCAACTAACAAGTAAGGTATTAAAGGTTTATAGGTTTATTTTTGTCTTTTTAGTAGTCATTTCAATCCCATAATTTTCTCCCAAGACAGCAATAATCAACTTATGAAACGGGGGGGGGGGGGGGGGGGGGATGAGGACTCATGTAGAGTAGAAAATGTAGTGGATCAACAACACAAGAAAGAAAATGGCAGCCATTCTTTTTTAAATGATGCTTTCCGCTTTATGTGATTTATTTATGTTTTGTTGTCATCAGTAGCTGAACAATAGTGTCTCTAACACACACACACATTTTCCTCCCTTCTCTGCTTTGTCAAGAACATAAGACCTACCGCCGTACTGGAAGATTGTTTCAATTAGCCTCATGGGGGTGTTTTTCAGGAGCTATTGACTAGTTGGTTTAATCATTCAGTATGAAGATGAAGTGGGTAACACAAACAAAAGCCATTATCACCGGCATGCTCTGCTCTTAACTGTCCCTTTTATTCCACCTATTTGTCTGTGTTTGCTGCCACCTCTCTCAAGATGGAACACTTTGCATTAAGAGCTGGGCTACCATGGCAGTCTGACAAATGAAGGTAGCGGGCATGTTTGGAGACACCACGTGCAACAGTTATTGAAGTTGATAACTTATAATTTGCATATAGATAAGGCATTCTTACCTAGACTAAATGTTTAGCATATAAAGTAGATTTGTATAAAAAAAGAAAAAAATCTCTCACTCTCCCCCTTGAAGCTGAATTGTATTGAGAAAAAAAAAAGGTGCCATACAATTCACAGGTGGATTCGTCTGGAAGTTCAGGCAGTGCTTGGAATGCGGTGATTGTGAACATTGTATTGTGGTACTTGAAGAAATAATCACGCTGGACCGATAGCATGTGATATAGCATGTGAATGTGAAGATTTGATATGTTTGAGGACGCACTATCTACTGTGCAATATTACCCATTTGGCACACTAATTGTCATCCATAAACACCAGTATTCTCGGATGAGTCGTGTTGCGTTTAACTGATAATCATCAATAATGAAAGGTAGAAGCCATCTTTCAGAGGTTTATTCAAAAGTGAAAAAGCAAAGCAACAAACAGGAAAAATATGTTGTTAGGGGAAGAATACATTGCAACGGGCAGAATATACATCCTAAATTCTGCCAAGAACAGAAAGAAACAAGCAACGTATATACGTCACTGATAAATTCTAAGCCAATGATATAGCTTCTTCAGAAAATAGAATCAGAGGAACAAGACTAATCCAAGTCTAAACATGGTTATAGATTTAGAATAGCAGACATAAGAGAGGGTCTAGAGTTCAACAAACTCTCGTCTCCGTTCAACAGGTGGCCGTGGATGGTGGAATTTCATGACATTCCCTGTTTGAGCACAAATAGAATTGCCAGATTTAACCTCTTAAACCCTAGCCCTATTTTCTGAAAATTCGCCTAAAAATACATACCTAAGTAAGATTGCTCCACTTCTACAAGGTCCATTTTGATGTTCTTGGTATCTAGGGACATCTATGGATCTCTGGGAATGTATTCCCAGTGTCCGAAATATTGTGTGTTACTAGGCTGGAGTAAATTGTAATGAACCAAAGGAGAATATCAATAAAATTTCTATTTTATTTGATGGTGAATAACAACATGCTAAAATTGTCCAGACATGGAAAATTGATACTGAGCTCATTCAGCACCTTCTTGCGATCACGTGTACAAACAAATCTAAGCAAATTAATAAAGGGCAGATGATTAAACAGAAGGTTTTGTAGATACAGTACTGAATTCTGCCATCCGGACACATGCAATTTGAAATATGATTATAGAATATAGAATATCAGGCCTATAAATTACCTTATTATGGCAGAGTCAAACATCTATGGATCGGGCCAAATCTCCCCTTTCCAATGGAAGAGTTTAATCTGGATTTAGTATCACCAGGCGTGCAGCAAAAACCGTGAATGAAATCTACTGATAATGGATATGGCTCCGCCATTTTGGATCGGATTGCAACGCTGATTGTTGCTAAATGGTCACAGAAGGTAGACACACTAACTACGCTCCAATCTATGCCAATAACGTTCAGTTTTGTGATAGAAAATCCAGAGAAATAAGAGAAATAAAAGAAATCCATACACAAGTCATTTGCTTACAGTAAGCTAGAATCGGCTGGGTAATGTAGTTTTTTGAAATGTCAACACTCATTGAGAGCTCTTGATGCCCTCTCCTCATATGGCTACATTCGGCAACGCAATGCTAATTCAAAATGGCGGATATTCTCAAAATTATTGAGACATAAACTAAAATCTCACTAATAACACTTTAGACTATTGGTAAACAAACATATTGTTGAAAATATACACTATGGCTGCTGTTTTGACAAGATTAAGGTCTTTACTCTTGGCTACATTTGAAAAGAAATGCATCATTATGTCATATAGTCTGGAGAGATTGATTTATGAAGTGATGTCATCTGCGTTTCACCGGCGGACTGCTCCGGCTAAAGAAGTTAAATGTTTAGTCTTAGTGTTTGTAGTTACTGTCTGGTATTAGGTTCTCTGTTTTGTGTCTATAGTCTGCTTGTTATATTTCATTGGCTACGCTTCGCACTATGGGAATACACTCAGCACCTATTGCGTGTCAACTGAAAACTTCTCACATGCACCTTTCATCTGCCCGACCACGCCCACCTCCGTCCAGCATATAGCCCAGGTGTGGGGGCTACGCACCCTGCTTTGCCCGTTGTCCCATAGTGCGAAGGTTATCCTATAACCCTAGTTATATGATTGGCGTAGCTGTCTGCTTGTAACGCAGCCCTGAGGACCCTTGGCTGTGTTTCGTTGAAGTTCAGACTCGGAAGGGGGAGCTGATCACCACACCTGGGCTATATGCTGGCCGGAGGTGGGCGTGGTCGGGCAGATGAAAGGTGCATGTGAGAAGTTTTCAGTTGACACGCAATAGGCGCGGAGTGTATTCCCATAGTGCGAAGCAGACAACTATGCCAATCATATAACTAGGATTATAGGATAACCTTCATTTTGTCCCAGTGTCTGGTGTTTGTCTTGTCCTCCATAGTTGTAGTTCCTTGTGTCCTTCTAGTATTTCTTTGTCAGTCTGTTTCCCCTCCCAGGTGTCTCCAGTTGTAATCATCCCAGGTGTTTCTCGTTTGTAATTTGTTCCTATGTATTTGAGTTCCTTGTTTCCTATTCTCTGGGTCGGTCCATTGTCTCTGTTGCATGATCTATGTTCCAAGTGTTTCCCATGTTAGATGTTCTGATTTAGAGTTAGTTATTGTGTTTTCCCTTTTTTTCCCCTCTTCCATTTTTTACTGAGAGGTTTTGTTTTTGTTATTAGTTGTTTTGTACCCTTGTTCTGTTTTGTTATTTATGTTTATTAAAAACCCTTGGACTCGCTCCCCGCCTTCATCTTGTCTGCTCCTGGGTCCTATCCCACCACACCATATCGTCACACTGGGAGCCGAGCTATCGGCTCGCTCCGAACAGCCACAGTTTCCGAATGGCCACACATTCCCAGCGGCCAGACATTCGCAATGGGCAGACATTCCCAACGGCCAGACATTCCAAATGGCCCCGCATTCCCAGCGACCAGACATTCCCAGCGACCAGACATTCCCAGCGACCAGACATTCCCAGCGGCCAGACATTCCCAATTGGCACACATTCCCAACGGGCAGACATTCCGAATGCCCACGCATTCCCTGCGACCAGACATTCCCAGTGGCCAGACATTCCCAATGGGCAGACATTCCCAATGGGCAGACATTCCGAATGGCCATGCATTCACAGCGGCCAGACATTCCGAATGGGCACTGCACTCGTTTATATGAATAGAGTACCCCGATAGCAGGTACACAGGCCTGAAGACCGACCCCTCACAAAAATGGTGTGAACTATGTATGACGGTAAATGCAGGTTATGACAATGCAAGAACCTATCAACATGATATCATGGCAGGTGAAAACAATAACTAAGTTCAGAGTCACATTGGAAATAATTAGGCTCTCCTTTCTTTCCTGGTGACTTGCTCACTGAGGTGTGCACAAGTCTCTCAGATGACTAAATAGAGACTAAATAGAAAAACATGTCCTACCTTAATTTAAAGGTATAATCTGTAATGCCACCAAAGAGTGACTTCTAGGCAAAAGAGCCTCTCTTGTTATTGCTCTTTGTTTATGTTTTTTTGTTTTAGTCTGATGTGTGGGTTGGGGTTAAGTGAAGCTAGTCGAGGGATTTCTATTGCTGACCAAACCTCAGGCTCTGAACTCTGTTATAAACTCCAACCCACACATCAGACCGAAAGGGGAAAAAAGTAAACAACGTGCAATACTAAGAGAGGCTCTTTTGCTGTTTGACAGCATTACAGATTCTACCTTTAGCAGCAATATTGGACATAAACAACTTTTTTTGGTTTTGTTCTTGCAATAGGCATGACTTGCCAGAGGAGGATGGGAAACAAAGCTTCAATCATAATAATACTATGTTTCTATGCATTTGTGTATCCCTGTGATCGCTATACAGCATGGGGAAAACAGAATATTGATGAGACACTCCCTATGGAGACGGGACTCACACAGTCAGAAAAGCCCAACAGTAAATTAATAAGGTAAAGGATTGTTCAATATTTATTAGGGCCTTCTGGGGCAACATTGGGGAGATACGTCAAACATTTATTTTAAGCACTGGGGTTGGACAAAAGTTTTGACAATTCTGCCCGAGGGAAGCTAAACGCAGTAACTATGCAAACAGTGAGACTGAGAAAAATAGCTTTCAAATTATTTTACTATCCAGTGATTTAGCATTTCTGCATTTTTGTACCTCATTGCCTGCATGTTTATTTCATTGTACTTAGTTTGTTCTTTAGTTGCATTATTGTATATTTGTATAGTGTTGGGACTTTATTCCTCTTTTACTTACTTTTTATTTTACTGCATGAATCCAGGGGGCTCACATAGAACCAAGCATTTCACTGTAATGTACATGTGCTTTAAAAGGAAACGTTTGTAGTTACTCCACTTCTTTATACCTTTTTCTCTAAAACAGAGCTAGATTGAACTCTGAAACTTTGTCACAAGATAAAACAGATATTGAGAAGTTCAATTTCACTTACAGTTTTGAAAATATATTTTAGTTACTATGGTTAGCTTATGCAGGGCTGTATTGGCAGTAATGAGACATGCTCCTTTAAGTTGGTGCCTTTATATTTAATTTATTTTCCAAATATTTACAGCTGTATACTCTTTCAAGTATATATAGAATAAGTATTTATTTGTCATGCAGAATAACCTCTTGAGCCCAGAGCCATATTTTCTGAAAATCTGCCTAAAATACATACCTAAGTAAATGGAATATTGCTCCACTTCTACAAGATTAATTTGCATATTCTTGGTATCTAGGGACATCTATGGACCTCAGTGAATGTATACCCAGTGTTAGAACTATTGTGTCTATTACTAGGCTTGCTTACATTGTGATGAAACAAAGGAGAATATGACAGTGAATAACACCACGCTAAAAATGTCCAGACATGAAAAACTGCCACTGATCTCGTTCAGTACCTTCTTGAGATCATGTGTACAACAAATCTAAGGAAATGAATAAAGGGAAGATGATTAAACAGAAGGTTTTGTAGATACAGTACTCAATTATCCCATCCGGACCAATGCAATTGGAAATATTATTATAGAATATAGAATAGCAGGCTTATAAATTACCTTATTATAGCCAATTAGCACATTTATGGATTGTGCCAAATCTTATATTTCAAATGCCCGAGTTCAATTTGGATTTAGTATCACCAGGCGTGCATAAGAACAGATAATAGCACGAGTCCCCTCCGATACTCGAGGTAACAGCAGTCGCATCTTTTCACCTGCGTGGCGCGATCTTTCAGCGTCAGGGGTCTGCGCTTTGGAGGGGCGCCGCCCCCATCGCTTCCTGATTCTACTGCGCAGGCGCACCAACCGACCTGTAGGAGTCGCTGTCCACAACGCCCGATCCCCATCCATCAGTTTCCCACCCCCTAATACTGCCAATGTGTATTAGTACGGACGACCAGCTAAACTGAAAGCAATGTGGAGCGCTGGACTCGAACAGGCGAACCCAGCGTCTCCAGTGTTTGTGGTGAGCGCCTTGCCCACTGCACCACGTAGCCGCCCAGGGTGCCACCATTTTGAAACTAATTTCAAATCTAAATGTTGCTACATGGTAAAAATAGGGAAGATAAACTAACTGTGCTTCAATATATGTCAATAACGTTACATTTTGTGGTTTATTATCCCGAGTAATAAGAGATATAAAAAAAATTCATAAAGAAGTAATTTGCTTGAAACCCCATAGAGGGAAGTGTCGTTCGGAAAAATTCCAACACTCATCGAAAGCTCTACAAAATGGCAGCAAAAAACTACAATTCCCGACGTTAAACTTTCCAAAATGGTCGAATAAACGACACCAAAACGAAAATCGTATCTAATAACACTTTAACCTATTGATAAACTAACGTATTGATGATAATATACATTATAAATGCTGTTGTGACATGGTTATGATGTTTATACTTGAATACGTTTGAAAAACAAAATGATACCTTTGTCAAAGAGTCTGGAGACTCTATTAGACTCTACACTATTACACACTATTACACTATTACACACTATTACAATATCACACTATTACACTATTACACACTATTACACTATTACACTAGCACAATATTACACTATTACACACTATTACACTATTACACACTATTACACTATTACACACTATTACACTATTACACACTATTACACAAAATTACACGATTACACTATTACACACTATTACACACTATTACACTATTACACACTATTACACTAATACACTATTACACACTATTACACTATTACACACTATTACACTATTACACACTATTACACTATTACACTATTACACACTATTACACTATTACACTATTACACACTATTACACACTATTACACTATTACACTAGCACACTATTACACTTTTACACACTATTACACACTATTACACTATTACACACTAGTACACTATTACACTAGCACACTATTACACTTTTACACACTATTACACACTATTACACTATTACACACTATTACACTATTACACACTATTACACTATTACACACTATTACACTATTACACACTATTACACTATTACACACTATCACACTATTACACTATTACACACTATTACACTATTACACACTATTACTACTATTACACTATTACACTATTACACACTATTTGTGGTATTTTGGGGTATTTTCTGGTATTTTCTGGTACTTTGGGGTATACTTTGGGGTATTTTGGGGTATTTTCTGGTACTTTGGGGTATACGTTGGGGTACTTTGGGGTATTTTGGGGTATTTTCTGGTATTTTCTGGTACTTTGGGGTATACTTTGGGGTATTTTAGGGTATTTTGGGGTAGTTTCTGGTATTTTGGGGTATACTTTGGGGTATTTTGGGGTAGTTTCTGGTATTTTCTGGTATTTTCTGGTATTTTGGGGTATTTTGGGGTAGTTTCTGGTATTTTGGGGTATACTTTGGGGTATTTTGGGGTAGTTTCTGGTATTTTCTGGTATTTTCTGGTATGTTGGGGTATTTTGGGGTCGTTTCTGGTATTTTGGGGTATACTTTGGGGTATTTTGGGGTAGTTTCTGGTCGTTTCTGGTATTTTCTGGTATTTTGGGGTAGTTTCTGGTATTTTGGGGTATACTTTGGGGTATTTTGGGGTAGTTTCTGGTATTTTGGGGTATACTTTGGGGTATTTTGGGGTAGTTTCTGGTATTTTCTGGTATTTTGGGGTATTTTGGGGTAGTTTCTGGTATTTTGGGGTATACTTTGGGGTATTTTGGGGTAGTTTCGGGTATTTTCTGGTATTTACTGGTATTTAATAGTGTAATAGTGTGTAATAGTGTAATAGTGTAATAGTGTGTAATAGTGTGTAATAGTGTAATAGTGTGCTAGTGTAATAGTGTAATAGTGTGTAATAGTGTAATAGTGTGATAGTGTAATAGTGTGTAATAGTGTAATAGTGTAATAGTGTGTAATAGTGTGCGTGTGTGTGTGTGTGCGTGTGTGTGTACGTGTGTGTGTGTCTGGGTCTACGTTTTTTATGTTTCACTCTATGTCTCACTAAACCTTTACTGCGTTAATCCCTTCCTGGATGCAGCCAGAGTACAAAGTGCCTCAGTCACTACAGCCATAATGTGGAGACACACACACACACACACGCACACGTGCGCACACACACACACACACACACACACACGCACACACACACACACGCACACTATTACACACTATTACACTATTACACTATTACACACTATTACACACTATTACACTATTACACACTATTACACTATTACACACTATTACACTATCACACTATTACACTATTACACACTATTACACTAGCACACTATTACACTATTACACACTATTACACACTATTACACTATTACACACTATTACACTATTACACACTATTACACCATTACACACTATTACACTATTACACTATTACACACTATTACACAAAATTACACTATTACACTATTACACACTATTACACACTATTACACTATTACACTATTACACACTATTACACTATTACACACTATTACACTATTACACACTATTACGCTATTACACTATTACATACTATTACACTATTACACACTATTACACTATTACACACTATTACACTATCACACTATTACACTATTACACTATTACACACTATTACACTATTACACTAGCACACTATTACACTATTACACACTATTACACTATTACACACTATTACACTATTACACACTATTACACTATTACACACTATTACACAAAATTACACGATTACACTATTACACACTATTACACACTATTACACTATTACACACTATTACACTAATACACTATTACACACTATTACACTATTACACACTATTACACTATTACACACTATTACACTATTACACACTATTACACTATTACACTATTACACACTATTACACACTATTACACTATTACACTAGCACACTATTACACTTTTACACACTATTACACACTATTACACTATTACACACTAGTACACTATTACACTAGCACACTATTACACTTTTACACACTATTACACACTATTACACTATTACACACTATTACACTATTACACACTATTACACTATTACACACTATTACACTATTACACACTATTACACTATTACACACTATTACACTATTACACACTATCACACTATTACACTATTACACACTATTACACTATTACACACTATTACTACTATTACACTATTACACTATTACACACTATTTGTGGTATTTTGGGGTATTTTCTGGTATTTTCTGGTACTTTGGGGTATACTTTGGGGTATTTTGGGGTATTTTCTGGTACTTTGGGGTATACGTTGGGGTACTTTGGGGTATTTTGGGGTATTTTCTGGTACTTTGGGGTATACTTTGGGTTATTTTAGGGTATTTTGGGGTAGTTTCTGGTATTTTGGGGTATACTTTGGGGTATTTTGGGGTAGTTTCTGGTATTTTCTGGTATTTTCTGGTATTTTGGGGTATTTTGGGGTAGTTTCTGGTATTTTGGGGTATACTTTGGGGTATTTTGGGGTAGTTTCTGGTATTTTCTGGTATTTTCTGGTATTTTGGGGTATTTTGGGGTAGTTTCTGGTATTTTGGGGTATACTTTGGGGTATTTTGGGGTAGTTTCTGGTCGTTTCTGGTATTTTCTGGTATTTTGGGGTAGTTTCTGGTATTTTGGGGTATACTTTGGGGTATTTTGGGGTAGTTTCTGGTATTTTGGGGTATACTTTGGGGTATTTTGGGGTAGTTTCTGGTATTTTCTGGTATTTTGGGGTATTTTGGGGTAGTTTCTGGTATTTTGGGGTATACTTTGGGGTATTTTGGGGTAGTTTCGGGTATTTTCTGGTATTTACTGGTATTTAATAGTGTAATAGTGTGTAATAGTGTAATAGTGTAATAGTGTGTAATAGTGTGTAATAGTGTGTAATAGTGTAATAGTGTGCTAGTGTAATAGTGTAATAGTGTGTAATAGTGTAATAGTGTGATAGTGTAATAGTGTGTAATAGTGTAATAGTGTAATAGTGTGTAATAGTGTGCGTGTGTGTGTGTGTGTGCGTGTGTGTGTACGTGTGTGTGTGTCTGGGTCTACGTTTTTTATGTCTCACTCTTTGTCTCACTAAACCTTTACTGCGTTAATCCCTTCCTGGATGCAGCCAGAGTACAAAGTGCCTCAGTCACTACAGCCATAATGTGGAGACACACACACACACACACGCACACGTGCGCACACACACACACACACACACACGCACACACACACACACGCACACTATTACACACTATTACACTATTACACTATTACACACTATTACACACTATTACACTATTACACACTATTACACTATTACACACTATTACACTATCACACTATTACACTATTACACACTATTACACTAGTACACTATTACACTATTACACACTATTACACACTATTACACTATTACACACTATTACACTATTACACACTATTAACCTATCACACTATTACACACTATTACACTAGCACACTATTACACTATTACACACTATTACACACTATTACACTATTACACACTATTACACTATTACACACTATTACACTATTACACACTATTACACTATTACACTATTACACACTATTACACAAAATTACACTATTACACTATTACACACTATTACACACTATTACACTATTACACACTATTACACTATTACACACTATTACGCTATTACACTATTACATACTATTACACTATTACACACTATTACACTATTACACACTATTACACTATCACACTATTACACTATTACACTATTACACTAGCACACTATTACACTATTACACACTATTACACACTATTACACTATTACACACTATTACACTATTACACTATTACACACTATTACACACTATTACACTATTACACAATATTACACACTATTACACTATTACACACTATTACACTATTACACACTATTACACTAGCACACTATTACACTTTTACACACTATTACACACTATTACACTATTACACACTATTACACTATTACACTAGCACACTATTACACTTTTACACACTATTACACACTATTACACTATTACACATTATTACACTATTACACTATTACAAACTATTACACACTATTACACTATTACACTATTACACACTATTACACTATTACACACTATTACACTATTACACACTTATCACACTATTACACTATTACACACTATTACACTATTACACACTATTACTACTATTACACTATTACACTATTACACACTATTTGGGGTACTTTGGGGTATTTTGGGTATTTTCTGGTATTTTCTGGTACTTTGGGGTATACTTTGGGGTATTTTGGGGTATTTTCTGGTACTTTGGGGTATACTTTGGGGTATTTTGGGGTACTTTGGGGTATTTGGGGGGTATTTTCTGGTATTTTCTGGTACTTTGGGGGTATTTTAGGGTATTTTGGGGTAGTTTCTGGTATTTTGGGGTATACTTTGGGGTATTTTGGGGTAGTTTCTGGTATTTTCTGGTATTTTGGGGTATCTTGGGGTAGTTTCTGGTATTTTGGGGTATACTTTGGGGTATTTTGGGGTAGTTTCTGGTATTTTCTGGTATTTTGGGGTAGTTTCTGGTATTTTGGGGTATACTTTGGGGTAGTTTCTGGTAGTTTCTGGTATTTTCTGGTATTTTGGGGTATTTTGGGGTAGTTTCTGGTATTTTGGGGTATTTTGGGGTAGTTTCTGGTATTTTGGGGTATACTTTGGGGTATTTTGGGGTAGTTTCTGGTATTTTCTGGTATTTTCTGGTATTTTGGGGTATTTTGGGGTATTTTGGGGTAGTTTCTGGTATTTTGGGGTATACTTTGGGGTATTTTGGGGTAGTTTCTGGTATTTTCTGGTATTTACTGGTATTTAATAGTGTAATAGTGTGTAATAGTGTAATAGTGTGTAATAGTGTAATAGTGTAATAGTGTGTAATAGTGTGTAATAGTGTGTAATAGTGTAATAGTGTAATAGTGTGTAATAGTGTAATAGTGTGATAGTGTAATAGTGTATAATAGTGTAATAGTGTGTAATAGTGTAATAGTGTGCGTGTGTGTGCGCGCGTGTGTGTGTGTGTGCGCATGTGCGTGTGTGTGTACGTGTGTGTGTCTGGGTCTACGTTTTTTTTGTCTCACTCTTTGTCTCACTAAACCTTTACTGCGTTAATCCCTTCCTGGATGCAGCCAGAGTACAGAGTGCCTCAGTCACTACAGCCATAATGTGGAGACACACACACACACGCACACTATTACACACTATTACACTATTACACTATTACACACTATTACACTATTACACTATTACACACTATTACACTATTACACATTATTACACTATTACACACTATTACATTATCACACTATTACACTATTACACACTATTACACTATTACACTAGCACACTATCAAATCAAATCAAATCAAATCAAATTTATTTATAGGGCCCGACAACACACGTTAATGTCCCCATGGGCCGTACAGGTCTTCTTTAAACAAGTCAAGAAGACAACATAACAATAAGTCAAGAACAGAACAAGAACACCATAGGGTCCAAACATTTTTTAGATGAATGCAAATAAATGAAAGAATGCAAGCACTCCCAGACATACCCCACGCGAAGGTAAGGAAAAACTCACTAAAACCTAACAATAGGGAAAAAAAGCTCCACAGGCAATGTGGAGGAGAGAAACCTTAGAAGGGCCGTTCAAGGGGGGATCTCCCTTCTTAGATGTCGGTGATAGTAGTGTTGCAGACGGACAGTTGGTAAGCATGCACTCATGTGTGTGGTGAAACACAGATGAGTGCATGCAATAGCAACTGTACATTTTGAAAAATTAAAGATAGAGCTAATAGCGATAGCAACTGAACATTTTGAAAGATTAAAGATAGAGTTGATAGCGGATCTATTTGAGGCACAGGGGCGGCGCAAGAGGGTCACGTCCTCCCTGTCTTAGTCACGGGACATTCAACACTCCGGTCGTTGCTCAGGGACAGCCGGAGACAGGGGGAAGGGGGGTGGCGCAGAGAGGGTCGCGAACTCCCCGACATCATCGCGGGACATCCGGCACTCCGGTCACCACTACGAGACCTCCGAAGACAGGGGGGCACGCAGAGGGGGTCGCAATCTCCCGGGGGGGGGGGAAGAGTTAGAGAGTTCCCATGTTTGTGGTGCTGCAAAGGAGCAGACATGTAGTACCCTGTAGTGCCATGTAGTACCCCGTAGTGCCATGTAGTACCCTATAGTACCCCATAGTGCCATGTAGTACCCTGTAGTATCCTGTAGTACCCTGTAGTGCCATGTAGTACCCTGTGGTGCCTTGTAGTTCCATGTAGTGCCATGTAGAGCTATGTAAGCCATGTAGTACCCTGTAATGCCATGCAGTACCAAGTAGTACTCTGTGGTACCATGTAGTACCCTGTACCCTAACTAAACTACCCTATAGTAAACTACCCAGTGGTACCATGTAGTACCCTGTACCATAACTAAACTACACAGATTAATCTAAAGGTCAGTCCCCGACCAGGTGAGATCAAGGTAGGTTGAAGGAGAGAGAGAAAAGATGAGTCTTAAGCAGGGATTTAAAAGCTTCGACAGAGCAGGCGCCCCTGATGACGGCAGGTAATTTGTTCCACAGGTAGGGAGCGCGGTAGACAAAGGCTCTGTGGCCGGCAGATTTCTTTTTAACCCTAGGGGTCGATAGAAGCCCCGCATTTTGTGAGCGCAGAGCACGAGCGGGCGAGTATCGGGAGATGAGATCAGATAGATAGAGCGGTGCAAGCCCATTTAAAATTTTGTAGGTGAGGAGTAGCACTTTAAAGTCAGAGCGGGCTTGGATAGGAAGCCAATGTAGGGCGGACAAAACTGGTGTGATGTGATCAAATTTTCTAGTTCTAGTTAGTATCCGTGCAGCCGCATTTTGCACGAGTTGAAGATTTTTGATGCTTGAATTAGGTAAGCCTGAAAAAAGTGCATTACAGTAGTCCAGACGTGATGAGACAAAAGCATGAATCAGGGTTTCAGCATCAGCCAGAGTTAAAATGGGGCGTATTTTTGCGATATTACGAAGATGGAAGAATGCAATTTTGGTGACATTTTTTATATGTGCATTAAATGAGAGGGAGGAATCAAAAATGACTCCGAGGTTTTTTATGGTGGAGCTCTGGGATACATGACAGGTATCAAAGTTGAGGGAGATGTCCTGAAACAGGCCTCTGTGGTTTGGGGGGCCAACAATTAACATCTCAGTTTTATCTGCATTAAGGAGTAGAAAGTTTTGCGACATCCATTTTTTGACGGCAAGCAAGCAGGCCTCAAGGTTTTGTAGTTGGGAGGAATCATTTGGCTTAATAGGTATATATAATTGGGTGTCATCAGCGTAAAAATGAAAGTTTATGCCAAATTTGCGTATGATATCGCCGAGGGGTAGCATGTAAATCGAAAATAGCAAAGGGCCCAGGACAGAGCCTTGTGGGACACCACATTGCACTGGGAGGGTCTCAGATGTTAAATCATTATAGACCACGCAGTGTGTTCTATCAGTTAAATAGGATTTAAACCAAGCTAGTGCGAGACCCCGAATGCCAACATGGTTCTCAAGCCGACCTAGAAGAATCGAGTGATCGATAGTGTCAAAGGCTGCACTGAGATCAAGCAATAAGAGCACAGAGGTGAGGTTTGAGTCAAGAGAGAGCAGTAAGTCATTTGTGACTTTGGTAACCGCCGTTTCGGTGGAGTGTAAGGCTCTAAAGCCAGATTGAAATGATTCATTAAGATTATTGTTTGATAAATGGTCAGTAAGTTGCGTTGCGACGATCCGTTCTAACACTTTGGATAGGAATGGGAGATTGGAGATAGGTCTGTAATTTTTCAAGATTAGAGGGTCGAGGTTCGGTTTTTTAAGTAATGGTTTAATGACGGCTGATTTAAAGGCCAGGGGCACCACGCCAGTAGACAAGGAGGTGTTGAAGATATTGAGTAGGGCAGGGCCTAGAGTTGGGAAGAGTTTTTTGATGAGAGTTGCTGGGAGAGGGTCAAACAGACAGGTTGAAGGTTTAGCCGCGCCAACCAGTTTAGAGAGGGCACTAAGTGAGACGTTTTCAAGGCAGCATAGCGTATGACTGGAATCAAAGTCAGGGGGAATGCCCGTCAAAGGTTGGGAGGGACTCTGATTGTTGAGTAAAGCAACAATTTCATCTCTAATGAGGTCAATTTTCTTGGTAAAAAATGTCATGAATTCGTTAGCCGAGAACGCATGGTTTAGGGCACTTGGTTGTTTCTGCGTAAGTTTTGCAACTGTGTCAAACAGAAACTTTGAGTTGTTTTTGTTTTCATTTATGAGCCTGGAAAAATAAGAGGTTTTGGCAAGTGAGAGTGCCTTTTTGTAGTTACGTAAACTATCATTCCAGGCGAGGCGGAATACTTCGAGTTTGGTCGAACGCCATTTATGTTCAAGTTTGCGACAAGCCTTTTTAAAGGAGCGCGTTTCCTCCGTAAACCAGGGAGTTAGTTTTTGCGGAGCACGTTTAATTTTAGGTTTAAGGGGAGCGACAATGTCGAGGGTGCTACGAAGGGCGGCATTAAGTTTGTCTGTAAAGAGATCAAGGGGGCCAGAGTAAGAGAGGAAGGGAGAGAGGGTGTCTGGTAGGCAGTTAACTAGAATTGGGACAGTTGAGGCGTTAATACGACGGCTCATGTAGGATTCTACACTGTCTGGGCGAGAAACCGTCAGATCAATTTGAAATTTGATGAGGTAGTGGTCTGAGAGAGCAGGAACATAGGGGGAGACGGTCAAATTTGACACAGTGAGACCGCGGGCTAGGACTAGGTCAAGGGTGTTACACTATTACACACTATTACACACTATTACACTATTACACACTATTACACTATTACACACTATTAAACTATTACACACTATTACACTATTACACACTATTACACTATTACACTATTACACAAAATTACACTATTACACACTATTACACTATTACACACTATTACACTATTACACACTATTACACTATTACACTATTACACACTATTACACACTATTACACTAGCACACTATTACACTTTTACACACTATTACACACTATTACACTATTACACTAGCACATTATTACACTTTTACACACTATTACGCTATTACACACTATTACACTATTACACTATTACACACTATTACACTATTACACACTATTACACTATTACACTATTACACACTATTACACTATTACACACTATTACACTATTACACACTATCACACTATTACACTATTACACACTATTACACTATTACACACTATTACTACTATTACACTCTTACACACTATTACACTATTACACACTATTACACTATTACACACTATCACACTATTACACTATTACACACTATTACACTATTACACACTATTACTACTATTACACTATTACACACTATTTGGGGTACTTTGGGGGTATTTTGGGGTATTTTCTGGTACTTTGGGGTATACTTTGGGGTATTTTGGGGTATTTTCTGGTACTTTGGGGTATACTTTGGGGTATTTTGGGGTACTTTGGGGGTATTTTGGGGTATTTTCTGGTATTTTCTGGTACTTTGGGGTATACTTTGGGGTATTTTAGGGTATTTTGGGGTAGTTTCTCGTATTTTGGGGTATACTTTGGGGTATTTTGGCGTAGTTTCTGGTATTTTCTGGTATTTTGGGGTATTTTGGGGTAGTTTCTGGTATTTTGGGGTATACTTTGGGGTATTTTGGGGTAGTTTCTGGTATTTTCTGGTATTTTCTGGTATTTTGGGGTAGTTTCTGGTATTTTGGGGTATACTTTGGGGTATTTTGGGGTAGTTTCTCGTAGTTTCTGGTATTTTCTGGTATTTTGGGGTATTTTGGGGTAGTTTCTGGTATTTTGGGGTATACTTTGGGGTATTTTGGGGTAGTTTCTGGTATTTTGGGGTATACTTTGGGGTATTTTGGGGTAGTTTCTGGTATTTTCTGGTATTTTCTGGTATTTTGGGGTAGTTTCTGGTATTTTGGGGTATACTTTGGGGTATTTTGGGGTAGTTTCTGGTATTTTCTGGTATTTACTGGTATTTTGGGGTATTTTAGGGTAGTTTCTGGTATTTTCTGGTATTTTCTGGTATTTTGGGGTAGTTTCTGGTATTTTGGGGTATACTTTGGGGTATTTTGGGGTAGTTTCTGGTATTTTCTGCTACTTTTGGGTGATTAGTAGGACCCTCGTGCCAACCTCCATCAGACTGCTGAACACCTACAGATGAAGCTTTTAGTTTTCCTGGGCGCTTTGCCGCGACGTGCGCACGGTTATATCACGTCGTGGAAATGAATTAGGAACCCAGGCTGCTGTTCTATTTTATGCCGCCAGGAGGCGCAAAGTCATTAGACGGACGCTACAACGTCCTACACAGTATATACTGTATAACGATCTGTATATGTTTTGTTGTCTAGAATAAATACCATACCATATGTCTACAGGCGTATATGTGTATATGTGAATAGGCGTTCTAAACCTTTAAATTACAATGACGGCGAATTGCTTAGGAATGCTGAACAATGATCCGCGTTTATGCAGTCAAAGCGGTAATATAATGGATCTATTTTGTCTGGTACCGTGGTTTAGCGGTTTATGGGCATACCTCTCAAGCTGCCGACCCGGGTTTGAATCCCACCCATTCTGATATATATATTTTTTTGTATTATTTATAAAATGAAATTGCCCGCAACGATGTGCATAATACAATAGTAATAATATATAATAAGAATCCAACCAATCCATCCAAAAATCGAATACAATAAACAGTGTAAAGCAAATAATTTATCATATAAATTATCATTTATCAATTTTAGGTTGTATCAAACCAGACGGCTGTGATCGCAACCACTGTCAAGAGTTCAGTTTTATGTTATTATCTACATAATATCTGATGGTGAAACGCTGTGCGTGGGGTACCTGTAATTCGGACACCAGGTACCCCGAAAGACTGGATGGAGGAGTATATTTTTTGTACCTTTTCCGAAGCCCAAAAGAAAACTCGAGAAATGCAAGCGGTGGATTGTGTTGTTGTAAACAGCTGAACGTGAAGACCATTACCAAGGACACTTATGTTTGCTCAAAGGTAAGGTCAATTCATAAAGACATAATATTTGACGGCATGTAATATAAACGTAGACCAAACTATTAATTTGCTAACGTTTGACTTTAACTGCGAACTAGCTATCGTGTATCCAGCCCAGTTAGCCAACGTTAGCAGCTAGCTAACGTTAGCTGCCAACATAAATATATCTACTCGTCCTCGCTAGTTACAGTAGCTGGTGTTTTTACTGTAGCTAACTTTGGCTTCTCTCTTTTCACCCCAAAGCACTTCAGAGATGGGAAGCCATCTCCCATCCGGGCTCTCGTGTCTGCTCTCACCCAAAAAAGGTAACAATATCGCACATATTTCTGCATCATAACGTTAAGTTCTAGCTCTGTTATCAATACATCCAACTGTGTTATCAGTATGTTCTAACATGGAATGTGTGCAACTTTACAATCATGTCATTGATGAACTGAATATCTCTGTGAACTCTCTCAATATATATATCTCAGGAAAGATTTGCCTCTAGGATGGAACCCAGGTAGGTAATTTCATCTTTCCTTGTGACAATATTGTCACCCACTGTTTTGATTGATTGAATTGATTGAAAACTTTATTAACAGATTGCAGAATGGGTACAATACAGTACAGCTCAATACACACAATTGTTAAGGGGATGCAGACCAGAGAAAGACTTTCGTCCCCCATTTTCAATTCATCAGGACATATATGACATACATGACATACAGATAGTCAGTACTGCTACATCTATACATTTATGACATACCAGATTTGCAAATACAGTACTGTTTGTGATACAGAAGGAGTCAGGAAAAGGGAGTATATACATTTGACGTAGAAACTGTACATTGGAGGAGGTTGGGTGGGGGGGAAGCCGTTGGCCTTGCTGAGTTTGTTATTTGATCCAAGAGAGAGAGAGAGAACTCGCATGGGGGACCCTGATGTAAACAAGACGAAAGTCTTTCTCTGGTCTGCATCCCCTTAACAATTGTGTGTATTGAGCCGTACTGTATTGTACCCATTCTGCAATCTGTTAATAACGTTTTCATACAAAAGGAGAGTGATGCAGCCAAGGAGGATGGTGACCAACAGAGAACCAAGGTCGAGTCAAGCTCCTTGACCGCTTCATCTGTGGACAGCAACGACACCAAATGCAAGATGATGACAGGTGTTACCTGGCCAGTGCTTCAGCACTTGTTTTCTTTCTTGCACACAGAGAAGACAAGGAGCACCATAATCTCACCCATAGATCAGCTATTTATCACCCTTGTCAATTACATACAATTATACATACAATTGTTAAGGGGATGCAAACCAGAGAAAGACTTTCGTCTTGTTTACATCAGGATCCCCCTGTTTACATCAGTAATCATCGGTAACATTTAGAATTGATTTCAAGGTCCTCCTCCTTATATACAAAGTATAAACATTGCGATCATCTACTATTGAAGGTTCCGAGCCACAGTCTAAAGAAAATCAGAAATCAGAAAAGAGCCTGTTGGAGGATTTCAACAAGATAAATGCGACAACATTGCAAAATATTTCACTATAATATTTCAAAGTGAAGTAAAAAATATTATAATAATTATTTGATAATGTTAAATAAGTGTTTTGATGTGAAAAGTGATGCTGCATAAGATGACTGCACTTAGCACTGACTGAGAAAGTACACATTACAGTTCTACTTTATAAAATGCTAATTGTAAATATGTTTGTCAATGTTAATAATATGAGAGTCCACATTACAGTTCTACTTTTGTTTTGATGTGAACTTAGCACTGACTGAGAAAGTACATATTACAGTTCTACTTTGTTGGACCAAAGCATTGCATGTAATTAGAATACAGGCAAATAAAAGTAATTTAGTTTAAAGTACAATCTTGGCTGTCTTTTTCTCTCAACGCTTCAATAGGTAGATGACTAAATGTAAATGTAAAATCAAATTTTAACAGATTGCAGAATGGGTACAGTACAGTCCAGCTCAATACATACAATTGTTAAGGGGGTGCAGACCTGAGAAATACTTTCGTCTTGTTTACATCAGGGTCCCCCAACAATTAGCATTTCAATGGTGTGTGTGGGGGTTGCCAATCAATCGAATGTCACACCTACACAGGCTAGTCACTCTACCCCCCTGTTGGGATGGAGTGAGAGACGAGACAGACTATTTTCAAGTTTAATGTACATTAGATCTCTTGTTTTCGAGACTATTCTATTGGCTTGCCTTAGAGTAGCCTGTTGTACATAGACTGCAGGGATGGGTGACCTTTCACCCCTATGATCTTCCATGCGGTCTGCATCAGACGGACCAGTTTGGACTTTAATTGTAGAGACAGGTTACCAAACCAAGCTGTAATACCATATCTGATGAGAATTATGCTTGCTGAGAGGTTTAAAATGAAGGATCTGGGAAAATTAAAACATTTTCTAGGGATTGATTGATTGATTGATTGGAAACTTTATTAACAGATTGCAGAATGGGTACAATACAGTACAGCTCAATACACACAATTGTTAAGGGGATGCAGACCAGAGAAAGACTTTCATCTTGTTTACATCAGGGTCCCCCATTTTCAATTCATCAGGACATATATGACATACATGACATACAGATAGTCAGTACTGCTACATCTATACATTTATGACATACCAGATTTGCAAATACAGTACTGTTTGTGATACAGAAGGAGTCAAGAAAAGGGAGTATATACATTTGACGTAGAAACTGTACATTGGAGGAGGTTGGGTGGGGGTCAAAACCAGCCACTAAGCTACAACTAAATAAGTTTGCTCAGTATTTGTTTGGCACTTAGTTAGAGTGAAAGAAAAGCATGGATGTGCCAATATGTTTTTTTGTTGTTGTTGTTTATTTTGTATTGCAGGCCAAAGAGGGAGAATATATATATATATATTTTTGTTTTGTACCACAATAAGCTAAGTTCGAGTGGGGGTGTTAAATATATTATTATTATTATGTGCGCCCTTGCTCATTTGTGTTCTACAGAGGGCGATGTACTAAATCCAGTATGTGACATCACTGTTATTGTTATTAAACACAACGTTACATACAAAACTGTCTGATTGGACAAGAGATAACAATTATTTGCATCTTTATTGTAACAAATGTATGAACAGTCAGCAATAGATGTCAAATGATTTACAGTAATATCAAGTAACAAGTTGTCAGTCAAGTCAAGAGTTCAGAATTGTATTAAAACACACACACACAAATTACAAGATACAAGGTTACACGTTAACTGGCTTATTTACCACTTTGACCTCCATTATTTGCTATGACTAGGGGCAACACTTTTGCCAAGCCAGCTATGAGATTGTTACATACATCCACTGTTAGTTTATTGCGCCAGTAAAACCTTATGGCCGCTACTAAAGCATCTTTCGTGAAAGGTTTCGCCTCTCTGCGAATATAATCTTTCATTAGGTGCCACACAATTTCAATGGGGTTCAAATCGGGAGACTCAGCCGGGGTTTTGACCCAATTGATTCCCTCTGCTGCAATGCAAACTCTGGCAGCGCTGTGTTTGGGGTCGTTATCCTGGAAGAAACGATGGCTCTTCCCAAAAGTAGCTCGTGTACGGACCGGCGGCTGCTTTGATGATCGATTCTTCAAAAAAGACACGGTCCATTATTCCATCGAAAATAACAAGCGGGCCTGGACCGAGCTTGGAAATCGCGCCCCAAACATGCACTTTTAACGGATGCTTAGGGGCCGGTTTACCTTGACGAAAGCCTTTTTTCGTAAAGCTTTGTCTTGCAAAGTGTTCGAGTGCGACAGTGCTCTCATCTGTAAATATGACGTCATGCCATGTTTCACATGTATCGATCCACTGGTGCGCCTGTAGATGAATGAATGAAAACTTTATTTAACAGATTGCAGAATGGGTACAATACAGTACGGCTCATAGATAGATAGATAGATAGATAGATAGATAGATAGATAGATAGATAGATAGATAGATAGATAGATAGATAGATAGATAGATAGATAGATAGATAGATAGATAGATAGATAGATAGAGTACATTTATGAGACAGTATATTTATTTTGTACAAGAATGTGAAACTTCCTATCACGTTTGAATAATGCTGTAAAGTTAAGTAAAAATGCATTTCAACTTAATTCCAGCTCAATATGGGTTTTGCAGGTTAATACTCTCTCGTAACGCACAACACAACACAGACCTGCTAATCTGTTAAATAAAGTTTTCATTCATTCATTCATTCATTCTGTACTCACTCAGACAGTTTACGTGGAGCACGGCGTCGTTGTATTTTCAGTTTGTAATGCCATTCAATAGTGCCCGCAGTAACGCAGATTCCTAACGATGCAAGATGTTGCCTCAACCCTCTGGGTGGGTTTTTTTTAATGGAGGCTTGGTCATGCAACACCGCCAGCTTACGCCCCTTCCGCCGGGGCGGCTGTGTTCAGCTGTCTCCTCTGGCGCCTGTCTCGTCCGCAGTCTCCAGGCTAGGGTTAACAGCCTGTTGCCTGGTTTTTCCCCAGTGCGCTGCCTGCTTCCGTTGGTTAACCTTTTTTGTGTGCTTACGGCCATGCTGACTGCCTGTTCTGCAGGGTCAGTGTGCCAGGCGGTGTACTATTGGGGGGACAGGGCCCGCTCGGCTGAGGGGCCTTTGTCCGAATACGCTGGCGATGTGGGGGGCGGGGTCACTAAGTGCCCACCTGGTGGGGTCTTGATGCTGGCATCATGGACTTCTCCGGGCCCCCGTTCCAGGGGGTCCAGTCCCTTTGGTGGGTCTGGGTCTTCCTTCGCGCTCCGCTGCTACGGCCTTGCCACGGGGTTGGGTTTGCCCTTGACCCCGTGATTCTGGGGGCAGTAACGAGGTTTTTTCCTCTGTTCGTTCCCGGGTGGCATGCGGGTTGTGCGTGTGTGTAGTCGTGGGGTCAAGCCACGGTCTGCTCACCCTGTGCGTTGAGTTGCTTGAGTGCCTCTTCGCACGGTCGGGTCCGTCGCCCTCCCGGGAAACCTCTAATAGGGGGGGTGCCCTCCATTAGGGGGGGTCGGGGGGGCTCGGCCCTCCCTGTTCTGATGGTTGTGGGGGGCCTTCAGCGGGGTGTATTTGTCGAGCTTCTAGCTCCCGCTCAGCTCCTATTATGCAATGAGATGCTGAGCGGGAGCTAGTGTGATACAGAACGTTAGGTTATGACTATAACCAAGTTCTGTTAACACTAGTGGACGCTCAGCGTCTAGACGCCGCTGCGGCCCTTGATTTTTCATTGTGGTGAAATTTGTTGGGAAGGAGATGAGTGTGTGGCACCACCCCGCCTATTGCTTAATAACAGCGGAGCAGTGCTGCTTTTGCTTCCGCGTTTTCCCTGATTGGCTGCGACACGCCCCGCGGCAGGCGCGGCAGAGCTTGCGGAATTATGTAACCGCCCTAATCCGCCATGATTTTCATTCGGCGCTTCAGCTCACCTGGCAGAGCAGCGGTCCTGCGGTCCTGCGGTCCGTTGTTGACGAGTTCGAATCCCAGCAAATTTTTTTTTTTAACATGATTTTTTTTTTTACGTGTATTCTTTCGCCGGTTAAGGTTAGGCATGGTTAAGGTTAAGGTTAAGGTTAGGCATTGTTTCGGAGTTGGTTAAGGTTAGAACGGTTAAGTTTAGGCGCTGTTAAGGAGCTGGTTAAGGTTAGAGTTTGTCTTAGAGAATGGCAATATTCTTTCTATGGTTAAGGTTAGGCATGGTTAAGGTTAAAGTGGAAATGAAGCAGTGAGCATAAATACATATTCATAGCATCACATTAGTATTTAGATAAGCCACAGAAGAAGTCACGTTATAAAAATAAGCAGTTTCTAAGAAAAAACGATTTGTTGTGTACATTTCTGAAGCATTTAGCATTATGGGCGCGGCCATTTTGTTGCTGACGTCATACCGTGGCTTGGGTGTATACACTCTGGTTAGCTGCCTATATTGAATGGGTCGGTCAGCAAATAAAATGTTGCCTACAAAACAACGGGACCGCGGTGGTTCTGTTTGTATTGCTCCTGGCTGTTCAAACTAATTTTACCATGTGAGAGAGAGGAAAGTTGGTTAATTTTCACAAACTACCAGTGAAAAAAACAGTGTTGTTGACATGTTGGCTCGGGCTGCCTGCACCCAGACGGCGCGACCAGCCTGTTGTACAGGGAAGGAGGATCTGCAGCGAACACTTCATTGCCTCGGATTATGTTGTTGGGGTGGGATGTTTGTCCAGAAGACCACTAATCAGCTGAAGCCGGACGCGGTTCCCTCGGTCTTCGACAGACAGACCGGCGTTAGCTCTCGGGAGCTAGTTGGCACCAGCCGGGGCCAGGCGTTAGCTCTCGCTAGCTAGCGTTAGCAACCGGAGCGTCGCGGAGCATTCAGCCTGCTGGCTACCTAGACCCACTTCAACCAGCGTCGCGGAGCATTCAGCCTGCTGGCTACCTAGACCCACTTCAACCAGCGTCGCCAGCGTCGCCAAGCTGTGTAGCCAGCAGGCTGAATGCTCCGCGACGCTCCGGTTGCTAACGCTAGCTAGCGAGAGCTAACGCCGGGCCCCGAGAGCTAACGCCGGTCTGTCTGTCGAAGACCGAGGGAACCGCGTCCGGCTTCAGCTGATTAGTGGTCTTCTGGACAAACATCCCACCCCAACAACATAATCCGAGGCAATGAAGTGTTCGCTGCAGATCCTCCTTCCCTGTACAACAGGCTGGTCGCGCCGTCTGGGTGCAGGCAGCCCGAGCCAACATGTCAACAACACTGTTTTTTTCACTGGTAGTTTGTGAAAATTAACCAACTTTCCTCTCTCTCACATGGTAAAATTAGTTTGAACAGCCAGGAGCAATACAAACAGAACCACCGCGGTCCCGTTGTTTTGTAGGCAACATTTTATTTGCTGACCGACCCATTCAATATAGGCAGCTAACCAGAGTGTATACACCCAAGCCACGGTATGACGTCAGCCATGACGTCAGCAACAAAATGGCGGCGCCCATGTTGAAAACAGGGATATTATATTATATTTTTCAGACAAATAAGATAGATTTCACATTTGATTATAGAACCCTGTCTTACACAAGGTACACAACAAACAAACTAGGATCACATTGCTCACTGCTTCATCTCCACTTTAAGGTTAAGGTTAGGCATTGTTTCGGAGTTGGTTAAGGTTAGAACGGTTAAGTTTAGGCGCTGTTAAGGAGCTGGTTAAGGTTAGAGTTTGTCTTAGAGACAGCCTATTTCCGCACTGCCTCTCTCCCGCGTTGCCGCGGTCACATGGTCAAATTGTCACATTCTTGCACTGCTCCGCTGTTAAAAAGCAACACGCCACCACCCCTGCTTATATAGGTAAGCGGATGGGGGTGTGACCAGATGAATGCTGGCATTTAAAGGTACATTTTGAAATTTATTCAGTGTATATATGCTGAAGCGAGATATATGCAATGAGACGCTGAGCGTCCACTAGTGTTAACAGAACTTGGTTATAGTCATAACCTAACGTTAAATGCCAGCACCCACTTCAATGATAGCGTTGTGAACGCATAATCTCTGTCTTAAATTATGGCTATGTGTCTAATCTGCCCGTCGCTTATCAATGACTTGTTTGCAGTCAACATTGTCGAAACGGATTGTTTTTTAATCGGTTCATTTCCGTTTTATATCATTTTGAAAAGCCCTCGTTTTTCATGAAAATATATAGATTCCGTGATAAACAGCATTTACTGGAATATTCTGGCATACACAAAAACGTTGTCATTTTTCGGCCTATTTATGAATCGTTTTCAAATAAACGCTAGATTATCGATAGTATATGTGTACTTATGCACGCTATAGAAGCGATCTGAAAAGTATATTCTCTCATTTCCTGATCGCACACACACACACACACACACACACACACACACACACACACACACACGCACACACACACACACACACACACACATGGGACACGTTGATATATCTGTGAAAAAAGCTCTGATTACCCCAAGACTGGTAAAATAGATTCCTTACCTCAGATCAGATGTTATCCAAAAAGATTATTCCAATTCCTGATCACCATTCCAAATATCGATCGCGTTTATTGATTCAGCGTTGGGTGCTGTAAATACATAATACACGCTGTTCTGAGGGCCGGCGATCACTTGGTCACTTGACTTGACGGAAAAGTTAAATGAGGAAACTTGGCCGTGCACCCCCTGTCACCTCCCGACCTAGCTGACGCACCCCCCAATGGGTTTCTGTTAGAAAAAATTGTTGCTGGTCTCTGCACAGATTTTATTTTTTATTTTATCTCTTCCCACGGCGACTATGGATAGTGTAACTGAGGGGTACAATTCCCTGACTGTATTGAGAGTATGGTATTATTAAACCACTACTTAGTTATGTACTTTAATTACTGGCCATACAGTACATGAATATATCTGGTGAACACCCACACAAGAATACGGCAATGACAAAGAAAGTTCTAGTTAGAGGTATTTATTATTATTAGAGCAAGCAACGGTAGGTTACAGATTGAGAATTATACTTGCGCTTGTAAGGCGAAGAACACTTAAAGTAGGTCAAGAGCATAAGTCCATGAGAATAGTAAGATGGGTATAAACTGACGCCACCTGTAGCATAGCAATTACATAAGGCACACTAGTAGTCAGCTGGAGACACTGGGGGGTTCCCTCCGGTTGTAAGCCGGCAGGGTAGAGGAATATTCGGGTGCAAAGTCTGGGTCAACGAGGAATAAAGAAGCTCCAGCTACGGGAGTCGGTACATGTACCCCTTGATCGGCAGACAAAGCAACAGCTATAATCCAGTATGCTCGACAGCATGGATGAAAGCTAGCCAGCCTCTGGTCCTAGAGGCGGGCTTGAGGGTGCTCCTCACAGGGGTAGATCCCACACGATAGTGGGGTAGACGGTTCTCTGCTCCAGCAGTCACGGTACCAAAGCAATATAATCCAGCCAGAAAAGGCTCTGCATTCGCTGGTGTAGATTCTCCTGTGCACTATCCTTCACATTAAACTAGGTTGAACTTGACGTTACTTCACCAAACTATGACACTTTACTATCCTATTCGCACATGTTCTAAGTGCTCTATTTAGACGCAAAGTTGCTCACTTCACTTGGTCGTTGACTCGTGGTGAAGGCTTTACTAGTAATGAACGAACTGATACTTTGAACGAATTGCTGCTGTTTCCACCTGCACCGTATTTATACGTAAGGTGAATTATCTAGTGCCAACCTCAGTTCTGTCTCGTATTACTGCGCAAACCTGGACATGTTGAGACATGCCTTGGCGTTGCCTTTGAACTTGCCATTGGGGGTATGGTCGTTGGCGCCTAGGGGTCGCTGTCCAATAGGAGAGCGAATATTATGGTCTGGTTTGTACCCAGGTAAAGGGATATTCCGTGTATATATACAAAGAATATACAAGGGATATCAAACGATATACAAATCCATAGAGGGGGCCCTGGAGCGTCCACCCCAGTCGGGTCTGAACCGCGACTGGGCATCCTTTGGGTCCGATGTGGGCCGCCTCAATTGGGAGAATGAGGTCCGCGTGGTCGGAGCCTATGAGCAGGGTCGGTGTGGCGCCGTCGATGAGCGGTATAGGTAGTTGACGTAGGTGCACGTACTTCGCCATCAGCTGTGGGATGGGGTAGGTGTACTGTGACAGGCCTATGTCGTGGCTGGTGAAGACGTTGGTGATGCTATACTGCTTCTCGGGCTGGTCCACCGCTGCTATCTTGAAGGAGACATTTTCACCCTTTATGGTCTTCTGGTCTCTTCTAATGGTACGGATTGTCATTGTTCCTTTGGCACCCCGCAGGCCCAGCTGGGCTGCGGCGGAAGCGAGGAGGAGAGTCTTTTCAGACCCATCGTCTAGGACGGCGTAAGTGTCCAGGACCTTGTCCTCGTAGCTCAGGAGCACTCTGACCACTTTGATGAGCACTCGGGGGGTCCCGCTATGCTTGGGGTCTATGTGGAGCACTCCTGTTGGTCGGTTGCCTCGGATCTTCTGTAGTGGTGCCGACTCGCGGTCGTCCGAGTAGCACCGTGACTCCCAGTGTCTGTTGTAGCAGTCAGGACACCAGGGGGCAGTCCTATGGATCTTCGGTAGTGGTGCCACCGCCTCGGCCTGATACATCACCGTGACGGGCCCACTCTGGCCTCCTGGCGGACGCTTGTTGATGTCGTGCAGGACCTCCAGGTGGGCGCCGTCGCACTTGCTGCATTTCTTCTTTAAACGGCACTCAGCTGCCATATGGCTGCGCGCGCAGCGGAAGCAGCGGCGGTTGGCTTTGATCCATTGATTCACCTCGTCAGTGGTCAGCTTCTTGAAAGTGTCACATTGATACAGCCGATGTTCCCCTTCACAGTACTGGCATTCAATCTTCCACTCCCCCTTGGTCGGGGGGTTGCTGTGGTTCTCGTGCTGCGGCACTGACTCGGCCTGGTGCATAACAGTCACTGACCGGTGGTTATCATTAGATCTCCGAGGTCCATCTCTTGGGCTTGGTCCACTCCACATGAACGTATCCAGTCGTAGGCTGCTGACTTCTCTCGCGAGGAAGTCGGCCAGGTCTAGGAGGGATGGCTCGGGACCGTCGGGATCACGGTGGTCTCTCTGCCGCCGAAAGCGCTCTTGGCGGGCTGGAGGGAGCTTCTCTAGTATTCGTTCCACATTAGAGTTAGCATATAGTTCATGTATCCCTTTTTCCTTTTGGGACCCCAGCATCCCTACCAGGGATTGTACCTTGATAGAGAGGTCATCCAATGCTCTATTGTCTTTGGCTGGGGGGAGACGATCAATATTCCTTATTTCTTGTATCACGTAGTCCCATATGCGTCCATAACGCTGGTCGAGGGCCACTAGAGCCGCGGAGTATGGGGTGCTTGAGTTGGAATATGCCAGCGCTATATTATGCGCTCTGGGCACCTTGAGGTGCTTGAGGAGGATGGCATATTTGTACGACTCATCGGGGACGTCGGACATCATAGTCTCCAAGCACATCCGTAATTCCGTGTACTGTGCTCTGTCCTCGCGCGTAAAGTCTGGGAACGTCGGTGTGCCAAGGTACGATGCCATGGATGGCTGGCACATTGGTGAGCGTAGGGGAAGGGGCCTCCTGGGCGCGTCTCCCCGTAGGTGTTGTCGTGGGTTGGTACTTGGTGGGTACCAGGGGCCGGGTACCCAGGTGCTGTTCCTCGGTGCTGACTGTACGTCAAACTCACCCGTGAGTTGGGTCGGGGGTTTGTAGTGCAGTGACTCGGGGCTGACATCGGGGCTGTACTGGGCCTCCTGGTCCAGAGTACGTTGCTGCTGGTCGGGGCTGTACTGGGCCTCCTGGTCCAGAGTACGTTGCTGCTGGTCGGCTTGACATTCCTCCTCTTCCTCTTCCTCTGCTAGGTCCTGGAGTCTTCTAGTCAGTCTCTCGGCTACGTAGGCCGGTTCTTCCCGGTGGCTGGGTCTCGTGTGGCCCGGTCGGGGAGGGGGGTCGGAGACGTAGACAGGATCCTCTTGTTGGCCGGGTCCCGGGTCGCTTCGTCGTGTAGGGGAAGGTGCCCTAGACCCTTGTCGTGATGATCTCCGGGAGCTCCGTGCGGAGCGAGGGGGTGTCGCCATGGCAATCAATTGTTCTATCATCTGCGCCTGCAGCCGGTCGCGCTCTGCTTCGCGCTGGGCATGGGCGGCGTCGCGCTCTGCATTGGCGGCGTCGCGCTGTGCTTCGCGCTGGGTATTGGCGGTGTCGCGCTGTGCATTGGCGGCGTTGCGCTGTGCATTGGCGCTGGCATGGGCGGCGTCGCGCTGTGCATTGGCGGCGGCGCGCTGTGCATCGGCGCTGGCATGGGCGGCGTCGCGCTGTGCATTGGCGGCGGCGCGCTGTGCATCGGCCCGGCCTCTTTCAATGTTCTCTTCCGTCTGAAGGCGTCTGGTCTCCAGTCTTATGCGGTCGTCTTCACTCCTTTGTTGCGCCTGGAAGCGCTCTCGCTCGGTTGCAGCGTGTTCGCGCTCACTAAGGGCTTGCGCTTGGAGTTGCGCGTGAAGGCGCTCTCGTTGGTCTGCAGCTTGTTCGCGCTCGCTCGTCTGTTGAGCCTGGAGGCGCTCTCTTTCCATGGTAGAGTGTTCGCGCTCACTAAGCGTCTGTGCTTGAAGTCGATCGCGTTCAGTGGAGGCTGCCAGGGTGGCGATGAATGCCTGCGCCAGCATCTGGTCCGCTTCGCTGGGGGATGACGCCGACGGAGGTGATCGGCTTCTGACAGGGCTTGTTGGAGATCTGTTCTCCTGGCGCGCTCCGAGGTCCATCTCCTGGGCGCGCTTCTCTTCTCTTGGTTGTGTGTCGGGTTCTGTCCCCGGAGCGCTTTCTTTATCCTGGAGCTCTCCGGGGACTCTCCCGGTGACGTTGTCTGGAGGTATAGTCTGGTCATGTCTCACCTGGTCCCCCCCGTGAGCTGAGTCAGTTTGGTCTGAATCCACTGGGGTCTCTACTGTTCGGGTCGCCTGGTTGGTAGGATTTGACATGCTTTGACTATCCGCTTTATCCGCATTTAACGTCTGTTTAAAGCTAGGTATTAGACTGACAGCGTAGTCCTCTAGATAGGGAGGTGGCTGACGTCTGCGCTGCGGGCGTTCTAGCTTGGGAGAGCCGCTTGGGGAGTGTTCACCGCTGGCCATGGTTAATATCAATATTATATTAGATATTACACTGATACCCTCCGGCTCAAAGGACCAATTGTAACTGAGGGGTACAATTCCCTGACTGTATTGAGAGTATGGTATTATTAAACCACTACTTAGTTATGTACTTTAATTACTGGCCATACAGTACATGAATATATCTGGTGAACACCCACACAAGAATACGGCAATGACAAAGAAAGTTCTAGTTAGAGGTATTTATTATTATTAGAGCAAGCAACGGTAGGTTACAGATTGAGAATTATACTTGCGCTTGTAAGGCGAAGAACACTTAAAGTAGGTCAAGAGCGTAAGTCCATGAGAATAGTAAGATGGGTATAAACTGACGCCACCTGTAGCATAGCAATTACATAAGGCACACTAGTAGTCAGCTGGAGACACTGGGGGGTTCCCTCCGGTTGTAAGCCGGCAGGGTAGAGGAATGTTCGGGTGCAAAGTCTGGGTCAACGAGGAATAAAGAAGCTCCAGCTACGGGAGTCGGTACATGTACCCCTTGATCGGCAGACAAAGCAACAGCTATAATCCAGTATGCTCGACAGCATGGATGAAAGCTAGCCAGCCTCTGGTCCTAGAGGCGGGCTCGAGGGTGCTCCTCACAGGGGTAGATCCCACACGATAGTGGGGTAGACGGTTCTCTGCTCCAGCAGTCACGGTACCAAAGCAATATAATCCAGCCAGAAAAGGCTCTGCATTCGCCGGTGTAGATTCTCCTGTGCACTATCCTTCACATTAAACTAGGTTGAACTTGACGTTACTTCACCAAACTATGACACTTTACTATCCTATTCGCACATGTTCTAAGTGCTCTATTTAGACGCAAAGTTGCTCACTTCACTTGGTCGTTGACTCGTGGTGAAGGCTTTACTAGTAATGAACGAACTGATACTTTGAACGAATTGCTGCTGTTTCCACCTGCGCCGTATTTATACGTAAGGTGAATTATCTAGTGCCAACCTCAGTTCTGTCTCGTATTACTGCGCAAACCTGGACATGTTGAGACATGCCTTGGCGTTGCCTTTGAACTTGCCATTGGGGGTATGGTCGTTGGCGCCTAGGGGTCGCTGTCAAATAGGAGAGCGAATATTATGGTCTGGTTTGTACCCAGGTAAAGGGATATTCCGTGTATATATACAAAGAATATACAAGGGATATCAAACGATATACAAATAGTATACAAGGGATCTCAAGCAATAAATATATATATTCGGTTTAATCTGACCCTTTGTAACAGATAGGGAATTTTTTTATTTAATTAAAATGTTCACGACAACATGGATACATGTACTCTGCCAGCATGTTTAATATCCATAATACTAAAGGTTTGACTAAGATTTTTATGAAATTTTATTGTAATTTTTTCTTTTTCTTTTAATTTACCACCATTAGCCTTTTCATGTCACGCACCACCTAGAGGGCGCTTGCGCACAACAAGGGGTGTGCGCACCACAGTTTGGGAACCACTGGTCTAAACTAATGGGGTGCAGTTACACAGGGAGAGACGATAGGGGGCGGTATCTTCACAATTGAGCTCATAGAGACTCTGCAACACTAGCGTGAGGCTCAATTGATGAAATATGAATTCAAATCGCCAATAAAAAAATATAGCTATATAGCATTGCCGGCACTCAACTGGCGGCATGAACTAACGACAAAACGCGTCGCTGGCATCCAAAGTGTTAAGAGTTTAATAATAATACGGATAAATGCAGTTCTTTTTTTTTATAAATAGTTTTGCCCTAATCATTTGGCATAAGATATTGATGGCTATATTAATACAGTAAGATTATTTAATTGTGTGCAAGGGCAGACATGTGGGTTCCACCCAGGGCAGCTTCTAGGCATAGGCAGTATAGGCAAATGCTAAGGGCGCCACCACCCAGAGGGGGCAACACATTTTTTTTTTTTACTAATACTACTAGTTATTTCGAAATACTAAAGTTTTATCTATAATACAGTTCCAACATTTATAACAATCCCATGGAAAATTAGTGTTTTACAATGGCTCATTCATTTGGACGGCGAGTGAGAAATTCTCCTAACAAACAACTTCTTCGTCTTCTTCTCTCCCTTTACCATATGGAACAGAATAAACTGTGATGCAAGGGGGCAACAGATAAAATCCTGCCTAGGGCAGCCAATTGGTCAGAGCCAGCCCTGGTTCCACCTACATGCAGATTCACATCAATACCCTCATGTTCAGTACTTAAGATGCCTAAATAGACGCCCTGAATCGTGCACTTTGCTTACATGTATTTTACATAAAATTCCAGCAAGAACACTGCTAGATGTTTGATATGTAAACAAACTATTGAAAACTATCTGTGGAGTGGACTCAACCTTGTGACTCTGACTTGGACTCGGACTTGAACAATGGGGACTCGAGACTCGACTCGGACTCGAGATTTTGTGACTCGACTACAACACTGGCCGTAATAATCTGTTGTATTCAATGTATCTACCATAGCCTCTGGCTCTGTCACGGACAATACACACACAGAGAGAGTGCTCCATGGCCCAGGCGACCACACCACCACACGGCTTAGATACGGTAGGTTCTCTGCTCCTCATTCCCTGAGAGTGAGCAGTAGCTAACCCCCTTCGACTGGCAAGTCCAAAAGACCAAGCTGAATTGTTCTGACCTGAAACATATTCCCCATTTGAGCCAGCTATACTGGGTCGCTACCCAAACCGAGGGTAGGGGGGGGGGTGGGAGCACTCGTACGCCCAACGCCGGTGCGGTATAATGAGGCGACGCGGGACCGGTGGGCTCGTTTCGCTGCTAGCCTCTAAAAGGTTAGCCCTCCCCAATTAATTCCGCTAGTTAAAAAGGTCAGGGCACTTTATTAAAAGGCTGGGGAAAAGCTATGCGAGGACTGCACACTGCCAGCTCATTACTTAGGCATCGTAATGCTTCATTATAAGGTGGTGGACATTGTTTAAGTATGATAGCCGTGTCCACAAAGAGGGACTTGGGGCTCGGTCAGAAACCAAGGCAAACAGAAAGGTGGCTGGCATCGCAGCAGTGTCACCTGCAGGGTCAAAGGTGCTCTACTCAACAGAACCCCCTGTTGATTTATCTCCAACTCATATTGCACCAAAGGCAGTGCATTGAAATGAACTTGTTACGGAAAATAGCGAGAGGCTAATTGTATTCCTGCTTGAGATTGATCTGACCGTCATACTGTATAGTCAAGTCAAAGCGACGATCGATCCACAACACGCTACATGCATCTGAGTTTTAGACACGTGTCGTGTGTTAGTGCCCCCGATACTCTGCAATTGGCTTCTGAAAATTTCTGCTGGGCGCAGGTATCCAATCAATCATGGAAGCTCTCGGGGGAGAGCCCACACCTCATTGGCCGCCACGGCTGGCAATCATACCCATGTGAGAAACACAGAAAAGAGAAACACAGAAATAATGAAATGATGCACAACGGCACAACAGGAAGGTCTATAACTACATGTTTCAAGTTTAGTTTTATTTGTCACATATAAGGTATATGTACATTACAGTGAAATGCATGGTTCTGTATGAGCCCTCTGAGATAGTGCTTCATACAGTAAAAAGGTAAAAAGACAGTATATGAGAAAATGTCAGTGTTATAAGGGATGCATTTGTGTGGATTTGCGATTCTGTATTCTTGCAACTTGACCCAATTTACCTACAGCCACTTTAGATTAGATTTGATTAAAATGTATTGTCATTGTACAGCACAGAAATCCAACCAGAGTGCAAATGTAACAGTAAAGTGCAATAGTAATATACAATGTACAGGTGATTAAACTGGGTATGAAATATATAAATGAGTACTACTGAGTTTAGTGCTAATCAGATGTATGTACAGAGTTGTAATATTAATATGTACAGTGATAGAGATATACAGCATTATTGTACATGCTATTATACAGAGCTATATGGGTTATATGCAGGTGTTTACTTTAACCTCTTAATGACGACTTTACCCAGAAAGCAATGTACCCCCCCCCCCCCCTCTCTGACTTGACACCTTCAGTCTGAGAGCATCAAGCCATCAGGATGCTCAATGACTCGATGCAACACTAACCCAACCCCCATTCTCTTTCAATCAATCAATCAATCAATCAATAGTAGTAATCATGTATTATCGTCATAGTTCTCAGTAATCTTCAATCAAGTCAACTGTAAGTAAGTAATGCTTGAGAGTAGCTAGCTAGCTAACGTTATCTATAGCTAATGCTTAATAATATAATAATGCAGGACCTCTTTAGGGGGGGTCTTTATTCGGCATGCAACGAACTGGACATGCAATTGGAGCGGCACACACACACCGGGATACACACACACACACATGCATTGTCTTTCCTCAGTCGCCGATGCGATTGAGTCTCTGCGCTTGACCCATGCTTGCATCACCATGGAGGTCTAAGGTAAATGTGTATCTCATGAACGTACTTTTCCACTGCATATTGTAACCCTCTGTCTGCTTCTAGATGAAATATTTGTGTTATCTTTAAAAACAGGTCAATCTGACAATTGAACTTGAGCTCCCCCCGCGGCCATCGTCAACAGTCATTCACGGTCGACTTTGTTTGTCCGAGTTTTCAAAGGGGGCGTGGCTTAGCGATAGGTCTATTGTGTACGATTCCAATTTCTACCGGATTGTTTTAGACCATAGAGAGATTTTTCCAGTTTACACACTAAACCTCCTCCATTTGTCTCATAACCCTCTGGTTAATCTATGTAGATTTGTTAATCTATTGGGGGCGTGCAAGTAACAACAGGTTATCCTGTGCTGCCTAAGGGCTTGGATCCACCTGCCGCATATTTCTGGGCACAAGCGTCTTTTTTCAATTGATCCCAATGGGGAGGGAGTGTATGCGGCCGCATGCTGCCGCCTATAGGAAATGCGCTGCAGTCGACTTCTTTTTTCAGCGCCTTTTATTTTTTTTTGTGCGGCAGCACCCAGCGTTTAAAGTTGAACACTTCTGAACTTTTCAGAGTGATGCGCTGAGCGCATTTTCAGACAACCAATCACAGCCTATCATATCTACCACTCTTTTTGTAACCTGACACCGGAGTTGCCTGCCTGTCTACCCACAAGAGACGGGCCATTGAGATTCGCGACAAAGCACAAATACACTAATAACTACACGAATACACTAATAAAAAGCTAATAAAAAGCAAAGGGCAAACTGTGGTGTCAGGCAATAACTATATATATAATTAATATACAATAAAGTGTATTAAAATATGCTATATGTACAAAACCGCGGCAGTAAAATACGATAAAAGTTATTATTACAAGATGGCTGTCATGTAGTTGTCGCTAGAGTTCTTTCTCTCTCGTCGTCAGGTAGGTTGGTGACTGACAGCTCGTTGCCATAGCTACAAAAGGCTCGCGCTGCGTTTTTTTTTCTCACTGCAAGCGCTCCACCCCAGCACTACCGGCGCACTGCCAGCGTTTTTTTGCTGGAAATGTGAGCTAGGTGGACGCATGCCCTAATACAGTATTAAAGTGTGAAAACAGGCATGATGTCCTTAAATGGTCAATTTAAGGGGTATTAAAAAGTAATTAATTATCCTTTATTTTTCACCTCAAGGATATAGCACCTTAAATAACCCTTAAAAGTAAAAATTAAGGAAATGCGCTCAGTTACGTATAGAAAGCAGAACATTAAGGTGTTTTTAAGGACCTCTTTCATTTCTCCTGACAAAGTCAAATTAAGGGGTATTAAAAAGTAATTAATTATCCCTTATTTTTCACCTCACAGATATAGCACCTTAAATACACCTTAAAGTTAAAATTAAGGAAATGTGCTCAGTTACTATAGAAAGCAGACAATTAAGGTGTTTTTAACCCTTTCACTGCCACACTACAGAAGGTTAACCCTTTACTATCACACTACCGACGGTAACGTTAGGTTATGACTATAACCAAGTTCTGTCAACACTTAGTGAACGCTCAGCGTTCATTGCATATATCTCGCTTCAGCATATATACACTGAATAATTTCACAAATGTACCTTTAAATGCCAGCATTCATCTGGCCACACCCCCATCCGCTTACCTATATAAGCAGGGGTGGTGCCACACACTCATCTCCTTCCCAACAAATTTCATCACAATGAATGAATGAAAAATCAAGGGCCTGCAGCGTCGTCTAAATGCTGAGCGTTCACTAAGTGTTGACAGAACTTGGTTATAGTCATAACCTAACGTTCTGTTCCACACTAGCTCACGCTCAGCGTTCATTGCATAATAGGAGCTGAGCGGGAGCTAGAAGCTCGACAAATGTACCCTGCTGAGGCCCCCCACAACCATCAGACCAGGGAGGGCCGAGCCCCCCCGACCCACCCTAATGGAGGGCACCCCCCCTATTGGTGGCTTCACGGGAGGGCGACGGACCCGACCGTGCGAAGAGGCACTCAAGCAACTCAACGCACAGGGTGAGCAGACCGTGGCTTGACCCCACGACTACACACACGCACAACCCGCATGCCACCCGGGAACGAACGGAGGGAAACAACCTCGTTACTGCCCCCAGAATCACGGGGTCAAGGGCAAACCCAACCCCGTGGCAAGGCCGTAGCAGCGGAGCGCGAAGGAAGACCCAGACCCACCAAAAGGACTGGACTCCCTGGAATGGGGGCCCGGAGAAGTCCATGATGCCAGCATCAAGACCCCACCAGGTGGGCACGTAGTGCCCCGCCCCCCACATCGCCAGCGTATTCGGACAAAAAACCCTCAGCCGAGCGGGCCCTGTCCCCCCAATAGTACACCGCCTGGCACACTGACCCTGCAACAGGCAGTCAGCATGGCCGTAAGCACACAAAAAAGGTTAACCAACGGAAGCAGGCAGCGCACCGGGGAAAAACCAGGCAACAGGCTATTAACCCGAGCCTGGAGACTGCGGACGAGACAGGCGCCAGAGGGGACAGCTGACCACAGCCGCCCCGGCGGAAGGAGCGGAAGCTGGCGGTGTTGCATGACCAAGCCTCCATTCAAAAACCCCCACCCAGAGGGGTTGAGGCAGAGAAGGCTGACACGATTGGCAGACGTCATGAACGTGCAGGGGCACCCTCAACCGGTGAACCCGAGAGTTGACACTGCTCCAACACACCAGGGAATCAACCACCTTGGCGTTACCCAATGCGGTGGTTGTTCCTATAACCCCTCAAGAAAAAACTCCAAAACACACCTGCGGGTACACACCGGCTATACCGCAGTACAAGTGTTTCAGTTTTCAAAAAAGGGTTAACCCAGGCCTACGGGTCGACGAAACATTACCTCGGACCGGGCCTGGCGATACGGGAAGCACAGGGTCACCAGAGGAGGTCAAAGACCACCCCGACAGGCCCCTCTTCGCCATGCGTGAGAGAGGAGCGAAAAAGAATGGAGAACCAGCCCCTAAGCACACCGTACTTGGTATTCCCAGGCGGTCTCCCAACCAAGTACTAACCAGGACCAACCTGTGTAGCGGCCGAGATCCGACGAGATCGAGCGTGTACAGGTTGGCATGGCCGTAAGCCATTACGACAGTGCTGAGTAAAAACGTACCCAACCAGGGTCTCCATAGCGCTTAACCCTGTGACACTCGGACCGACCTGGCATTTTTTCCCCTGAAAAAAGCCCAAGTCCCTCAGGGTACCAGAACAGCAGATCTGCATCCCCGGCGGACAACGGGTTCAACTGATCCGGACCAGCGTGACCAGAACCAGTCCCGTGCCCTAACCACGCCGACATGCCTACTCCAGGAGAAAGGGCAGATATGCGTGTCGATCTTAACATGAAAAGAAGGCGCCACCCAGACGTTCGGGCGAACCGCGCCTGGTGGCCCACCCCAAGGGCGTGAGACCCCTCTACATACGTTCAGATCCATTCCGTCATCATCCCCCAGACATGAACGAGAACCCGTCGATAACCAACCCAGGTCGTGGGATGTGGTCGTCGGAAGAGGAAAAACCCCCATCTCAGTCGCTTTATAAAAACGCTGTTTTAACCACAAGCAATCAAGGCGTGCCAGTCAGTCACCTGTTTACAGCGAGCTAGCAGTATACGTGCGTCGGGACACACCCCCATCAATGAACAGGCTATTTAGACCTGTCATTGAATCCCCAAGGCGCCCAGGGGAACGACAAGAGGGGTGTGACACTTCCTAACTCCAACACTTTTTGAATAGAAAAGAAGGAAGCATCAACAGTATGTATCCCAGTCTACACAGCCGGGGGTAAAAATTGTTCACATTTTTACATCCCACCACCCTCCCATAGGAAGGAGACGGGGATCCCCAGAGAGACTTCCCACGCAAGCTGTACAGATTGAAAAGAATATATTGCACCTTGAGCCATGTAAAAAATTGGTTTTAGGGCTCTCCGGGGAAGAGGCACTGAACCCATACACACTCAATAATCGAATTGAATCGAATACATATACAATAGAATAGGACACCTTCTAGAGGGTCCACTCACTTTGACAATCTGAGGAGGAAGGCTCTGTACTCTGATGGAGGCTCCCTCACATGGAAGGAGAAGTCCGAACTCACAGACGGCCCGAATAGGCGCTTGGTGAGGAGGAGCCCTGACCACCCCCCTGAAACAGATCCATCACATGGACCTGAACAGCACACCTACCAACAGAGACGCGCACGGTGATGTACTCTATGGCGGGGGAATTTCTGCGGTGCACACGCCCAATATTCCAGGCCGTGGTACCAGGAAACTCCCTCCCCCCCCCCCGTAACATGCCGAACCGCAACGTGACGGGAACCTTGAAGGACAGGGGGTGTACCCCTGACCGACAGAAACAAGGAGGAGAGGAAAGGTTACCAGTTCACCCCTTTACGACCCCACACCCATGATACGATGTAATGACAAAAAGAGAATATGACACAGTCATAGTCAGCTCTATGAAGCGTTTGACAGCTCCACACAGCGCATGAGCCAACCTGCTATCTGATTTTTACTAAGGAAAAAACACAGAATAGAGAGGGCTCTCTAAGAGCCCCGGTCCAACATACACATGTGCTTCTGTGGCCAGTCCAACCCAGTTGTAGGTCACATGACACACACAACCCATCATCACCTACAAAAAATGGCAAAAACACTCTACAGAGGAACGCCGTTTTTCATAATGAGAGAATACATAATTCTCGATTAGTATCGGCCACAGGCCTTGCTAAGCACACACGACAGCGACCAAACAATCTTTTCTTTTAGGAAAATAAAGTTTCTCCAGCTGTTTTAGCACAACCTCAGCAATCAAGCTAAGGGTTACATCGCATCCCTACCACACAAAAGACACAATGTAGTGCAACATGTCTGATAGGAGGATGAAAAAGTCCCCAGGGAACCGGGGGGAAACACAATCCTCTTATTTTACCCTTAATACGGCCAGTTAAAACAGGAAAACCTGTTAATATGTGAACACTGTTCATTGTCATCACAGGCTGAGAAAAGAACATTCTTTTACTCACTTGTCACTAAGCATAGCTTCATAGGTTAGTTACCTTAGTTGTGAGTACACGGTACATATAAACACACATGATGTTTCTCACACAACAACCAGATCATTTTCACATCTGTAACAACCCGATTTGCACGGAGAAGCTAACTGCCAGTGACAAAGACAGTTCACACATAACTCGCGTCGTATCCTAAATGCATTGCAGCAACACACGTTTTGGGAAAACATCGTTATTCACAAAACATTTAGAAAGGTAAAACCAGAAGACGTGTTATAAGGTCTGGTCAAACCTTGTCCTACCCGGAACGTAGATCAGCGAAGTGCAGTCTCAAGACACCGTAGGAACACAGCCGTCCTGTGTTGTTCGATCCGGGCAGCGTCGCCGCTCTACCCGTCGCAACGGTCCCTTTGTTGACGCAAACCTTGCCGTCCTGGCTCAGGGCAGGGTCGACGAACATCCCCTGTCAAAGACGACGTCGTAGTCAAGAGTGTAAAACATGTTACAATCAAAGCACGTACAACAGAGTAGCATTAAGCTAACGGCCGCTCCAACCGTCGGTCGCTATCACCCCTGCTCGCGAGACGCCGAGCGAACGGCGCACGCGACCAGAGGGGAGCTCACGGCGGCGCGCGAGTAGCAGAAGCTACCTCGCGCTGGCCTTGTCCGATAGCAGCAAGCTAACGTTTCCTAGTGATCACAACAGCTAGCGCCGCAGCTAACAGCTGACTGGCTAACAGTAGGCCCAACCTCTGTAGGCCCCGCAGTGATCCCAGCAGGCTAATGCCGCAGCTAACAGCTGACCGGCTAACCGTAAGCTAAGCAGCTATCACTTGAACTTGTACACAATGACATAACACTCACCCAGACAGGCCGTCGTTCTGAAACCCTCCTCACTTTTTAAGAGAAAAGAGAAACAAGATGTCAACACAGCTTTACAACGGTGATTTTACCAACACCCGACGGAATCAGCACAATACCAAACTGGCCTGTGTAGCTGACTTGAACATGGATCTTCTGCTAACGAACATCCATGCACATATCTCCTCATGAAGGAATACTCTCATTTGGATATGAAAGAAGGGGCTACACGGTGACAGGGAGATACCCACTCGTCCAGAAAACACAGGGATCACCAGTGTTAATGGTCGCGGCCCACTAGTTAAAACTACAATGGTCTTCAGACCAATGTCTTCTGTCGCCTAGGTGGCTGAACAAAGGACCCTAGCCTGGGGCCGGTTTCCATAAACATTGTCAAGTAGCCCCCATAGCACTAACAGACAAGTGAAGCCCGCCAGCAACAGTACTCACCCAACCTGAAACCCACCGCTTCTCACAACAGCGGCGCGTCCGACAGTTCAGCTGTGGCCTGACAGGTTTCACCCCAACAAACACAGCAAGGAACTGCAGTTGAGAAGCATGCAGCGGCGTGCTCCCAATACGAAAACCGGTGGAGGGTTTTTAGAATGATCACCATCTTCCAGACACGAAGACAACATTGCCGTATTTTCTCGAAAATAGTGAGAGAGAAAATAAAGATATGATGTCAACGTATCTCCTTGTTCTTCCTTTCCTTGTAAACAATATTTTTCTCCACGTCAAGTGGGCATATGAGCAACACGTTGCTTGTGATGAAATTTGAGAAGGAGATGAGTGTGTGGCACCACCCCTGCTTATATAGGTAAGCGGATGGGGGTGTGGCCAGATGAATGCTGGCATTTAAAGGTACATTTGTGAAATTATTCAATGTATATATGCTGAAGCGAGATATATGCAATGAACGCTGAGCGTGAGCTAGTGTGGAACAGAACCTTCTGTAGTGTGGCAGTGAAAGGGTTAACCTGCTGTTGTGTGGCAGTGAAAGGGTTAACCTTCTGTGTGTTGTCGCAGTGAAAGGGTTGACTGTTTGGTAGTGTCCTGACAAAGTCAAATTGAGGGGTATTAAAAAGTAATTAATTATCCCTTATTTTATCCAATCACAAAAAACAGCACGTTAAATACACCTTAAATGGATGAAGAAGGGACTTGATATTCACGGGTGTTTACATTTTTATTTTGTTTTCTATTTTATTTTATTTTATACATATATAGTTTTTGTTTTTTGTTTTGCATATATATATATATATATATTTTTTTTTTTCTTTTCTTTTCTTTTCTTTTCTTTTTTATGTTTAAAATAGTACACTCATTTGAGTAGTGGAAAAGGGGTAGGATTAAATAAGTGTATACTTCTTCCTACTCCTTTTCGAACATGCAGATTGAGTTGTTTTTCTTTTTTGTTATTGTTTGTTGTATTCATTGCATGTTCGAAATAAAGACTTCAAATCAAAAAATCAAAAAAAAAAAATGTAAGATTAACGCCATGGGTTATATCCATCAATATAGCCAGTCTGCCACCGTTGAAAGCCTATGGAGTTGTTTACCTTCTTTGCAGGGCTATAACTTTTAAAATTGTATTGCTATATTGACATTACTATGGCCCATTCAACATCGATTATCTATCGTTCCGGATTTGGGAAGGTTATATTTTTTCATTCATACATTGTTGTGTTAATACAGTCTTGAATATAAGTATGTTTATACGCTTTTCTGCTGTAATTCCAAAAACGCTAGTTATAGGTTTGGCTGGATGAATTATGAATGCCATGGCGAAAAATTTAATATTGATTTAAAACATATATATTCAAGTAGCAGCTAGTACGAGCAGTGTTCTCAAACAGTAGCCTATTTCTTTTCTCCCCTTCTCATTGCTGTTGAAACCATAGGGCACCAGGGTACTGTGCACACATCATTGGGCTCATGTACAGTTTAGAAATTTCTCGTGCCCAAAATGAAGACACTGCCTCCTGTACAAGTCGGCCACAGCAGTGGCATAAACCTAGAGGGAAGAAGGTAGCAGGCCAGCCTAATAACCTCTGCAGTGGTGGCAAAAGCCAAACTGAACCACAAACGGAGACCAGTGATCCCCACCTACACTCCTGAGTCCTAACAGGTAGTTTCAAAGCACAATAAAAACACAGATACATTTGGTAATAAAGGCAAATGGTGCTCATTCATAGTTTATTGAAAAAAAAAATTATGTGAAAGAATAATAGCCTAGGCACAACATCCGATACATTTCTACAGTGAATAGTTAATACTATGCATAACAGTTAACAGTAACATGTATCTTTCTGCCTTTAGGAAAGAGTCAGGAATCAGTGAGGAAATATATAATCCTGGCATTTGTGCCATTATTATGTCTCTATGAGGCCATGCAGGTAGTTTCCCTAGAACTGTGAACATGTAGTCCACCCATGCGTTGAACAAAGTACCAACACTTCGTTCATCAATCATAAATCTAAATGCCAAATCTTTTAAATCATGATTTTGTTTCAGTTTCATAAGAACAAGCAAGAGCTGCACACACAGGGGCATTGTGTTAATTTGCCAATCACTTCTGCTATATGTCAATGGGACTCAGTGGCGGCCGGTGGGTGCTTCGCCACTAGGGGCGCTATACCAAACATTTTGCAAACATGTACAGTACGGTAGTACCACGCAACAGACTCATGGCAAGACGTGAGCGATTCGACTCACGCTCACGGCAATGAATCGGCTCTTATGAACGAGTCACTCAGCTGTTACTACAACAACACACAACCAGTCAAATAAAGTATAGTCTAGACTCTAATTCACAACAATATATAAATAGAAAAGTTAGAAACAAAACTCGCCCCGTCTCCAAACACAGGCAGATCTCTCCCTCTCTCCTTCTCTCTCTCACACACAGCGCGACGTGGAATCGATTCGTTACACAATCAGACCTATTATATACCAAGAATAACTTCAGTATGAGTACAGGGCTGTACACATATTTTGCATATTGTTAAACGAGCCAAGGCTAGCTATTAAACTATCGATATGAATCGAAAATCTGGGACCCTGATGTAAACAAGACAAACGTCTTTCTCTGGTCTGCATCCCCTTAACAATTGTGTGTATTGAGCCGTACTGTATTGTACCCATTCTGCAATCTGTTAATAAAGTTTTCATTCATTCATTCATTCAAACATAGACGATATTGAACAAGCCATAATCCACGTATTTTCAATCCGAGAGAGCTGCAGTAGTTAAATCAATGAGCCATCGACACAGTCAGTGTGGTAACGTTATTATTGCATCCAAGATTGATACACGGCTGGCTAGGCAGTTGGTAGTCATAGTCTTGTGTTATAAAATAAATAAACAATCAGCAATGTCTCGCTTCATGAATGGCCAGCAGTAGCCTAACAGTACTGCTCCTAAAAAAAAACTATTTACAAACGTTAACGTTAACCAGAGAGAGAGAGAGAGAGAGAGAGAGAGAGAGAGAGAGAGAGAGAGAGAGAGAGAGAGAGAGAGAGTGAGAGAGAGCGAGAGAGCGAGATAGAGAGCGAGACTCACTGTTTAGTTGACACGTCCCAAGTGTATAATCCACTGTTGATGTTTAATTCCAGACCACTGTCCACTGTGTCCAGACTGCATCCGCCATATAGCTTGTTAGCCAAGTGTTAGCTTGTTAGCAGAAGCACCACACAACACAAGTACTTCATTCCTTTGTCCATTTCCGCTCGAACAGACTGCAAACTACCTGGCGTTCTATCGCCATGCTCTAAGACAAACTCTAACCTTAACCAACTTTGAAAGAGTGCCTAAGCTTAACAGTCTAAAGAACTTGCAGTCACGGGCACGGCACGCTCTAAGACAAACAGCTGCCTGCATCACCAACCTAGGAATAAGCTAGAATTGGAATAAGCTAGAATTGGAACATTAGAAATTGGATTCGGCCAATCAGAGATCGTCTCTGTGAAATTCTGCTACGGAAAAAAATACTGGCGTCGGCCAATCAGAGAGCGTCTCCGCGAAATGCGGCTACAGACATTCTTGACGCTACTGGCTAGACCGCTTCAAATCGCGCCCGGATTCCAACATAATAGTCATATTTCAACACACAACGCGTTATGCACTGATTGGCTGTGACGGATACAGCGATCAAACTGTGACGCGCACTCAGAGCGATATCGCGTCTAGCCCGGGCCGAGAAATACGAAAAAATAAAAAAAAATAAAAAAAACGTGATGTCACTTCCTGCTCAGGAAAACAAGTGTTTTTTTATTTGAGATAATAACGTTATATTGTGCATTGGAAATACAAACATACTTAAAATGAGTAAATATTATTCATTTTAAACATGTTTATATTATTTATAGGGCTATAAAACAAAAAACAAAAAAATACTTTTTCTTGTTCTACTCTCATATAACCAGGCAGGGCCTGAAGGGGGGGCGGCGCCCTTGCGCCCCTAGTGGCAGAGCCGCCACTGATGGGACTGAAGTTTGCTGTGCTTTTTCACTGCTAGGTATACTAAACACAGTACATAGATTATTGAATTGATCATAAGAGAATCCAGTGGCATATTTGAAATAGGCTGGTACACGGCTGTGCTGCAAGACTGCTGGTGTTAATCTATTTGGTACTTGATTATGTCTCAGAACAGTATTTATACTCGTCAGCGATTCGATTTGTGCTTGTTGATTTCTCAATCATTCATCTCGCTCCTCTTGTCCACCTTCTTCCATTGGGGGAGGCTGCTCCACAGGCCGGCAGAAGTGCTTTGAGGGGAAAAGACAGTTAGCAAACGTTAAGTTAGCTAAAAACACCAGCTAACTAGCGAGGACAAAAAGTCAGACAGAAAATTAATGACAGCAAAGTTGATGTTGATAACACTGTAGCTAGCTAGCTAGGATAACACCAGCTAGCTAGCTGGCTAGCTAGTTGGCAGCTAACATTCGCTAACTAATAGTTTGGTCTACGTTTCTAATACATGCCGTCAAATATTATTGTGAGAAGGGGATTTGGCGGAGCCCAATAGCAAACACAGGAGGAGAGAGAATGGAGCGTTTTAGGGTATTTTAATGTAGTTTTCCCCAAGCAGACAGTTTGACAGATGGAATGTGCGACAGACAGGTATAGAAATGTTCTTGGGGGTTAGTACAGGTGCACTCCTTGTGCAGTACGGGAGAATGTTCTTGGGGTTAGGACAAGTGCACTCCTTGTGCAGTACGGGAGAATGTAGACAGGGCTGTGTCGGGGGTGAGAGCAGGAGCACTCCTTGTGCAGTACGGGAGAATGTTCTTGGGGTTAGGACAGGTGCACTCCTTGTGCAGTACGGGAGAATGTAGACACAGGGCTGTGTCGGGGGTGAGAGCAGGAGCAGTCATTGTGCAGTATCAGCACGGGATGTCCGGGTAGGAGGGACACTGGAGCGGAGGTCTTGGAAGGTAGTTTAACACTCCCACGACGAGGGAACAGGATCCGCCAGCTGAAGTATCTTCTGGCTGATGAGGGGATGAGTGACAGCTGTGTTGATGAGGGGATGAGTGACAGCTGTGTTGAGTGGAGAGCTGGCAGCGTGCGAGAGTGTGGGAGAGGATGAGGAGGAGTGAAGAAGGCTGGCAGCGTGCGAGAGTGTGGGAGAGGATGAGGAGGAGTGAAGAAGGTGTGTGGAGAATGTGGAGGGAGGATGAGGAGGAGTGAGGAAGGCTCTTGCTGTGATTACAACAATTATGTCTTTATGAATTGACCTTACCTTTGAGCAAACATAAGTGTCCTTGGAAATGGTCTTCACATTCAGTTGTGTATGTGGTCGACGACACAGCAGAATCCACCGCTTGCATTTGCAGAGTTTTCTTTTGGGCTTCGGAAAATGTACAAAATATACTCCTCCATTCAGTCTTTCAGGGTACCTGGTGTCCGAATTACAGGTACCCCACGCACAGCGTTTCACCATCAGATATTAGCTAGATAATAAACATAGAAACTGAACTCTTCACAGTGGTTTCGATCACAGACGTTTGGTACTTGATGCGCCCCACACACGGCTTTTCTGGTGGTGTCCGAGTTTTCTGCCAGCGGGGATTTTCGCTGTGATATGATTGGACAAATTAAATTTTTTCAAGTTTCTTTATTAGTTGTCATACAGAAGTACTGTCATAATCACGGCGAGAGCGTACTTCACTCCGCACACATTTACCACGCACTCCTCTTCATCCTCCCTTCCTCCCACCACGCACTCCTCTTCATCCTCCCTTCCTTCCACCACGGAAGCCTCACGCCCTTATATGGTCAGCATCCCTTCACCTCCCGTCACTCAACCCAGCTGCACTTCATCCCCTGATTCACACGCTGTCAGGCACCTCACTCCTCACAGCTGTATCCCATCCCCTGATGATGAGGACCCTACTTCAACCGGACGACGCTGACCAGAAGTCGTTGTGGTGTTAGTATCATTACCTAGGACCTCCGTGCCAGCGTGTTCCTGTCTGGACCCCCCTGGAGCTTACAGAGGAGTTCCAGCTCCCTCTCTCAAACACGAAACCGTGTCTCCCGTCTGCAGTGGCACTGGAGTATGCCTGCCCCCATCATCCCCCTATTCATACCTGTTGTACATTTCTGGATGTAATTCTTGCCTGCTTGGGAATACCATTAAAACCCCTTGAAACGCTCCATTCTCCTCTCCTGTGTTCAGCGATTGGGCTCTGCTTAAAACCCACTCTCACAAGTACAGAATACTTATATAAAATGCTTCTTTCTGTTTTGCTCCAGAGATTGTGCTACATAAAAATAGATAAGTATAAAAGTATAGTAAGTATAAAATAGAAGTCAAGTACGTAGACAAAAAGTGTTCAATATGGGGCGCCCCAGTGGCGAACCACATAGCGTGCTCAGCCGTGACACGGGCGACCCGGGTTCGATTCCCGAATCCGTCGTTATTTCCTGAATGTCGTCCCCTACTCTGTCTCCCATTTCTCCTCTGTCTCTCCCTACTGGACTGCCCAGTAGTAATAAAGCGATAAAACGCCAAAAAATGTATCTAAAAAAAAAATAAAAAATATCCAATTTATACAATGTACAATGCAGAGTAGAAAGTAACTGAGTTACAATACAATATACTATATACTATACAGTACAATGCAGAAATGGGATGAGGTACAATTTAGGTACAATTTACCGTAAGGTGTAATGAGGTATGGGTTGTAGTGCAAATTCTTTGCCAATAAATATAAAGTGTGTTTAGGTGTTCTAAAGTGGGTGCTGCAGTGAGTTGTTTGTTTAAAGTGAGTGTGTGCGTGTGGATGTGTGTGCTGTGAGTGCATTTGATGGTTGTTACGATTGTTCATTGTTCAAGCCTTGTTCATTGAGCAATCATTGTTAATTGAGCATCCTGATGGCCTGGGGATAGAAGCTCCTTCTGAGTCTCTCTGTGCTTGCCATGAGACTCCGGTATCGCTTGCCTGACCGCAGCAGTTCAAAGAGGCAGTTGTTTGGGTGGCTGGAGTCTTTGATTATTCTCTTTGCCTTGCCCATGCACCGCTTGTTGTAAATGCCTTGGAGAGTGGGAAGCCCCCCTCCAATTGTGCATTCGGCTGAACGGGCATGGTTTAGCGATAGGTCTATTGTCACATGCGGCTCTTTAGCCAATCAGCTGTGGCTCCCTGGCCCCAAATCTTTATTTTTTACATCTTTTTTCTTTTTTCTTTTTTTTCTTTTTTTGGAGATCGATGTCATACTGTGACACTGAAATGAAAAAATATTTCATCAACTAAAATATTTAGTCAACTAAAATATTTCATCAACTAAAATATACAGTACGTCACACCACGCGCCTCTCCCTGCCGTCTGCAAGTGGCTAATCTTGAGTTTCCGACCCCCCAGTAAGCTAACCATGCATGGATAAATCCAAAAAAAGGAAAGTCTGAGGAAAATAGAGGGTTTAATTCAGCGTGGACAGTTTAATTTGCTTTCACGACTAACGATGAACCTGTATGCCTGATATGTGGTGCGAAATTTGCGAACAACGAAAAATTTACTTTTTATTTTATAGATTTTCCACAAATAAGGGAAGGACTCAAATAGAGCTGCATAGTTCAGGGTATTATTTCAAAGTAGGTCTACAGATGCCAGTGTTATTTTCTCCCTTTCTGTGTTTTATTAATCTTTTTTGACTGTTTATCTTTGACTGTGAATAACACTATGCTCAAATTGACCAAACCTGAAAAATCTAAGCAAATTAATAGATGGAAGATGATTTAAAAGAAAATTGTAATTGCCTGACAGCACTAGTTAATATATCATTTAGTATTTGCCAAGCTCATTATTTAAATACAGTCAGGGTTGTGTAGCCCCTTAGCTACAGTCTGTTTGTTATTTCTTCCCTATATAAGAAACCTTAGGTTTTATGAAAGGCGCTATATAAAACGAAGTTATTATTATTATTATTATTATTATTATTATTATAATACAATTAATAATTAATTAATAATAACCTTCACTAGAATCTAATCTAATTAAGAAATCAAATATAGGCCAGGGCTTTACAACTTAATAAAGAGATTGAATACAATTAAAGGGGATATAAACGGAATATATATAGCCCAATATGATTATAATATTATTTCATTGTATATGGTACATTTAATTTAGTTCCTATCCCATTTAATATATATTCTTTATTAAGTTGTAAAGCCCTGGCCTATATCTTATTTCATTTAGATTATAGTGAAGGAGACAAGTTCTTATTAATTAATTATTAATTAATTTGTAATTTAATAATAATAATAATAATAACTTCAGAATAATACTAATCATGACATTGCATTACTGCTGACCAGCACCTATATCAGAAATAAATGTTTACTGTATTGATCATCATCTCAGAAGCAAGCATTTGAAATGTCAGTGCTATAGCCTTATTTCTAAATCAGCGTTGCAAAGGCTATTGGCACTCGGCTTTATATTTGTCGAACAAGTTAGATACTGTTCATAACTCATAAGATCTATTTTCTTTAGTATTCCGTTCATTTTGTATTGTATTTCGTTTACTTCGTAATGTATAGAGGAGTGCAAAATAATATAATCTTTATTGTCATTGTTGGTCCAACGAAATTGAGTTTAGAGCATCATCACATACAAACATACTGAGCATGTATAAATAATAACATCAATAATATAATATCAATGTCCCAAGTGCAATAGTGCTAGTGCAAATGAATAGTATGACAGTCCAGTTGAGTTAATGGATGGAGTGATTTCTTGATTTCTAATTTATTTTCTTTTTTTGGACAGCGCGCTAAACTTGACAGCACGCTATTTCGACACACATTTCTGCCAAAAGCGCTGTCAGCGGGGCAGAGTGCAGACTGCTCGCAAGCTACACACATTGGGCGTGTATGTAGGCATGTCTTGTTTGGTTCTGTGTTGTGTGTTGTCTCCCCCTGTTTCTACATGTCTTTTCTCAGATGCACCCCCTGGTTTCAGTCATCATCACCACCTGGTCCCAATCAGCATTTCAGTCCTCACCATCACCACCTGGTCCCACTCTGCAATCAAGCTCTCCCACACCCTTTATGTAGTCCCTTTTGTGTTCAGTTCTGTCTGTGGCTTTTGGGTATGTGTTTGTTGTAGAGCTGGTGGCAGAGCTCTGGTTCTTTGCGCTGTTTGTTTGTAGAAACCTATCTTTAGTGTTACCTGTTATTTCACATTTCTGTTCTCACCTAACCTTAGTATATTTGTTTGTCTGTCACTTCACCCAGCCTACTGTGATTATATTCGTGTGTATTTACATTTGTTTTTGCACACAGGGACAAGTGAGGACAGGAAGATACCCTGGGGTCTACATCTTGCATCACATAGGTTACCTGTTGTTTTAACCTGTTGTTAAAACCCTAGTTTAGAGTGAGCACCACCCACTGTATTTTTGGGTGCTTAGCGCCTGTCAAAAGGGGGGTGGGTTTTCATTTCCTTTTTGTATTTCATTCGGTGCCACTGATACTCCTCCTTGATTCCTGTGTTGCCTTTTATGTAAATAAACATTATTATTTTGCAATCTGTTTCCTGGTCTTGTGTCGCTGCACCCTCACCCACCATGTCTGTTGCGCTTTTCCACAGGGGTGCGTAACACAGACTAAAACACTCACTGGGTATTTACTTCAGTCAGTCTGATGGGTGTGTAAAGATGTCACAGGAAAAATATGTCAACAAGATACTGGAACGGTTTAATATGCAAAACTGTAAGCCAAGGGAAATCCCAGGCGGCTGGGTGGCGCAGCGGACTAATCGCTTGTCACCAACGCGAGAGACACTGGTATCGAATCCGGCTGTCAGCTTGGCCGGCCGTCATACTGGCTCAATTGGCAGTCAGCGGGAGGGAAGCCGGTGGGGTGGTATTCTGGTCGTTGTAAACAGCGACTCCTACAGGTCGGTCAGGGCACCTGCACAGCGAGGGAGGCAGATGGTGAGGGTAGTGTGACCTCCCACACGTTACACCTCACCAATGAGAGTCCGCGCTGGCAGGTGAAAAGATGCGGCTGGCTGTCTCCTATGTCTCGGAGGAAGCATCTGAGAGACTTCAGGGCTCCCTAGACTGACCAGTGGGGGACACATGCGAGCAACGACCAGGAAGGGGAGGGGGGAATTGGCATAACAACAAAAAAATTGGGATGGGAGAAAAACACAGAAAAACAGGAGGAGAAAAAGTGGATACAAAAAAAAGCCAAGGGAAACCCCCTGCGATCAGAAGGATGTAGAGAGGCGGTATGCAGCCTTATATAATCTAACCACATTTACAAGGCCAGATTTGAGTTTTACTGAGCAATTCGCAATATTTTGCTGAGCCTACAGAGGAACAGTGGGTCACAGTGAAACACGTGTTAAGATATCTCAGAGGCACTGCAGAGAAGGAGTTGTGTTTCAGAAGAAACGTCAGTGAGGAGCTGGGCATAGTAGCCTATACAGTGATGCCGACTGGGAAGCTGACACTACAGACAAGCGTAGTACCACCGGATACTGTGTAAGCCTTAGTGAGAATAGCTCTTTAGTTTCATGGAAAACTAGGAAGCAGCCTACAGTAGCTCCCTCCACTTGTGAAGCAGAATACATGGCTCTGGCCTCAACTATACAGGAGTGCATATATCTAGAGCAGCTACTTGAAGGTATCGTTGACCAGGAATATACACTTACAAGGGTATATGAGGACAATCGGGGAACAATAGCCCTAGCCAAGAACCCTGTAAGCAAGCAGAGGTGTAGACATAAAATATAATTTTATAAGATCTACTGTGAACGAAGGGAAAGTAACTCTGATGTATTATCCTACTGAAGAGATGGCAGCTGATATAATGACAAAACCTGTAACTAAACAAAAACTGAAGAAGTTTGCAGGAATAATTTTTGGAGTAAAAAATGTGTGAAGATGTCCGCATTTTATTTTGCTTGATTTCTGTAAATACAGAAGTAGCAGGTGCACGCTACAGTAATGTTTATGCTTATGTGAAAATAAACCAAGCCAAAAAGGCTAAAGAGTTCATCGTCTCTCATCGATTAATTTCCTCCGAATGCAACGCAGGAGAAGTTTAGTTTAGTTTATTTATTTAGCACATTATTTAAAAAAAGAAAACTAGGAGGGAACGAAGCCGAAAGGGCTTGTACAAAGTTTCACTCCCATCTCATTGTCCATAAACAATATGAACGAAATACATGTAAACATGGTCTAGAAAATAAACTACAAAACAGGATCAGAGACATAAGGCAGACACTATAGCGAAAACATGGAAGATTGACACGAGTCAATAACAAGAATTTATTTTTTTTAGTACAAGAGGGCAAAGGAGAGGAGAATAACATATTAACAGTATATAATGAGGAAAAAGAAACAAGCAGCCATACAATAGATGTAACACTGATGCACATGAGTAACGTAATGTGATGGTGATTTATGATATTAAATTAGATTTTAATTGTTTATTAAATATAGATAAGGAGGTTGTTGACCTCAATGATGAACTTAAGAGTGTTCCAGAGTTTAGGATGTTCTCGACTTTTTCTCACCTAACACAGCCAGCATGCAGTTTGCGATATTACAAGACATAGCCAAATCATTAATGTAAATTAAAAATAATAAAGGGCCCAGAATATAACCCTGTGGAACCCCAAAGAGGATCCTTGATTTAACAGATGAGCATCCATTGAATGACACAAACTGTTGCAATCATTATCTTCAGGGGCGGATTTAGGATTGTAGGAGATCCGGGGCTTAGCCCAGATAGGTGCCCTTTATTTTAAATTTCTTTTTATTTGTAATTTTTAATATTTTTTTTGGCATGCAAGGGGTGTCAGATTTTCTTTGAATTTAATGAACCTGTACGTGCAATTTCCTGCAATATAGAGCCTTCAATCTTGACCAATAAAGCTGCTCTTTTCACTATAAAACTCAGTTAACCATAACGTAGTTATGGTTAGATTTATATATTGGGGGGGGGATATATCATATTTTTCATATAATCAAAAAGTGGTGGAGCAAGATCATACCTTTGCTCCCCCAAGTTCAATAGTGGGAGAGCAGAGATGCTCCGAATGCTCTTATGGCCAGGCGTCTATGATTCACTGATACAAAGTAAAATAGTGCAGTGCAATAAAATAGTTAGTAAAATAGAATAAAATAATGCAATAGTGCATTGCAATAAAATAGTTATCATCGTATTTTTTCGGGAGGCCGGTAAGGAGTGCATTACAGTAGTCGAGTTGGCTTGAGATAAAGGCATGGATCTGGTTTTCAGGGTCCTTTTGATTTATAAATGGCCGTACTTTAGCTATGTTTCTAAGGTGGAAGAATTAAGTTTTTGTCAACTTGTTGATTGTGATTTAAAGCTTAGGTCTGAGTCTACCATAACACCAAGACTTAACTCACTCAAATACAGTTAGCAGCAGGATAGACCACAGATGGAAATTAGCCTCTGCTAAATCTGGTGCAAACATATTTTCATGTAACAATGATGATTTTTTTTTTTTTTTTTTTTTTTTATAAATAGATTCGGGGCTTTTCAGAATACATTCGGGGCTTGAGCCCAAGTAGCCACCCCCTAGCCCCGCCCCTGCTTAACAATAACAATTATAACAGGCTTGGGTTGTGAAAGAGTATATCAGGGCTTGGTATTTAGTCACCTTTTGAGCGTAGTCAAAATTGTAATAAGATAAGATAAGATAAGATATTCCTTTATTGATCCCCTTGGGGAAATTCAGGCATCATAGCAGCATGGGGGGGAGGGGGGGAGGGGTACAGGTAGTAAAACAACACAGTATACAGGTAGTAAAAGACAACACAGGCAGTGTAAACAATTTGATCAATATGGTCAATATAATTTACTATCTGACTAGCTGAGGAATATTCACATTATTCACAGTGTCACATGAGGTGCAGTATGCAAGAGGTAGTGTTATAATAATAATTTACTATCTACTGAGTATACATTAATCAAAGTACCAGGGTAGTCTACTTTGTCCCCCTTGGGTTCCTATAAGTCCCAGGTCAATGTCTGGTAGCAGTCGCTGTCGCTGCCCCCTGTTGTGGGGCCTGGAGGCTGCTAGTCGCTGCCCACTGTTGTGCATCTTCATGGGCCTGCTTGCAGGTGGCACATGACCAGACAAAGAAAAAACGTCAAAGATCTCCTTGGCAGCTTTAAGCATGGAGTTGTAGGCAGCCCTCTTTGAGCCCACACGCTCTAAATGTTGCTCCTGCTTCTTCAGCTTTGCACACTTCACAACCTCTGGCAGATTGGCACTTCTGTAAACCTTGGAAAGTTAAGTAAAGGATGATATTAGTTATAGAGTTCATAACACTGTGGTTCATAACACTGTGGTGTAGCTGTGTGTTCATAACACTGTGAGTTCATAACACTGTGGTGTAGAGCTACTGTGTGTTCATAACACTGAGTTCATAACATTGTGGTGTAGCTGTGTGTTCATAACACTGAGTTCATAACACTGTGGTGTAGCTGTGTGTTCATAACACTGAGTTCATAACACTGTGGTGTAGCTGTGTGCACCGCACCCTACATTTGCTCAATGTAGCTGAATTGGTCATTTTAATTTCAAGCTTGTTTTTATTAAGTTTTTATTTGACAATGCTCAACCTACCCATTGGCATCAATGTCTTCATGTATTCACGCCATACAGATGCCTTTGTGACGAACGATGGTAACAGCTTTCCAACAAAGTTCTTCTGGTTGGGATGGTGTCCTGGCAGAACAACTGCGTGGTCCTCTGCATAGTTTGATATGAATCTAACTACTTGTTGCACATCCTCATGTTTTAAGAACTGCTTGTTAGTACGTGGAGCTCTCGTCTTAGTGCGAGCAGACATCCCCTCCTCCCAAAAGTGTCTCTTGATGGCTAGTGTAAGGCGGTCCTTGCCAATTCTGTTAAGAGGAAAAAGTGATCATCAGTTAAAAAACTGTGGTAGATTTTGAACATAGATCATCATAACGGGAGTTCTGGAACAATTGGCAATCAAATATAGTTCATAGAGTGTGTGGGTTGACAGAGACTTTGTGCTCCCAACCAAAGGTGAATTTGCATACAAAGTGTTGGCAACAGCTGCAGACTATAGATAAAGAGTCATGTATCCTGTGTTATCTGTTAAACTGGTCCTGTGACACGACATGTGGGGACAGCTGCCGTAGACAGATTTCCTTCAAGACAATAGAGCAACTGTTTACAAGAGGGGGTGGGTAAACAGCTAACGCAACAATGATCAAATCACATGCAGTTGTTATCTGCTGGCCTGCATGTGATTATACTAGCTCAGGGACAATCACTCAACACAACGTGACATAACTGCAAATGTCTGGTAACCCATTTAGATTAGTTTGATATAAAGTATAATTAGGCCTGTTTACATTGTGGTAATAATTTTGAAGTCATACTAAAACTGTATAAAATATTGATGTAAGCTTAGATGGTGGGTGCTCCTTGACTTAAACAAATGAAAGTATATGGTTGTCTGTGTAAGGACAGCCCCTGTTTGCATTCAAACGTAGAGAGGCTGTGATTGGACAACCACAGCTGATGATGTCATCACACAGGGACGCTAGGCCTTGGTTAAAAGATCTGGGTGTGGTGACGAGAGGGACAGACTCTGAACCCAACTGACCAGGAGAAACCACACCTACCATCTACACAGAGGAGCGGCAGCAGGACAACAAAGAACAAAGGAACTTTTTGGAGGGAAAAACAGAATCCTCTTTGTTATCAGCAGAGAACAAAGACACATCAACAACTATCATTCTTTAATCTACTTGATTAGTCTAATATTGAGGGCAAGCGGCATAGGGCTTTCGGTACCTCAATATTATAGCATTCTTTACTTTTAATTGAAACAGATCATTTTTTGTATAACTTTGTGGATTTAATAAACCACTCCGTTTGAAATAACCCTCTTGCTTCCTGATTTCTCCTGCCTGCACCGCTGAGAAGTTCATAAGTATTTCCCAGAGCCTTAGAGGTATTGAATCACAACGCAGAGCAGATCAGCGCCAGGTTCTGGTACAGAGCAGAACCGTTTTAGCTTGGGAAGATACTACATTTTGGTGTCGTGGCCCTAGAATTATTACGACCGTTGGAACGAGAAATAATTTTTTTTACTTCTTCATTTTTGTCACTCAACAAGGCGACATCGCCGACCGGAGCTGATGCACAGGTGAGTGATTATGGAGATTACGGGCGTTCAATTCGAGCCTAGAGGGGGGTTGCTAAGATATTGCCTCATATAGGAGTATGTGAAGTAAAGATAGAGCCTCATGTTACTGTAATATGAAGACGTATAGTGGTGGCACAACTATCTGATTATGGGGTGGTCAAAGCGTCGGATGGCGACAGATGAAAGGCTTTACTGATCATAAGGCTCGGTAATCTGGTTGGCGTACGACAGGAGCGCGTCCTGAGTTATGGGAACCCTGGAACATTTTCTCAGGAGACGGGCGCTAGGATGTTGGTGATTTTTGCGGGTCTGAATAGTGGGAGAGCAAATCAGGTATAGTAAAGACGATGGGGATCAGCATGAATCAGGGAACTTGTTGTGCGGTTACAGGAATATCACGGAAAGATTAATGTAAGCGGGGCTGGTGTGTTTAGGAGGCTGCAGTAATATGGTTTTCTGGCTGAGCGTGAAGACAGGACATGGTATCTGCGGAGACTATCGGCCGCATTATATGAAGAAATGTGTTCGTTTTTAGGACGTATTCGAGCGGATCGAGGCGTTGGGTTGTTTGCAGGGTGAGTCTGCGAATTAAAGAAGCCCGATTTGCCTAAAGCGATCCTATTTAATATATTAAACACGCCGGCATATTAATTGATTACGTGCGCTGTGATAAGAGGCGAACGATGTGCTTAAAAACATTTCGGTTGAGAGACTGATTAAGTACTTAGTGGGGATTCGATTACAGAGCTATAGTAAACTTAAACATTCAGTATAGTAATGTGTACGATTACACCTGGTCTCGGTTTTAATAGTCGCGCGGACGTTATTGAATAGAGTGAAACGGAATGTGAGAACTGCCGCGTGACATTCGAGGGACAATAGTATGTATGTCTGAATGGATGTTTGTATTTTTATTTTGTGGTTAGGAGTGGCAGTATGATTGAATGTTTGGAGAATGGCTATGGTTAGGTGTGATTGATGGTACGTATGAGGTTATTGTTGTATTATTATGTAATTTAAGTCACCGGTTAGCCGTGGGGATATGTAATGATAACGGCGGTTTTTCGAAGGCCGGTGGAACGCAGCGGCGGTTGGCTACTGTAGTAGCCGGGGGGAGACCGGAGGATGCTGGTGACAAATAGGCGTAGGTTCAAATGTATAAGGTCGATCGATAGTGTCTTGGGATTACGGGGATGTGTTAGGCACTTTAAAATTTTCATATTCGACGCGGATAAAGTAGTTGTTTAATGTTTTAGGTGAACGGGATAGTATGTAGCGGGGACCCGGAAGTCGTTCTGAGCACACCGGTAGTGAAGGCGGCGGGGTCAAGCTAGGGTTTGGTGAGGGCCTATAGGTTGTTATGTTATTATGTTTTTGTTTAAATCACTACACTGGCGTTTTGAGGGGATTAGGGTTCTGTTGTGGGGAATGTGGTGTTGTGGTAACATGGCGAGGTGTCGGCCCGCGCGGCGAAACGGGTCGATGGGTCGTTGGGGAACATTTTTATGGTATCATGGGAGAAGCTAAGCTAATGCTACCTAGCCGCGCTAACGGCTAAAGCGGTCGCCGGTTGTGACGTCATAAGGGTGCGCGGTCTGGCGGCCTGCGCGCGCTGGGTTGAAGCTAACGAAGCTAATATGCTAAGCTAACTGTGCTGACGTCATAGCATGACGGGGCTCTCGGGATGTCTCGCGATGAGGCGGCCATCTTGGTGGGGGCGCCGAGCGTCCATTGTTAAGGGGAAGGTGGAGTTTATTTAGGAATACGGTAGGGGGCAGCAGAGGACAAGGTGAGTTTCCTTTTGGAACTATTTTTGGGTTCTGCACACAGAACGTTTTCATTTGGGGGTTAGTGTACTAGTAAGGTTAGATTAGATTGTTGTGCTTTAATCTGGTGGTGGATTGTGGGGCCTTGGCCCCCCCTCCCCCTCGTCCATTCCCTCTACCCCCCCCCTCTCTCTCTCTCCTCCCTCCCTCTCCCTCTCGCCTCCCCCCTCTCTCTCCCTCTCACCCCCCCCCCCTCTCTCTCTCTCTATCTTGCTCCCTCTCCCTCCTTCCCTCTCTCACCCCCCCTCTCTCTCTCTCTCTCTCTCTCTCCTCCCTCCCTCTCCCTCTCCCTCTCACCTCCCCCCCCCTCTCTCGCTCTCTCCCTCTCGCTCACTCCCTCCCCCTCACTCCCCTCATGGTTATGGGCACAGGCTATATTGTGATGTGGTGTTATATGAACGGGGTATCTCGTTCCCACACCGCCTCTGTTCCATTTTTTCTTCCCCCCTCGGCCCCCCCAAAACGCTCTCTCTTTCTCTCCTAGTTTGGACCTGTATAGTGTATATTGTTTTCTTTATGGGTTTCGAACGCGGTGTAGTGCTAGATTTATTGTTTATTGCTGTTTACTGTAGGATTCAAAGGCAGTTGGTTGTATTTGGGGCTTGTTTGGTGTGTGTGGTCGTTCGAAATTCAGTTTTATTGTTATTTTTAGGGTATTTCTGGTGCTGATAGTGGTATTGGCTGGCGGGGGTGGGCTCGTTGTCCGCCACCGCGCATTAACGGGGATGCGCTATGCGTGCACTCGTCAAAAGCTCGCTGCCACACTACGCGCATTGGGTTATATTGTGTGTGGGTATTTGGGTGACGGTGGTTACGGTGGTTGATTGGTATCGGAGGTGATGTGTGTGAGCAGCAGTGGTAATGGGTGATATGAACTTTGGATATCCTTGAGTAGGAAGCCCGGGGTGCCACGCTCCAGGATTGCAAACTGGAGGGGGACACCGTGGGCTACAAGTTAGGTTGACCGGTGATGATGTCATTGGTCTGCAGGGATTTCGATGTGGGGGTGGTGTCGGCGCCTGTGATTTTAATGAACGGGTTGTGTGACACTGTTCTAAATGCACGGGGACTTCAGTGACATAAGGCACTGGAAATTGATTTCTATTCTCGTGAGAAGCGCGTTTTAACACCTAAGTGGTTAGGTGTTACGGGGGAATGTAGTGATTGTGTGAACAATTTTGTGTGAAATATGTATGTTACTGATATGTAAAATGTAATATGAGCGGAATACATTTTTAGGCTTTCACGGACAGAAGTAAATATAGTTACACATAGAAGCGAAGATAAGGATTAAATATACACATAGTCATTTGCAAAGAACAATAGGAGTTAAAGTGAGTTTATTCACCTAAATTACCATGTCCAGCACAGATGTTTAGAAATGATAGGCTGTAAATAACACATTTCTGATTGACCAACAGAAGGGAAAAGGCTGATGCAAAATAAGGTTCCCCGGAGTTGTGTGAAGAAGGATCATGACAACGGGATTGAGAGATCTAGTTTTCCAATGGAGACAACTGAAAAACGATTAAGGCTATGTCATTGATAATTCAAAACGAAAATTGCACAAATGCTCTCAAGTGATTTTAGTATAGGAGATGCCCGACATTCCATGCTTAAAGATGAATGATGGATTGTGAACGGGAAATGTCACTGATAATTAAGTGTATGCTTTTTCTTCTCTCTTCACAGCTGCTCCAGGACGGACGGCCAGTGCTGACAAATTTCGAACTCCAGACAGGGAAATCAAAGGGACTGTTGAAAGTCGGGGGTATAGTATCACACAGCGAGTTATCAATTCCTGTTTGCACCAATATACCAGTGTGAGTGAAATTAACTCAAGTTTGGTAAAAATAGTTTGAATACAGAGAAACTTGCTTTCTAAACGGTGGAATTTGAGTGTATGAGAGGTACGTGTGAATGAGTAATATAGAGCGGATTCACTAACTTTGATAGGAGCAATTAGGAGCAAAAATAGGGTAACCAAAACTGGACATATAGTCTAGGTCAGTTAAGCCATAGTGTAATAAATAGAAGCAATATAAAAATGGCCAACAGTCCGGCCAGTAGTGGGATAATGCCGATAACCTCTGCAGACATTACATTGACCGAATTGAACAGTGATGTTAACCTGATTGACTTGAATGTGATCGACTCCCCTCCGGAGTCCAGTGTGACGGAGGGACTGGAAATAATGTCTTTAACTCCGCCACAGGGAGGCGTTGCAGCAAGCGACCCAGAGACAACTGGATTACCCGAGCCGATCCACGCTGAAGTGTCCGTTGCGGGAGACTGCCAGTTAACCAAGGGGCAACGAAAGCAACTGAGGAGAGCGATGTTGTTACAGCAGTCCCAGGGAGTTGATGCTGGCCGTGCGGCGAGAATAGAGACCAACAACAGGTATGGGATAGTACATGAACAGTTTCTACAGCCCACCTGTGTCCCATGCCCAGATTTCCTCCACCCCCCCTATCAGTACAAAAGAGGGAGTGCGAAGAGATCCAGAGCACGGTCACTTGTGTGTTGGCCCTGCGGGAAGCTCGGACACATTTCTCGGGAATGTGAGTGGAGCTATCTATCCACGACAGGAGGCCCTCGAGGGGAGAACAGAGGAAGTGGGCGTGGGAAAAACCAAGGTCGGTATCAAGTACGGGGCCCACAGCCAGCAAGCTCCCCCTGTCTAGGACCCCCTCAGCACCAGAGCCAAGATGAGAAGCGGGACCCAGTGATGGGAAGTCAGACCGCCAGCGCTGAGTTGGGGGAAGAGGCGTTGTCCTATAGACAAAAGAGGGCGTTTGTAACAGCATTCTTTCAACACGAGGCAGTTCATCGCGATCTGATGAAGACACAGCTGGAGATCGGTCAAGCCGCACACGAGACGCGGAGAGTGGAGCAAGAATGGGCGAGAAAGTATGAACTGATAGATAATACAGCGATTGGGGTCTTGCTTCGGGCGTCGGAATTAGCCGCACACGAGACTCAGAGATTGGAACAAGAACTGGCAAGAAAGACTGCGCTACTAGAAGCGACAGCTATTGAGATCATGTTTCGGGCGTCGGTGTTAGGCAACCGTGACCGAGCAATGCCGTGTGCTTCGTCGTCTGGACAGGTAGCGGGCCCCTCTCAACAACAGGCTCAAGGAACTGTGACTGAACCAAATAGGTACGTGGCTTTCTCCTCAGAACAGGCTCAAGGGAACCATGGCGATGATGGCATACAGCGAGGACATGCTCTGGGCCCGATGTCCCCAGGGCCATCCGATCACAGGCGGGCAACCCGCCGGGTCCCACAACCCAGGGGATGCGGCCAGGTTTGCTGGATCTGTGGACTGAAAGGTCATTTTCAAAGGTCATGTCTGCAGAGGCCACTGGCAGAATAAGAATATATGCAACTGATTAGGGTAAAGATGGAATAGATTGAATAATAAAATATGCTCCTAATTAGATTAGAATAAAAATAGAATAAAAAATAAATAGAGGGGTTAGGTGATTAGATTATGAATGGAAGTTACTAAAAATGGAGGTATGATTAACTGACAAATGCATGAACTAATCAGACTAACAAGAAAATTTAATTATATTAAACAGATGATGTGACACTGCGGAAGCTAGTGGTCGGTAAATTATCCATGCTTGGTCAATATTCAGATTGGTCAAAGGGTGGACTGCATGATTAAGAAATTAAAAAGACCCATAGTTGTTTCTAGTTTTTTATGGTATTGATAGACGGATATTAACAGTTATGAGTAATAGGAATAGGTGTTTACTTTTATTTTCTGTAGAACTTCTCTTTTCTAGTGTATTACGAGCAATTCCTGACTTAGGCCGGGAGCGTTCATTTTGTTTATTCATTTGATTTTCCCCTTTTTGTTTCTTAGTTAATACGGGGGTGCATAAGCCTCTAGGTAAAAGGTTAAAAATGAGTCGAAAAGAAAAAAGAAAAGCTTACAAGTTTATTTAAATTTTTCATTTATTGGTTTGGCATGGTTTTTCTTTGTATGTTTTGTTTTCTGTTTCTTTTCTTTCTATATATTTTTTCTTAGGGTGCCTGGCAAGCTGGGAGTGATCTCGACACATCAGGACGGGGTAGTATATGTCTATAAAATGGACTGGGAACAAAGGGAATGGACATGAGCTGGTTCATGGATTTTTGTTCTCCGCCCATTAAATGCCCGGTTCTAGGAGCTGGGGGTGTGTCGTGATTGGTGAAAGTGTTGGGAAGCATGATTCTCTGTACATAGATAAGCTCAATAGGTTTGGTCGCTATTGGCCAAATTAGTCTTTGTGTAGGGTGTGAACATGTGCAATTGATGATTGGCTTGTGGGGGACTCCGTTGGCTTGATGAAGGCTGGCGGAGAGTGTGGAAGGTGTGTGTTTAAGGCGGACTGTGATTTGTTGCCATACACCTAGGACTACTGGGAGGATGGATGTGTCGGTGCTGACTGTCCGGGCCGGGGTGCAGCTGTCCAGGGACGAAGGTAACGATGTTTGAATGTCATTCCGCATCGAAGGGTGGTGGGGTTATACTGTTTTGACAGCATAATATAAAGAGAGCCATGTGAATTTTTCAGAATTTTGAATATTAAACGATCAAGAAGCCATAAAATATATAGAAATATGATTTGGAATAGAAAGTTGTCAAAACTCAGACCAGTAAAGAGAGTCTGAGGGAGGAAAAGTATGGATTCTCAATCAATTGTTGTGGTAGAAGTGACCTGCACTGTCCCGAAGCGAAATCTATATTCACTACAGGATACAAATGGGAGATTGGGGAACCGAAATGCATCCGAGTATGGTACGAAGCAGACCCAAGGATTCCATCGGTACTGGGGAACCAGACACTGGCTAGTGTCTACCCAGAGGTCCATGGGGAATCCCAACACTGCAGGGCACCTAGAGAAGAACCAGGAGAAGCCTACCTCTCAGGCCTGGAGAGTTCCGGCCAACGCAGTGACCGGGTCTTGAGGCTTCAGAGGGAAACGACAGGCAACCAACGAGGAGACAGGCGGCTAGGCCTCAGCAACAACTCCGGCTGTCAACAGACGGGCTGCAAGGCCTTAACCATTGACCAGGGGGTCAACAAGCGAAAGGGGGGAGCTGCTATCGCCCCTATCAACGACCAGGCGGAGGGGGAGAGAAGCAAACCTCTTCCACTAATCCGAGGGTCAACAGGGGTTGAGCAGCCAGCGACGACCTCCTCACAGCTGTGACAGCAACAGAGAAATACAGCAGGGGGTCCTACCCCTATAGAGGTCAACACGAGACAGGATTCTCGACAGAAGACGGGGTGTGATAGAAAGGCAATTTGCTTTCTAATTCCACCTCCCAGAGTGGGTGTTAGCATTCAGCAGTCGTGAACTGCACCAGCTCTGAGAAATAAGGAGGAGGCCAGGTCGATTTAGAAAACATTGACCCCCCTCCTCATTGTTCTAAGTCAGAATTTGACAAATCACAGTTGAAACCAATGGAAATTGATCCTGGTACGAAACAGCTTGTTAAAGACTGTACACAGGGCACAAATAACCAAAATGGACTGCTAATAAAGGTGTTATATTGTATAAGTATACATAAGAAGGAGATTTAGAAAAAAGAATGTACGGTTGAATTTTAGGATCTGAGTGTGGCAAACCATATGTATTTTATCCAAGTATGATTTAAAATGTCTTAAGTATTAACCAGATAGTAGTGTGTAGAAGTTAGGATCTATGTTTGACATAATTAAGGATAGATAAACTATCCGAGTGTGGAAACTGTGGTAGATTTTGAACATAGATCATCATAACGGGAGTTCTGGAACAATTGGCAATCAAATATAGTTCATAGAGTGTGTGGGTTGACAGAGACTTTGTGCTCCCAACCAAAGGTGAATTTGCATACAAAGTGTTGGCAACAGCTGCAGACTATAGATAAAGAGTCATGTATCCTGTGTTATCTGTTAAACTGGTCCTGTGACACGACATGTGGGGACAGCTGCCGTAGACAGATTTCCTTCAAGACAATAGAGCAACTGTTTACAAGAGGGGGTGGGTAAACAGCTAACGCAACAATGATCAAATCACATGCAGTTGGTATCTGCTGGCCTGCATGTGATTATACTAGCTCAGGGACAATCACTCAACACAACGTGACATAACTGCAAATGTCTGGTAACCCATTTAGATTAGTTTGATATAAAGTATAATTAGGCTTGTTTACATTGTGGTAATAATTTTGAAGTCATACTAAAACTGTATAAAATATTGATGTAAGCTTAGATGGTGGGTGCTCCTTGACTTAAACAAATGAAAGTATATGGTTGTCTGTGTAAGGACAGCCCCTGTTTGCATTCAAATGTAGAGAGGCTGTGATTGGACAACCACAGCTGATGATGTCATCACACAGGGACGCTAGGCCTTGGTTAAAAGATCTGGGTGTGGTGACGAGAGGGACAGACTCTGAACCCAACTGACCAGGAGGAACCACACCTACCATCTACACAGAGGAGCGGCAGCAGGACAACAAAGAACAAAGGAACTTTTTGGAGGGAAAAACAGAATCCTCTTTGTTATCAGCAGAGAACAAAGACACATCAACAACTATCATTCTTTAATCTACTTGATTAGTCTAATATTGAGGGCAAGCGGCATAGGGCTTTCGGTACCTCAATATTATAGCATTCTTTACTTTTAATTGAAACAGATCATTTTTTGTATAACTTTGTGGGTTTAATAAACCACTCCGTTTGAAATAACCCTCTTGCTTCCTGATTTCTCCTGCCTGCACCGCTGAGAAGTTCATAAGTATTTCCCAGAGCCTTAGAGTTATTGAAACACAACGCAGAGCAGATCAGCGCCGGGTTCTGGTACAGAGCAGAACCGTTTTAGCTTGGGAATATACAACAAAACATTATAGACTGAACTTCAAGTTAAAAGATACACACAGTATTGTATTATTTTATGAACAAAGCTGCCGCTGACATTTCAAAACAACATAGCTTGTAAGCTTATAGCTAGCTGTTGTAGCGACTAGCGAGCATTTGCTCCTCGTTCCTTTGTCTGTGGCACCATATTTGTTGTTTTGATGTATCCAGCTATAATTATTTAAGTACTATCGCTATCGTTTCCTAAATATTCCAGGTTGTATACTTACTCCCTGCGCAACCAGAGATTGGACATTCAATGTTGATTTACCTACGAATACTCATTTGCCATAAAAGTGCATACTTAACATTTCAAATCATAAATGTAATTAAGTGAATATTGTGTACACCCTTTGCTGTATTAAATATTCGATTTGGTCCATTTGTGTTGGTTCGTTTCATCAGGTGGGAAAGTGTTCATCATACTTATATCTTGTACTGGGTGGCCAGAAGTTAAAGTACATGAGGTAGTGGTATTAAATATCATATCTAACAATACAGTCAGGGAATTGTACCCCTCAGCTACAATTGGTCCTTCGAGCCGGATGGTAACTAGTGTAATATTAATATAGTGTTATTAATATCGAAATGGCCTATGATGAACACTCCACGAAACGATCCTCCTAACCTAGAACGCCCGCGGCGCAGACGACAGACACCTCAGTACTTAGAGGCTTACACTGTCAGTCAACTACCTAGCCTTCGACAAACGGTAAACGTAGTAAAAGTAGAAAGTAAAATTATGTCTGACCTTAACGACCAGGTTTCCCCGACCACAGAGGCCCTAGTAGGTCCTAATGTAACTGACCAAGCCCACGGTGGAGACCAGGAGGGAATTGACATGCCTTTACCCCCCGCCACTACTAAAGAAGTAGTCCCCGACACGCCCCGGGAGGAAGACAACCCTACAGAGAGAGAACTCTGCACAGAAGAAGAAGAGGAGAGCGCCGAGGAACTAGAGCTCCAGGACTCCCCAACGAGTACCCCCAGGAGCGGTTCACGCAGGAGCGGCTCACCTCCACTACCGCCTTCCCCCAGCGAAGCGGAGAGGATACTACAACAGGCGTTCCTCGTCAGCCTGACAGCCTCTACCGAACGCGATCGGCTCCAAGCACAGACGCTTAGCGAGCGCGAACGTCTCCAAGCCCAGGCGACCAGCGAGCGCGAACACCTCCAAGCACAGCAACGGAGCGAAGAACAGCGCACAAGTCTGGAGATGAGACGCTTCCAGATGGAAGAGAATATGGCAAGAGACCGCGCCGACGCCCAGCGCACCGCTGCCGGTGCCCAAAGAGACGCAGAGCGCGACAGACTACAAGCGCAACTAATAGAGCAGCTGATCAAAAGGACAACTCCCTCTCTCTCTGCCAGGGGCTCAAGGAACTCGTCGAGACAGCAGTCAAGAGCAGCGTCACCGCAACGAGCAAGCGACCCTGAACTTGACCAACAGACCGAGTCTAGACCCCCCGCAGACCCCCTTCCCATACCGGTCCAAGCGAGACCCAGCTACAAGGAAGGAGCGGCCTACACTGCGGAGAAGCTAAATAAACGATTACAAGATCTGGAAGATTTGATAGAAGAAGAAGAGGGAGAAGAGGAGAACCAAGCCCGACGACAGCACAGTACTCCACCGGACCAGGAGGTCCCATACAGTCCAGGCTATACCCCCGCGGCGCTGCGCTACAGACCCCCGACTCTATTTACGGGTGAGCACGACGCACGACCAGCCCCGAGGAACAGTACCTGGACCAGCGGGCCATGGTACCCTGCCAGTACCGGCCCACAGCGAGGCGCAAGAGGGGACACGCCCCGGGAGGAAGACAACCCTACAGAGAGAGAACTCTGCACGGAAGAAGAAGAGGAGAGCGCCGAGGAACTAGAGCTCCAGGACTCCCCAACGAGTACCCCCAGGAGCGGTTCACGCAGGAGCGGCTCACCTCCACTACCGCCTTCCCCCAGCGAAGCGGAGAGGATACTACAACAGGCGTTCCTCGTCAGCCTGACAGCCTCTACCGAACGCGATCGGCTCCAAGCACAGACGCTTAGCGAGCGCGAACGTCTCCAAGCCCAGGCGACCAGCGAGCGCGAACACCTCCAAGCACAGCAACGGAGCGAAGAACAGCGCACAAGTCTGGAGATGAGACGCTTCCAGATGGAAGAGAATATGGCAAGAGACCGCGCCGACGCCCAGCGCACCGCTGCCGGTGCCCAAAGAGACGCAGAGCGCGACAGACTACAAGCGCAACTAATAGAGCAGCTGATCAAAAGGACAACTCCCTCTCCCTCTGCCAGGGGCTCAAGGAACTCGTCGAGACAGCAGTCAAGAGCAGCGTCACCGCAACGAGCAAGCGACCCTGAACTTGACCAACAGACCGAGTCTAGACCCCCCGCAGACCCCCTTCCCATACCGGTCCAAGCGAGACCCAGCTACAAGGAAGGAGCGGCCTACACTGCGGAGAAGCTAAATAAACGATTACAAGATCTGGAAGATTTGATAGAAGAAGAAGAGGGAGAAGAGGAGAACCAAGCCCGACGACAGCACAGTACTCCACCGGACCAGGAGGTCCCATACAGTCCAGGCTATACCCCCGCGGCGCTGCGCTACAGACCCCCGACTCTATTTACGGGTGAGCACGACGCACGACCAGCCCCGAGGAACAGTACCTGGACCAGCGGGCCATGGTACCCTGCCAGTACCGGCCCACAGCGAGGCGCAAGAGGGGACTCGCCCAGGAGGTCTCTCCCCCAACGCTCGCCGATGTATTCGCCATCCACGGCGTCATACAACGCCACGCCATCAATCCCAGACTTCGCCTATGAGAGTCGAGCACAGTACACGGAGCTCCGGATGTGCTTAGAGACAATGCTGGCGGATGTCATTGATGAACGCCACAAGTATGCAATATTATTGAAGCACCTGAAAGTACAGCGAGCACACAATATAGCGCTAGCCTATGCTACCTCCTCGACCCCATACACAGCGGCCCTTGCAGCGCTGGATCAAAGATATGGACGTATATGGGATTACGTAATCCAGGAGATAAGGCATATTGACCGCCTACCCCCAGCCACAGACAATCGCTCACTAGATGACCTGTCAATCAAAGTGCAGTCCCTGGTGGGGATGCTGGGAGCTCAACGGGAGAAGGGCAGGCATGAGCTGTACGCCAACTCTAACGTTGAGAGGATTTTGGAGAAGCTGCCACCCGCAAGACAGGAGCGCTTTCGGCGGCAGAGGGACTACCGAGATCCCGACGGCCCCGAGCCATCCCTCCTTGATCTGGCCGACTTCCTGGCGAGAGAGGTCAGCAGCTTACGACTGGACACCTTCGGGCGGAGCACGCCAAGCTCCAGAGAGGGACCCAGGAGAATAAATGATGGAAGAAGATCGGTGACTGTCATGCACCAATCAGAGTCAGTACCGAGCAGTAAGAGTCACAGCACCCCCTCGAGGAAGGAGAAGTGGAAGATAGCGTGTCCCTACTGTGAGAAAGAACACTGGCTGTCACAATGTGACACATTCACAAAGATGAATGCAGAAGAAGTGAGCCAATGGATAAAGTCCAACCGGCGCTGTTATCGATGTGCGCGGCCCCACATGGCAGCCGAATGCCGCCTAAAGAAAAGGTGCAGCCGGTGCGATGGAGCCCATCTAGATATACTACACGATAGTAACGGAAGACGGCCTACACCTGCACCACGGAGCGGCACCAAGGCAAGTGTCATGTACATTGACCCCGCCAGCAGCAACGGAGCTCAAGTGCTCTTAAAGGTAGTCCGTGTGACATTGAGCTACCAGGATAAAGTCATGGACACTTACGCCGTCCTTGATGACGGGTCAGAGAAGACCCTTCTGCTCGCCTCCGCTGCGACTCAACTGGGACTGCGGGGGAGCAAGAACGAAATGACGATTCGGACAATAAGAAGAGATTTGAAGACGATAAAGGGCGAGAATGTCTCCTTCACTATCGCAGCCAACGGGCAGCCAGAGCGACAGTACAAGATCACAAATGCTTTCACCAGCCAAGAAATAGGACTCTCGCAGTACACCTACCCTGTCACCAAGTTGATGGATAAATATGTGCACCTGCGCCAATTACCTATCCCGCTCATAAACGGCGCTACCCCGACCCTGTTGATAGGCTCCGACCATGCAGAACTCATAGTCCCGATTGACCGGGTCCACACTGGTCCCCGAGGCTGTCCTGCAGCCGTCGAGACCCGCTTAGGATGGACATTACAAGGCCCCCTCGCTAAATCTCTCAACCGAACCGCAGCCACTAGCTGCTTCCACTCCCGAACGACAGAAGAAGACACCACTCTCCTGCAGCATGTCGAGAGGCTATGGACCCTAGAGACAATGCCCTTTAAGAACGAAAAGAAAGACATTCGCTCTAAAGAAGACATTTACGCCATCCACCTACTCGAGCAGGGGACAAAGAGAGTCACAGTCGGCGGAGTGATGAGATACGCAACTCCATTCCTATGGAGAGAGAAGATCGGAGATGGGAACCCATCCATCTACCGGTGGGAAGTGCTCCCCTTCGGAACCACATGCAGCCCGTGCTGTGCTACATTTGCACTACAGAAACACGTCACAGATGACCCAGCAGCAGATGAAGAGGTCCAACACAGTGTGAAGAACAGTTTCTACGTAGACAACTGTCTACAAAGCGTCTCGACTCAAGAAGAAGCCGAGGCTCTCCTAATCAAGTTACGCGCCTCCCTAATCAAAGGAGGCTTTGATCTCAGGCAGTGGGCCAGCAGTGACCCGCACGTATTGCGCAGCCTCTCCTCCGCAGACAAGGCTGCCAGCAGCGAGACCTGGATGGCGACAATCCCAGGAGAAGCCCAAGAAATGACACTAGGATTAGTCTGGCGCTTCAAAACAGACTCGCTCCACTATAGACACAAACCCTTGGCTCCAGAGCAAGGAAGGTCGGCGGCGATACCGACCACCAGACGGAGTGTGTACAGAACACTCGCCAGACAATATGACCCGCTGGGATGTATTCTACCTTACACCACCAGGGCAAAGATGATTGTACGAGCACTATGGGACAAGGACCAGGGCTGGGACGACCCAATACCCGCACACCTTGCCTCAACATGGAGAGAGTGGGAGACGGAACTCCGCTCACTCCCAGGTGTTAATATACGCCGCAGCTACTTCCCATCCACGGTGAGGCCAGAGACATGCGAGATTGAGCTACACGTCTTCAGCGATGCCTCCGAAGTAGCCTACGGATCGGTTGCTTATTTGCGTGCCCAAGAGATGGGAGGAGAGATACACACTGCTTTCATACTGGCCCGCTCAAGGATAGCCCCACGTAAGCAACAATCTATCCCACGTCTAGAGCTCTGCGCAGCCCTCGCAGGAGCGCATCTAGCCACGTTAATCCAACGTGAACTCACCATTCCGGTGCATAGAACAATCTTGTGGTCAGATTCCACGACAGTACTCACATGGATTAAGTCTGATTCATGCAGATACAAAGTCTTCGTAGGAGTCAGAGTCACCGAGATTCAGGAACTAACAGAAGAAGCAAGCTGGAGATATGTGGATACCAAACACAACCCAGCTGACGTCATCACCCGGGGAATGTCCCTGGATGACCTAACCCGTCACAACATCTACAGTGACGGACCAGCATTCCTCCAGCTCCCGGAAGGAGATTGGCCTACGCCCACCCCGAGGGAAGCAAGTAGAGAGGAGGCTGAGAACAAGAAGCCTATGTTCTGTGGACTGAGCACTGTCGCCTCCACAGACCCGAACATAGATGACTGCATTACCCTAGAGAGTGCGCAACAAAGGACATTCCTGCGGCACCACCCAGAGATTCAGTCCACCACTGACATGTCAGCAGCTGACTACGAAGAAGCAGAACTTCTTCTACTACAACGAGCCCAGAGAGACTCGTTCCCCGATGAGCTAGACTGTCTACAGGGAGGAAACCCCGTCCCATCAGACAGCAGACTGATTCACCTGGCACCAGAGAGTGACGCACATAATCTCATCAGAGTGGGTGGTCGCCTGCGGAGAGCCCCCGATCTACCAGATGACATTAAGCACCCGATCGTCTTGAACAGCCGACACAAGGTCACAGAGCTGATCATAAAGAAATACGACGAGGATGTACACCACGCAGGAGCAGAGAGAGTCTTCGCGGAGATCAGACGTCGTTATTGGATATTACAAGGGAGAGAAGCAGTACGGCGCTTCCAGCAAACCTGTCTAGACTGCCGTAAGTGGCGCGCGCAGCCCAGCATACCACGGATGGCTGACCTACCCCCCTGTCGCCTCCGAATCGGCGACAAGCCATTCCACTCCACAGGCATGGACTGTTTTGGCCCGTTGTATATAAAAAGAGGAAGAGGCACCGAGAAGCGGTGGGGTATTGTATTCAAATGCATGACCACCAGAGCGATACATATCGAGCTCCTTCCGACCATGAGCACAGACTCATTCCTTATGGCCTTCCGGAGATTCATATCACGGAAAGGACAACCGTCTACATTGTTGTCTGATCACGGGACCAACTTCAAAGGCGGAGAAAGAGAGCTGAGAGAGAGCTTCCAAGCTATGGGCCCAGAACTTAAGACCCACCTCGCTCCAGCCCAGGTTGACTTCCAGTTTAATCCCCCGAACGCACCCCACTTCGGTGGAACCTGGGAACGAGAAGTACGCTCTATAAAGACAGCCCTGTATGCCGTACTCGGAGCCCAGACTGTGGCAGAGGAAGTCCTAATGACAGTCCTCACGGAGATCGAGGGAGTATTGAACTCCAAACCCCTCGGTTACGTCTCCAGTGATGTAGCAGATGTCGACCCAGTCACCCCCAACACACTCCTAATGGTGCGGCTGGACCCCGCGCTACCCCAGACAATGTACAGGCCCGAAGAAGCGAACGGCCGAAGAATGTGGAGGTACAGCCAAGTACTAGCTGACAAGTTTTGGAGCAGCTTCCTACTTCACTACCTACCGTCTCTACAGACCCGCCAGAAGTGGGTAAAAGAGAGAGACAATTTGACAGAAGGAACAGTCGTCATGATAGTTGACCAGTCACTCCCCAGAGCTATGTGGCCGGCTGGCCGCGTAAGCAAAGTGATCACCGGTGCCGATGGCAAGGTCCGAGCAGCTGAAGTACTCGTCCAAGGGCGCACCTACACACGGCCCGTGGCGAGGCTCATAGAACTGCCCCGACTCCCAGATACTATCGATGATGACCATGACCCTATGACTTTGTGAGTTGACTGACCTTACAGCGGACCTTGAGTGGAAGACAGTGCGGTTAATCTGTCTCTGCTTAGCTAATTAGGTGGGACTAATTAGGGTGCGGCTGTTGTGAAGGATCAGATTAAACCGAATATGTATATTTATTTATATATATATATTTAATTGTATTTGTATATCGTTTGATATCCCCTGTATATTCCTTGTACAATATGCATTGAATATCCCCGTTTCTACTAAACAGCCCATAATAGTTTCATTCTACCATTGGACTAGAACCTGGCGCCAGGTTGCCATACCCCTAGGTTCAAGTTCAATCGTGCCGCCTAACATGTCGAGGCAGCCCCCGGTTCCGCGCAGTAATATGCCGGGCGAAATACGTGTGGTACTATTTGTTCATAGCGCATATATATATGACGCTCGTAAAGTAGAACTTTCTTTTAGTCCAGTTCTTTACCCTCCAACAGAGTGACAGACGCAAAAGCCTCCCCACGAAGCACGTGCGGTGTAGTAGGGCCTACTTGGCCCAGAATAGGCATTGAGATATCGTGTAGATTAATAGTTGAATGGTCATAGTTTGGCACCATACCGTCGAGTTGGACGTATTCTATTAAGCTAATAATAGTCTATTTATGTATGGTGCATCGTTCGGTTCGAGTTCTACAGTTATCAGTACCCCCATCGTTCCTGACGTTATCTGGACGCTTATCCAGGCTGGTCAGACCCCTAGTGGTGATTGCATCCGAGGAGCTCCGGGTCAAGAGCGACTGGACCTGTATATTGGATTACTCTACCCGACGACGGCGAGCCTTCCACGGCTCTTGGATTATGCTTTATGTGCTTTGATTATTCCATGGATAAAGGCCAACACTGTCGAGTGTTGGAATTACCCCCGGAGAGGACTACAGGTGAGGCGGCGCTCTACACGTGAGGTCGCACCACGTCTCTCCGTTGTGGACCGGCAGATACCGTTCCACAGAGGGTCCAGCTGTGTTCGTCTACGGCCCGAAGTTCTGTGGGCACTGGGTCTAAGACTTTGGATTCTCCCAAGACACCGTCGGCCAGATGGGATACCGCCAGCGACTTCTCTAACCCCCCCCCTCCTACTGTCTTACAACCAGCGGGACCCCCCCCCCCCCTTAGTGTATCCAGCTATAATTATTTAAGTACTATCGCTATCGTTTCCTAAATATTCCAGGTTGTATACTTACTCCCTGCGCAACCAGAGATTGGACATTCAATGTTGATTTACCTACGAATACTCATTTGCCATAAAAGTGCATACTTAACATTTCAAATCATAAATGTAATTAAGTGAATATTGTGTACACCCTTTGCTGTATTAAATATTCGATTTGGTCCATTTGTGTTGGTTCGTTTCATCAGGTGGGAAAGTGTTCATCATACTTATATCTTGTACTGGGTGGCCAGAAGTTAAAGTACATGAGGTAGTGGTATTAAATATCATATCTAACAATACAGTCAGGGAATTGTACCCCTCAGCTACACTAACACTAACGCTAACGCTACTCTCTGCTATGTTGTGGAGACTCAGGGAAGCATGCCACGAGCTAACGCTAACGCTACTCTCTGCTATGTTGTGGAGACTCAGTGAAGCATGCCGCGAGCTAACACTAACACTAACGCTAACGCTACTCTCTGCTATGTTGTGGAGACTCAGTGAAGCATGCCGCGAGCTAACACGGTTAATATCCACTGACTTGAGCAGCTAGACTTAATGTCAGAGGTTTGGAACTAAGCATTTTAAAATAGAAAGTCAAGCCAGTTGCAATGTTTGCAAGGAGGACAGGCTGGAGGCGAAGTTTTCAGACTAACTTTTCACCTGGAGGATAACGTGACTGAGGATTATCGTCGGCGTTTCAGACCAGAATGGACCATTACGTAAGTCGAACACTGAATGTATACTAATGTGCAAACATATATTGAAACTTTTAATATTTCTCATATGAAGCAGAAGCACATTTCTCAGGGTGAATGTAATAACAAAAGCCTCCGAGCTCGCACCCCGGACTATAGGCAACAGAGGGGCTTGTCTCGTTCCGCCAGTTTCTGACAAAAATGCGTCAAAATTGATTACTAATGTGAAAGATCGGATCGGAAACGATCGGATTGATAGATATTTAAAATCACATGATCGGGATCGGATCGGAAGCAAAAAAAGGCGATCGGGACATCCCTACTTGTAAGCGTATAGCTTGCTGTTGTAGCGACTATTACTATTTACACACACACAATAACTTACCTAGAGAACAGTTGGATGGATACTTTCACACCGCCAATATAGTATTGTGTCCATGAGCATTGTCTCTTCTTTGGCAAGGTTTTGTTCCCAGATGTCATCTCTGTGAATCTCCCTAAAGCGTAAAACTGGCCCATTATAAACATTTCCCTGTGTCCAGTCCTTTGACTAGCCCCACCCGTTCATTGTAAACAATGATGCATGTCATTGTATTAACGTTAATGTGTGTTGTAGCTATGTTATACATTCTGAATGGCATTAACGTTAGTTGGGTACTGTCATTGTATTTAGTTGGTTAGCTATTTAGCTAATGTTGATAGCATTGAATAGCATCAACGCTAGCTGGATACAACAAATTCTCACAAGCTGGCATCGTAAAAAAGGTGCATCTTAGTAAATCATTAAGATCGAGTTTAAATAATTTAAGATAGAGTTTTCTCATAGCCGTGAGTAATCGGTCAATCGATTACTCACTCCCACCCCTAATCTTAGCCAAATTTATTTTAAATAATGTGAACAGCCAAACAAAAAAAACCTGATCTGAGCAATACATCAGAATTGAGCACTAAAGCTTTCAGTGTGAACATAATCCTCATCCTCCTCTGCAGCAGCAGCAGCTTGATCAAGCAAAAGTAAACCACCAGAAGAACATAGAGTTGAACGTTTTAACTACCACTTTAAAAGTGTGTATTTACAAAGCTGGGGTGAGTTTTCCTTTTCGCGTTTCTTACCAGACTATACATAATTTCAAAACAATCAAGTAGCTGTGCTTGGCGTGTGATTGCATGTTTCGGGTTTGTGCGAATATGAGCAAACCTGTAAGTGCGTAGGGAAATTGCATGACATTATCGTACAGATATGCGCTAGCAATCTTTCTTTGTCCAGAGATTGCCGTCTGACGGAAAGCAGATTCTACGTTTTAAGTTCTATCCCGTCAACCCACAAGTGCCATGTATTTCCAACATATTTGCACTTAATTGCTCTTGTGTGCTGTTTTGAATAGAAATACGTGTATTAATCAAACAAGGTCCTTTGGAACTGAATTCTTGACTTGCCTGATAGATTGTTCTCCTTTCTTCAATCAACTGTTTGCTGGATGCTGTTTATTACAGCGATTTTGAAAACAAAGGTAATCTACCACTATCCCCCCCCCCCCCCATACCACTGCAATACCACGCACGCACACACACACACACACACACACACACACACACACACACACACACACACACACACACACACACACACACACACACACACACACACACACACACACACACACACCTAAATTATGCTCTTTAAATGAGCTATCTGGAGACGAAGGCTGGGCCAGCCCGTCAAAGGCCAGAACCTGAGGTAATTAAGACATATCCTTTGGCTGGCTTTGAAAAAGTAATCCATCACATTTTAACCCAAAAGGTCAATGCTCTCACACCTCTTTGGTCTTAGAGGCTCCTGTGTTCAACTCACTAATGTGAGAGGAACTGAAAGTACTCAGTAATGTGAGAGGAACTGAAAGTACCGCTGTGTGACGCTGCTCCGGTGTTCAACTCAGTAATGTGAGAGGAACTGAAAGTACTCAGTAATGAGTACTGAGTAATGAGAGGAACTGAAAGTACCACTGTGTGATGCTGCTTTGGAAGGAATGGTGACGTTATCAGGGTATCTGCGGGGTAGATAGATAGATAGATTTATTGTCACAGCTTTTAGAAAATGTGAGATGTTTGTTTTCCTTGGCTCCTCAACCGTATAGTGTGCAATACATTGCAATACTTGTTTGATAAAATACATATACATAAAATACATTATATACATACAAATACAATACATTGCAATACAACAAATATACTTAAAATAATCCTATACTATACAATATAACTTTAACAAGACATTTTGTACGTGACCATGATGGTTCAGAGTCTCTCAGTCAGTAGCCTGTTGGCCCGGTGGAAGTAGCTGTTCAGAGTTCTTTTGGAGGTGGATCTGAGACTCCGGTACCGTCTGCCAGATGGCATGAGCTCAAACAGTTTGTGGTTGGGGTGGCTGGGGTCTTTCAGAATCCTGTGTGCCTTGCTGACGCACCACTGGGTGAAGATATTGTCTATGGAGGGTAGTTTGCTTCCACAGATCTTCTTGGCCGTTCGCACTACTCTCTCCAGTGCTCTGCGGTCGCTTTGGTGGGCATTTTCAAACCATGCGGTGGTGCATCCTGTCAATATGCTTTCCGTGGTGCCTCTTTAGAAGGCCCTGAGAATCTGTTGCCCCATTCCAAAGTCGCCTGAGGTGGTAGAGGCGTTGTTGGGCCTTCTTCACCACGTGGCCAGTGTGCACTCCCCAGTCCAGCTTCTCTGTGATGTGGACCCCGAGGAACTTGAAGCTGGCCACCCTCTCCACTGCGACCCCGTTGATGTGGATGGGGTCGTGTCCCGCTCCTCCCCACCTGTAGTCGATAATCAGCTCCTTGGTCTTTGGTCGACATTGAGAGTGAGGTTGTTTTCCTGGCACCACTTTTCCAGGTATACAACCTCATTCCTGTAGGCTGTCTCATCGCCGTTGGTGATCAAGCCAACGACGTTGTGTCGTCTGCAAACTTGATCACCAGGTTGGAGCTGTGTGTGGCTACACAGTCGTGGGTGTACAGCGAGTAGAGGAGGGGGCTCAGGACGCAGCCCTGAGGGGCTCCTGTATTGAGGGTCAGGGGGTCAGAGATGTTGGAGCCCATCCTCACCACCTGGCGCCGATCCGACAGGAAGTCCAGGATCCAGCTGCACAGGTTGGGGTTGAGGCCCAGGTCTCTGAGCTTGGTATCCAGTATGCGTGAACACTTTCGGCAACCAACATGCACTTCCGCGTTGCTTTGATTGGCCGAGCGCGCGCATGCGCATGAGCCGCGACGCGCTCCTCAATACTAAGCTCCCCCTTAAGCTCCAGGAGAGAGGAGAGGGGCTGAAAACCCGTAGTTCTTGCCCGACTGATGGGAGCCGAATCCCGGATCAGATTTTTCTGATGAATACCCCCAAAACATGGAGGTCCCGAATGCAATTTATACAAAAGGAAGTATTGATTGCGCCGTAACGAATCATTAAAAAAATATACCGTTAACTGGAATATGTTGTGCCTTTACACATACTGTATGTTAGATTATGTAATTGGTTTGTCATGACAAACCAATAAAAATTCGCGATTTACCCGGTGGCTACAACAACACACAGACACAGTAACTACATGCATCATTGTTTACAATGAACGGTGGGGCTAATCTAAAGGACTGGACACGGACGCGTTAAACTAACCTAAAGTTAATTGTTCACCAACAATCTACAGACAAACAAACACAGAACCGAGAGTTATATTAAATTAATTGATTGCTGTTTAACGCGTCCGTGTCCAGTCCGTTAGATTAGCCCCACCGTTCATTGTAAACAATGATGCATGTAGTCACTGTGTGTTGTTGTAGCCACCGGGTAAAACGCGAATTTTTATTGGTTTGTCATGACAAACCAATTACATAATCCAACATATGTGTAAAGGCACAACATATTCCAGTTAACGGTATATTTTTTTAATTATTCGTTACGGCGCAATCAATACTTCCATTTGTATAAATTGCGTTCGGGACCTCCATGTTTTGGGGGTATTCATCAGAAAAATCGGATCCGGGATTCGGCTCCCATCAGTCGGGCAAGAACTGCAGGTTTTCAGCCTCTCTCCTCTCTCGCGGAGCGTAAGGGGGAGCTTAGTATTCCTGCCTCGAAGGAGAGCGTCGCGGCTCATGCGCATGCGCGCGCTCGGCCAATCAAAGCAACGCGGAAGTGCATGTTGGTTGCCGAAAGTGTTCACGCGTCCAGTATGGAGGGGACTATGGTGTTGAAAGCTGAACTGAAGTCTATGAACAGCTTTCTCACATAGGTGTTGGGTTTGTTCAGGTGCATGAGGGCGTGGTGCAGGGCAGTGTTTATCGCGTCGTCTGTGGAAGGGTTTTGCCGGTAGGCAAATTGGTGGGGTTCTAGGGTGGGTGGGATCTCTTTGAGGATAGACTTCTTCACAATCCTCTCGACCAGGCTTTTGGTCACTATGGGAGTGAGAGCAACGGGGCGCCAGTCGTTCAAACAAGTGACCTTGCTTTTCTTGGGCACTGGGTTGATGGTGGCGGATTTGAAGCAGGCTGGAACTTTGCATGTGGTGAGGGCAGGGCCGCCTGGGAGAAATGCGAGGCCCTGTGCAAGATTTAAACACGAGCCCCCCCCCCCCCCCCCCCCATAAAAGGTAGGAAAATTAAATAAAAACATTTATTATTTTTATTTTTATTTTTTTTCATACAGTCAATATATTCTTAAATAATAGCGCAGCCCGAGGCTGGGCATGATACAGTCAACATATAGCAAGAGAGAGAGCGAGAGAGAGCTCCCGTTCTACAGTCAATATACTGTACAGTGTTATCGCTGCACAGACCCGGCAATGCCCCTGACCCTCCACCAGAGCAAGGCCAGAGAGAGAGAGAGAGAGAGAGAGAGAGAGAGAGAGAGAGAGAGAGAGAGAGAGAGAGAGATAGAGACATTGGAAAGAAACAACCCAAAACCAGAGCAAATTGAAATGCTATTTGGCCCTAAACAGAGAGTACACAGTGGCAGAATACCTGAGCACTGTGACTGACCCAATACTAAGAACATCCTTGACTAGGTACAGACTCAGCGAGCACAGCCTAGCCATCGAGAAAGGCCGCCATAGGCAGACCTGGCTCCCAAGCGAAGACAGACCCACTGCACACAAGATGAGGTGGAAACCGAGCTCCACTTCTTAACAACCTGCCCACTATAGCAAGACATATACTTCCCACAAATTGCAAACACCCAAAGAGACTTTGAAAACATGGACAATAACTCAAAACTCCCATACCTACTGGGAGAAATACAAGAATGTGAAATAAAGCCCATTTGAATTGAAGAGAGAGAGATAGATAGAGCATGTCTGTGTGTGTTAGAAAGAGAGAGATAGAGAGAGAGCATGTCTGTTTGTGTGTGTGTGTTAGAGAGAGCATGTATATGTGTGTTAGAAAAAGAGAGAAATATATAGAGAGAGCATGTCATTTTGTGTGTTAGAGAGAGATATAGAGCATGTCTGTGTGTGTTAGAAAGAGAGAGAGAGAGAGAGAGAGAGAGAGCATGTGTGTTTGTGTGTTAGAGAGAGAGAGCATGTCTGTGTGTGTGTGTGTGTGTTAGAGAGAGAGCATGTATGAGAGAGATAAGCAAGACAGCTAAGATGAGCCCCTAAAGGATATTCAACTTTTATTGGAAGAACAAAACAGAAGGAAAAGATAACTTCACAAAGGCAACATGAATATACATAGATCCAAAAGGACAAAGATCAACACTTAAATCCAAAGAGAAGAGGGTCTATACCAGAGGAAACAAAGTAGCAAGGAGCCAACGGCCGACATCAGCTAAATAGGCTAACTGCAAATAGAGTAGCCAGGTACTGACACCAGGTACACACCGTTAGCTACAACAGCTAGCCGGCCCGTTTGGCTCATTATAACGTTAGCTATGTTAGCTAGCCGGCCCGCTTTGGCTCAATATAACATTAGCTACAACAGCTAGCCGGCCCGTTTGGCTCAATATAACGTTAGCTACGTTAGCTAACCGGCCCGCTTGGCTCAATATAACATTAGCTACAACAGCTAGCCGGCCCGTTTGGCTCAATATAACGTTAGCTACGTTAGCTAGCCGGCCTGCTTGGCTCAATATAACATTAGCTACAACAGCTAGCCGGCTCGTTTGGCTCAATATAACGTTAGCTACGTTAGCTAGCCGGCCCGCTTGGCTCAATATAACGTTAGCCAACATAACGTTAGCCTTAGCCACGATAGCTAGCCGGCCCGAGAGAGAGAGAGAGAGAGAGATATATCCACGGCGGGAATAGAATAGAGTGCATTAAAAACTCACCAAACGTCCAAGAGGATGGAGACAACCGCGTGTAGTTGACGAAGTTCATCTGCCGAACGACCGTCCTCTTCATCTTGGCATAACAATGCTGCACGCGCTCTCTCTAGGTTAGCTAACGCTAGTTAGCCTTTAGCTAAGCTAGCTACTAGCCGACATGGCTATCCCGACTGAACCACACGTTAGCACTCGATATTATAACGTAGCTAAAGCTAACTAGCTGTCCCTGCCTTTAGCTAAGCCGACATGGCTAGCCTGACTGAACTGTCTAACATGCAACAACTTTCATCTTCAGTCCATCTGCCGAACGACCGTCCTCTTCGTCTTGGCTGGCATAAGCATAACCTCCAAGGCTGCACGCGCGAAATAGTCAAACGCAGCTGACGCACGCCGGCTGACTGTACACATGTAACCCCTCCCTTCGTTGAAACCAATAGTATGTCTGCTGCAGAGCCCCAGAGCTCCAATAGTGAGTATGTCTGCTGAAGAGCCGCAGAGCCAGGAACAAGTCAGACACATTCTACAAACGTGTCTAATGTGAAATATATAAGCATATAAGCAAAACTAGATTTTAGGTCTGTGATGAAAAAGGGCCTCGCGGGAAGGGGGGCCTCGCAAAAAAAAAAAAAAAATTTGTTTATTTTGTTTATTTTTTTTTGTGCGAGGCCCCCCTTCCCGCGAGGCCCTGTGCGACCGCACTGCTCGCACACCCCCTGAGACGGCCCTGGGTGAGGGAGAGGTTAAATATCATGGTGAACACCCCCGCTAGCTCTGTTGCGCATGCCCGGAGCACTCTGCCAGGAATTCCATCCGGGCCAGCTGCTTTTCTGATGTTAATGCACTGGAACTCCTTGCGCACTTCCACCTCAGCGCACTTCTACCTTCCACCACACTTCCACTGTGGTGGGGACAGGCATGATGGGAGCGAGGCAAGCGGGGGAGGGGTTGTTGACCTCAAACCGGGTGTAGAACGTGTTAAGTTCATCCGGTAGGGAGGCAGCGGTGGTGGCTGTGTGGTTGTTCCTCCCCTTTAAGTCTGTGATATTCTGTAGGCCTCTCCCGACACTCCTTGTGTCGTTGCTGTTCAGCTGCTCCTCTATCTTCTCCTTGTATTCTTTTTTTGCAGTTTTTATTTCTCTCCTGAGATTGTATTTGTTATTTTTTATTTTGTCCATGTCTTGAGATTCAAAGGCTTAGTCTCTTTCCTTGAGCTCGACTCGAACTGCAGTGTTTATCCAGGGCTTTTGATGGCGCGACCCCGGTCAGTCGCCTTTGGTTTAGCTCCGCGACGATTGTGCAAATTTTTAGCTATTATGTTTGTTTTTTCTACTTTTTTTATTAAAACATCACTGGCGGGTATGTCATACGACCGCCAGACACTTATGGACCTAAACTCCGGACTCAAAGAGGAGTTGGGAGACACTTTATGCCCAGAATGGCTAACAGAAATCAAGCGGGAGAACAACAAAGGAAACGGCAGAAAGAGGCATAGAGGAAGACGAGGCGGTATCAGACTCAGATTAAAAAGATCTGCTTACCGTCCAGCAATTCCATCCATCTTTCTGGCGAATGCACGTTCGCTGGAGGGAAGGATGGACGACTTGAGAGCGAGGGTCCGATTCCAACGGGAGATGAGAGACGTTAACGTCATGTGTTTCACGGAGACATGGCTCAAGCCAGCGACGCCGGACAACAGCGTCTCTCCATCGGACAATTTCACCGTCCTGAGAGCAGATCGCACGGCAGCCTCTGGGAAGAGCATCGGAGGTGGGGTCTGCATCCTCACGAACAATCTCTGGGTTAATCCCAAGGAAGTACATGTCCTCTCAAGTTCATGCTCCCCAGATATGGAACATCTCCAAATCCTGTGCCGCCCCTACCACCTACCCCGTGAGTTTACCGCGGTCATTATATCCGTCGTGTATATCCACCCACAGGCAAATACTGGCAAAGCGCTGGTGGAATTACACGACCACCTCAACAAACAACAAATCAAGCACCCGGAAGCCGCGACGATAGTGACTGGTGACTTCAACCAGGCAAATCTGAAAAAAGTGATGCCGACCTTTTTTCAGCACATCGCCTGCTCCACAAGAGGGGGAAACACACTCAACCACTGTTACACCCCGTTCAAAGCCGGCTACAAGGCTGTAGCGGCTCCGCCACTGATGGGCGCTGCAAGCGCGAGCGATCACGACTCCATTTTTTTTATTCCTGCATACAAACAAAGATCGCGTGACGTCGTCGTGTCACGTGAGACAAAAAAGTGGTCTGACGAATCAGAGGCCGCGCTCCGTGATGCGTTCGAGGACACAGACTGGGACGTGTTTAAAGGAAGCGCCAGTGACGTCAGCGAGTACGCTGATACCGTTGTGAGTTTTATAACAACAGTGGCAGACGGTATTGTCCTCACAAAGAAGGCGCGGGTTTTCCCAAACCAGAAGCCTTGGGTGGACAGCACTATAAGAGCAGCCCTGAACTCACGCACCACGGCTTATAACCTGGGCAGAGAGTCAGGAAATATGGAAGAGTACAAGGCTTCAGTCTACACTCTGCGCAAGGCTGTTAAACTTGCTAAGAGGACATATGCTTAGAAACTGGAGACACAAATGGCACAAAACGACACAAGAGGCTTGTGGAGGGGACTGAAGACAATAACTGACTACAAAGTCAGCGCCCCCTCAATGGGGAGCGACGACGCCTCTCTCGCGGACAAACTCAACTCCTTCTACGCTCGGTTCGGTGTAGACAGTGTCGCCGCTAGCCCTCTGGCTAGTGACGTCACTGGCACACCGGCTGTTGTGGAGGGGGGGGGGCAACCGCGGGGGGGCGGGGGCGCTCTCTCGTTGTCGGAACACAGTGTGAGAAGAGCATTTATGCAGGTGAACACCAGGAAGGCTGCGGGCCCAGATGGTATAACAGGACGCATACTTAAGTCCTGTGCAAACCAGCTTGCCCCGGTGTTCACCGCCATATTTAATCAATCCCTGGCGGAGTCAGTAGTCCCTGCCTGCTTCAAGATGTCTACCATCATCCCTGTAACGAAGAAACCCTCCCCAACATGTCCAAATGACTACAGACCGGTGGCACTCACCTCTGTGGTCATGAAATGTTTCGAGAGGCTGGTCAAGGACCACATTTGTGCCTCTCTCCCCAGTGATATGGACCCTATGCAATTTGCATACAGGACAAACAGGTCCACTGACGACGCGGTCTCCCAGGTACTGCACAGCACTCTCTCCCACCTTGACCGTCAGAAGGGGGGCTATGTGAGACTGTTGTTCATTGACTACAGCTCAGCGTTCAACACCATAGTCCCCACCAGACTGGTGGACAAGCTGATCGAGCTAGGTCTGAGCTCCGCCCTGAGCGCCTGGGTACTGGACTTTGGGCCTCTGAGTGAAAGACCCCAGGCGGTCAGGGTGGGGGGTCAGACCTCCAACACCATCACCCTGAGCATCGGGTCCCCCCAGGGCTGTGTTCTAAGCCCCCTGCTGTACTCACTCTACACACACGATTGTGTGGCCAAGTTCAGCTCCAACTCCATAGTAAAGTTCGCAGACGACACAGTGGTGGTGGGGCTGATCTCGGACAACGACGAGAAGGCCTACCGAGAGGAGGTTGAGGTACTAGAACATTGGTGCCAGGACAACAGCCTGCTCCTGAACATTGGTAAAACCAAGGAGCTGATCGTGGATTATAGGAGAGGACAGCAGGAGACACACACACCACTGATGATTAACGGGGCTACCGTGGACAGGGTGAGCAGCTTCAAGTACCTGGGGTTCCACATCTCAGAGGATCTGACATGGTCAACACACATAGACACAGTAGTAAAGAAAGCGAAGCAGCGCCTCTACCACCTGAGACAGTTAAGGAAGTTCAGAGTATCGGGGAAGATACTCCAGTCCTTCTACTCAGGAGCTGTAGAGAGCATCTTGACCGGAAACATCACTGCCTGGTATGGGAACAGCACGGCACAGGACAAGAAGGCCCTACAGAGAGTGGTGCGCTCAGCCGAGCGTACCACGGGTATTGCGCTACCTCCCCTGCAGGCTCTATACAACAAGAGGTGCAAATCCAGAGCCTGCAGGATAATGAAAGACCCCCACCACCCCAATAACAGCCTGTTCCAGCTGCTGAGGTCAGGCAGACGCCTGCGAACCCCAGCTACTAGGACGGAGAGGCTTAGGCTAAGCTTCTTCCCCCAGGCCATCAGAGCCTTGAACAATGAACATTGAGAGACACAGAAACTGAACTATCCACACACAAGCACACACTAGCACATACACGACACGCACGCTGAGCACGCTCACACACTAGCAGCCACTTTAACACTCATGACGCACACACGCACACTTATGGCCAGAGGAAAGGCCACTTAAATTAGTATAACATCAGGAACAGTGTATTGCACTACTAAAGCTACCTAGCATGTCCTATATGCTCTGTAAATACTATGTACAGATACCGAGATGGCACACCATGCACCTGTTTATTGCACTGTTGTTTTTTATTGGATTCTATTATATGTTGTACCACTGTATTTTTATTGGATTCTATTATATGTTGTACCACTGTATTGCACATCGTCGCGGGCAAGACCAGCCGCATTTCATTGTATACCTGTATGCCGTGACAATTAAAACTCTTGACTTGACTTGACTTGGTTGGGATAAACCCAGATTGTCTTTTTAGGTACAATGTCCTCCGTGCATTTTTGGATGAATCCACAGACTTCTTCTGTGTATCCATCGATGTTCTCTGGCTCCTCAAACACACTCCAGTCTGTGCATGCAAAGCAGGCTGAAAGCATGGCCTCTGATTCGTCATCCCACCGAAGTACTTCCTTCTCAGTGGGCGGGGCCTGCTTCAGCTTCTGCTTGTAGGTGGGCAGCAGCAAGACAGAGGAGTGGTCTGATTTGCCGAACAGTGGGCGGAGGAGGGCCTTGTACCCATTGCGGAAACAGCTGTAGGCATGATCCAAGATGGTTTGTTTATCAATGTGTTGATACAATTTCGGCAGGACTTTCTTCAGGGAGGCGTGATTGAAATCGCCTGCTACGATGAGGGCAGCGCCCGGGTGCTTCATCTCTGTGTTGCTGATGGTCTCGTGCAGATCTTGAAGTGCCGAGACCGCATTGGCAGATGGAGAAATATACACTGTGTACATGAATGGTAGAATGGTCGACACAGGGTGGATGTGTATTCCAAGTCTGGCGAGCATGACGAGTGAATGAATGAATGAATGAATGAATGAATGAATGAATGAATGAATGAATGAATGAATGAATGAATGAAAACTTTATTTAACAGATTGCAGAATGGGTACAATACAGTACGGCTCAATACACACAATTGTTAAGAGGATACAGACCAGAGAAAGACGTTTGTCTTGTTTACATCAGGGTCCCCCATTTTCAATTCATAGTGATATTTATGACATACACAACATACATGACATCATGACATTTATGGCATAGGGACATACATGACATACAGGTATATAGTACTGTTACATTTGTGACATATACGATATAAAAGAAAAATATATACATACGGTGGGGAGAAAAAATATACATACGTGGGGAGGAGACTGTCTATTAGGGGGGGCGGGGTTGGACATTTACGGTGGCCAGTTTCTAATTGCAGCCTCCCATAGGTGCTCTTTAAGAGCGGTTTTGAATGTGGGTAGGGATTCACATATTTTTACGGGCATTCCACATTGTTGTGGCATAATTGCGAAATGTGTTTAGTCCCTTGTTTGTGCCGAATCTGGGTTGCACATGATTTGTGGAACTCCCTCTGTTATTGTGGGCGTGGTATTCACTGACCTTTGGGAAGTATTTCGACATGTACATGGGTACCTGTGTGGTGTAGTGTATCTTGTAGACCAGGCCCATTGCAAGTTGCTGTACTCTGTCGTCTACTCTAAGCCATCCTAGGTAGTCAAAGTGGGCAGGGGTGAGGTGGGTTCTAGGAGTAAGGTCAAGTAGTAGTCTGACCAGTTTGTTTTGTGATGTTTGTAATCTTGTTTTTAGCGCCTTTGAGGTGCTTTGATACCATGAGGTCCAAGCATAGTCGTAGTACCCTTGAATGAGTGCTCCTGCCAGAGTCTTCAGGGTATTCTTGTTTACCAGAGAGGAGATCCGGTACAAGAATCTAGTTTGTTGGTTGACTTTTTTGATTACATTGGATGCCATTTTGCCTCTAGGATGGAACCCAGGTATGTAATTTTATCTTTCCTTTCCTTCATCTTTCCACTGTAAGTGAGAAGCCGTCGGTCTTGCTGAGTTGGTTATTTGATCCAAAGAGAATGGACTCTGTTTTACCCAGGTGTAATGATAGGGTTTTTTCAACCTGTAACTTGTTCCTAATTTATGCAAATGACATGTCGTCAGCTTGTGACTGCAACTTGTTCCTGTTTGCGGACGACTCAGCCCTGCTGGTCTCTGACAAGAACAAGTTGCAGGTTGAAAAAACCCTCAGCTCGAAACTAGGCAAAATCTGCATATCGCTGATAACAAACTATCATTACACATGGGCAAAACAATTCTCTTCAGTTAAAATAACAAACTCAGCAAGACTGACGGCTTCTCAGTTACAGTGGGTGACAATATTGTCACAAGGAAAGATGAAATTACCTACCTGGGTTCCATCCTAGAGGCAAATCTTTCCTGTGACAAAATGGCAGCCAATGTAATAAAGAAAGTCAACCAACGAACTAGATTTTTGTACCGGATCTCCTCTCTGGTAAACAAGAATACCCTGAAGACTCTGGCAGGAGCACTCATTCAAGGGTACTACGACTATGCTTGCACCTCATGGTACCAAAGCACCTCAAAGGCGCTAAAAACAAGATTACAAACATCACAAAACAAACTGGTCAGACTTCTACTTGACCTTACCCCTAGAACCCACCTCACCCCTGCCCACTTTGACAACCTAGGGTGGCTTAGAGTAGACAACAGAGTACAGCAACTTGCAATGGGCCTGGTCTACAAGATACACTATACGACTAAGGTACCCATGTACATGTCAAAATACTTCCCAAAGGTCAGTGAATACCACGACCACAACACCAGAGGAGGCTCAACAAATCATGTTAAACCCAGATTCGGCTCAAACAAGGGACTAAATACGTTTAGCAATTATGCCACATCAATGTGGAACGCCCTACCCAAAGCTGTAAAGGAATGTGAATCCCTACCCACATTCAAAACCGCTCTTAAAGAGCACCTACGGGAGGCTGCAATTCAAAACTGGCCACCGTAAATGTCCAAAACCCCCACCCCCTCCTAATAGACAGTCTCCTCCCCACCGCATGTATATATTCCCTCCCCGCCGTATGTATATTTCTCTCCCACCCATGCACCCCCTCCAAATGTACAGTCTCCTCCCCACCGTATGTATATTTCTCTCCCACCCAACCACCCCCTCCTAATGTACAGTCCCCTCCCCATCATATGTATATACTCTGTCAGGATCTATGGGTAACAGTACTGTATATTTGAATATTGTATATGTCACAAATGTAACAGTACTAAATACCTGTATGTCCCTATGCCATAAATGTCATGTATGTTGAGTATGTCATAAATGTCAATATGAATTGAAAATGGGGGACCCTGATGTAAACAAGACAAACGTCTTTCTCTGGTCTGCATCCCCTTAACAATTGTGTGTATTGAGCCGTACTGTATTGTACCCATTCTGCAATCTGTTAAATAAAATGTTCATTCATTTTTCATTCATTCATTCATTGTTCTTGTTAGAGACCAGCAGGGTTGAGTCGTCCATGAACAAGAACAAGTTGCAGTCACAAGCGACATGTCATTTGCATAAATTAGGAACAGTAGCGGTCCTAGTATGCTTCCTTGTGGAACACCACAGCTCACTGTGAGGGGGGGGGATAGAGTACCGTTTACCTCCACCATCTGTTCTCTCCCCTCCAGGTAGGATTTCATCCAGCTCACTGAAAGACTATCAAAACCAATTGCTTTTAGCTTGTCAATCAGAATGGAGTGATTTACAGTGTCGAAGGCCTTTTGTAGTTCCAGCATGACCATGCCGCAGTATTTGCCCATGTCCACCTCTTTGATGTGGTTGTTAAAATAGAGAAGGCATTTGTCAGTGGAGTGGGACGAGTCGTGGGGATGCATATTCTCCGGTCCACACCAGCTGTTGTTGATCAGAAGACAAACACCCCCACCCTTGCCTTTCCCCGAGAGATCCTTTGTTCTGTCCCTCCGGTGAATGGAGTAGCTGGCCGGGGCGATGGCGTGGTCTGGAACCTCTTCTTTCAGCCAGGTCCCTGTGAGGCAGATGATGTTACAGTCCCTAGTTCCCCGTTGGAAGGCGATTCTTGCTCTCAATTTGTCCAACTTGTTCTCTAAGGACTGGATGTTCGCCAGTAGGATGCTAGGCAGTGTGGGTCTTGTGGCTTGGCGTCTCAGCTTCACCAGGGTTCCAGCTCGGCATCCTCGTCGTTTCCTCGACCAGCGTCTCCATTTTTTGTTGTTGTGCGTTGTCGTGACGACCATGAACAACAACTTGGTTTCTTCGTCAAGAAACTCTGGATTCAGGTCAGTAATCATTGAGTTCCTAATACTCAGTGTGTCTCTGTTAAAATTAGGGGTGCACCGATATATCGGTCGAGTATCGGTATCGGCCGATAAGTGCCTTGTTGACTGCTATCGGCCTATCGGCCGATAAGCTCAAATGTGCCGATAGCAGTCGCCGATAAATAACCATCAATTTGCGTAGCGTCAAAAGGCAAAAAAAATAAAAGTTCACTCGCGACTTACCTGCACAACGCCCGCCGTCCCCCACACACACACACAAGCTACTGCATCAAAGTTACTACTTATGATTAACAAGGCATTCGTTTTGTGGCATTAATGTTATATAGTTAGTGTTACACGGACAATAACATCAGCATATTATTATTACCCATAGCAGCAAGGCATTACTCCGAGTCCGTTCATAGCTCAGTTCCATTCCGTTGCTCATTCCGTACCCAACTACCCCCCCACACACACTACTAAATATTCAACATTCTCTTTTGAGACTCTGCTTCAGACTCTTATCATTTGGCACTAAAAGCTAAACATTGTCACCGATATGGCTGTCCGCAACATGTCATTAATTGTGTACGCGAGGTGGTCGCTCAGTGACGACGCTAACATGAGCTAGCATGAGCTACCGGGAGGCAGAAGCCTAACGTTACTGGTGAAAATGTGATTTACGTTGGAATACTCCTTTGCCAACTTGCTGTACTTTGCTTGCAGGTCTGCAGCCATTATTGCTGGATTATGAATAGCCCCAACTTTAGCCAACGTAACGTTATGGCTAAACCTTTAACATTAGTTAACGCTAGCTTTCGGTTAGCTGTTCAATGCTAATAACACAACCAAGCGAACCCATCAGAGCTCCCCATCAACACCGCTCTGTCGGGAGGATGGCATTTAAGAAAGTATCTGCTGTTAAAATGACACAAACATTCGTTTTGTGGCATTAACGTTATATAGTTAGTTACACGTTCAATTACATCAGCATAGTATTTACCCGAAGATAGCAAGCAAGCCGTTCATAGCTCGGTTCCATTCCGTACCCAACTACCCATTCTGCAATCTGTTAATAAAGTTTTCAACCAGACAAATGTATAGAAAGGCTTTGTTTTATTATAACATTTGTTGCAGTAAAATCATTGTGTCTCGTTTGGCCATCCTGTGGAGCGCGCTGGTCGGCGGGCACTGCCGGGAAGCTAACGTATTAGCTTGTTGTGGTTCTGAGTTTGACTCGCATTCTCACAAGCAGATCAATGGCGGCATGCCCCGAAGTAGAAAATGAATAAACGCTTGCCGATTGGTGGTAAGAACAGCAGGAGGTGGGTGCTAGCGGTGTGGCGTAATTGGCCGAATCGACTGTCAATCAAAATGGTTCCATTGCATTGGTTGAAAGCTCTGGTTGAGAGAATAGTATCCCGCTGCAGGCCGCCAAAATGGTTCCATTGCATTGGTTGAAAGCTCTGGTTGAGAAAATAGTATCCCTCTGCAGGCCGCCAGACGATACTGGGAGAGGGATATTGATACCATAAACATATTTCTTGATGTTTCCTTTTTTTAAGTAAGTAAAGATGCCTACAAATACAAACATACACATACAAATATACAGTAGTTTCATAAAAAAAAATAAAAAAAATAAAAAAAAATATTAAAAGAAATTACAAATACTTATTTTTTGCCACAAGTATCGGTATCGGTATCGGCCGATTGTGTTAGTTGAACAATCGGTATCGTTGGCCAATTTTCATATCGGTGCACCCCTAGTTAAAATGTTTGTTGAAATAATTATAAAAGTGCGCAAAAAAAACAGTACAATAGCAAAACTACTAGGTCTAGTGAAGAGCTCATGGAATGTGCAACCTTCTCTCCTGGCGCTCACGTGACAGGGGTATTAATACATCTTAAATGCATAATCCTCAATTTAAAGGAACACGCCAACATTTTGGGAAATTAGCTTACCGTCTTCTCCAGAGAGAGACATGAAGATAGATACCAGTTTCCTCTCTGTGCATTCAGTAAAAAGCTATAGAATAGAATAGAATAGAATAGAATAGAATAGAATAGAAATGCTTTTATTATCCCGAGGGAAATTTGACACTGCAAATCGCTCAACATTAAACATTTAGACCAGGGCTGGACTGGGACCAAAAATCGGCCCTGGCATTTTTGGCCCAGACCGGCCCACCATAATTGGTCGGACACCACCCACCAGTACACCATCCTTGCGGCCCCCTTAAATATGCGTACCTACTGTACTATTCCCCCAAACCACTACAAAGCTGGGTAGTAAGTGCCATGGACAAGTGGACCAGTGCAAGTGGACCAGTGTACTCACTCACTCTTGGCTGAATCTTGTTTTGGGTGGTGATGTAAAAACATCTGCATCATAGCAGGCTCAGGATGGGCAAAGTAGTCTATAGCCTGTTCATCCCTGTCTCTCTCCTCCACAACCTGGCTTGACTAGACATAAGGAGAGAGAGATGATTACAATTAACTGGTATATTCAGGTCCAGAATGGTTGGAATTCCCTGACAAAGATGTGCAAAAAGCTGTACAATTTAAACAATACCATAGTGGTAATGAGCAAATAGTTGTTTATTCAATGAATGCATGGAGCTGTTCCATCTTATTTCATTTGATACTAACTACTCAGTTCATACAGATTGCAAGTATTCAAATATCAATGATGAATATTGCATAAGGTTTACACAGTTAATAGATCACCTTTTTGTTTCATATTCATGTTTAGAGAGGAGTAATAGTTAGATCTTTGTATGTGATTTATATGGCAATTAAATCAATGGTGTGCTTGTTTGTTTGGGGAGTTTGACCTACAGTTAATGTGCCTACCACGTGAATGTGCCTACCACGTGAAATTTGTAGGTGGAGACTAGAGCTACCTCAGATAGTAATAAGTTATAAGAGTAAGTAATCCATACCATATATCCTAATAGTTACCTTATTACCATACTTGGCTGAAAATAAACTTTGCTGCCTGTTGTGAATGTGTTTTTCCCTGTAGGCTAATACATAAGTAAGCATACATGTTTTCAGTTGAGCAAAAATTAGCAGTTGAGTATAGGCTATATGTGCTGTTTTTTTATGTCTTCCATCACCTTGGAAATAAGTGTTTTAATGAATGCAAATTGGTCAAGATAATTTGTTTTTATGATGTGTTTTTAATTTCCAAATACAAATCTAATCAAATCAAAAAAGCAGTTTTTGCAGTTGATCTACAGGTGTTGTATATTATACTGCAGCCTTATCATGCATCTTTATCAAGGGAACCCTTATCCTAATGATTTTTTTAATAATATTATGATGATACGATATGGACCTAGTAGTTGGGTCATCTGTGGCACTTCTCAATGGATTTGTCATCTAGGAGGGTTAATAAACAAATTTAGCCGGGGCGTATTTTTGAAAAAGGCGGGGGACATTTGTGAGAGACCAAAATCCAAAATGGCTGCCGTGGAAATTTACTTTTTAATGGTTTGACCTACAATGATGCACAATACATGGTACCAGCCCCCTCTCAGTCATGTACCAGCCAGCCCCCTCTCAGTCATGTACCAGCCAGCGCCCTCTCAGTCATGTACCAGACAGCCCCCTCTCAGTCATGTACCAGCCCCCTCTCAGTCCTGTATACCAGCCCCCTCTCAGTCATGTATACCAGCCCCCTCTCAGTCATGTACCAGCCCCCTCTCAGTCATCTACCAGCCCCCTCTCAGTCATGTACCACAGCCCCCTCTCAGTCATGTACCACAGCCCCATCTCAGTCATGTACCAGCCCCCCTCTCAGTCATGTACCAGCCCCCCTCTCAGTCATGTACCACAGCCCCCTCTCAGTCATGTACCACAGCCCCCTCTCAGTCATGTACCACAGCCCCCTCTCAGTCATGTACCACAGCCCCATCTCAGTAATTTGTTTGTATTTAATTTTTTTATTATTTTTTAAACAAACACATAAACAAATATGACAACACATGATTAGATATACAAGCATTGTAAAACAGTGTACATCAGTTAACTCATCGTTTGGATAAATGTCTTATACAAGATATACCCCTAATACCTGCTATCTATTCCCCTACACACATATGCTCCTGCTCGCACCCCCCGCCCTGGACCCCCCCATGGATAATCCATCCATTATCCTTCGCTCCTAACCAAACACTACCATTAAACGCTAGCTTTTATTCTCTCCACCACTTCTAACCACATTGTCAATTTGGATTCATTGAGACCCAAAATTCTTGCTGTAGATATTTCTAGATAAATCACATCGAGATATGTAAGAATCCAGACCTTTCGGCAATTTTTTTCCGGTTGAAACCATCGTGATGCTATCAGTTTTTTAGCCACTGTAATACCAGATAGAACCAATCTCTTTTGTTGTATAGGTACTGCATATTCAAAAACATCATTCAGCAGTAATATAGAGGGGTGTACAGGTATATTCAGAATTAAGAGATTTGATAATTGCTGGGTCACTTCTTCCCAGAATATCTTAACTGGTGGGCAGTCCCAATACATGTGCATAAATGTCCCCTCGTCCCCATTTGTACATAAGGAGCATTTGGAGTCTTGTTTAAGACCCATTCTGTTCAGTCTTATAGGAGTCAAGTATGTCCTATGAATATAGTTAAGATTGATTTGTTGATGGTCCGGGTTCCTTGATGCAAGTCGAACATTTGCCCAGGCTTCTTGCCAATCAAAATCTTTTTCTAGGTCTGGTATATCCCTCCTCCAAACAGAGTCTAGGTGGAGGGTTTCATACGAAGCCGTTAGTAATTGATGATAAAAATCTGATACAAAACCTCTCGATGTCTCTCTTTCATAGAAAAATTTGTGGTATCTGTGGTGTGTAATTGGTATCTTTAATGGAACACCGTGAGTCTTCAAACATAACAATAATTGTGCGTAAAAATGTGGAACCGGTGAGATTAAACTTTTTTTCTATTTCATCATAGCTACAAATACCCTGTTTGTTGAAAACATCTCCTAATGTATGTATGCCTTGCTTTTCCCATCTAGGGAATCTTATAGGTCGTTTTCTAATCAGGAGTGCATTGTTATTGAATAAGGGAGTATGATTATGCCATTTATGTGGATTAGAATATATTTTTTTGTGTTTCATGCCATATCCGGATTGCATGTGTAATTATGGGGCCAAATTTCAGTTTGCATTGCTTAATTGATATTTTGGTGTATACTATGTCCTGCAGTCGCTGTGGTGCTACTATATTTACTTCTAAATTTCTCCAGGATACTGATGCTTGGGGTTTAAACCAGGTTGTCAGTGGTCTTAAAGTGTACGCCTTAAAATAGTGGAAACAATTTGGGATTGCCATCCCTCCGTCGGCTTTGTTTCTCTGTGCGGTGGATCTTTTTATACGTGGTGGTTTGTTATTCCAAATAAATTTATATGCGGAAGAGTGTAATTTTTTCCAGTAACCATCTGGAGGGGGTAACGGAAGCATTGAGCTGATGAAGTTGATTCTAGGTAAGACATCCATCTTAACTATTGAAACCCGTGCCTGTACTGAGTTTTTAAGTTTTGACCACCTGTCAAGGTCGCATTTGATTTTATTTTGGATTTCTATGTAATTGTGTTTCACCGTTTGGCTTATGGTAGGGAATACTTCAACTCCCAAGCATCTAAAGTGTTTAAGCATTGGTATTTCTTCTGGAAGACTCGTATTCTTTGCAGGGGCGTTCAGTGGAAGGAAAGCCGATCTCAGTCATTGTAATTAATAACTGTTATGATATTTGTTTCCTTTGTTAACTCGTCATCACTGTAAATGAGGGAAACCTCAGTGCTTTCACGAGTATAAATAAAGGTTTGAAATGTACCACAACCCCCTCTCAGTCATGTACCACAGCCCCATCTCAGTCATGTACCACAGCCCCCTCTCAGTCATGTACCACACGACTGGTGGGGGGGTGCTTAGTAAGAGATGTGATTGGGCCAGCTGTGGCAACCCCAAGCCACCCCTGGGCTTGGTGATTGATGGGCGTTAGGTGGCGACCCAATGGCTGGGCGCTGCCCATGTTTGGGCGTCCGCTTCCGGACGCACCTCTCACTAGAGACCCATCAGAAGTGATTATGTGATTATCGAATCACGGCGCGGTGCGCCTGTTGAGGAGAGGGGACTTAACGGAGCCGAGGAGCCTCCTCTCAGTCCCCCGTAGCAGCGCAAGGCGAGAGGCCACAGAGCGGAGACGCCGCCCGGCCGACAGATTACCGCCAGCAAGCGATCATTATTTAAATAGAAAATAAAGAGCATGATTTTGGGAACTGCAACCTATCTGTGTGTTGTTTATTCTGCCACCCATACACCTGGAATTGCCACAGTGGTGGAGAATGCGGGCATAGTCTACTGGCAATAAGGGGTGCGGAATAAACAACAATAGACTTTATCGAAGTAGAATAAAAGAAGTTAAAAAAGAAAAAGAAAAAAATATATATAATAACGAAAAGAAGCATGGACGCGCTGGTGCAGCAGCTCGTACAGGCGAACCTGGAACAACAGGCCCGGCATGAAGAGGCTCTACAAGAACAAAGGAAACAGACTGGGATGATCCACGCGGAGCTCCAGCGGATGGCCTCTCACCGGCGGGACGTAGGGCCCGCAGGGACGCGGCCTAACCCTGGGCGCTTCATCCCCAAGCTGACGGAGCAGGAGGATATAGAAGCCTATCTCCTAGCGTTTGAGTGCACTGCCGCCCGGGAGGGCTGGCCAGAGGACGACTGGGGGGGACTGCTGGCCCCCTTCCTGTCGGGTAATGCGCAAAAGGCCTACCAGGACCTGCCACCGGAGCAAGCCGAGAACTACACCCGGCTAAAGCAGGAGATTTTGGGCCGCTACGGCCATAGTCTGCAGTCCCGAGCGCAGCGGTTCCATGACTGGGTGTATGACGCACAGGCCTCCCCACGCTCCCAGATGCACAACCTAGTCCGCATAAGCCGAGCCTGGCTAATGACCGACCCCGCAGGGCCCACTGTCTTGGAACGGATCGTTATGGACCGCTTTGTTAGAGCCCTCCCTTACGACACGAAGAAGCAGGCGAGTCAGGTGGACCCCCGCTCCGTGGAGCAGCTAGTGAATATTGTGGAGGCCCACCAGGTAACGCGGGACTTACTCAAAGGGGGGCGAGGGGAAAAGCCAGAGCGGCTCAGACCGAGGAGGGGTCCCGACGAGCCCAGCCCAAGGGGCCGGGTAGGGAACGCAAGTAATCCCGAACCACCCCGAAGAAGACCGCTGTTTGACCAGGACCAAAGACGCTGCTATGACTGCAGCGAGCCAGGGCATCTCTCGTGGAACTGCCCAGGCCGGGATGTGTCCATGCCATCAGCGGCAGCTTCACCCCCCGCGGAAAGACGTGCAATTATGGCGCAGCCTGTTGGGCCCATAAGGAAACGTCAGCAACACTTTTACCCGTGCGCGTCAACGACGAAGATGCCGTAGCGCTCCTGGACTCGGGTAGTGTCATAACGCTGGTTCAGCCCCATTTGGCACACTGCGACGCAGAGGCTCCGCAAGTGTCAGTGTCCTGTGTGCACAGGGACACAAAGTTGTATCCCACAGCGCAGATCACCCTGACAACCACCAAGGGGGTCTGCTCGATGACAGCCGGCGTGATACCCAACCTGCCGGTAGCGCTGCTGATTGGTCGAGACTGCCCCCTGTATCGCCAGCTGTGCTCAGCCGTCATCTCCCCGCGCATCCCACCCTCCACGGGTAAACCGAGGAAGAGGAAAGGATTACGTCAGCCGAAGGTGTGTGCTCTGAATGTAACGGGGAGTGAGACTGAGACGGCATCAGATGTGGGTGACGACGCGCCGGAGCCCCTGAATGTAACGGGGAGTGAGACTGAGACGGCATCAGGTGTGGGTGACGACGCGCCGGAGCCCCAAGCCGGCCCCGAGATGGATAGCAGTGACGAGGACCCATTTGCAGAGTTCCCCCAGGCCAGGGCTGTACGTTAACTTGTTTTGCACATAGCACTGGTGCTACAGAGGTTGATCGTTTTGTAGCACAGGCCAAAATCTTGTAGCACAAGTATAAAATGTGTTATATTTGTAACAGTCACAAATGTGCCTATTGTATTTGTGTTATTTAGTTGCAGTGCCATGTTTGGCTGTCATTTTATGCTGACAAGTTGACATCACACAGCCAGACACGTTACGTGTAAGGAATTAGGTGTTGGGTGTATGGACTCTACTAGGGGTGGGAATTAGTGCGCTGCAACCTTGCCCAAGCCCGACGGGGCCCTACCCGACCCGACGGGTTCGGGCTGGGTAGGGCTTTGTTTTTAAATAAATAATTCGGGCTCGGCCGGGCCGGGCAGTGCCCTCTTTAAATATTTTTTTTATTGCGTCTTTTTTTTTTTTTTTTTTTTTGCTCGCTATACTCATATAACTATAGGATAACCTTAAGTTTCTGTTTCATTTTCACGTAACGTAGTGCTGTCATCAGAGCGTGAAAGCCTCGTGTCTGAGGAGTCAAGATGTATAGGTTAACAGATAAAATAGTCAAGGGAAAGTTGCATTTTTGGAAACATTTGGATGTCTCCCTCCACAGCCTGCAGGGATAACTCGAGGGGAGCGCACGGCTCAGGTGGATGATGAACAAATTAACCAGACCGAAGCGGCATAGGTTGAAGTTGCAATATAGCCAGTTGGCGAATGTTTTAATTTGTTCTTGGATGTTAACGTTGTTAACGTTGTTCAACGCCTTGCTGACATCAACACAGCGAAGTGGTGAGTTTGATTATTATTATTTGCTGGTGTGTGGGGTGACGTCGCTGCTGCCCTGTTGTTACATCCCAATGTATATATTCCCCAGTGTGTGTCTCCATGTGTGTGTGTTCTCCATTTTGTTTCCTCCCTCCAGCCATTGTTCCCTTCCCCATTGGTCCCTGCCAGGCCAATCCTTCCATTATTGCAACACAGCAGTGATTGGTGGTTGGCTTTCCAGACTCTAACACTCAATCCACACCCCCCAATCATGGATCACCCCACACCTGTTAAAACATGGCTTTCTCCCTTCAGTCTTTCTCTCTCTCTGGCATGAGGCTAGGCCTAGTGTGATTTTGTAACCTGTAACTTTGACAATATTGCATTTAGTTTATTGGCCTTTGGACTTAGTGGCAATTGCCTTGTGTGTGTGTGTATGGCCTCAGAGAGAGCATTAGAGCATTGTTACCTATAGATTGTTTTGTTATGTTTCCATTTTGTTGTATGTATCATTAATGTGTTTTTCTCTCTTTCTCAGGAAGCACAGATGGGGTGAGCTGCCATTTCCTTTGGATATTGTTTTCTCCTGTTTTGGTTAGGTAAGAGTAGTTTAGGTAATGTAATTTCTTTTACCATAGATTAGATTGGGTTTATTTGGAGTATAGTGGTGTTTGTTTGTTGTTTTGGCCTGGGCTCACCCCTGAGCTACATGTGCTTCCTTTGCATTTACCAATAAATATCATTGTTGTTTACAAACGTGGTCCATCTTTTCTGTCAACCAACTGTTATGTTACAGCCCTTTACCCTTAGACACACAGGGGTCGTAACATAAATGGGGGCTCTGCCTGGATTTTATAACCCGTGTTCAATTGTTGGTTGATGGATTTGGTGAACTGTGTTTGTTTACACTTGTATAGTTATTAATTACTTTGTGTAAAAATGGCATTTGTGTAAGAAGAAATAATGGCAGTTAGTACTTTTGATCTGGGGAAATTCTTGAGCAGTCCTACTTGGGAGGCGCTAGATAGCTGCCGCAAGGCAGACTTAGTGGAGATTGCCACACATTTTAAACTCTCGGTTCAACAAAAGCATCTTAAGCAGGATATCAGGTGTCTTGTGGTAGATAAGCTGTTGGAGCAGGGGACGCTTGTTTTACCTGCGGTCTCTGATGAACATGCAAGTCCTCCTGGTGAACCTACGGAAGCACAGCCTTCTGAGGAGCAAGCCCATGGTGCTGAAAAGGCAGGTGTGAACGTCACATTGCCACATTTTCACTTGACCTCTCCTGTGTCAACTGGGTCTCGAGAAGGGGCCCAGGTCAAGGTTAGAATAGCACGTCTCCAGATGGAGGCTCAGGAGAAGGCACAAGCACGTGAGGCGGAGTATCGGCTTCGTAGAATGGAGCTTGAGGCAGAAAATGAAAGGGCTGTTAACATTCGTAGGTTGGAGCTTGAGCATGAAGTGGAAAAAGAGCTCAGACTGCGGAGGTTGGAGCTGGAAGTCCTAAGGAGTGGATCCAACTCTGCTACACCGACTCCTCCACAAGGCCCGGGTATGTCCTCCTCCACAGCTTATTCATCACACACTTTTGATATAAGTAAACACATTGCTTTGGTGCCTCCGTTCCGAGAGACAGAAGTTGATACTTATTTTAATGTGTTTGAGCGTATTGCTGCTTCATTGCGCTGGCCAAGAGAGGTCTGGCCTTTGTTGCTTCAATGCAAATTGACTGGTAAAGCCCAAGAGGTTTGTTCAACACTTTCCCTAGAAGATAGTCTATTGTATGATACTGTGAAGGCTGCCATCCTTTGTGCATATGAGCTTGTGCCCGAAGCTTATAGGCAGAGGTTTCGCAGTCACAAGAGAGCTGTCAACCAGACCTTTGTAGAGTTTGCTAGAGAGAAGGGAACTCTCTTTGATAAATGGTGTGCAGCAAGCAAGGCCTCAGATCTTAACTCTCTCAGAGAACTCATTCTATTAGAAGAGTTTAAGAATCGTTTGCCAGAGCGTATTGTAATTTACCTGAGTGAGCAGAAAGTGTCCACTCTGCAGCAAGCTGCTGTATTAGCTGATGAGTTTGCGCTAACCCATAAAACTGTGTTTGTTGATAGGCGTGACTCGTTTCCCCCCCATGATTTCTCTCAGAGACCTTCTGTCCCCAACCATTCAGAATTCACACACCCCCGACCAAGAATGTCACCTCCACGCTCAAAAGAGGAGCGGACATGTTAAAACTGTCATAAATCTGGTCATGTTATTTCTGACTGTTTAACATTGAAACGTAAGCAGCAACCGTCCTCTCAGAACTTTAGACAACCCAAAGGGGTTGGTCTGATTAAAATGGCACCTGATTCCGATCAACAGATGCACAATGATCAGGATGTTCTCGATCCTTGTTTCAGGCCATTTACTTCCAAGGGTTTAGTTTCCTTGACAGGGGATCCAAAAGATCAGTGTACAGTTCAGATCTTACGAGATACTGGAGCCTCACAATCCTTTATCCTCTCTGATGTACTACTTCTGTCTGAGAAATCTTCCTGTGGTTCTAGTGTCCTAGTTCAAGGTATTGAGATGGGTTTCGTGCCAGCCCCGTTACACTGTATTCATGTACAATTTGATTTGGTCACTGGTTTCTTTAACATAGGGGTGAGACCTTCCTTGCCAGTTAAAGGCATTTCCTTTATCATGGGAAATGATTTAGCTGGAGGACAGGTGAACGCTGTGCTGGAAGTGTTGGATCACCCAGACACAGATTCTCTGCCTGATGACTTGTCACAGAACTTCCCTGAAGTTTTTTCTGCAAGTGTTGTCACTCGTGCTCAATTGAAAAAGAGAGGTGATGAAATTAATTTGTCTGACTCTGTTTTTGCTTCAGCCTTTGTCAGGGAGGAGTTGCTGGCTCCAACTTCTGATACCGCTGACAAACCACCGACTCATAGTAAGGTACCCCCACAGACAACTGTAACTAGTTCCGACGCATTGAAGTTACCCGTTACTCGTGAAATGCTAATTACTGCCCAGAAGGCTGACCCTTCTCTTGCAAAATGTTTCTCTTCTCTTGAAACAGAACAGAGGAGAGAGTTGCATTCTTATTTTGTGGATGAAGGAGTTTTGATGCGTACATGGAGGTCCCATGGTACTAGACTGGCAGAGCATGCACAATCGGAGATAGGGCTACCAGATCAGGTACCAGACTGGAGCACTGTTTATCAGATTGTTGTCCCTGCAGTTTATCGTCAGCATGTACTGTTCTTGGCCCATGACCACCCTTGGTCTGGACACTTGGGAGTCACTAAAACGTACAACAGAATACTTCAACATTTCTTTTGGCCCGGTTTGAAGTCCGATGTAGCACAGTACTGTCGTACCTGTAGTACTTGTCAGATCACCGGAAAGCCAAACCAGGTAATTCCACCTGCTCCCCTCTGTCCTATACCAGCGGTCGGTGAACCATTTGAACATGTCATAGTTGACTGTGTTGGTCCGTTGCCAAGGACCAAAGCCGGCAATCAGTTTTTGTTGACAATAATGTGTACCGCCACCCGTTTCCCTGAGGCTATCCCTCTTCGCAGAATTACAGCGCCTGTAATAATTAAGGCTTTGACGAAGTTCTTCTCCACGTTTGGACTGCCTAAGGTAGTACAAACGGACCAAGGCACCAACTTCCTGTCTAGGTTATTTGAGCAAGTGTTACAGTCCCTGGGTATCCGACATATAGTGTCCAGTGCCTACCACCCTGAAACTCAGGGGGCTCTAGAACGTTGGCATCAGACCTTAAAGTCCATGCTGCGTAAATATTGCTTAGACACAGAGAAAGATTGGGATGAGGGTGTCCCCCTTGTTCTATTTGCTGCGCGAGAGACCATACAGGAGTCTCTTGGTTTCAGTCCTGCTGAGCTCGTTTTTGGGCACACTGTTAGAGGGCCTCTGAAAGTTCTTAAAGAACGGTTCATGTCAAAGGGTGCCAGCACACCCACTAATGTGCTAGATTTTGTTAGCCAGTTTCGAGAGCGACTGCATCAGGCGTGCTCTCTCGCAAAAGAAGCGCTCTCTTCTTCCCAGAGAACTATGAAACGGCACTATGACGAGAAAGCTGTTTCTCGATCTTTCCAGCCAGGTGATAAGGTTCTAGTCCTGTTACCTATCCTTGGTTCTGCTCTTTCCGCTCGTTTTTCCGGACCGTATGCAATAGACAAGAAGATAAGTGATACAGACTATGTGGTTCGCACCCCTGATCGTAAACGTCACTCTCGTGTTTGCCACATCAATATGCTTAAACCATATTTTTCCAGAGATAGTGTGCAGGTGAAGACCTCAGACCAGACAGCCGGACTGGCCGTCTCTGCTGTTGCCTCAACTCCAATAGTTCCGGACTCTCCTGACGTTAGTGGTGAGGACGTAGATGGCTTGGAGTTGCGCAATGCAGCCCATCAGGGTGCTAGATTGTCCAACACTGAGATGTTATTGAACCTGCCCACTCACTTAGCACACTTACCTGAGGAGCAGCGAGAGGACATCACAAATTTGATTCAGGCCTACATGGCTCTGTTTGGTGATGTTCCCTCCTGTACTTCTGTATTGGCCCATGATATTAAAGTTAACAATGCTGTGCCTATCAAGCAACATGCATACCGTGTTAACATCACCAAGAGGGCCATGATGCAACAGGAGGTTGACTATTTGTTAAAACATGGTTTAGCCAAGCCAAGTTGCAGTCCCTGGAGTTCACCTTGCTTGTTAGCTCCCAAATCGGATGGAACTCCTAGATTTTGTACTGATTTCCGAAAGGTAAATGCTGTCACCGTGCCTGATTCCTTCCCACTGCCCCGCATGGAAGATTGTATTGACAACCTTGGATCTGCCACCTATGTTAGCAAACTAGATTTGTTAAAGGGTTACTGGCAGGTCCCTTTGACCCCCCGTGCCTCGGAAATCTCTGCGTTTGTTACTCCTGACAATTTTTTGCAATATACTGTAATGCCTTTTGGAATGCGTAATGCCCCGGCCACTTTCCAGCGACTGGTGACCCTAGTCCTGGCTGGTGTTCCAAATTGTAATGCCTATCTCGATGACCTGGTTGTCTATTCGACCAACTGGCGTGACCACATGACAACCTTGCAAACTGTCTTTGACCGCTTAGCTGGAGCCTCCCTGACCCTTAACCTTGCCAAGTGTGAGTTCGGCAAGGCTACGGTTACCTATCTTGGTAAGCAGGTAGGACAAGGCCAAGTGCGTCCGGTGGATGCAAAAATATCTGCAATCACAACTTTTCCAGTGCCTACTACTAGGCGGGAATTGCGTAGATTCCTTGGGATGGCTGGGTATTACCGTGGTTTTTGCCGGAACTTTTCTTCTGTCGTCACTTCTCTCACTAGCCTGTGTAGCCCGTCCAAACCATTCATTTGGACAGCTGATTGTCAAAATGCATTTGATAGTGTTAAAGCTCTCTTATGCAGTTCCCCTGTTCTCTCTGCTCCAGATTTCTCCCTGCCGTTCCAGCTGGAGGTGGATGCCAGCGGGGTGGGAGCTGGAGGGGTGTTATTACAGGAAGATCACGATGGTGTCAGTCACCCGGTTTGTTATTTCTCCCGGAAATTTAACAAACATCAACTAAACTATTCCACTATTGAAAAGGAGACTTTGGCTATGTTGTATGCGTTGCAACATTTTGAGGTGTATGTCGGTTCGAGCGTATTACCAGTGGTAGTATACACCGACCACAACCCATTGGTTTTTCTGTCGCGGATGTTCAACCACAATCAGCGCCTCATGCGTTGGGCGCTCATAGTGCAAAATTATAACCTCAGCATAAAGCATAAGAAGGGGTCTGATAATGTGTTGGCGGATGCTCTGTCTCGTAGTTGAAATCTCTGTTGCTGTCGACTCGTTCTACTGTATATTGCTGTCGACTTGTTCTATTTTGCTGTCGACTCGTTCTACTGTATATTGCTGTCGACTTGATCTATTTTTTCTGTCTACTCGGTCTATGTTGCTGTGGACTCGTTTTATGTTGCTGCTAGTTTTTTCATAGCTCTTTGTTTTGGAGTGCATGTTATCTCGGGGATGTTATCTCGTTGTTAAAGAAGAAAAAAAAACATGTTTAGTTGGTAGTTTATGTAGGCATGTTTTTTGTCTTATGTATGGGGGTGTTACATCCCAATGTATATATTCCCCAGTGTGTGTCTCCATGTGTGTGTGTTCTCCATTTTGTTTCCTCCCTCCAGCCATTGTTCCCTTCCCCATTGGTCCCTGCCAGGCCAATCCTTCCATTATTGCAACACAGCAGTGATTGGTGGTTGGCTTTCCAGACTCTAACACTCAATCCACACCCCCCAATCATGGATCACCCCACACCTGTTAAAACATGGCTTTCTCCCTTCAGTCTTTCTCTCTCTCTGGCATGAGGCTAGGCCTAGTGTGATTTTGTAACCTGTAACTTTGACAATATTGCATTTAGTTTATTGGCCTTTGGACTTAGTGGCAATTGCCTTGTGTGTGTGTGTATGGCCTCAGAGAGAGCATTCGAGCATTGTTACCTATAGATTGTTTTGTTATGTTTCCATTTTGTTGTATGTATCATTAATGTGTTTTTCTCTCTTTCTCAGGAAGCACAGATGGGGTGAGCTGCCATTTCCTTTGGATATTGTTTTCTCCTGTTTTGGTTAGGTAAGAGTAGTTTAGGTAATGTAATTTCTTTTACCATAGATTAGATTGGGTTTATTTGGAGTATAGTGGTGTTTGTTTGTTGTTTTGGCCTGGGCTCACCCCTGAGCTACATGTGCTTCCTTTGCATTTACCAATAAATATCATTGTTGTTTACAAACGTGGTCCATCTTTTCTGTCAACCAACTGTTATGTTACAGCCCTTTACCCTTAGACACACAGGGGTCGTAACACCTGTTCTGTTGCGCTTTCATTATATAAATGTTGCTCTGCTCGAAATCTGATTTATGTTTTCTGTTTGTTTGTACAGTGACTGAGTAGGCTATTGCGTCGTGTGTGTGTATGTGTGTGTGTGTCAAAGAAGATTCCATATAGCCTTCAAATTACGAGTTTTACGAGGCTGACTCGCTGGGAAATAGAATTTGCGAAAAAAGGCTATATAATGGTTGTTAGTTTTCAGCATATGTGTTATTTAGTTAGACCTATTGGACATTTTCGTTTTTGTTTATTTATTAAGTTAATATATAAACAGTGTTTAGAATATTTAAAACAAAAAAATAAAATAATTTTTGGCTATATGTTATAATATATATATATTAATGTTTCTTTCGTTTTCACTATCTGTTATTTAGGTAGACCTATTGAACATTTTCGTTTTTGTTTATTTATTAAGTTCATATAAAACCGTGTTTCGAATATTTAAAACAAATACAAAAAAAAAAAATATTAATAATAAATAATAAAAAAAAAAATCAGGTTTTCACGCGGGCTAGGGCCTAAAATATTATTTACAGTCGGGCTTATTTTCGGGCAGGGCCTGAAGTTCACGGGCTCGGGCTGGGTACGGGCTTCATTTCAAGGCCCTTGCAGACCACTAGTGGGAATCACCAGTTTCATCACGATACGATACGATATAGATTCTTTGGACAACAATACGATATTTGCTGATATATGCCACGATGTGATACGATGCAGGTGCCTGCAATCGATATGAGACGATATCATAACATAAGCCAATTTAACACAATCAGTAACATTTAGATCAACTCAAAAAAGGCAACGGAAATATCATTTGACATTTTTATTTTTGACCTCTTCCAGACTTTTAAAGGAAAAACAATCTATTTTTTTTAATACACATAGACCTCCTGTTCACTGTAAAGTGCCACGTTTTGATATATTGAGCTTTAAGCATTTAAGTTAAATGTTTTGGAACTCACAACACGCAACCGTTTTATGTTGCATGATCATGAATACATTTATTTTGTATTGTATTTTTTATGTTTAAATATCAACATTATCTGTCCACCCTCAGTACATTTACTATCAATATAATATACTCCTCTGACTTCATGTGATCTTTCCAAACGCACACACACACACACACAGAGAGAGAAGGGAGAATGTCTGCCCCCTCCTCCTCACTCTGCCCGTCTGCTGTTCTCTCTATATGGCTATGAACAGCTTGTTGTTAGCTCATGCTAACGTAACGTTCATTTCGGACTTTATGACGCAAGGATTGCAAAGCATATTATATGCATTTGACCCGTTGCCGTATAAAACAGCAGGGATTTGTTTTGGGTCGCGACAACACTATCCACTAGCTCTGTTTCAATGTCCGCGTTCCAAAGGCTACTGTCTGCTGCTGAGACGAGTCCTGCTCACCTGCTGTGTTGTGAGCTGAGCCGAGCGGATAGAGTCACTGCTCGCAACTCGCGGGGATATTGTTCGCTAGGGATTATGGGATTTGGTGTTTGATATATGGAGTCTTACGCAGAAGGGACATTGTATTTAATCGCACAAGACTACAAGTACCAAGTGGATAGCGCCGTGGTCCATTAATTTACCGTCACACTTTTTTTTTTTTTTTTTGCTTGCGCCACGGGCCATCGCACCCGTGCTAGTGAAGTCAATTCATTCATCGCACAGACTGACGTCAGTGTCGCACGTGCGACATATATATCGCACTGTACAGCCCTGCCCCAGGCGGACGAGGTGGGGAGGGACCTGGCGGGTCAGTTCGGAACGGCCCAGCTGGAAGACCCAAACCTGACGCAGGCCCGTGCGAATATCAAAACCGTAGATGGAAATCCAGTGGAGGGGGTGAGTAACCTGTCATATCCTCACTTTGCAATAAAAAGACAACTGCTGTACCAAGTCGTAAAAAAGAATGATGAGGTTAGAGAACTATTGCTGGTGCCGAAATTCTTTATTCCCACTGTACTCCAGCTAGCGCATTCACATATCCTCGGAGCGCATCTGGGCGTGGACAAAACCATGGAGCGCATAAAGGCGCGTTTCCATTGGCCGGGCATGAAGAGAGCGGTAGAGGACTACTGCAGGAGCTGCCCAGAGTGTCAACGCGCAGCACCAAAGGTACAATATAAAAATCCTCTGATCCCACTGCCCATCATTGAGACCCCATTCTCAAGGATTGCCCTCGACGTGGTGGGCCCACTAGTCAAATCGTCCCGAGGCCACCAGTATATACTGGTAATCATAGATTATGCAACACGTTACCCCGAGGCCATCCCGTTACGCACGGTGACGGCCAAAATTGTGGCACGGGAGCTCTTTCATTTGTTTAGTCGGGTGGGAATTGCCGACTCCATTCTCACTGATCAGGGCTCGTGCTTTATGTCACGGGTCATGAAAGAAATGTGCAAACTAATGAAAGTGGAACAGCTGTGAACCTCCATATACCATCCACAGACGGATGGGCTGTGCGAACGCTTTAACAAAACACTGAAAAGCATGCTAAGAAAGGTGATGGAGAAGGATGGGAATAATTGGGATCAGTTGTTGCCCTTTCTGATGTTCTCTGTGCGTGAGGTCCCACAGGCTTCCACTGGCTTCTCGCCGTTTGAGCTGCTCTACGCGCGCAAGCCGCGGGGTCTCCTGGACATCGCAAAGGAGATTTGGGAGGAACAGCCGTCGCCCCACCGGTCTCTCATAGAGCATGTGCAGGTAATGAGAGACAGGATGAAGGCGCTCTGGCCAGTGGTGAGAGAACATATGCAACAGGCCCAAGACGCACAGAAGCGCATTTATGACCGGGGCGCACAGCCACGGGAGTTTAATGTGGGGGACCGGGTCCTCGTACTGGTTCCGACAGCAGAGTGCAAATTCCTAGCCAAATGGCAGGGACCCTACGACATAATCGAAAAAGTGGGTCCCGTCAACTACAAGGTCCACCAGCCAGACCGTAGGAAGCATCGACAGTTATACCATGTTAACCTGTTGAAGAAATGGCATGCCCGGGATGTGTTGCTCTCGCCCCCCCTCTCCCCCCTTTTGCGCAGCAGGTGGCAGAGGCGGCCGATGTTCCCATCGGGGAACAGTTGTCCCCGACCCAACGGCAGGAGCTTCGGGAGCTGGTCCAACAGAACCGGGACGTGTTTTCGGCCACGCCGGGCCGCACCACATTGGCCCAGCACCACATTATTACCAGCCCGGGAGACAAGGTAAAGCTGAAGCCCTATCGTATCCCAGAGGCAAAAAGAGAGGCCGTAAGAAGAGAAGTGCGGGTCATGCTGGAGATGGGAGTGATTGAGGAGTCTCATAGCGGGTGGTCTAGTCCTATTGTTTTAGTGCCGAAACCCGACTCGACAACCAGGTTCTGCAACGATTTCAGGAAGCTTAATGACATTTCAAAGTTTGACGCCTATCCCATGCCTAGAGTGGATGAGCTTATTGATAGACTGGGCCAGGCCAGGTTCATCACAACACTAGATCTAACGAAGGGTTATTGGCAAGTCCCTCTGGCCCCCGCCTCGAGGGAGAAGACGGCTTTCTCCACCCCAGATGGGCTGTTTCACTATAAAGTTCTCCCGTTTGGCCTGCATGGGGCGCCATCTACCTTTCAGAGGCTGATGGATAGAGTACTACGGTCCCATCGGGATTATGCAGCCGCATATCTCGATGACATTATCATTCATTCATCAGATTGGGACTCCCACCTCCAAAAGGTGAGAGCGGTGTTGGGTGCCCTCCGGGAGGCGGGTCTCACCGCCAACCCAAAGAAATGCAGGCTGGGACTAGAAGAGGCAGAGTACCTGGGGTTCACAATAGGCCGGGGCAATGTAAAACCGCAGAAGAGGAAAATTGATGCGATAAGGGAGTGGCCTCGCCATTTAACCAAGAAGCAGGTCAGGACATTTAATGGGCTAGCGAGCTATTATAGGAGGTTTATCCCTAACTTTGCTGCTCGCGCTTCTCCCCTCACAGATCTGATCCAGGCGCGGCGGCCGTTCACGGTGAAGTGGACACCGGAGGCGGCGTTCGAGGACCTCAAGACTGCCCTCTGTTCGGGACCGGTGCTGGTCTCCCCGAACTTCGACAAGGAGATGACGGTACAGACAGATGCATCAGAGGTGGGACTGGGAGCGGCAGCTTATCCAGCCTGTTTGTGTCCCCTGCTCTCAATCCGCTGCCCAAGCAGGTCACAGCGTACAAGAAGGCGCCCGCCACCATCGAACATCCTCAACATCCTTGTACAGACATTGATGGATCTCAGCCTTCTGAGGAAGTAGAGTCGGCTCTGGCCCTTCTTGTACAGTGCCTCTGCGTGTTTTGACCCGTTCAGTTTGTTGTCGATGTGCACACCAAGGTATTTGTACTCCTCAACCATGTTCACATCGACTCCTCTGATGGAAACGGGGGTCACAGGTAGGGCTGGGCGATATGGCCTAAATATGATATCACAATATTTTCTGACCTTTTGGCGATACACGATACACATCACAATGTTTTTATTTCCCCCCCAAAACAATTCATTATGAGGCTTACCAAGATAGTATTTGAGTTTGCAAGCTAACATTAAAGACAAAATAAAATACCCATGCATTTAGCATTTTTATATTATATATTAGATTTAGATTATTGGATTATTAGATTATATATTGCATATATTTAGCAATGAGATATTATATGATTTAGATATGAAATATGATGAATTGAAAATGGGGGACCCTGATGTAAACAAGACGAAAGTCTTTCTCTGGTCTGCATCCCCTTAACAATTGTATGTATTGAGCTGTACTGTACCCATTCTGCAATATGTTAATAAAGTTTTAAATCAATCAATCAATCAATCAATCAATCAATCAATCAATCAATCAATAGCATTTTAGCATTTTTATGAAACGACTGTATTTTGTATGTCTCTAAATGTTTTGATGAATTGAAAATGGAGGACCCTTATGCAAAAAAGCCGAAAGTCTTTTTCTGGTCTTCATCCTCCAGTCCACTGTTGTTGAATTGAGCTGTACTGTATTGTACCCATTCTGCAATCTGTTAATAAAGTTTTCATTCATTCATTCATTCATTCAGACGGCAAACAGAATAATTTTGATTGACAGTCGAGTCTGCCAATTTTGTCACACCGCTTGCACCCGCCCTGCTGTTCTTAGCACCAATCGGCAAGCGCGTATTCATGTTTTACTTCCGCTTTTGTCCGCCATTGATTTTGACGAGAGCTCTCAACAACATCAACAACGTTAGCTCCCCGCGGCCGACATTTAGCTTTTAGCTCCGCAGGATGACTAAACATGGAATGCATTTGTTAATCATAAGTAGTAACTTTGATGCAGTAGTGTGTGTGTGGGGCGGCGTTGTTCAAAAGTTTGAACGCGTGGACCAGATTGACGCGACACAATCCTCTTGGGCAAAACATCACGATATCCACGATACGTTTAAAAATTGTATCGTTAATGAACTGTACCCGATATTTATATAATATCGTCATATTGCCCAGCCCTAGTCACAGGTGCACTCCTCCTCCCCAGCTCCACCACCAGTTCCCTGGTCTTCGCCACATTTAGCTGCAGGTGGTTTTTATCGCACCATGTGACGAACTCCACTACCAGTTCCCGGTATTCCCTCTTGTCACTGTCCTTACATATATACATGTACATGCCACTATCGCAAAGTCATCAGAAAACTTCTGAAGGTGGCAGGACTCTGACCGATAGTGGAAGTCGTTGGTGTAGAACAGGGGGGCCTCTACCTGCATCGCCTCCAACTTCTCACCCAGCAGCCCAAGCCTTATGGTATCAAAAGCACTGGAGAAGTCAAATAACATGACTCTCACAGTGCTCCCGGGCTTGTCTAGGTGAGTGTAGGCTCGGTTCAGCAGGTAGATGACGGCATCCTCTACCCCCATTCGGGGCTGGTAGGCAAACTGGAGTGGGTCTAGGTGGGGTTTTATCACCGGGCGGAGTTGCTCCAGGACTAACCTCTCCATGGTCTTCATTACGGCGGTGTACATTCCTCCACAAGCCAATATCGCCTAACTAAACAACAGCTTAAACACCCAGACGCAGCCATGATAGTAGCCGGCGACTTCAATCAAGCGAACCTGAAGAAAGTGATGCCATCCTTTTTACAGCACATCGCTTGCTCCACAAATGGGGGGAATACGCTGGACCATTGTTACACCCCATTCAAAGCCAGTTACAGCGCAGTACCGGCGCCTCCTTTAGCTGGAGAAATGAGTACATCAGACCACGACTCCATATTGCTTATTCCTGCCTACAGGCAGAGATCACGTGACGCCGTTGTGTCACGTGAGGTAAAGAAGTGGTCCGACCAATCAGAGACAGCGCTACAGGATGCACTTGATGACGTTGACTGGGGTATGTTTCAGACAAGCTCCAGTGGCGTCAGCAAGTTCGCGGATGTGGTTGTTAGCTTTATAGCAACACTAGCTGATAGTATTGTCCCCACAAAGACGGTCAGAGTCTTCCCGAACCAGAAACCGTGGGTTGACAGTACTATCCGAGCAGCTCTGAAAACTCGCACCACTGCTCATAACCTGGGCAGAGCGACAGGAAACATGGAAGAGTATAAGGCAACAGTCTATACTCTGCGCAAGGCTGTTAAACTTGCTAAGAGGACGTATGCTGATAAGATGGAGGCACAAATGGCCCAGAACGACACAAGAGGCTTATGGCGAGGACTGCGGATGATAACCGACTACAAAGTCAACACCCCCTCAATGGAGAGTGCCGACGCCTCTCTCGCGGACCAGCTCAACTCCTTTTACGCGCGGTTTGGTGCAGACAGTGGCGACGCTAGCTCACCGGCTAACAACGTCACTGACACACCGGCTGTCGTGGAGGGGGGGGGGGGGCATCCGGCTGGTTAAGGATTGAGAGGCTGGTTAAGGATTACATTTGTGCCTCCCTCCGCAGTGCAATTTGCAAACAGGTCCACTGACGATACGCTCCCCCAAGTACTGCACAGCACCCTCTCTCACCTAGACTGCCAGAAGGGGGGCTATGTGAGACTGTTGTTCATTGACTATAGCTCAGCGTTCAACACCATAGTCCCCACCAGACTGGTGGACAAGCTGATCGAGCTGGGTCTGAGCGCCTGGATACTGGACTTTCTGAGTGAAAGGCCCCAGGCAGTCAGGGTGGGGGGTCAGACCTCCAACACCATCACCCTGAGTATCGGGTCCCCCCAGGGCTGTGTTCTGAGCCCCCTGCTGTATTCACTATACACACATGATTGTGTGGCCAAGTTCAGCTCCAACTCCATAGTGAAGTTTGCGGACAACACAGTGGTGGTGGGGCTGATCTCTGACAACGACGAGAAGGCCTACCGGGAGGAGGTTGAGGTACTGGAACGCTGGTGCCAGGACAACAGCCTGCTCCTGAACATTGGTAAAACCAAGGAGCTGATCGTGGATTTTAGGAGTATCGGGAAAGATACTCCAGTCCTTCTACTCCGGAGCTGTAGAGAGCATCTTGACTGGAAACATCACTGCCTGGTATGGAAACAGCATGGCACAGGACAAGAAGGCCCTACAGAGAGTGGTGCGCTCAGCAGAGCGTAACACGGGCATTGCACTACCACCCCTGCAGGTCTTATATAACAAGAGGTGCAAATCCAGAGCCTGCAGAATAAGGAAAGACCCTCATCACCCCAACAACAGCCTGTTCAAGCTGCTGCGGTCAGGCAAACACCAGCAACTAGGACAGAGAGACTTCGGCTCAGCTTCTTCCCCCAGGCCATCAGAGTCTTGAACACTGAACTCTCCACACACAAGCACACATGAGCACACACACAACACACACACTGTATACGCTCACACACTAAGCAGTCACTTTAGCATGAACACACACACACACATGCTGCACACGCCCACACTCAACGGTCACCTTACACAATGAAAAGGTCACTTTAAAAAATAAGAACAGGAGTGGTTCTTGTATAGTAAACAGAAGGATATTGCAAGCTACAGTGGCATAAGGACACATAGTATAACTGTAGATTGTATAGCATATCATTGTATAGTAGTGTACATAAGACCCAGTGCCTCATCCATAGCTAACTGTGTATTGCACTATCGCAGGACCTTAGCATGTCTACCATGCTCTTGTAAACTTTATGTACATATACCGTTATTATTATTACTTGTATTATTGCATTTTATTATTGCACATTGTATTATTGCACAAATGTCCTATTCTCATTCCTGTCTTATTACTTGTGTTGCACATCGCTGCGGGCATGACCCCCCGCATTTCACTGTATGCCGTGACAAATAAAACTCTTGACTTGACTTGATTATATGAGAGGTTAGAGCCATCGGCCTGTAGTCCTTGGACATGCTGGGATGCGGGCACTTAGGGACAGGGACCACACAGGAGGTTTTCCACAGTGTCGGGACTCTCTGCAGCCTCAGGCCGGGGCCTCCGTATCAAACCTATTGTAAAAGAGGTTTAGCTCATTAGCCCGGTCTACATCTCCATCCACTCCCCTTCCCCCCACCGGTTTAATGCCGGTTATGGTCTGCATTCCAGTCCACACTCTTCCATGTCCGCTTCCATTCATTGTGCTAAGCTAGGCTAACGTGCAGCCAGATAGCTTTCTACTGAACGCACAGAGAGGAAACTGGTATCTATCTTATTGTATCTCTCTGGAGAAGAGGATAAGCTAATTTCCCAAAGGCCTTAAAAGGTAAAAGTCTTACATTTTATTTGCACAGGTATTCGATTTTTTTGGGGGGCAGCGCGGCTATTGGGAGTGTTCCACCCCACGGGGTCGGTACCGACCCAAGAAATGACATGTGGTCATAAATCAATATTTTTCAGAGTGTTGCATATTTTTTGCGATTTTTAAATCAAACGTTTTCAAGTATTAACATTACTAGCATGTAGAATGTATATTATCATCAATATGTTAGTTTAGCAATAGGTTTAAAGTGCCATTAGATCGTTTTAAGTTTTCGATTTTCTGAACTCTATTCCAAGACGGAAACGGAAATTAACATTTTGAACCATGGGATCTTCTGACTGACTTGGAACTTCCTTAGGCGCCTGAGGAAGTAGAGGCGTTGCCGTGCCTTCTTCACAACACTGTCAATGTGTGTGGTCCATGTCAAGTCCTCGGATATGTGGGCTCAGAGGTACTTAAAACTGTTCACTCTCTCAACCGGTGCCCCATCGATGCTGAGGGGGCTGTAGTCCCTGACCCCCGACCTCCTAAAGTCCACAATCATCTCCTTTGTTTTGCTGACGTTCAGGGAGAGGCTGTTCTCTTGGCACCATCCCGCCAGGACCTTGACCTCTTCCAGGTAGGCCCTCTCGTCGTTTGCAGAGATCAGGCCCACCACTACTGTGTCGTCAGCAAATTTGATGATTGTGTTGTTGTTCCGCTGAGCCACACAGTCATGTGTGTACAGGGAGTAGAGGAGGGGACTCAGAACACAGCCCTGGGGGGCCCCTATGTTGAGGGTGATGGATGAGGAGGTGCAGTTGCCTGCTCTCACCACCTGGGGTCTACCCGTCAGGAAGTCCAAGACCCACTGGCAGAGGTCATAGTTCAAGCCCAGGTCCCTGAGCTTGGCTATGAGTTTGGAGGGGACTATGGTATTGAATGCTGAGCTGTAGTCGATGAATAGCATTATCACATAGTTCCCCTGCCTCTTGTCCAGGTGTGATGCTGCTGTGTGCAGCACATGGGCTATGGCGTCCTCCGTGTACCTGTTGGGGCGGTATGCAAATTGCAGGGGGTCCAGGTTGATGGGGAGGGAGGAGCAGATGTAGCCCTTCACTAGTTTCTCAAAGCACTTCATGGCTATAGAGGTGAGAGCTACAGGGCGGTAGTCGTTGAGGCAAGCAGGCTTGGATTTTTTGGGTACAGGGATGATAGTGGACTTCTTCAGACAGGTTGGGATGACAGCCTGTTCCAAGGACAGGTTAAATATGTCCGTGAATACCGGGGCCAGTTGGTCGGCACAGACTTTTAGGACGCGCCCGGGGATACCGTCCGGTCCTGCTGCCTTCCTGATATTCACTTTCTTAAAGGTCCTCCTCACCTCATGTTCTGTTACCCTGAACACGGAGTCTCCCTCAGCAGCCCCCACCCCCTCCGCAATATTCCATTTACCTAGGTATATATTTTAGGTGGATTTTCACATTGTGTGGAACAGGTTAAATAATATGAAATTATGAAATATTTTTGTATGAAAGGCGAACAATTGTATCTATATTTCAACGGTTTTGTCGTGACAGGCGCGTGTGTCTCCTCCAAACGATGCGCCTCACGTTTTTAAAGCTGCGCTCTCAGTTGAAAAGTTCAGCATTTCTTGTCGACGGACCAATCAAATCAACCAAGAGGAGGAATTACAAATCTGAGGTATGTGAAGAGAAATCGACAGCAAAACAAACCAAGGAGAAGCGAATTCTTCGCAGTTTCTGACAAACCTTGTTTGCACACATTCCTGGTGAGTAACATGCCGTTAATAAATGGTAACGGTAGTAAGACAAAAAGTAACCTGGTGTAACCCGAGCGCCCCCTACTGGTTGAAACTACTCGGCGGGGGTAGACCGTCCTGAGGGCTACATCTGTATGTAACTTGTGTAAAGTTAGCTAAGGTCACAATTCACAACGGTAATCAGTGGTATCACTCGTTGCACCCTGTGTGCTTTCGATTCTCTATGTACACCACCGCATGCAAGAAAAAGGCATCCAATTCGATCACAGCCTAAGAACGAGTGTAAAAAAATAAACGATCTACCTCTCTGGGAATAGTCTCGAGCGAACACACCCAGAGCTTGTTGCAATACATGAATCAAGAGAGTGCTCTCACAGGACACTAAATATAGACCTGTGTCAAGTGTGAGGTGCTCTGTGCTGAGGACAGCCAGAGTAAACTGAGCTAAAGGCAAATCAGAGTGGCAATCCCAAGCAGTTAATTACTGTAAACAAGCAGCTGCCTGAGGAGGCCACTGTCCTGACACCCATCCCCTTCACTGGGATAATTAACAAGCACCGCTTAGCGATATAGTTGTTGGTAATAATAGCGGACACGCTGGAGATCAACATAGGTAGTAGGCGAAGTGGAGACGAGAGGGCACAGATGTCCGTCCATGAGGCAGTCGTGGCATTGACCTTTGTCTGGTCACAGTTTTACTTCCTCCTCCGCCTTTAGCCCTTTAGCGCTATACAAAACCAAGTTATTATTATTTTTACTTCTCTGGTTTCTGACTTGAGAGTAGCTCATGTTCACAGATATTGATTCAACTTTTATGGAAATAAGTAACACATTTGAATTCTTAATTTCTGTACTGTTAAATACCCCTTGAGCTCCTATTGACAATGATGGGAGACTGACTTTGTCAACCGTGAATATCTCCCAACTACGCTGACTGTATGTAGCCACCAGCAGGAATAATGTGAAAGAGAGGAACAACTAGAGCAGACTTGTATAATAACAAAACGCAGGTATTATCCTTTGACATTCTATCATAATGTCACCAGACCCCAATGAAAAGCACCCCAGTCTACAGCTAGGAAGTGCAAGCGCACATGTGTACTTTCCAAAGAGCTCAGCTGAACTACTACAACAGATTCCCCAGGACCACAGACAGACAAGGAGAGAATGTTTAGCAAAAACAAGCAATACTTTATTACATAATGGTATTTAAGAAAAACAGGCAATACTTTAATACATAAGATACAAATTCATAAACCTACCTAAACACTATTAGACTAGATTAAAATACCCACGCCCCTAGGCCTAGGGTAATTAAAAGGAGGAAGCGCTCAATGCCCTGTAAACCCACCCCCAGACTGTTGCTCCCACCCACGCTACCTATCCCCGCCCCTGAGGCACTACACACGTGAAGAAAAAGGGTTTGCCCTGCACACGGGTCTATGACTATCAAACATTAGTCTAGAATCACACCACACCACACGGTTCACTGCAAACAGCCTAAAATAGGTATCGATATCACACCATCCCTCGGGGAGCCACGGCAAACGATTATAGGGAATATAGGTAGGTAAATACACACTAAGTGTCACACAGTAACTAAGGGGGCTGGGATAAAATAGCGCGGGCTGCTCACCGCTAGGGGTAGGGCCTAGGCCTAGAATACTCCTCTCATATCCTAACCTAGGTTTGGGCAGTGGAAGCGCTGAGTTGACAAACACTAAAAACAAAGGTTTTAAGTATGACCGGGGCCCGAAGGTGAGGGCCGGAAGGACGCCACCTCCTTCCGCTCCCGTAGCCCCTCCCGCCTTCGGGCTAAAAACTGTTCTGTCCGTACTGGGGTGTTTTAGGCACTCCAAGCACCAGGCGTGCAATAATGTCCTTCCGCCTGCAATGGAGGTTACAGTCAGTAATAGCAAGGTCCCCCCGTTCACGGGGTCATCACAATGCACAAATTAGATATCCTCCATATGATTCAGAAAAGAGAGAGAAAGGTAGTTCACAGAGGATGGAGTATCCACAATACTAGGTTCAAATCTTCTACAGTTTTACTGGCTTACTGCATGCCGTTCCTATAATCTTCAGCTTCATGCTACTAATAATCTTCCTAATTCCAATGCCGTCACTGTTCGTCTATGTCTTCATTTACCACTCGGGAAACAGTTCGCTTGTCAGGCGCGTATTCTAATGTCTTGCATCCTTTACTCACGGCGGCCGGTGTGGCGATAATGTCTCTCCTGTCTGAGGCTCCACCCGTTTCCACTGCGGGGGGAACACTGCAGTCGGCGATATAAACTGGTTCTACTGGAGGAAAAGGACAACACAAATGAGTCGCGTGTCCTCATACTCCTACAGCCCCGCGTCCTCTGTTACCGTCCTCTCGACTCCCGTTTTCGTTCCAGGAAGCAGCAATAGCGCCGTGTGTACCAGCAATATCACCAGTCGGCGTCCTCGGGTTTCTCTTTCCTCCTCTGCTCCGGGTCTCGTCCTTCTGTGTCTCGCGCCCAGCTGACAATACTCGCCTCCCTTTTGAGCGAGTTCGCGGGGTTCCAGGGCACCACCCCTATGCGCCAGCCAGCCAATCAGCTTCCTCCAACGGCACAGCCTGTAACGCAAGAGAGGGAACTCCCATGGGTAGATCCCACCGCTCCATGAATACACACAGACACACACATACCCCCACCCGCGACAATAACTTCATATAACTGAAGACAATTCCTCTTACTGTAGATATAAGGGGTGGGTTGCTAAAAAAAACTTTGTGATTTTGGTTAGTTCCTGTCAGATCTCAGTCACTGCATCTCTTAGCATTTTGGCTACAGTGTATGTAAAAGCAACGGGTTTGAGTATAGGGACCTGGAGAGCTGAGTTGGCTGAACAACTACATTAATATTTTTTCTCTCTTCTCTCCAGATTTGTTTTCCCAAGCCAGCCGCAGTTAGCTAAACTGTTTCACTGATCAGTTACACAAACATGTGTGCCCATGCGTACACACACACACACACACACACATGAGCATGCATGCACACTAGGGTCAGCCCAAGCCTTTATGGGGCCCTAAGCGTAATTTGATTTAGGAGCCCGCTTAATAATTTGTATCTCTCTCTCTCACTCTCCTTTGCAACTTTGCATAAATTCCTTTGCATAAAAAAATACTATATCCACAATAGAAATTAATTTAGAGAACATAGATAATAAAGCCACAGATAAAAGGAACCTGCCAACATGGTAATAGCTGTTTGTTCCACTTCCAACACAGTGCACAGGAAGCAGCATTCACACACCTGCAGCACCAGAGCTCTAACTGTGTTTTGTATTTGTGTGCGCCTTTTGTTTATATCCTGTTCCATAATTATATTGATTTTTGTCTAATAAAAATAAGGCCCTCTGGTGGCCATGGGGGCTCTAGACAGGCGCTTCATTTAATTATGCCTCAGGCTGGCCCTGACGCGTCAACACTTCAGGCAACCAACTTGCGTTCAGCGTTTCTCTGATTGGCCATGTGACCGCAGCAGAGCGAGAGAGCGGCAGAGCGGAAATAGGCTGCATTCTATTGCCATGCTCTGCGACAAACTCTAACCTTAACCAACTCCAAAAGAATGGCTAAACTAAACCCTAACCTTAACCAACTCCGAAAGAATGCCTAAACTTAACCCTAACCATAACCAACTCCGAAAGAATGCCTAAACTTAACCGGCAAAAGAAATATTGCCATGCTCTAAGACAAACTCTAACCTTAACCAACTCCGAAAGAATGCCTAAACTTAACCCTAACCTTAACCAACTCCGAAAGAATGCCTAAACTTAACCGGCGAAAGAAAGACGTTTATATAGAGAGGCGATAAATTAATTAAACGTAAAGAAAATAAAAAATATAATTGAAGTGATTCGAACTTGTCACCAACTGGACCGCAGGCTCCACAGCAAGGCAGCAAACGAGTTGAGCTAACCGTCGATGTTAAAACAGGGGGGATTGCGTGCGGCAACCTGTGCGCCACTGCCGCTGCCGCCTGCTGCTGCGCTCTGCCGCTCCGCGTCGCCGCGGGGGCGTGCTAGGCGCAAGATGGTTGCCTTAAGTAATGAAGCGGCCCTGACACACACACAGACACACACACACATCTAAACATTACTGTCCTCCTGAGAAGTGTCGCCAGAAAAATGTCCTCCTCAAATTCTTTTTAGAGGAATTGGCTTGTGAAACATATTGGATGATGGAGTTGAGTTTGAAAGATGGAAATTCTCACTCAACAGATCCCAGCAGCTTCCTCACTGGAATTGTCTCGGGCCTCCCGCTAGTCAAAATTGCTCCCCACATTTAGGCATGTACCACTAACACAGGGATCATCTACTCTGGGGAGTACAGTAGCTCGAGAGAAAACAAGAAGAAATGGGAAAGAAGCTGTTATGGACATTGTTTCTCCCGCTGTGTCGATCAGAGTGTGTTTCTCGACCCGGAAGAAGGGGTTAGTGGCGCTGTGCGACCCGGGTTTTATTTGTTTTCCTTTTGTGTTCTTTTCTTGTCCATTTCTCTGCTATGTCTTCTCACCCCTCTTTCCCCTCCCTCGGTTCCTGAGATTGGAGGTAGCGTGAAAATGGCACATGGTGTCTTCCTTGCTTGTGAAGCCAGTCACCGTGAGTTGCTTCTCCACAATGTATTATATGCCCTAAATTATTCAAGAGCGCTGCAAAAGAAGGGTAGTTAGTTTCTTATATCTGACGTTGGAAGATACGGAGAGCTGCGGGCATGGCAGGGGTGATTACGCTGCTGTCTGATGAAGATATCACTTTTGAAAAAGCGGAAAAAAGCAGCTACTGATGCAGATACTGTACTGTTCCTATCCGAGATAAGCAACAGTTGTGATTGGTGGATTGTTACGTGTGGGTTGGGTTTGTACCCTGATCAGGTGTTCCCAGTGTGTGGTTTCTTATGTCTAGTTGTAGTTCCCTGTCCTGGTCTTGTAGTCCTTATTGTTTACCTCCCAGGTGTATCCATTTGCAATCAACCCAGGTGTGTCTTGTCTCGTCATCCCCTTGTGTATAACTGTTCTGTTCTCCCCTGTGTGAGATGCTGATCCTGTTTGTACAGTTCTGTGTTTTGTTTGTCGTTACTTTATGTTACTCTTTTTTTACAGACCATGGTAAATATAAATTAAATCTCTTTTGTTGGTTACTTTGGCTACTGTCTCCTCATTATGTTACATTGACAAGACAACGAGCACTCCTTCAGTCAATGGTAACGTAATATGGGGGCTCGTGCCAAACTAATTTGAGCAAGATTTGGTGTTTACAACTGAGCATAATCCACATCTTTAAATATGGTTGACAGTGTTGTGTGTGTAGCCCATGACGTTTTAGACCCTTCTTGTTGAATAAATCTCCAATAAGGGGTGTTTCCAACCAGCTAGGGCAGCTGGGCCATTTTCTATGGACCCTTACTTCGCCTGGTAGGCACACCAGAGGCTGGTCGCGGTGTTAGAAGACCCTGTCAGGAGCCATCTCCTAGGCCGGCGTGTGTCAGCGGTAGTTATATAGGGGTTCATAGTGAGGATTGGAAACATTAAAGGGATGGGCTTTAGATTTGTAGTGAAACGCACGCCACTTGTTAATTGTTTGCGAATATTTTTAAATGTGGATGCTTAGGAAGGTTGTACCAATGCTCTTATTTAGGGAGTGTGTAGTTGTAGTTGTTTAGTGATTAAGGTTGAGTGGGTGTTCCACTGACGATCCTAAACATTACAATAGTGGAGCGGTGGCCAAAGTCATTAAAAGCAGGCTGTACAATGTTTATGGTGAAGCCGTTTAGTTGTTTTTTGTGTATATATTATTTGTTTGACTCGTGTGGTCATAGTCACTAGTAGGATTATTTTTTCCCCTGTTTGACCGAGTTGTGCAACTATACTAGGACAAATATGCCTTTGAAATTGGAGGATGCTGATCCTGTTTGTACAGTTCTGTGTTTTGTTTGTCGTTACTTTATGTTACAATTTTTTTTACAAACCATGGTAAATATAAATTAAATATATTTTGTTGGTTACTTTGGCTACCGTCTCCTCATTATGTTACATTGACAAGACAACGAGGACTCCTTCAGTCAATGGTAACGTAAAAAGAGGCAGGGTTTGAGATCAATTGTAGTACCATGTGGAGGTTTGACAGACAGAAAGATGGTGCTGCTAACGCAGTTTGACTGGCAGGCAATCCCCTATACTGCTCTGGCTTGGACACTGGGGCAGAAAGCTATATTACATTACATGGCCCCATAGGTGCGTTTCTTTTTATTTTACATTGTGTTAAAACAGCATAACAGTATCTAATACTGTCATACTGCCACTCAACTCCTTGTCCAATCAACAGTCATGTCTCGCCTCGACTACTGCAATAGACCACCCTCTGGCCGCCTCAGACCGACTCCTATCTGAGCTCCGGGAGGGTCATCAAGGAGAAGCCGGCTATTCTCTGTCCTCGCTCCACAATGGTGGAACGAACTTCCCATCACAATTAGGACAGCCGAAATCTATCGCTGTCGACTAAAAACACACTTCTTCATTCAATATCTAAAACAAATAACTAAAAAACACTAACCTTCTTACTATCCTAATATATCTTTACTACTATGCACTCAACACTGCAGCACCCAAGTTTCAGCACTGTTTGATGAACATTATTACTCAGCTGTTAAGAGTTGTACCCTTCCTGCTGATTTGTTGTACAGAACTTGTAAGTCGCTTTGGATAAAAGCATCAGCTACATCAGGGGTTCCCAAAGTTTTTAGGCCGCAACCCCCGAAATAACGGTGTCAGATAGCCGCAACCCCCACTATTATAGGGGTGGTATACAAAAAAATATATAATAATATTATATATTTTTTGATGTATGGTTGAAACATGCAAATGTTCAAACGCACATGCACTAATAATCATTTGAGGCTCTTTTTTTAAGATTTATTTTTGGCGTTTTTATCGCTTTATTGCTACTGGGCAGTCCAGTAGAGAGAGACAGAGGAGGAATGGGAGACAGAGTGGGGGGAAGACATTCGGCAAATAACGACGGGTTCGGGAGTCGAACCCGGGTCGGCCGTGTCGCGGCTGAGCGCGCTATGTGGTTCGCCACTGGGGCGCCCATCATTGGAGGCTTTTAACCAGGGCCAGGAAAATCATTCAGGCCAGGAAATATAGTGCGAAATATAGCCCCAGTCAGGCCACTTTTTAACCTGTTAAGCCTTAAGGTCCCCCTATAGGGGGACCCTGTTTTTCTTTATCATAAATCGATCAATAGAGACTGTTACGACCCCTGTGTGTCTAAGGGTAAAGGGCTGTAACATAACAGTTGGTTGACAGAAAAGATGGACCACGTTTGTAAACAACAATGATATTTATTGAGATGCAAAGGAAGCACATGTAGCTCAAGGGTGAGCCCAGGCCAAAACAACAAACACCACTATACTCCAAATAAACCAATCTAATCTATGGTAAAAGAAATTACATTACCTAAACTACCCTTACCTAACCAAAACAGGAGAAAACAATATCCAAAGGAAATGGCAGCTCACCCCATCTGTGCTTCCTGAGAAAAGAGAGAAAAACACATTAATGATACATACAACAAAGGCAGAATATATACAAAAACAAACTATAGCTAACAATGCTCTCTCTGTGGCCTTACACACAAGGCAATTTCCACTAAGCACAAAGGCCAATAAACGTAATGCAAATGTCAAAGTCAATGTCACAAAGTAACAATAGGCCTAGCCTCATGCCAGAGAGAGAGAGAGACTGAAGTGAGAAGCCATGTTTTAACAGGTGTGTGGTGATCCATGATTGGGTGGTGTTGATTGAATGTTGGAGTCTGGAAAACCATCCACCAATCGGTGCTGTGCTGCTATAATGGAAGGGCAGGCCTGGCAGGGACCAATGGTGGAGGGAACAATGGCTGGAGGGAGGAAACCAAAATGGAGAACACACACACATGGAGACACACACTGGGGAATATATTCATTGGGATGTAACACCCCCATACATAAGACAAAAACATGTTTGACACATAACACATAACACCAACAAAACATGTTTTTTTTTTCTTTTAACAACGAGATCCCCATCTCCGAGATAACTTGTACTTCAAAGTAAAGAGCTATGAAAAAAACAAAATAAGCAGTCGGTACAACAATGAACCAGTCAACAAACAAGTCGACCGCACGAGAGATTTAACTCCGAGATAGAGCATCCGCCAACACATTCTCAGACCCCTTCTTATGCTTTATGTTGAGGTTATAATTTTGCACTATGAGCGCCCAACGCATGAGGTGCTGATTGTGGTTGTACATCCGCAACAGAAATACCAATGGGTTGTGGTCGGTGTATACTACCACTGGTAACACGCTCGAACCGGGGGGGGGGGGCAGGTGGCGCACGGAGCTTACTTTCGTCACCAACACCGGGAGACACTAGGATTCGCCTGTTCGAATCCAGCTCCCGGCGTTGCTATCAGCTTGGCTGGCCTCTCACACTGATACAATTGGCTGTATCAGGGGGTGGGAAAGCTGAAGGGTGGGTCCTGGGCGTTGTGGACAGCGACCCCTACAGTTCGGTCGGGGCGCCTGCTCAGCGAGGGTTGGAACTGAGGAGAGATAGTGTGGCCTCCCACACGCTACACTCTCCCCGGTGAGAACCTGCACGGCCAGGTTGGCAACAACCAGGAGGGGTGGGATGGGAGAAAAATCGGGAAAAAGGAGGGGAAGAAAGATATATATAAAAAAAAAAAAAAACACGCTCGAACCGACATACACCTCAAAATGTTGCAACGCATACAACATAGCCAAAGTCTCCTTTTCAATAGTGGAATAGTTTAGTTGATGTTTGTTAAATTTCCGGAAAAAATAACAAACCGGGTGACTGACACCATCGTGATCCTCCTGTAATAACACTCCTCCAGCTCCCACCCCGCTGGCATCCACCTCCAGCTGGAACGGCAGGGAGAAATCTGGAGCAGAGAGAACAGGGGAACTGCATAAGAGAGCTTTAACACCATCAAATGCATTTTGAGAATCAGCTGTCCAAATGAATGGCCTGGACGGGCTACACAGGCCAGTGAGAGAAGTGACGACAGAAGAAAAGTTTCGGCAAAAACCACGGTAATACCCAGCCATCCCAAGGAATCTATGCAATTCCCGCCTAGTAGTAGGCACTGGAAAAGTTGTGATTGCAGATATTTTTGCATCCACCGGACGCACTTGTCCTTGTCCTACCTGCTTACCAAGATAGGTAACCGTAGCCTTGCCGAACTCACACTTGGCAAGGTTAAGGGTCAGGGAGGCTCCAGCTAAGCGGTCAAAGACAGTTTGTAAGGTTGTCATGTGGTCACGCCAGTTGGTCGAATAGACAACCAGGTCATCGAGATAGGCATTACAATTTGGAACACCAGCCAGGACTAGGTTCACCAGTCGCTGGAAAGTGGCCGGGGCATTACGCATCCCAAAAGGCATTACAGTATATATCGCAAAAAATTGTCAGGAGTAACAAACGCAGAGATTTCCGAGGCACAGGGGGTCAAAGGGACCTGCCAGTAACCCTTTAACAAATCTAGTTTGCTAACATAGGTGGCAGATCCAAGGTTGTCAATACAATCTTCCATGCGGGGCAGTGGGAAGGAATCAGGCACGATGACAGCATTTACCTTTCAGAAATCAGTACAAAATCTAGGAGTTCCATCCGATTTGGGAGCTAACAAGCAAGGTGAACTCCAGGGACTGCAACTTGGCTTGGCTAAACCATGTTTTAACAAATAGTCAACCTCCTGTTGCATCATGGCTCTCTTGGTGATGTTAACACGGTATGCATGTTGCTTGATGGGCACAGCATTGTTAACATTAATATCATGGGCCAATACAGAAGTACAGGAGGGAACATCACCAAACAGAGCCATGTAGGCCTGAATCAAATTTGTGATGTCCTCTCGCTGCTCCTCAGGTAAGTGTGCTAAGTGAGTGGGCAGGTTCAATAACATCTCAGTGTTGGACAATCTAGCACACTGATGGGCTGCATTGCGCAACTATAAGCCATCTACATCGTCACCACTAATGTCAGGAGAGTCCGGAACTATTGGAGTTGAGGCAACAGCAGAGACGGCCAGTCCGGCTGTCTGGTCTGAGGTCTTCACCTGCAGACTATCTCTGGAGAAATATGGTTTAAGCATATTGATGTGGCAAACACGAGAGTGACGTTTATGATCAGGGGTGCGAACTACATAGTCTGTATCACTTATTTTCTTGTCTATTGCATACGGTCCGGAAAAACGAGCGGAAAGAGCAGAACCAAGGATAGGTAACAGGACTAGAACCTTATCACCTGGCTGGAAAGATCGAGAAACAGCTTTCTCGTCATAGTGCCGTTTCATAGTTTTCTGGGAAGAAGAGAGCGCATTTTTTGCGAGAGAGCACGCCTGATGCAGTCGCTCTCGAAACTGGCTAACAAAATCTAGAACATTAGTGGGTGTGCTGGCACCCTTTGACATGAACCGTTCTTTAAGAACTTTCAGAGGTCCTCTAACAGTGTGCCCGAAAACGAGCTCAGCAGGACTGAAACCAAGAGACTCCTGTATGGTATCTCGCGCAGCAAATAGAACAAGGGGGACACCCTCATCCCAATTTCTCTCTGTGTCTAAGCAATATTTACGCAACATGTATTTTAATGTCTGATGCCAACTAGAGCCCCCTGAGTTTCAGGGTGGTAGGCACTGGACACTATATGTCGGATACCCAGGGACTGTAACACTTGCTCAAATAACCTAGACAGGAAGTTGGTGCCTTGGTCAGTTTGTACAACCTTAGGCAGTCCAAACGTGGAGAAGAACTTCGTCAAAGCCTTAATTATTACAGGCGCTGTAATTCTGCGAAGAGGTATAGCCTCAGGGAAACGGGTGGCGGTACACATTATTGTCAACAAAAACTGATTGCCGGCGTTGGTCTTTGGCAACGGACCAACACAGTCAACTATGACATGTTCAAATGGTTCACCGACCGCTGGTATAGGACAGAGGGGAGCAGATGGAATTACCTGGTTTGGCTTTCCGGTGATCTGACAAGTACTACAGGTACGACAGTACTGTGCTACATCGGACTTCAAACCGGGCCAAAAGAAATGTTGAAGTATTCTGTTGTATGTTTTAGTGACTCCCAAATGTCCAGACCAAGGGTGGTCATGGGCCAAGAACAGTACATGCTGACGATAAACTGCAGGGACAACAATCTGACAGTGCTCCAGTCTGGTACCTGATCTGGTAGCCCTATCTCCGATTGTGCATGCTCTGCCAGTCTAGTACCATGGGACCTCCATGTACGCATCAAAACTCCTTCATCCACAAAATAAGAATGCAACTCTCTCCTCTGTTCCATTTCAAGAGAAAAGAAACATTTTGCAAGAGAAGGGTCAGCCTTCTGGGCAGTAATTAGCATTTCACGAGTAACGGGTAACTTCAATGCGTCGGAACTAGTTACAGTTGTCTGTGGGGGTACCTTACTATGAGTCGGTGGTTTGTCAGCGGTATCAGAAGTTGGAGCCAGCAACTCCTCCCTGACAAAAGCTGAAGCAAAAACAGAGTCAGACAAATTAATTTCATCACCTCTCTTTTTCAATTGAGCCCGAGTGACAACACTTGCAGAAAAAACTTCAGGGAAGTTCTGTGACAAGTCATCAGGCAGAGAATCTGTGTCTGGGTGATCCAACACTTCCAGCACAGCGTTCACCTGTCCTCCAGCTAAATCATTTCCCATGATAAAGGAAATGCCTTTAACTGGCAAGGAAGGTCTCACCCCTATTTTAAAGAAACCAGTGACCAAATCAGATTGTACATGAATACAGTGTAACGGGGCTGGCACGAAACCCATCTCAATACCTTGAACTAGGACAATAGAACCACAGGAAGATTTCTCAGACAGAGGTAGTACATCAGAGAGGATAAAGGATTGTGAGGCTCCAGTATCTCGTAAGATCTGAACTGTACACTGATCTTTTGGATCCCCTGTCAAGGAAACTAAACCCTTCGAAATAAATGGCCTGAAACAAGGATCGAGAACATCCTGATCATTGTGCATCTGTTGATCGGAACCAGATGCCATTTTAATCAGACCAACCCCTTTGGGTTGCCTAAAGTTCTGAGAGGACGGTTGCTGCTTATGTTTCAATGTTAAACAGTCAGAAATAACATGACCAGATTTATGACAGTAGTAACATGTCCGCTCCTCTTTTGAGCATGGAGGTGACATTTTTGGTCGGGGGTGTGTGAATTCTGAATGGTTGGGGACAGAATGCTTCTGAGAGAAATCATGGGGGAGAAACGAGTCACACCTATCTACAAACAGTTTTATGGGTTAGCGCAAACTCATCAGCTAATACAGCAGCCTGCTGCAGAGTGGACACTTTCTGCTCACTCAGGTAAATGACAATACGCTCTGGCAAACGATTCTTAAACTCTTCTAATAGAATGAGTTCTCTGAGAGAGTTAAGGGGAGACACTGCAGGTGAATAGGGTAAACATTTTTACTAATAGATATCACAATGAAACTTCCCCAGTTGATTACTTATATTAAGACAAGACTTTTTTGTATTACAAGTTTTCTGAAATTGTATGTTTAAATATGCAAATGAGGCATGATCTACTTAAATATGCACTAATTTGCATATAATTCCCGGACAGAAATCTGAACATTGGATAAAGCCATTTTCAAAATTATAGTTTCATTTAGTTGACAAATTAGAGCCAAAGGTTATTACAGAGGGGATTTTGGATATCTCTTTTTATCACTCCATAAATCAGAAAATATTCCATTCAGTCCATTTTTATGGTAAAATTCCATATTTCGCCATGTTTTTAGGAATAAAATGTGATATAAATCAGGGTATGAATGCGATATCAACAAACCCTTCTGTAAATACCTTCAGAACATAGATATGAATAGAACTGGAAGGTTTGGTGTATGTGCGTGCTACTGAAGTGGAGATTTCTGGCTCAGAGTATGAGGAAAAACTCTTAAAACTCATTTTTGGGAAAACGCCTTCAAAGTTCTGTATTGTAAAATGCCATACTTTTTTTTTTAAACGGATATTTACAAACACAATACCTAATCAAACCATTAGTAATAGACAACCTAAACACATGCCTGATAACTGAATAATAATAATAATGATGTTATTGAACTGAACAGAACTACACACAGGCTACAAACAGTGTAGTACAGTGTAGTACCCCCTAATAGGCAAAACATATTTGAATAGATATCACTATGAAACTTTCCCAATTTGTTATGTACATACATTTACATTTACATTTAGTCATTTAGCTGACGCTTTTATCCAAAGCGACTTACAAGTTCTGTACGACAAGCCATCAGGAAGAGCACAACTCTATCAGCTGAGTAACAATGTTCAGGTGTGACATATAAACTAAGAAAAAATATATTGCAAGTTTTCTGAAATGTATGTTTATATATGCAAATGAGGCACTTCCCCATTAAATATGTGCCCATTTATGGATGCAATAAGGCAAAATGATGTAAAATAAACAACTAAATGTGTGTTATTGACGTTTTATTGTCACTAGTTTCATAGAAGACATGTTTAGGAAGCAAAATATAACAAAATCTCAAAATCAACAAAAAAAGTATATTTGACTATTCACCTGCAGTGTCTCGCCTTAAGATCTGAGGCCTTGCTTGCTGCACACCATTTATCAAAGAGAGTTCCCTTCTCTCTAGCAAACTCTACAAAGGTCTGGTTGACAGCTCTCTTGTGACTGCGAAACCTCTGCCTATAAGCTTCGGGCACAAGCTCATATGCACGAAGGATGGCAGCCTTCACAGTATCATACAATAGACTATCTTCTAGGGAAAGTGTTGAACAAACCTCTTGGGCTTTACCAGTCAATTTGCATTGAAGCAACAAAGGCCAGACCTCTCTTGGCCAGCGCAATGAAGCAGCAATACGCTCAAACACATTAAAATAAGTATCAACTTCTGTCTCCCGGAACGGAGGCACCAAAGCAATGTGTTTACTTACAGTATATCAAAAGTGTGTGATGAATAAGCTGTGGAGGAGGACATACCAGGGCCTTGTGGAGGAGTTGGTGTAGCAGAGTTGGATTCACTCCTTAGGACTTCCAGCTCCAACCTCCGCAGTCTGAGTACTTTTTCCACTTCATGCTCAAGCTCCAACCTACGAATGTTAACAGCCCTTTCATTTTCTGCCTCAAGCTCCATTCTATGAAGCCGATACTCTGCCTCACGTGCTTGTGCCTTCTCCTGAGCCTCCATCTGGAGACGTGCTATTCTAACCTTGACCTGGGCCCCTTCTCGAGACCCAGTTGACACAGGAGAGGCCAAGTGAAGAGGTGGCAATGCGACTTTCACACCTGCCTTCTCAGCACTTTCACCATGAGCTTGCTCCTCAGATACAGAAGGCTATGCTTCAGTAGGTTCACCAGGAGGACTTGCATGTTCATCAGAGACCACAGGTAAAACAAGCGTCCCCTGCTCCAACAGCTTATCTACCACAAGACACCTGATATCCTGCTTAAGATGCTTTTGTTGAACCGAGAGTTTAAAATGTGGCAATCTCCACTAAGTCTGCCTTGCGGCAGCTATCCAGCTCTTCCCAGGTAGGATTGCTCAAGAATTTCCCCAGATCAAAAGTACTAACTGCCATTTTAAATACAAGTTATTTACTATACAAGTGTAAACAAACAGTTCACCAAATCCATCAACCAACAATGAACACGGGTTACAAAATCCAGGCAGAGCCCCTATTTATGTTACGACCCCTGTGTGTCTAAGGGTAAAGGGCTGTAACATAACAGTTGGTTGACAGAAAAGATGGACCACGTTTGTAAACAACAATGATATTTATTGAGATGCAAAGGAAGCTCAAGGGTGAGCCCAGGGCCCCGTTCCCCGTACCTGGATAACTGAGTTAACCGGATAATTTCCAGTCTAGTCTGACTTAAGCCGGACCTTTCCATTCCCCCGACGCTCGATTGTCCAAATCACCATGACAACAGATCAAAAAGTTTGAGCCTGGTCGAGAGCAGGATTAACTTCAGTTAGCCGGATGAACCATGGCCACGCCCCCGCAAATAAATGACAGCTCGCTTCCTGAAATGATTCTCACAGTCTAGAGATCCCATTTATACCATTCTGAATTATGTTTCTGTGCTTCATTTTCCTAGAGGGGGCTTTTGAAATGTATAATAATAGAACTAAATGCTGATAATAAATCATATTGAGCCTATAGATTTACTTTGTCCTAAATAAAATAATGCACGTCATATACGGCGCTCGGAGTCGCGATACACGCTGCATGTGATTATTTTAATAACGGCGCATTGCAAATGTGAATCCCGCAGGGATATTTTTAATGAATGAAACCTATCGGCCGTTTGGCTCTGATTAGTTTCATATATTCTCAGCTGTTTTTTTTGCTTAACGGAGCGCCCGGATTGTGTTTCATTCAAGCATAAAATTGAAGTGTCTATGCGTGGATTGTGGTTTTTGTGTGATATTGTAACTGGGATTAAAATGTCTGATGAGATGCGCTGTTTGACGGATTTGAGAAATTGAATGAGCCGTTGACGTCACATTAATGCGTTTGAGAATAAAGAGATAAAACTTCATTCAAAAGAAAAGATATTCTAAACACGGGTCTCTCGTCCATTAATGGATAAACAATGAATATATCCTGTCTGGCACAGTGGCGCAGCGGTAGTGCTCAATCCTGGCAACCGGGCGACCGGTGTTCGAAACCCCGCGTTTCCAATATCATTTTTTGGAATATAATATTAATGATTATACGCAAAAGTAGCCTAGTTTTAAGTTAAAATATTATAAATCTACATGCATTGAGGATGTCATTCTTTATATAGCTCTCAACGTGCACCAAATTGAATTATTCCTACATTGCAAAAAGAAGGAAAAGACTAGGAGAAGTGGGATTCGAACCCGGGACGTCTGCGTGAAAGTCAAAACCACAAACCATGACACCACAGTGCAGATAAGTAAAAGATCCACCATACATCAATCAATGGGTAAGAGAGCCGTATCCTTATTCTGTATAACAGTTTAACTAATTATTTTCGCTAGCAAGATCTCATTTGATTATTCAATCCATAAACCTACTGCCAGCAGGCAAGTTTAAAGAAATATAATCTGATTGATTGGGGTAATGAGGGACTTAAAATTAGCCTATAGATAACGCATTTAACTTGTCGGCGAGGCTATTGAGCCGTACTGCAATCTGTTAATAAAGTTTTAAATCAATTAATCAATCAATGCTGTTAGAAAATCAGGATCTCTGCTATCGATACGTGCTGGCTTTTCAACTGAAGCGGCCGCGTGCACTTATCCTGGGTCTCAAGTCTGGTTCGAGTTAACAAGACTGAATCCACCTTCGAGGAACAGGAAAATCCCGGCTTCAAACATCGGGTTAATTGAATCTGGATAATGGGACTCTTGATTGACTTAGTTGAACCAGGTACGGGGAATAGGGCCCAGGCCAAAACAACAAACAAACACCACTATACTCCAAATAAACCAATCTAATCTATGGTAAAAGAAATTACATTACCTATACCCTTACCTAACCAAAACAGGAGAAAACAATATCCAAAGGAAATGGCAGCTCACCCCATCTGTGCTTCCTGAGAAAAGAGAGAAAAACACATTAATGATACATACAACAAAGGCAGAATATATACAAAAACAAACTATAGCTAACAATGCTCTCTCTGTGGCCATACACACACAAGGCAATTTCCACTAAGCACAAAGGCCAATAAACGTAATGCAAATGTCAAAGTCAATGTCTCAATGTCACAAAGTAACAATAGGCCTAGCCTCATGCCAGAGAGAGAGAGAGACTGAAGTGAGAAGCCATGTTTTAACAGGTGTGTGGTGATCCATGATTGGGTGGTGTTGATTGAGTGTTGGAGTCTGGAAAACCATCCACCAATCGGTGCTGTGCTGCTATAATGGAAGGGCAGGCCTGGCAGGGACCAATGGTGGAGGGAGGAAACAAAAATGGAGAACACACACACATGGAGACACACACTGGGGAATATATACATTGGGATGTAACAGAGACCGTATTAGATCCCCAATTATCATATCATGGGGTATCATTGGAAAGCCACACTCATTGGCTACAACCCTCTGCAAAGACTTTCGAGATCGCCAAATTATTGACAGAGCTAGAGCCCCGGGAGTCGGGGGTGGTAATGTGTACTTTTGCGTACTTTGGGGCACGCCTCACATATCGGCATGTAACTCGAGAACCGCTGAACAACAAATAGGGCTTTAATTCCATCCATATTATTGTATTAAAAGAAATGCACACCCGAGCCACTAGAGGTCGGCAAAGAATCGTCCATGTGGGCCCTTGGATGTTAAGAGGTCAATGTTTTTAAATATACTTTTTTGTAGCCAAGAGTAAAGACCATAACCCTATCAAAAACAGTAGTCAAAGTGTATATTTGTATATTTTCATTTTTACCGATGTTTTATACGATTTATCGGAAATATAAATGTATCGGAAAATGCAAATTCTCGTAAAAACCGCAAGAAATTACTAAATCCAGATTCAACCCTGCCATTGGAAAGAGGAGCATTTTCCCTATCCATAGATGTATGATTTGGCCATAATAAGGTCAAGGTCAAGTTCAAGGTCAAATATGAATTTATAATTAAAGTCGATTATCATTAATTACTGTATCTACAAATCCTTCTGTTTAATCATCTTCCCGCGGTTCATTTGCTTAGATTTTTTGTACACATGATCTCAATAAGGTGGTGAATGAGCTCAGTGAGCATTTTCTCCTACCCGTATCAATTTTTGATCATCATCATCAAAATCATAAATCATAATTAATCATAATTAATGTATTCATTACAATTGAATAATTACTAGTAACAGACACAATATTTCTGACACTGGAAATACATACCCCCAGGTCCCTAGATGTTCCTAGATACCAAGAACATGCAAATTGACCTTGCAGAAGTGGAGCAATCTTCCATTTACTTAGGCATGTACCTTTAGGCGAAAACGGTCTACAGATGCGGGGGGTCTGGGGGTCCCCCACCAGGAATTATTTTGTTACAAAGACTTAATTTCCTGCATTCTGGTGCAGGAATTTTTTATTTGTATCCTTTAAATGTGTGATGGCATCACAAATGTTGTAAAAAAAAAAAAAAAAAAATTGAAATATTTGCAATATATTTGCAGTGATCTCCTGGTTGTTCCATCGAACTACCATGCCGCTGCAACTAGAAACACTGGCCTGACTGAATAAAAAAAATAATAATAAAATTATAATATATATATATTTTTTTATGAAATCAATACATGGCTGCTCGCGATCCCCACTTTGGGAACCACTGAGCTACATGACAAAATGTTAAATGTACTGTAAATGTATATGCAGTGGAGACCGGCAGCAGAGAGAGAGATGGTGTGTGTGTGTGTGTAGAGATGTGTGTGTGTGTGGGGGGTATGCCACAAAGTTACAGAAATAACCAGCACTCCAGAACGTCTACGCTGAGGAAGGTGTATATCTGATTGTCTCTGCGGATACTAAATAAACATACCTAAAGCACATTCTGTGAGTGAGAGCCTGTCTGGGCCATTCACTTAGGTAAGAAACTATTGAAGAAATTAGAGTTATGCTCACACCATCTTTAAGTAAAATATGCCACAAAGTTCATGACATGTGGGAGATAAACCAAATCCCTTCTCTTTGATGATGAAACCAAAATGCCTCTACCAAATGTCCTCTCTTTGATGTAACTACATACAGTATCCTGCGTTCATGTAATAAACCCTATTGTATTCAACACCCCCCATTCTTCCTCTCCAACACCACCCCATCCTTCCTCTCCAAACACCTCACCCCCATCCTTCCTCTCCAACACCTCACCCCCATCCTTCCTCTCCAACACCTCACCCCCATCCTTCCTCTCCCAACACCTCACCACCTCACCCCCACCCTTCCTCTCCCAACACCTCACCCCCATCCTTCCTCTTCCAAGACCTCACACCATCCTTACTCTCCCAACACCTCACCCCCATCCTTCCTCTCCCAACACCTCACCCCCATCCTTCCTCTCCCAACACCTCACCCCCATCCTTCCTCTCCAACACCTCACCCCCATCCTTCCTCTCCCAACACCTCACCCCCATCCTTCCTCTCCAACACCTCACCCCCATGTACCTACAGCACCGGACCCCGCCCCTTCAATCGTGTGTATAAAATGTGTTCAACACTGGTTATCGGGAGCTCTATTGGGGTACGTGGCTTGTATCCTTGTGGAGTATTCCAACATAACTCTTGACTAAGTTGTATTTCGATACTCTGTTTGAGTTAATAAATCTGTAATAACCAAGTCTATTTTGACTGAGTATATCCTTGGCTCTCCGGCAAATTTCCACCACACATAACTTTCCTCATTCTGTTGGATCCTCAGAGATGCCCCTTGAGTGTCACTTTCAACCGCTATAGACATTATTACCAACCAACTTCAATAAGGACATTATTGCTCAGTTCATATGACAATATTACAGCAAATCTGATCCAAGATACAGGCAATGATATATATATAACTGATTCAGAATCAGAAGGAATCAGAAGTTGACTGAATCAATTGTTTAATCAGTTTATTTATTTTAGTTTATTAGTGTAGTAGGTTCAAGCTAAAATCTAAAAGTGACTGTTCTGTCTCCGCCCCTAGACTCTGGAACCGCCTCCCGCCTTAGATGTATTTATTAGTCTTAAATTGGTGCTAAATGCTAGTAAGTCAAAATATATGTTATTTTCTAAAGCCAAATATGTTCACAATGACTTGTATATTTCTACTGTGATTGGGTCTGACATTGGGGTCAATAGAGGCTCAGGAGAAAGAGCGGTCATCAGGTAATCAAAAGTTTCCCGGTTCGATTCCCACTCATTCCGGCAGCGTGTCGACGTGTCCTTGAGCACTCCACACTCGCGTCCGCCATCAGTGTGTGAATGTGTAAGTGAATGGGTGAATGTGAGGAACAAATTGTAAAGCGCTTTGAATAAAAGCGCTATACAAATGGAGTCCATTTACATTGAGAGAGTCTCAGAATATAAATTCCTTGGTATCTGGCTTGATGAAAAATGTACATTTAAACATGATGTGGGCGTTCTTGCCAGTAAACTATGGCAAAAGATTGGCTTCTTGTATGCTTCCCTATAATTAGCAGAAAGAGAGACATGCAGCAGCTTCCAATCTTAACACATTCAGTGCCAGGCATTAGACGGGGCCCGTTGTAGCAATGCCATGCTTTAAAAGATAGGAGTGAGTCACCTTGTTTGTAGAGCTATAACTATATTCTATATTATAGCTATGGATACAATACTATGGCCCATTTGACATCAACTATATTGTACAATATGTGAAAAATAATGTTTTCTTCATCCATTCGTTCCTGTGTTATACCGTGGTGAATATAAGTATAATTTCAGAGTGATCCAGGATAATTCCTGGGAAGCGAGTTATACTAGGGCGCAACGTGAATCCTTTGATTGATTGATTGAAAACTTTATTAACAGATTGCAGAATGGGTACAGTACAGTACAGCTCAATACATACAATTGTTAAGGGGATGCAGACCAGAGAAAGACTTTCGTCTTGTTTACATCAGGGTCCCCCATTTTCAATTTATCATAACATATATGACACACACGACATACAGATAGACAGTACTGCTACATCTGTACATTTATGACATTCCAGATTTGCAAATACAGTACTGTTTGTGATACAAAAAGTGTCCAGAAAAGAGTGTATATACATTTGACGTAGAAACTGTACATTGGAGGAGGTTGGGTAGGTGGGGTGGGGTTGGGTGGGCGGGGGTACTGTACATTGGAGGTGGGGGGGAGGGGTGGGTGGGTGGGGGTGGGTGGGGGACACTGTAAACTGTACATTGGAATACTGACAAAGCCATACATGGTCATGTACAACTGGGTTAGGACATTTGTAGGGGCCAGTTTCGAATTGCAGTCTCCCGTAGGTGGTCTTTGCGAGTATTTTTGAAGGTGGGTAGTGATTCACATTCCTTTACAGCTTTGGGTAGGGCGTTCCACATTGATGTGGCATAATTGCGAACGTGTTTAGTCCCTTGTTTGAGCCGAATCTGGGTTTAACATGATTTGTGGAGCTCCCTCTGGTGTTGTGATCGTGGTATTCACTGACCTTTGGGAAGTATTTTGACATGTACATGGGTACCTTGGTCGTGTAGTGTATCTTGTAGACCAGGCCCATTGCAAGTTGCTGTACTCTGTCGTCTACTCTAAGCCATCCTAGGTTGTCAAAGTGGGCAAGGGTGAGGTGGGTTCTAGGAGTCAGGTCAAGCAGTAGTCTGACTAGTTTGTTTTGTGATGTTTGTAATTCGTTTTTTAGTGCCTTTGAGGTGCTTTGGTACCATGAGGTGCAAGCATAGTCGTAGTACCCTTGAATGAGTGCTCCTGCCAGAGTCTTCAGGGTATTCTTGTTTACCAGAGAGGAGATCCGGTACAAGAATCGAGTTTGTTGGTTGACTTTTTTTATTACATTGGATGCCATTTTGTCACAGGAAAGATTAGCCTCTAGGATGGAACCCAGGTAGGTAATTTCATCTTTCCTTGTCCTGGTCCAAACGACACAGAACCACATTGCCCAGCATATTGTTGGCCAATGTGCAATCGATAGGAAATAAACTGGACGACATCAGAGCACGGATCCAATTCCAGAGGGACATTCGGGATTGTAACGTCCTCTGTTTCACAGAAACTTGGCTGAGTCCAGATGTCCCGAATCACGCAATAGAACCGGCAGACCACTTCTTCGTTCTCCGCAAGGACCGGTCGGCAGAAGAGTCACTAAAGAAGAAAGGAGGCGGCATTGCCTTCATGATAAACAAGGAGCGGTGCGATTTAGGCAACGCAAAGGAACTGTCTAACCACTGCTCCCCAGACCTGGAGTTTATCACGATAAAATGTCGACCCTTCTTCCTCCCAAGAGAGTTAACGTCCATCATCCTCATCGGAGTGTACATTCCACCACACGCGAACACTGGGACCGCACTTTCAAAGTTACACGACGAAGTAAATAAACTCCAGACAGCTAATGTTGACGCTGCCATTTTGGTTCTGGGCGATTTCAACAGCGCGCGTCTTAAAAAGGTGTTGCCGAATTTCTATCAGCATGTGACCTGTCCCACCAGAGGCGAGAACATATTAGACCATGTATACTCGCAATTTAAGAATGGGTACAAGTCACAGGCTCTTAGCCCATTCGGTAAGTCCGATCACGCCGCCATTTTTCTTTTGCCAAAGTATAAACAAAGTCTCAAGCGAACGCCGGTGGTCTCGCGAGAGGTTAAGCGTTGGACCGTGACGTCAGGGGAGGCACTCCAAGCTGCACTTGAATGCACAGACTGGAGGGTATTCCGTGATAACACAGCCAATATTAACGAATACACTGAAACGGTGCTTGACTTTGTCTGTACTCTGGTAGAAGAAACAATCCCCTCTACCACAATTAGAATCTACCCAAATCAAAAGCCCTGGGTAGATAAATCCGTCCGTGAGGCTCTGAAAGTGCGCACATCAGCATACAACACAGGGCTGGTGACAGGCAACATGGAAGAACACAAGACGTCAAGATACAACGTCAGGAGAGCAGTAATAGAGGCAAAACGGCATTACAGGGATAAAGTTGAACTTCAGTTTGAACAGGCTGACTCTAGAGGCATGTGGCAGGGCCTCAGAACAATGACAGATTACAAAGGCACCCCCCTCAAACTGAACAGTGACATCTCCTTAGCAAATTATCTCAATTCCTTCTATGCGAGGTTTGAGGCTGTGAATAACAACACCAGCCTACAAACCACGGCAATGGGGGGGGGGGGGGGGTCTGCTGATGGAGACTCAGTGTTCAGGGTAACAGAGCATGAGGTGAGACGGATCTTTAAAAAAGTGAATATCAGGAAGGCAGCAGGACCGGACGGCATCCCCGGCCGCGTCCTAAAAGTCTGTGCCGACCAACTGGCCCCGGTATTCACTGACATCTTGAACCTGTCCTTGGAACAGGCTGTCATCCCCACATGTCTGAAGAAGTCCACCATCATCCCTGTACCCAAAAAATCTACGCCCGCTTGCCTCAACGACTACCGCCCTGTAGCTCTCACCTCCATAGCCATGAAGTGCTTTGAGAAGCTAGTGAAGGGCTACATCTGTTCCTCCCTCCCCATCAACCTGGACCCCCTGCAATTTGCATATCGCCCCAACAGGTCCACGGAGGATGCCATAGCCCATGTGCTGCACACAGCAGCATCACACCTGGACAAGAGGCAGGGGAACTATGTGAGAATGCTGTTCATCGACTACAGCTCAGCATTCAATACCATAGTCCCCTCCAAACTCATAGCCAAGCTCAGGGACCTGGGCTTGAACTATGACCTCTGCCAGTGGGTCCTGGACTTCCTGACGGGCAGACCCCAGGTGGTAAGAGCAGGCAACTGCACCTCCTCATCCATCACACTCAACATAGGGGCCCCCCAGGGCTGTGTTCTGAGCCCCCTCCTCTACTCCCTGTACACACATGACTGCGTGGCACAGCGGAACAACAACACAATCATCAAATTTGCTGATGACACAGTAGTGGTGGGCCTGATCTCTGCCAACGATGAGAGGGCCTACCTGGAAGAGGTAGAGAATCTGTCACAGTGGTGTCAGGAGAACTGCCTCTCCCTGAACGTCAGCAAAACAAAAGAGATGATTGTGGACTTCAGGAGGTCGGGGGTCAAGGACTACAGCCCCCTCAGCATCGACGGGGCACCGGTTGAGAGAGTGAACAGTTTCAAGTACCTCGGAGCCCACATATCCGAGGACTTGACATGGACCACACACATTGACAGTGTTGTGAAGGAGGCACGACAACGCCTCTACTTCCTCAGGCGCCTAAGGAAGTTCCAAGTCAGTCAGAAGATCCTTAGGAACTTCTACTCATGTACAATAGAGAGCATCCTGACTGGCAACATCACCTCCTGGTTTGGGAATAGCACTGCACAAGACCGTAGCAGACTACAAAGAGTGACACGTTCAGCCGAACGCACAATTGGAGGGGGGCTTCCCACCCTCCAGAACATTTACAACAAGCGGTGCATGGGGAAGGCTAAGAGAATTATTAAGGACTCGAGCCACCCGAACAACTGCCTCTTTGAACTGCTGCGGTCAGGCAAGCGATACCGGAGTCTTAAGGCGAGCACAGAAAGACTCAGAAGAAGCTTCTATCCCCAGGCCATCAGGCTGCTAAACGAACAATAAACACTATGCAACAACCATCAAATGCACACAGCACACACACCCACACGCACACACTCACTTAAACCACACAAACACACTTTATATTTATTGATAAAGGATTTGCACTACAACTCGTACACCCACTGTAAATTGTACCTAAATTGCACCTCATCCCATTTCTGCCTTGCACTATATAGTATTGTATTAGTACACTGCACAGTATTGTATATTATATGGTAACTCAGTTACGTCTATTCTGCATCGAACATTGTACATATGTCTATACTGAACACTGTGACCTCATTTTTTTTACTTCTAATTTACATGCTATACTATGTTATTTTATTTCATACTTATCTTGTCTTGCACAGTCTCTGGAGCGTAACAGTAAGAAGCATTTTGTATAAAAGTATTCTGTACTTCTGTATGACAACTATTAAAGAAACTTGAAACTTGAAACTTGAAACCCACTGTAACTGAGAAGCCGTCAGTCTTGCTGAGTTTGTTATTTGAACCGAAGAGAATGGACTCTGTTTTGCCCATGTGTAATGATGGTTTGTTATCGGCGAGCAGATTTTGCCTAGTTCCGAGCTGAGGGTTTTTTCAACCTCTAACTTGTTCTTGTCAGAGACCAGCAGGGCTGAGTCGTCCGCAAACAGGAACAAGTTGCAGTCACAAGATGACGACATGTCATTTGCATAAATTAGGAACAGTAGCGGTCCTAGTATGCTTCATTGTGGAACACCACAGCTCACTGGGAGGGGGGGGGGGTAGGGTACCGTTTACCTCCACCATCTGTTCTCTCCCCTCCAGGTAGGATTGTATCCAGCTCACTGATAGACTGACAAACTAAAAGCAATTGGTTTTGATAATCAGAATGGTGTGATTGACAGTGTCCTACTATAAGTGTTGCAGTGTCTTGCCTGAACACGCTACTATTCCCAAATCAAATCTATATAATAGGTATTATGTTTCATCATGAATGCATGAAAGGGGGGGGGGGTCGTTTCTGATTATTTGATTGGCAGTAACGGCATTCGTATTGAACACTAAAAACGTTGATCAGCTCGATCGGTATAAAAGCATTGCACGATCAAGCCAGAATTGATGTCAGATAGTCCTTACCTGTGATCGGGAGTATTCCAAAAATAATATTCCAATTGTTTGATTGCCATCTGGTCCCTCCGATGTCCATTTGGTCCACGACATAACCCACCACAACATATGGATCAGGAGCATTTTATGCGCTTCAATGCAACCAGGAGAACCGCTCGACTGGCCCGACCCAGAAAACTGTGCCCGGAGACATTTGACCATTGCACAGGCCAAGATATAAGGTTCCAAAGGGTGCTCGATACCGCTGTCTAGCTGGATGCGGCCGGTATTGCACTTTGGCGATCTCAGACTCATTCCCTATGGTAACACCAAGGTCCCTGGTTGAATAATGAATAAAAATATCAAAAAAAGGAAAAACGGCCCAATACCGACTTTTTACGTTGTTGGCACTGAAAGTGTTGAGTCCTTAGACTCTGTATATCATTCAGCCATTCGATTTATCACTGGTGATGGTTATGGTACTCACCATTATGTTCTGTAAAATAGGGTTGAATGGCCCTCCTTTGGAGAGAGGTGAGAGCTGCATTCGCATCGGAAATGAGCGGAAACACTCATTCACGCCTTCATCACTTCCCGCCTCGACTACTGTAACAGAATCCTTCTTGGTGCTTCCAAGAAGGTTCTGGATCGCTTACAGTACGTCCAAAACTCTGCTGCGAGGGTCCTCACGTGCACCAAACCCTGGCAGCACATCACCCCCACCCTGCAAAAACTCCACTGGCTCCCCATCAACTACCGAATCCCCTACAAGATCCTCCTCCTCACCTACAAATCCCTGCACGGGTTGGCCCCTTCCTACCTGACCAACCTACTCCACCCCTACATTCGAGCACGAGGCCTCCGCTCCTCCAACTCTGACCTCCTCACCATCCCCCGCACCAGGTGTTCCACACTGGGAGACCAAGCTTTCGCTGTAGCTGCCCCCAGGCTGTGGAACTCCCTCTCCCCCTCCATCCGAGGCTCTGACACACCATCAACCTCTTCAAAACCCACCTAACACGCAACACAGCCCTGCTCCCAAGTAGCCCACCCCCTGACTATTTTCTTTTAAGCCACAGATCCTGTTGTTTGTTTGTTTTTGTTTTCCGTTTTTGTTTAGTTAATTTCAACCACTTCATCCAATTGGACAGCACCTTGCTTCCTTTTTTTATCTTATTTGTTTTTTTCCTGCTGTTACTATACACATATTCATCATTTTAATTTTTAATTTTTTCAAAATAATTTATTTACCCTTTCTTTTATATACCTTCTCTCTCCTTGTAAAGTGTCCTTGAGTCTGAGAAAGGCGCTTCTCTCTTCAAATCCAATTTATTATTATTATTATTATTATTATTATTATTATTATTATTATTATTATTATTATTATTATTATTATTATTATTATTATTATTATTATTATTATTATTATTATTATTATTATTATTATTATTATTATTATCCGTTTCTATATAAATCATAATTGGAGATTGCCCAGTTTATCTTACGTGTCTATCGGAGTGGACCTCTGGAAGCTATAGTACATGTTCCAATGACTGGCTCTCACACTTAAAGCACCTACAGTTTGTACTGAACTTGAGGTTTGCTTTTAGCTTTTGTGCTCCTGACATGTGGAACATCAAATCAAATCAAATGTATTTGTAAAGCCCAAAATCACAAGGTAATGTCCCCATGGGCTGGACATAAGTCATAAGTCTAAGACATAAGTCTTCTTTAAACAAGTCAAGAAGAAACATCACGATAAATCAAGAAAAAAAAAAACCATTACATCCTAAATAAATGTAAAATAAATAAATGCAACACTCCCAGACATACCCCAGCGAAGGTAAGGAAAAACTCTAGCAATAGGGGGAAAAAAGCACCACAGGCGATGTGGAGGAGAGACACCTTAGAAGGGCGGTTCAAGGGGGGATCCCCCTACTTGGATGTCGGTGATAATAGTGTTGCTATGGATGATCGATGGGTGGAGAATAAAACAGGCGAATAGTTGGTATGAATGTACATATAGGTGTAATAAAACACATATGTATATGGATGCAAATATGCAATAGCAACTGGGGTACATAAGCACATTTTTGAAATATTTTAATTTTAAATAGCTCTATTCTAAGAACAACAACAACAAAAGAAAAAGCATATGGAAACCAGCACTAGTATGAACATAGGATAAACGCTAAATGTCAGAGTAGTATTAGTATGGGGAAGATCGCACCATCTTGGCCATCACCACGAGATATCCACTCACAGAGAGACAGGGAGAAGGGGACAGGGGTTAGACAGTTTGCGTGTTTGTGGTGGGCGGACATAGGATCAATAAATACATGTAGTAAGTAAGCATATACATAAACAATAGTAAACACATACAACAAACTCTAAAACTCAGTATTTTGGTCTCCTTTGGTCAGTTTAAATCCTTGATCATCAACCATTCCACCACAATCTGTTTTAATTGATTGTACACATTTGTATTATGATTGCACGTCATGTATTTATTATTATGTTTGTATGCCCTCGATGATTTTTTTTTGTTGAAATAAAGATTGAATGAAAAGTTATTATCTTTACTCACTTAATGTTTTCTGTATCTGTTAAAGGATATACGGTTGTGAGTTTTGTGTTTCTATGAAGTGAGAATTATTTTCCCTAGTCTTTAATTTATGTTGGAGTTTGCTAAGCATGTTTTTATACTTCTATTGAAAGGTGCTACTATAAATAAATCACTATTAATTACCAGTGTACGTATCCATGGTGACAGGCAGCATAAATAGCTGCCTGTCCAATTAGGGCAATAATGGTGTCTGCTCCCTTTTTCTTCAGACTGAGGTTAGCCAGTAGTACTAGTATATCTTATACGTATGTGTAAAGAAAGATAGTCTTATGTATGGTGCAACAGCAAATCATGTCCCCTGCTAAGCATGTTTTTATACTTCTATTGAAAGGTGCTACTATAAATAAATCACTATTAATTACTAGTGTACGTATCCATGGTGACAGGCAGCATAAATAGCTGCCTGTCCAATTATGGCAACAATGGTGTCTGCTCCCTTTTCCTTCAGACTGAGGTTAGCCAGTACTATAGTATATCTTATACGTATGTGTAAAGAAAGATAGTCTTATGTATGGTGCAACAGCAAATCATGTCCCCTGCAACCCCCCCCCCCCCCCCTAACTATACGCCTATGCTCTAAAATTATGACGCTTCTTTAGTCTTCCGGCCAGGGGTGTAGCTCCAGATTCTGGGCCCCATGAAAGATGGTGGGTGAGCCTAGTAAAGGATGTCGCATTGCGTTCATCTTCAATGAATGGACCAATGCAATAGTCTACCAAAGCCCCCCCTCTCTCTCTATATATCTCACACACACACACACACACACACACACACACACACACACACACACACACACACACACACACACACACACACACACACACACACACACACACACACACACACACACACACACACACACACACACACACACACACTTCAGAAACAAACATAGTATCAATGAGAGCATCAATAATACACCTGAGTGATGTTTGATTTTTGGGCCCCCCCCCCCCCCCCAGTGCTGGGCCCTTGGAATCATCCTAAGCTACCCCCCCCCCCCAGCTACGCCCCTGCTTCCGGCTACTAAATGCACTTTATGACTTATGCTTTACATTCACCTAGTAAAACACACACACACACACACACAAACGGTAAGCAGCCTCGCTAAGCCTTACCACTTGCGCGCGTCTCTCTCAAGGACACTTCGGCACAATGCCGGGACGAACCGGGAACCTTCCGATTACCAGACGACCTCTGTTATCAGTGTTGATGTCATAAGAGTCAGAGTTATTCATCGGCGTACAATGTACTACACCTTTAGAAAGCCTGAAGCCTTGGATTATTAGGGGAATTTCTAAAAGGTTATTGTGTTCGAGTCTTATTCTAGCCTTGAAATAACAGTAATGTAAAGATGAAAGCCAGTGATGTGAATGCTGAAGACACCCCCAGTCCATGTGTCCATAAAAGAATAGGTAAACATCCTGAATCTAATGCAGGCCAAATTATCTCCAGTATAGGCCCTGCTATTAACGATAGAACATCTAAAATGTAATGCAGAATCACCTATAGGCCCTGCTATTAACAATAAGAGAACATCTAAAATGTAATGCAGAATCACCTATAGACCCTGCTAAACTCATTCTGTTCCAAAAACATAAAATTACGTGTTTGCTCGACAAGCGTTGAGTGCCAAAAACAAGATATTATATTAGTTTGTGGATCGTTTGATCTTTTTACTTTGAGCCCCGCTCTACAGACTTGCCCGGAGCGATATGCATCACGTTGGCACATCCACATAAACTAGAATGCAATGCCGATCGACTATCACCAGGTGGCAGTATCGTCTGTGTTTGAACTGGAATGGCTTGGTGTTGATACGCGGCCTCGTCTTTTTTTTCTTTCTTGGTAGGGGCCCCTCCTCCTGCTTGAACATAGATTCACATTGATCGCCCCGAAATTCCGTTGCCTAAGCGTATTTTAGCATCGAAACGTGTATAGACATATACAATGGTAATCGCGATGGCGATGTGATCACTTGGAATTATTCTTCTTGGAATACCTTCTGGCTAAGGTAAGGTATATTCTATGTCTATTTGACCGAATCACACCTCACCCTTCCTCATTCGTTTCCAAACGCGGAAGCAGCTCAGATGCACTTTTGAACTGGAAATTTGTTATGTAGAGAAAAATTATGCAATGTTGGGCTTTGCCAGGAGTACGCCAGCCCCCGGATCCTTCTCGGGGAGGACGCGATGAGCGGCGTTTCCTCCAGATATTCTCAGGTGCCAGAGAAATGGAACTGTCTATACTAGGTTGTGGGGTCCGGGGACGGTTTAGCGTGTGGTACCTTCTCGACTTCCTCAGTTGAATCAAGTTGTTTACATGCAGTAGCTTTAGCTACTAACGTTATCATAGCATCATGGTCTGTAATGTGTCAACTGGACAACGCCAGCCTCGTCTGCCAATGCCATATAGATAGTGAACGTTAACGTTTGCAAACGAAGTCAACGTCATCCAGCTGACACCACAGATCTACCATATTATGACAACGTTAGCTAGCGGCTAACGCTAGAGCTAACCAGAGGGAAACGTTAATGTACGGCAGTCAGTGTAGCGGGAGGCAGCACTTGATTTCCATTGGCAAGAGTTTATCTCATTCTATATCACGGCACGAAAAATTTTAATAATACTTTTTTCTACTCTATTTGAGGATTTACGGTATACACAAGATAACATACACCGATAGAGCATGTATCACAAAGATAATTAATCATAGAATAGAGAACAAACATGTATTATAGAATAAAAAGAAATGTAAAACAGGTGATGAAAAACAAGAGATAAAAAACAAGATAAAATCCAGTTAGAACCAAATAAAACAATTTATCAGGGTGTGCATGTGTGCACAAAACCAGACTTAGGTAGAGGTAATTTTATGAAAAGGGCGGTACTCTACAAGGCGATAGCATCCCGGAACCGCTCCCTTCCTGCTGACCTGCAGTGTTCATTTTGTCAACTAAAATGATGACGAAAGATGTTCGTCAACAAAGGTTTTTTTCATGACGACAACGAGATGTGACGTCACGTTATTTTTTTATTTTCTTTTATCTTTCTTCCCCTCCTTTTTTCCCGATTTTTCTCCCATCCCACCCTTCCTGGTTGTTGCGTACTTTCCCCTACTGTTGGTCCGGGAGACCGGAGACTGTCGCATGCTTTCCTCCGACGCATGTGCAGCCTGGGGCAGGCCAACCTGGCCGCGCAGGTTCTCACCGGGGAGAGTGTAGCGTGTGGGAGGCCACACTATCTCTCCTTAGTTCCAACCCTTGCTGAGCAGGCGCCCCGACCGAACTGTAGGGGTCGCTGTCCACAACGCCCAGGACCCACCCTTCAGCTTTCCCACCCCCTGATACAGCCAATTGTATCAGTGTGAGAGGCCAGCCAAGCTGATAGCAACGCCGGGAGCTGGATTCGAACAGGCGAATCCAGTGTCTCCCGGTGTTGGTGACGAACGTAATCTCCGTGCGTCACCTGCCCCCTATGATGTCACGTTATTGAAGACCATGTGACGCTAACAAGACTAAATAGTTTATTAAATATCGTTGACCACAACTGAGGACACAAAAATGTAATTTACAAAAACCAGAACGAAATTTCTCTTCATGTATTGTTGACTAAAACAAGACGAGACAAAATAATTATAACTTTTCTTAATGCCATCGTCCCGACAGAGCAGTGTGACGGGGAGCTCTCTTATTAGAAAATACATATTCCACGCTGTTCTGAGGGTTGGCGAAGACTGCAATCGGCTCGGATTACATGCCTGACAAGTAAAATGTGGATTCCGGACTTTCTTTTCCCCATGCGTTTTCATTCAATCCAATCCAAAGGGTGCATTACCATCCGGCAGACGATAGGGGGCGGTATTTTCCCTGTTCAAACTCAGACAGAGTCCCACTGGTAACGTGAGGCTAGATTGATGAAACATTTATGGAAATCGACAATAAAAAAAAATTGCGATTAAAAACGAGATTTCTCGTCGCTTGGCACTCAACGCATGGCATGAACTAATGAGATTTCTCGTGGCTGGCACTCAAAGTGTTAAGGCATATTTAGAGCCGAGTATAAGACATTTTGTTTTTGCTACATTTAATTTTAGTCTGTTTTCAGTTATCCAATTCGAAATCATAAATAATTCACTCTGAAGTATTTTATTCACTTGTTCTGTGCTCTCAGCGGATGCATATATAGTTGTATCATCAGCATAAATCGCTATACCTGCACTTTTCAATACATAAGGCATATCATTTACAAATATAGAGTAAAGGAGGGGTCCAAGACAACTTCCTTGGGGAATACCACACTGGAGTGTTACCATATTTGACATGGAACCATTAGTTCAAGTTCAAGTTTCTTTATTAGTTGTCATACAGAAGTACAGACTACTTTTATACAAAATGCTTCTTTCTGTTACGCTCCAGAGACTCTGCTAGACAAAAATAGATAAGTATAAAATAAAATAAAATAAGTATAGCAAGTATAAAATAGAAGTCACGTACGTAGGCACACGTGTTCAGTATGTACATATGTACAATGTTCAATGCAGAGTAGAAGTAACTGAGTTACCATACAATATACTATACAATATACTAATATACTATATAGTGCAAAGCAGAAATGGGATGAGGTACAATTTAGGTACAATTTACAGTAAGGTGTAATGAGGTATGGGTTGTAGTGTAAATTCTTTACCAATAAATATAAAGTGTGTTTAGGTGTTCTAAAGTGTGTAAAGTGGGTGCTGCAGTGAGTTGTTTGTTTAAAGTGAGTGTGTGCGTGTGGATGTGTGTTCTCTGACTGTGAGTGCATTTGATGGTTGTTACATAGTGTTATTGTTATTGTTATTGTATAACACATTGTTGTCTATTAGACAAGTAGCTTCTCATCCAGTCCATGGCAGTGTCTTCAAACCGATATGTGTATAATTTCAATAATAATAGGTCATGATCTATGATGTTGAAAGCCTTACTGAAATTCCAGAGCACTGTACCCACAACTAACTTCCTATCGATCAGTTGTAGCCAGCTATCTGTAAGAGATGTTAAAGCAGTTCCTGTAGAGTATCCTACTTTGTATGCATGCTGGAAATCAGAATTAATGTTGTTTTTGTTTAAATACTTTTGAATCTGCTTGAAAACAATTCCTTCCAATAACTTACCTATTACTGGTAAAATAATAATGGGCCTACTGTTTGAACCTGTAAATGGCTCTTTACAGTTCTTTGGTAGTGGAGTTACTTTAGCTATTTTCCAAGGCTGAGGAAAGACCCTCTCTTCAAAACATAAATTAAATATATGGGATGTTTTGCAGACATTTGTAGCAGTTTTCCATTCAGATTATCAACACTGCAAGGTTTATCTGGTTTAAGTGCTAGGAGGAGCTTTTCAATATCATTTGGACTTGTGCTCCGGAATTTAAATCGGCATTTCTTGTCATACATAATGTTTTTTAATTACAGAGTCTGACAGCTTACTGTACCACTCATTGGCAATATATGAATTGAAAATGGGAGACCCTGATGTAAACAAGACAAACGTCTTTCTCTGGTCTGCATCCCCTTAACAATTGTGTGTATTGAGCCGTACTGTATTGTACCCATTCTGCAATCTGTTAAATAAAGTTCTCATTCATTCATTCATTCAAACATTTGATTTCTAATTGTGTTTACCTTGGAAACAAAGTAGTTGTTGAAATGGGTTGCAATGCCAAATGGTTTAGTGATGAATATACCATCTGACTCAATAAATGATGGTGTTTTGCCCATTTTATTTCTACCCATAGCTTCATTCAATGTTTTCCATAGTCTCTTACTGTCCCCTTTACACTCCTCCAATCTGGTTTGATAATGTTTTTTCTTCTGCCTATTCATTTTGGTTATTTTGTTTCTCAATGAGCGGTAAACCTTCCAATCTTCTGGATTATCTAATGTAATAGCTACTTTTTTCAGTCTGTCTCTTTCTTTCATGCAGTTTTTCAATTCAGGATCCAGCCAGGGTGTTTTGATTGCTCTGACGGAGAGCTTCTTTGTCACAGACATCTGTAAATAATTCCATAAACTTCTCTAATGCAGCCTCTGTATGCCTTGTCTCTAGCACAGTATTCCAGAGTAAATTTTTTACATCATTAATAAACTCATCCTCAGAAAATTTCTTATATATTATTTTATAAATAATTTTGGGTCCTACCTTAGGAACCTTCATATTTAAGGTTAACGCAATAATGTTGTGGTCACTGAAGCCCACAGGCTCAGATACAACTTTTGAAAAAAATCTGGGGCATTCGTAAAACAATGGTCTATAGGCCTACAGGTCGATAGGACTGATCCTGCACGATTATTAATTCTTGTTGGTACATAATAATAATAATAATAATAATACATTTTATTTGGAGGCGCCTTTCAAAACACCCAAGGTCACCTTACAGGTCATAAGAACAGAACAATCAGGATTAAAACAATGATCTTTGCAAAAGTGTCAAGACAAACAATGTAAACATATGAAATATAAAACAGTGGCACACAGGGTGCAGTTATAGTGAGTATGCCCAGTAAGCAAGGCAGTTAAAAGACAAGGTTAAGAAAAGAATAAGATAAACAACAAGAAGTATAAAAAAGCAGTTAAAATAACAGACAAACAAACAGCAGGGGGTATTGGGCAGTGATGGAGGCAGGGCCGCCTCAGGGGGTGTGTGAGCAGTGCGGTCGCACAGGGCCTCGCGGGAAGGGGGGCCTCACAAAATCTTTTCTTTAATTATTATAATTTTTTTTATGGATTTTTTGGGTACAGGGATAATAGTGGACTTCTTCAGGCAGGTGGGGATGACAGCCTGTTCTAAGGACAGGTTAAATATGTCAGTGAATACCGGGGCCAGTTGGTCGGCACAGACTTTTAGGACGCGGCCGGGGATGCCGTCCGGTCCTGCTGCCTTCCTGATATTCACTTTTTTAAAGGTCCGCCTCACAGGGGTTACAGGTAAGGTAGTCGGCCGGTGTGCGTCTGTCTGACTATTTCCATGGGAGCGCGTGCAGCATTGGAGGTTATGCCAAGGCGAAGAGGACGGTCGTTCGGCAGATGGACTGAAGATGAAAGTTGTTGCATGTTAGAAAGTTCAGTCAGGCTAGCCATGTCGGCTTAGCTAAAGGCAGGGACAGCTAGTTAGCTTTAGCTACGGTATCGAGTGCTAACGTGTGGTTCAGTCGGGCTAGCCATGTCGGCTAGTAGCTTAGCTAAAGGCTAACTAGCATTAGCTAACCTAGAGAGAGCGTGTGCAGCATTGGAGGTTATGCCAAGATGAAGTGGACGGTCGTTCGGCAGATGAACTTCGTCAACTCCACGGTTGTCTCCTTCCTCTTGGACGTTTGGTGAGTTTTTAATGCACTCTATTCTATTCCCGCCATGGAGATATCTCTCTCTCTCTCTCTCGGGCCGGCTAGCTATCGTGGCTAACGTTATGTTGGCTAACGTTATGTGGAGCCAGCGGGCCGTCTAGCTGTCGTAGCTAACGTTATTATTGAGCAAAGCGGGCCGGCTAGCTGTCGTAGCTAACGTTATATTGAGCCAAGCGGGCCGGCTAGCTGTCGTAGCTAACGTTATATTGAGCCAAGCGGGCCGGCTAGCTGTCGTAGCTAACGTTATATTGAGCCAAGCGGGCCCGCTAGCTGTCGTAGCTAACGTTGTATTGAGCCAAGCGGGCCGGCTACCTGTCGTAGCTAATGTTATATTGAGCCAAGCGGGCCGGCTAGCTGTCGTAGCTAACGTTATATTGAGCCAAGCGGGCCGGCTAGCTGTCGTAGCTAACGTTATATTGAGCCAAGCGGGCCGGCTAGCTGTCGTAGCTAACGTTCTGTCGAGCTAGCATCAGTATCTGGCCACTCTATTTGCAGTTAGCCTCTTTAGCTAATGTCGGCCGTTGGCTCCTTGCTACTTTGTTTTCTCTGGTATAGACCCTCTTCTCTTTGGATTTAAGTGTTGATCTTTGTCCTTTTGGCTCTATGTATATTCATGTTGCCTTTGTGAAGTTATCTTTTCCTTCTGTTTTGTTCTTCCATTAAAAGTTGAATATCCTTTAGGGGCTCATCTTAGCTGTCTTGCTTATCTCTTTCTCTCTCTCTCTGGCCTTGCTCTAGTGGAGGGTGTGCCACTGTGTGTGTGCCATCATGTTAACGTTAGCCTCAGTTAAACCTTGCGACGCCTCGTTAGATGAAGCTGTGTTCTGAGGTGTCCTGTGTTCTGAGCTGTGTTCTGAGCTGTGTGCTGAGCTGTGTTCTGCATGTGTTCTGTGTTCTGATATGTGTTCTGAGCTGTGTTCTGAGCTGTGTTCTGAGCTGAGTGCTGAGCTGTTTTCTGCATGTGTTCTGTGTTCTGAGGTGTCCTGTGTTCTGAGCTGTGTTCTGAGCTGTGTTCTGTGCTGTGTTCTGCATGTGTTCTGTGTTCTGAGCTGTGTTCTGAGATGTGTTCTGAGCTGTGTTCTGAGATGTGTTCTGTGTTCTGAGCTGTGTTCTAAGCTGTGTTGTGTTCTGAGCTGTCTTCTGAGCTTATATAGTGCTTTTACTAACTATTATATTTCTCTCTCCTCTGGTCAGGGGCAGTGGAGCGATAACACTGTATATTGACTGTAGAACGGGAGCTCTCTCTCGCTCTCTTTTTTTTTTACTTCTAGGGGGGGGAGGGGGGGGGGGGGCTCGTTACAATCTCGCACAGGGCCTCGCATTTCTCCCAGGCGGCCCTGGATGGAGGTTATAGTGAATATGCGAGTTTGAACAGATGGGTTTTCAATTGTGATCTGAATGATGAGAGTGAGTCTGACTGTCGGATGTGTTGGGGCAGGGAGTTCCAGAGTCTGGGAGCCGAGCAGCTGAACGCTCGGGCACCCATGTCAAGTCAAGTCAAGAGTTTTATTTGTCACGGCATACAAGTATACAATGAAATGCGGGTGGTCTTGCCCGCAACGATGTGCAATACAGTGGTACAACATGTAATAGAATCCAATAAAAAAAAAAACATTATGCAATAAACAGGTAACAGGTAACAGGTAACATGGTGGGGCATCTCGGTATCTGTACATAGTTATTTACAGGGCATATAGGACATGCTAGGTAGCTTAGGTAGTGCAATACACTGTTACTGTTGTTATACTAATATTAAAGTGACCTTTCCTTTTTGGCCATAAGTGTGGGCGTGTGCGGCATGAGTGTGTGTCTGCTCATGTTAAAGTGTTAAAGTGGCTGCTGGTGTGTGAGCGTGCACAGCGTGCGTGTCGTGTGTGTGCTCATGTGTGTTTGTGTGTGGATAGATCAGTGTTCTGTGGCACTCAGTGTTCATTGTTCAAGGCTCTGATGGCCTGGGGGAAGAAGCTGAGCCTAAGCCTCTCTGTCCTAGTAGCTGGGGTTCGCAGGCGTCTGCCTGACCTCAGCAGCTGGAACAGGCTGTTGTTGGGGTGGTGGGGGTCTTTCATTATTCTGCAGGCTCTGGATTTGCACCTCTTGTTGTATAGAACCTGCAGGGGAGGTAGTGCAATACCCGTGGTACGCTCGGCTGAGCGCACCACTCTCTGTAGGGCCTTCTTGTCCTGTGCCGTGCTGTTTCCATACCAGGCAGTGATGTTTCCAGTCAAGATGCTCTCTACAGCTCCGGAGTAGAAGGACTGGAGTATCTTCCCCGATACTCTGAACTTCCTTAACTGTCTCAGGTGGTAGAGGCGCTGCTTCGCCTTTTTTACAACTGTGTCTATGTGTGTTGACCATGTCAGATCCTCTGAGATGTGGACCCCCAGGTACTTAAAGCTGCTCACCCTGTCCATGGTAGCCCCGTTTATCATCAGTGGTGTGTGTGTCTCCTGCTGTCCTCTACTATAATCCACGATCAGCTCCTTGGTTTTACCAATGTTCAGGAGCAGGCTGTTGTCCTGGCACCAGCGTTCCAGTACCTCAACCTCCTCCCGGTAGGCCTTCTCGTCGTTGTCCGAGATCAGCCCCACCACCACTGTGTCGTCTGCGAACTTCACTATGGAGTTGGAGCTGAACTTGGCCACACAATCGTGTGTGTAGAGTGAGTACAGCAGGGGGCTCAGAACACAGCCCTGGGGGGACCCGATGCTCAGGGTGATGGGGTCTTTCACTCAGAAAGTCCAGTACCCAGGCGCTCAGGGCGGAGCTCAGACCCAGCTCGATCAGCTTGTCCACCAGTCTGGTGGGGACTATGGTGTTGAACGCTGAGCTGTAGTCAATGAACAACAGTCTCACATAGCCCCCCTTCTGTCGGTCAAGGTGAGAGAGGGTGCTGTGCAGTACCTGGGAGACCGCGTCGTCAGTGGACCTGTTTGTCCTGTATGCAAATTGCATAGGGTCCATATCACTGGGGAGGGAGGCACAAATGTGGTCCTTGACCAGCCTTTCGAAACATTTCATGACCACAGAGGTGAGTGCCACCGGTCTGTAGTCATTGAGACATGTTGGGGAGGGTTTCTTCGGTACAGGGATGATGGTAGACATCTTGAAGCAGGCAGGGACCACTGACTCTGCCAGGGATTGATTAAATATGGCGGTGAACACCGGGGCTAGCTGGTTGGCACAGGACTTAAGTATACGTCCTGTTATACCATCTAGGCCTGCCGCTTTCCTGGTGTTCACCTGCATAAATGCTCTTCTCACACTGTGTTCCGACAACAAGAGAGTGTCCCCGCCCCCCCACGGTTGCCCCCCCCCCCCCCTCCACAACAGCCGGCGCGCCAGTGCACTAGCCGGAGAGCTAGCAGCACCACTGTCTACACCAAACCGAGCATAGAAAGAGTTGAGTTTGTCCGCGAGAGAGGCGTCGTCGCTCCCCATTGAGGGGGCGCTGACTTTGTAGTCAGTTATTGTCTTCAGTCCCCGCCATAAGCCTCTTGTGTCGTTTTGTGCCATTTGTGTCTCCAGTTTATCAGCATATGTCCTCTTAGCAAGTTTAACAGCCTTGCGCAGAGTATAGACTGAAGCCTTATACATGTTTATACTTATACATGTTTCCTGACTCTCTGCCCAGGTTGTAAGCAGTGGTGCGAGAGTTCATAGCTGCTCTAATAGTACTGTCCACCCACGGTTTCTGGTTTGGGAAAACCTGCACCTTTTTCGTGGGGACAATACTATCAGCTATTGTTGTAATGTAGCTCACCACGGTGTCTGCGAGCTCGCTGACGTCACTGGCGCTACCTTGGAACATATTCCAATCCGTGTCTGCGAGCACTTCCCGGGGCGTGGCCTCTGATTCGTCAGACCATTTTTTTGTCTCACGTGACACGACGGCGTCACGTGATCTTTGTTTGTAGGCAGGGAATAACAAGATGGAGTCGTGATCGCTCGAGCTTGTAGACCCCGTCAATGGTGGTGCCGCTTGTTACGACCCTGGCTCATGGGTACGCAACCTATGTGTAATCAACACCAAAACCCTGTGCTCTAACTCAAAAATGCTACTAAACCAAGGAACTACTAATATAACTATAAGCTAATGTACTGGTAACCCAACGGACAAGGACTGTAAGAACCTGACAGCTCTTTCACTAGGCACAGACAGTGCATGTGTGTTTCTGGGTCTGCCTTTGAAGCTCCCCAGCAGGTAACCAATCAGCACTAATTGGCTAATTGGCAGCCCTCACCTGCCTGCCCTGGTGACACAGGAGTGACCAGGCCTCTAGTACATAACACCTCCCCCACCAAACTGGTTGCCCAAGAGGCAACCACTACACAACAACCCATAAACAAAACAAAAACAACTGTGACCCCTTAGTTGTCAGGGCCTCTACCACAACAGCGATAACGGGTACCACAAACACCGGTACTATGATCGTGAGAGGGCGTCTGCTAGCACGTTGTCCCTCCCACGAATGTGGCGAATATCCAAGTTATACGCCTGGAGGAACAAACTCCATCGCATCAAACGATGATTCGAATTCACCATGCTGCGAAGAAAAACCAAAGGGTTATGGTCTGTATACACAACAAGGGGTAAACTGGAGGATCCCACGTAAACATCAAAATGGTTCAAGGCAAGAACCAAAGCGAGCGCCTCCTTCTCTATAGTAGAGTAGTGCAGTTGATGCCTGTCAAACTTTTTAGAAAAGTAGCACACTGGGTGCTCCACCTCTAATGCATCCTCTTGCAGGAGGACAGCTCCAGCACCGAGGTCACTAGCATCCACTGCCAACTTGAATGGCAGTTGAAAATCGGGAGCTGACAGAACGGGAGCGCTAATCAGAATACCCTTGATGCTCTCAAAAGACTGTTGACAAGTCTCAGTCCACACGAAAGGTACCTTAGGACTGAGCAGATTGGTCAAAGGGGCAACAACAGAAGCAAAGTTCCTACAGAAACTCCTATAGTACCCTGCCATACCTAGGAAGCGCTTTAACTCCCGCCTGGTGATGGGAGCAGGGAAGCCCACTATAGCCTCCACCTTAGCTGTAATGGGGCACACATGCCCACGTCCAACCACCTTACCCAGGTAGGTAACCGTGGCCTGTCCAAGTTCACATTTCGCAAGGTTAACTGTCAAGTTAGCATCACCCAACCGCTTGAACACTTCGGCCAGATGCTCCACATGTTGTGACCAAGAGGAACTGTGGATAACCAGGTCATCCAGATATGCCTCACAGAACGCTACCCCGCCCAGGACCTTGTTCACTAGCCGCTGAAACGTCGCTGGGGCATTTCGCATGCCAAAGGCCATCACTGTATACTGGCAGAAACTCTCTGGTGTGACAAAAGCGGATATCTCACGTGCTCGCGGAGTAAGCGGAACCTGCAAATCCAATTTACTTACAAAGGCTGCTGAACCCACCCGATCGATACAGTCGTCCATCCGAGGCAGAGGGTACGAGTCCGGCTTGGTTACTGCATTAACTTTACGGAAATCAGTACAGAACCGATGAGTGCAGTCTGGCTTATCAACAAGCAGGCAGGGGGAGCTCCACGCACTAGAACTGGGCTCCGCAATGCAGGGTTTCCGTTAGAAAAAATTGTTGCCGGTCTCAGGGTCCGGTAGATTTTTATCTACCGGTCAAATGAGAGAAATTCCGGTCAGAGTTTATTGAGCTTAAAAACAACAGGCTATATAAAGAATGACATCCTCAAGGCATGTAGATTTATAATATTTTAACTTAAAGCTAGGCTACTTTTGCGTATACAGTCATTATATTCCAAATAAAATAAGTCCAGAGACTCCGTGCTGCTGCCGACTTTAAATCAAATAGACCTGTGTCTGTGGGCAGTCGGCCCGACATTAATAAACAGCAGTCTGTTATAATCACATTTATGAGCTAACGAATTCCGTTATATTGGACATTTGTATTAATTATATCAAGCGAAGAACTGAGAAATTTGGCAGAGAGACGGCAACATTATCGTGGGTTTGCGTGATGTATATCTCCACCTAGTCCCAACGACTTGGTGCTGGTCATAATGTCCGGTGAAAACAACTCCCTCCAAGCACAACTTGACCACCCGAACCGTACCAAAACAGGCCAAAATTAAATAGCCCATGCGACGAACGATTCATTACATTCGTTTCATCGTTGCTCCACCAAGCAGCCGGTCCAACAATATCAGCGCGAGCGCCGCAGTTAGTTTGCAAGAAGCATCCAGCTGCAGACCCGCAGAGCAGCTTTCCAGGTCTGGGGACCGCACTGTGCCAGCAAAGCTGGTGGGTTCTGTGGGTCTGCAGCTGCATGCCTTCCGCAAATCCAGCAGCAAGCTCTCGCTGAGCGAAGCAACGACAACAAACGCAATGATTGTTTCGTTCATCGCATAGGCCACCCAACTCCAGCCCATCCAAATACAATTCAAATAATCAAACTGTGCCCAGAGGGAACTATTTTCACCGGACACTATGACCGGAGAGATTAAATTTGTCGGACTTCAACAGATTTTGCCAGTCAAATACCGGTAATTACCGGCTAACGGAAACGCTGCCGCAATGCCATGTCTCACCATATAGTCTACTTCCTTACTCAAGATCCTTCGTTTTTCCGGATTCACCCTATAGGCATGTTGCTTAATTGGCCCTGCACTACCAACATCAATGTCATGCTCGAGTACATTAGTACGACTAGGGACATCAGAAAACAAACGTGTATGCTGTCTAAGTAGGCGCACCACATACGTACGCTCAGGAAGTGGTAAGTACGACAGGTGTGAGTCCAAGTCACCTAGTATCTGGGTGTTTGGCAACCGGCCCTGAGAAATCTCCTTCGACACAGAACAGTCGGCTACAATAGGAGATGCAGAAACTAGAACAGCCACAGGCTTGACCCCTGACTGGTCAATCTGAGCCCTATCATTGTACGCCTTCAACATATTGACGTGACATAATCTACTCTTGCGCCTGCGGTCGGGAGTTTTAATCAAGTAGTCGACCTCACCAACTTTGCGCTCAATGGAGTATGGCCCACTGTATTTAGCCTGTAATGCAGACCCAAGAATAGGCGAGAGAACCAACACCTTGTCTCCCGGTGAGAACACCCTATGTCGGGCCCGCCTATCATACCACACCTTCATTTTTCCTTGGGCTACCTTTAGGTTCTCTTTCGCTAGTTCACATGCTCTACTAAGCTTAAGCCTGAAGTCACACACATAGTCCAACAAATTAGTAGAGGAAGGAGTCTGGTCAGCCAACCACTTTTCCTTCAGCAGTTTCAAAGGACCCCTCACTGTGTGGCCGAACACCAGCTCAGCCGGGCTGAATCCAAGAGACTCCTGGGTTACCTCCCTAGCAGCAAACAGAAGCAAAGGAATTCCATCATCCCAGTCTTTGTCGAACTCCGTACAATATGCCCGCAGCATTGTTTTGATAGTCTGGTGAAATCTCTCCAGCGCCCCCTGGGACTCTGGATGATAGGCAGAGGAAGGGCAATGCTGGATAGACAACTGCTGGAGGACCTGAGCAAAGAGACGGGACATGAAGTTAGACCCTTGATCTGATTGAATGACCTTTGGTAGACCAAAAGTCGAAAAAAACCTAACCAGAGCTTTGGATATAGCTGGGGCTGTGATCTTGCGTAAAGGAATGGCTTCAGGAAAACGGGTCGCTGCACACATAATAGTCAAAAGGTACTGGTTCTCTGTCTTAGTTCGAGGGAGGGGACCAACACAGTCAATGAGGATCCGCTCAAAAGGTTCCCCAACGGCAGGGATAGGCTGCAGAGGAGCCTGAGGGATCTTCTGGTTTGGTTTACCAACCACCTGACACACATGGCACGAGCGACAATATTGTGCCACATCTGACTTCAAACCAGGCCAACAAAAATGTCTCAGCACACGGTCATAAGTCTTCCTGACCCCCATGTGACCAGCAAGATCATGATCATGTGCTAGATGCAGTATATCAGGACGATACACGGCTGGAACAACAATCTGAAACACACTGCCCCAGTCATCCAGACTGGACAGGTTAGGTGGTGTCCACTTTCTCATGAGCACGTCATTGCTAACAAAGTATCCTTGAGACGTATCTACCATTTCATCCTCTAAAACCGCCTCTTCAAAGAGGGACGACAAGGAGACATCCTTGTTTTGCTCTAGTACCAACTGCTCATGAGACGGAATCACCTTACCAAACCCCTCATCAGGGCCACTTTTCAACTCAACAAAGAACGTGTCACTAAGTGTCATATCACCATCTAAGTTAACAACCTCATGGGTGTCACATTTGACCTTTGACATTGCGCGTGTTACCGCACACACAGGAAACACTCCTGGATGCTTCTGTGCGAGCTCATCAGGAACCTCAGAAACTACAGGGACGGGAATTACAACTGGAGTAGCCAGCACTTTGCCACCGGCCAAATCGTTCCCTAGAATGAAGGACACCCCCTTTATGGGAATGTGAGAACACACTCCTACGACAACATTGCCTGATACTAAGGGAGAGTTTAGCGAGACCTCATGCAAAGGAGTATTCACAAAGCCTCCTCCAAAGCCCTGAACAATGGCACCGGAATGCAATGAAGAATATTCCGAAAATGGCAAAATCCCATCCAGAATGAGAGACTGGAAAGCTCCTGTATCTCTCCATATTGTAATAGCCTGCCTTGATCCTAATTCACCAACCAGTGAAACAAATCCATCCATCCTAAATGTTGAGGAGCCCTCTAGCTCCCTGTCTGCACCTTTGATACTTCGCACCCCACCCTCTAATGTCGGCATAGGTGTCCTGTCTATGATTTCTACCAGAGCCACCGTTTTTACATTTTTCTGCTTAAGCACAGGGCATCCAGCAACGATATGACCAGGCTCCTTACAGTAAAAACAGATAACCCCCTCTGGGAATGCACTAGCAGAGCCACCTTGCCTAGGAGTCGAAGTAAACCGACCAGCAGACATGGGTGCCGGGAACCGGCTCCCCTGAGAAGGACGCCTACTACCCCTGGACTCCACACGGCCCTCCTCTACAAAGACAGATGTGTGTTAACACAAACTCATCAGCCAAGACAGCAGCGTCGGCTATCTTCAATACCTTATGCTCATTTAGATGTTTGGAAACGTTATCAGGAACACACCTCTTAAAAATCCTCTAGGAGAACCAACTGTCTGAGCTGCTCCCTTGACTCTGCTTTTTGCGAGGTGCACCACCGGTCAAACAGGTTCTCCTTCTCTTTTCCAAATTCAACATAAGACTGCCCCTCCTGCCTACGATAACCTCTAAAACGCTGACGATAGGCCTCGGGGACCAACTCATAAGCCCTCAATATGGAAGCTTTAACCAGCTCATAATCAGCGCTTTGTTCAAGGGACAGAGCAGTGTAGGCTTCTTGTGCCCTACCAACCAAAACACATTGCAGCAGCAGTGTCCAGGCGGTATCAGGCCACTTCAATGTGGTTGCCACCCGTTCAAAAAGGGGAAAATATCTTTCCACGTCTTTCTCAAAGAATGGTGGCACCATCCTAATATTCCTGCCTACATCAAACCCGGAACGTGACTCTGGATGCAGAGAACCCGCCTGCAAGGCAGCATGCTTAAATGCAAGCTCCTTCATTGCACGATCGTGCTCTCTCTCCTCTCTCCTCTCCTCTTGTTGTAGCTGTTTTTCCTTAAGCTCCCGCTCTCTCTCATCTCTCCTCTCCTCTTGTTGTAGCTGTTTTTCCTTAAACTCACGCTCTTGTTGTAGCTGCTTTTCCCTAAATGCCAACTCCCTAGGCCCCCAATCGATGGCAACACCTTCTCACAACACCTTCCGCCACGCCAGAGAGTTGTGGAGACACCTCAGACAAAAGAAGCTCATCCACCGTTGCCACAATCACCTGCTCCTCAATGAGTATAGCCCTCAAAGTCCCCAAGGCAGTCGTTTTTAACCGCTTCTCACTGGCAGTAAGCTCCACATTGTAGTGCACAGCAAGCTTCAGAAGCTGCTCTTTGGAAAACCTTCCCAACATCTCGTCAGAGGGGTTCTCAACAAAATCCTTAATGGTAGCCATCGTTACTGTACCAGTCACCACAAGCTACTCACTTTACCCTACAGTCACTAAGAACCACTAACAAACCACGAAGAACCACCAAAGAACCACTGAAAAACCACTAAAGAACCACTGAAGAACCACGAAGAACCACTGAAGAACCATGAAGAATGCTAATGCCAATAATAACAACCATAAAGGGACGCGCTGGAAATGTGAGCTCTACGGAGCGCACCTTTCCAGGTTGCACAAACAAACAAAAAAAAATTAAAAAAAAACACACCCACCCTAAATAGACGTGTCATACACGCAGGGTGTTAGGTGCTACCAGGTATGCTCACCAAACACTTAAACAAACAAAATAAATCCAACAAAATATTCCAAACAGGTGCGCCTTCTAACCTGATGTGACCACATATGCTTCTACGTCTAAACTGCAGAAAACCCCGGCCTACCACATGTCTACCCTAAGAAACACTAAATCAAGCCCTACCACACTACCTGTGTTTCCTGGCCGCCCTAACCTACCTACCCTTAAACTAATGCCCTGTAGACCTAACTTTCTTCAACCACACCTGCTACCAGTCAAAGATCATATACAATCATTTCATTGACCGCCCCAGGAGTACGCGGTGCACCGCACGCTAACCAACAACCAGAAAATAATATCCCTATCTACATGTGGTGCCTACTAAACTATATATTTTAACAGCATAAGTAGTCACATCAAATTACAAACAAATACGGCATACTCACCTGTTTGATGAAAATGGCTCAGCCCCCACGTTACACCATGTGTAACGAACACCACCCAAACCATAATATGATGACACCCCGTGCAACACAAAAAAAAATCACCAAACAAAGTGCTAGGGGTAAAAGATCCCGGACGAGCGCCCAATTGTTACGACCCTGGCTCATGGGTACGCAACCTATGTGTAATCAACACCAAAACCCTGTGCTCTAACTCAAAAATGCTACTAAACCAAGGAACTACTAATATAACTATAAGCTAATGTACTGGTAACCCAACGGACAAGGACTGTAAGAACCTGACAGCTCTTTCACTAGGCACAGACAGTGCATGTGTGTTTCTGGGTCTGCCTTTGAAGCTCCCCAGCAGGTAACCAATCAGCACTAATTGGCTAATTGGCAGCCCTCACCTGCCTGCCCTGGTGACACAGGAGTGACCAGGCCTCTAGTACATAACACCGCTACCGCCTTGTAGCCGGCTCTGAACGGGGTATAACAGTGGTCGAGTGTGTTCCTCCCTCTCGTGGAGCAGGCGATGTGCTGAAAAAAGGACGGCATCACTTTCTTCAGGTTCGCCTGGTTGAAATCACCAGCCACGATCGTCGCCACGTCTGGGTGCTTGATCTGGTGTTTATTGAGGTGATCATGTAGTTCCACCAGCGCTTTGCTAGTATTCGCCTGTGGGGGAATATATACGGCGGTCATGATGACCGCGGTAAACTCCCGGGGGAGGTGGAACGGGCGGCACAGGATTGAAAGATGTTCCATGTCCGGGGAGCATGAGCTCGAGAGAACATGTACTTCTTTGGGATTAACCCAGACGTTGTTCATGAGGAGGCAGACCCCACCGCCGACACTCTTTCCAGAGGCTGCCGTGCGGTCTGCACGTAGTACGGTGAAGGCATCCGAGAGACGCTGTTGTCCGGAGTCGCTGACTTGAGCCATGTTTCCGTGAAACACATGATGTTGATGTCTCTCATCTCCTGTTGGAAGCGGACCCTCGCCCTCAAGTCATCCATCCTACCCGAACGTGCATTCGCCAGAAAGATGGATGGAATTGCTGGGCGGTAAGCAGCTCTTTTTAATCTCAGTCTGATACCTCCTCGTCTCCCTCTGTGCCTCTTCCTGCCGCTTCCTTTGTTCTTTTCTTTGTTGCCGTTCTCCCGTCTGATCTCTGTTGGCCATTCTAGGCATAACGTGTCTCCAAACTCCTCTTTGAGCCCGGGGTTTAGGTCCATAAGTGTCTGGCGGTCGTATGACGTACCCGCCAGTGTTGCTTTAATAAAAAAAGTAGAAAAAACAAACATAATAGCTAAAAGTGTGTACATCGTCGCGGAGCTAAACCAGAGGCGACCGACCGGGGTCACGCCAATATACGCGCCAATGGTACTGAGGCGTGAGCTGGGGGTGGATAAGAGTCCAGTAGAGGATGAGCGGAGGGTGCGGGAGGGGGTGTAGTCTTGGAGGAGGTCAGTGATGTAGGTGGGGGCTAGATTGTGGAGAGCTTTGAAGGTGAGTAAGAGGTTTTTTAAATCAATCCCGTAGTGCACAGGGAGCCAGTGTAGTTGAATGAGGACGGGGGTGATGTGGTGGGATGAGTTTGTGCGGGTGATAATCCTAGCAGCTTTTGGATGATTTGGAGTCTGTGGATGAGTTTGGTGAGGAGAGCGTTACAGTAATCGATCCGGGATGTGACAAATGAATGGACCAGGGTTTCTGTATTTGATTGGGACAGGGATGGGCGGAGTCTGGAGATATTATGGAGGTGAAAGAAGGCAGACCGGGTGGTGTATTTGATGTGTGGTGAAAGGAGAGGGAAATGTCCAGAATGACACCGAGGCTTTTGACTTGGGGGAAGAAGGGTACAGGGAAGCCGTCGATGGTGATGTTTGGAACAGGGGTGTTTTGTGATTTGGTGAGGGTGGATTTGGAGCCGATGAGCAGGGCCTCGGTTTTTCTGCCATTTAATTTCAGGAAGTTTCTCCTCATCCAGCTCCTAATGTCCTCAAGGCAGGTGGTGAGGAAGGTGGGGGGAAGGGCAGTGGTGGGTGTGGAGGAGATGTAGACATGTGTGTCGTCTGCATAGCAGTGGAAGTGGACCCCATGGTGACAGAGGATTGTGCCCAGGGGAAGGAGATAGATGGTGAATAGGAGGGGACCCAATACTGACCCCTGGGGGACACCCAGTGAAACAGTTGAACACCCTGACGTGTGGGTCTTGAGTTGAACAAACTGTTGTCTGTCAGTGAGGTATGATGTAAACCAGGAGAGTGCGACACCAGTGATCCCAATGCCAGCCAGGCGGTCCAGGAGTATTGGATGAGAGATGGTGTCGAATGCCGCAGATGTCCAGAGTCAGCTGCACGGAGGAGGTCGTTGGTGATTTTGACAAGGGCTGTTTCGGTACTGTGTTGTGGGCGGAAACCGGATTGAAAGGGTTCGTGGAGATTGTTTGTGTCGAGGTGGGATTGCAGCTGTGCGGCAACCACCCTCTCAAGGGTTTTTGAGATGAAGGGAAGGTTGGAGATGGGCCTATAATTATTTAAGTCGGCTTAGTCAGCACCAGGTTTTTTGAGGATGGGGGTGATTGCAGCCAGCTTGAGAGTGAGGGGTACGATTCCAAAGGCAAGGGATGAATTTATTATGTCCGTGATCATGGGTGAGAATGATGGCAGGCAGGCTTTGACGAGGGTGGTGGGAAGAGGATCGAGCTGACAGGTGGTGGTTTTGGCTTTACGGATGAGCTCTGAGATGGTGTATTCTGATGCTGGGGTGAAGTTGGAGAGGGAGCTGATAAAATGATGTCTGGTGGTGATCATCCAGGGTGGATCACATGGGGAGGTGCATGATGAGGCCAGCTGTAGGTGAATGGTATTGATTTTGGAATAAAAAAATTGCTGAAATGCAGTGCACTGCTCAGTGGAGATTTCTTGAGGGAGGGTTTGAGGGGGGTGGAGTAGGTGGCTGACTGTGGAGAAGAGGACTCTGTTGTTCCCTTTACCAGTGCTGATGAGGTTGGAGTAGTAGGAGGATTTGGCAGTGTAGAGAGCGTTCTTGTAATGGTGGAGGTGGTCAGAATACATTTGGGTGTGGACTGGGAGACAGTTTTTTTTGCACAGCCGCTCCAGTCGACATCCTGTGGTTTTGAGCTGGCGGAGGTCAGAGGTGAACCAGGGGGCGGCGTGGGTAAATGAGACTGTGCGAGTTTTCAGGGGAGCCAGGGCGGTGAGGGAAGAGGAGAGGCAGTTGTTATAGTGATTCACCAGGTCAGCAGGGGATGGGGATGGGGGAGGGCTGGGGTAGGAATTGATCAGGGTGGTGAGATCTGTGGGTTTAATATTTTTAATATTTCTGAAGGAGATGTGCCGTTGTTCTTTGGTTTTCGAAAGGGGGGCCTGAATGTCGAAGAGCACAAAATCATTTGAAACAAATTACATATAGCGGCCGCATCATTCAGTTTCTTCTTCAGTGTACAACTACTGGAAAAACAATCAATATTCATATCTCCCAATATACAGATTTCATTATCTCTGTCGGTTACATTCTGCAGCATTGTACATATATTGTCTAAGTATACAATGATAGAGCCTGGTGGCCTATAGCAACAGCATATCAGCAATGGTTTCAAATAAGGCATGTGAACAGGCCTCCACCCCTGTAATACTTAAGTCCTTTCTTACTTTAACCGGGATATGATTTTTGGACAGAGAGCAATGCCCCCTCCATATTTGTCTCCATCTAATCTAAAAATATTAAATCCTTGTATATTCAGTGGTGTATCCTCTATTATTTCATCTAGGTGTGTCTCTGAAATGGCCATTATGTGTAAGCTGTTATCTAGCATTATAGAGCTCAGCTCATGCACCATATTCTTCAAGCTACAAATATTCAAATGAGCAAGTCTTAGACCCTTTTTAGGTATTTTAAGTGACATTGTCATGATTTAGTTTAATTAAATGAACAAAATAAAAGAAATAAAAATAAAATAAGAAAAAAAACTGGAAAACCTTGTTCCTCAGACTACACACATTCAAATTAGCAAGTAACATTCCCTTCTTTGGCAGATTAACCGAGCGCAGATGCGTTTCAGATACAGCAGGATGTTAATCTTATTAGCTTTGGCTGTACATTCTAGTTCGTAAGACTTATTTCGCAAAATGCAAATGTTAATATGAGCTACCACCAAACACTTTCAGGCCCAACTTAATGCAGGAAGCCTTCGTAGGCCTACCAGTCATAAAATAAAAAAGACTCATCATGAGATCAGTTTATCTACTTTGACATTAAAATAACCAGGGTGTGATATTAGAGTCTCTGAAAAGTTGGTGTTCAATGTACAGTCTGTCAACTACCAGAGCGACCCATCTGCCTTGGCTTCGATGTTCTTTCAGGATAGGGATAAGTACTTTACGCCTGTCATTAATCTCATGAGGGAATTGGTCATTCATGCCAAAGGTGGTATTTCTTAGCCTTTGCCCCTCCCCTTGACAAGTTCCTTTTGCTTAGTGTTCGAAACGAGCCACAATTGCACAGGGTCTGTCCTTTGAGGGTCTTCCCATTCTGTGCACCCGAGAGCATGTGATACCCCGAACAGTATCTGTAGGCAAACTAAGCTGGTTTGATATGAACTCCCTATTGACAGTTTCACAGTCCTGTCCTTGAGCGGCACTGTACATCAAGAAGAGATTCTTTCATCCTTTTTTTTTATCTACTTTTTCTCCCAATTTTTTAATTTTTCTCCCATCCCAATTTTTTTTTCGTATTGTCCAATTCTACCCTCCCCTGTCTTGAACGTTGTTAGACCATGCCTCCCACTGGTCGGCTGCAATGTGGACCAAGCCTTGCATCACGTGTCCCCTCCGGTACACGAGGAGGCAGCTGTCGCATCTTTTCACCTGTACAGCGCGATCTCTCAGCGGCGAGGAGTAACGCGTGGGAGGCTCACGCTGCCCCTGTTGCTTCCTGATTCTGCTGTACAGGAGCACCAACCGACCTGTAGGAGTCGCTGTCCACAATGTCCGATCCCCACCCACCGGCTTTCCCACCCCCTAATACTGCCAATTGTATTAGTATGAACGACCAGCCAAGCCGGAAGCAACAGTGAGAGCTGGGCTCGAACCCAGCATCTCCTGCGTTAGTGGCGAGCGCCTTGCCCACTGCGCCACTTAGCCACCCTATTCTTTCATCTTTTTGTTTTCTGTTTCAATTATGTTAACTCTGGTTTCCATGAGTTCCATCTTACCCTTCATCTCCGCATTATCCTTAACCAACTCGACAATTTGTTCCTGACTGAACTCTAAGCTTTCTCTAAGGCTTATTATCTGCTCCATCATCAAGTCTAACATTCCCAGTTTGTCCAGTTTCTTGTTGATGGACTCTAATGTCATCAAATGAGTGTCCCCCTCACTGGTTGCCTGTGCACCATATGTGGACTTCTCCTCAGCACTCTCAGCATCAGAGCGTGCCCTTTTACATGGGTTGACAAAGTCTGTGATCTTCTGTGATTTAGCACCTTGAAGCTGCCTCTGTTTGTTAGGCTTTACTGGTGATTTGACCATGTTGTTGTAGTGTAAGTCAATGAAGTTCTCAAGCTTACTTAAAGCTAGAGCTTAAAGTTTAGCCTGTTCCAGTTTGCCTGGGGTTCATCTGGTAGTGCCAGGTAAGCTGCTGAGGCTTTGGGCTGTTTAGGTGGTTGGAGGCTAGCTGCTGGAGCCAGAGATAGTCCTGGTGGTTGCAGGCTGGAAGGCTGTTTGAGAATGGAAGTGTCCAGTCGAGCCTAGGGCTAGCAGATAGTAGCTCCAGTAGCCTGGGCCTGGTGTTGGTAGGTTGCTCCAGAAGCCTGGATGTAGCCTGTCAGAGCCAGCTGGCTGAAGATCAATTAGTGTCAGGCTGCCATGCATGCAGCATTGTAGTATCCACAACTTGCGATTTGGCGATTAAATAAATTAAGACACTACTTACTTACTTAAAATGGATATTTAAAAGTATTAAAAACCAACACAAAGTTCAAAAAACCAACAAAAAAGACCAAACATTAACAAACAATCAGCACAGACAATGGAGATGCTGCCATCTTGGAAAAGGGGTGTCATCTGGGGTGTCAGTATGGTCATCTGCATCCAATGGTCTACTCAGAAAATTACAAGTAGCTCAAAACAAGGCAGCTAGACTGGTCCTAGGCTGCTCACCTAGGTCTAGTGTAGTTGACATGCATGCACGTCTCTCATGGCTCAGTGTTAAGGTAAAATTATCTGCTAACTTAATTATTATTTTCATAGAGTTACTCCTAAGTTCCTTTATAATGGCATTGTGTACAGTGCAAGTACTCACACACATTCCACCAGAGGGGCAAGAGGTGGATTGATAAATTTACCTCTACCTAAGTCTAATTTTATGAAAAGGGCAGTATTTTATAGGGCGATAGTCAGGGCCGCCTGGGAGAAATGCGAGGCCCTGTGCGAGATTTTTTTTCATACAGTCAACATATTCTTAAATAATAGCGCTGCCCGAGGCTGGGCATGATACAGTCAACATATAGCAAGAGAGAGATAGAGAGAGATAGAGAGAGAGCTCCCGTTCTACAGTCAATATACAGTGTTATCGCTGCACAGACCCGGCAATGCCCCTGACCCTCCACCAGAGCAAGGCCAGAGAGAGAGAGAGAGAGAGAGAGAGAGAGAGAGAGAGAGAGAGAGAGAGACACACACATTGGAAAGAAACAACCCAAAACCAGAGCAAATTGAAATGCTATTTGGCCCTAAACAGAGAGTACACAGTGGCAGAATACCTGAGCACTGTGACTGACCCAATACTAAGAAGATCCTTGACTAGGTACAGACTCAGCGAGCACAGCCTAGCCATCGAGAAAGGCCGCCATGGGCAGACCTGGGCCCTCATTCATCAACATGTTCTACGCACAGATCTGTGCTTACCCTGTGCGTACGATCATTTCTAAGCAAAGAGTGGGATTCATCAATTTCGATTTGAACTTGACTTCGTGCTTACATCTACGCACAGGTCAGACCTGGCGTACCTAGCTCCCAGTGGTAGAATATATTATTACAACAAGGAAATGAGCTTCTGTGCATAATAACACCGGCATGTTCTGTACGAACCGTAGTTCATTATAGTTCATTGTAAAATAGCAACAGTAGTGTAATTATGGTCAAAACCCTATAAATAGCATTTGGAATAATAGATCTTTCTCTCAGAATGAATGCAGCATGGTTTATATAGCGTTATCGGAATATACAGGGTGTAGGCTACTGACTGACTGCGCTCCGCGTAGCTTGATTGATTGATTGATTGAAAAGTTTATTAACAGATTGCAGAATGGGTACAGTACAGTACAGCTCAGTACACACAATTGTTAATTGGGGATGCAGACCAACTTTCGTCTTGTTTACATCAGGGTCCCCCATTTTCAATTCATCATAAATCATAAAGCTCAACTCGTTATTATTTTGCGCACAGACCGTCGAAACACGGGAACGTTTTGATTATATTTAAAAGGCTTTACGTTAAACGAAACAAGTGGAATTTCGAAGCTGTAAGCAGAATAAGTCATATGAATATAGTGTTCTTCCCCCTTTTTACTGTATAAGAAAGAATAGAAAACGCATTGCAATGACACCATAGTGGACAGACTATGTATATGATGGGATTCAAGTTCGCGTTTTTGTTGATCATAGGCATGCTGTCAGAGTATGATATCTTCAAACATTCTAGAACATTTGTCGTCACAGATCATGTCCTAATAGAACATAGGCTATGGCATGGATCGTGATATTGTGTGGACTGTAATTATTACTGTACCGGTACCACCCATTGTGACAACAGCCTTGTGAGTCCCGCACACAAACATGATGGAATTCAAGTTCATGTATTGAAAGGCAGACTACATCATACATGCAGTGAGATTCATTGTTCTTGTATATGATCTCTATTATTGTTTATATAGGCTACCCAATACTGACATCAAAATAGATTGTAGTATGCCTCTAGAAATCATATGCAGCAGGTAGAAAATTGACGGGAGATCCATCGCGATTTGGAAATTGAGGAGAACTTTAATCCCTGGCCCTGGGTATTAATCAAACAACACGGGAAAAGGCAGTCATATTCCAGCGCGGTCTTTATTAGCCGACAACAAAATAGATGCCTCTAAAAATCATATAGCCAATCGAACACAACTAATAAAGGCATTCATATTACAGCACGGTTATAATGACACACAACCAACGCCAAACAGTGGTCAACGAACGGTCTTTATTAGTATTTTGAGCTGTCCAGGCAGAATTGCAGCAATGGTCTTAGGGAGCCGTTGATATCTGACATCACCGTTTACAAATCCGCCTTTTATTTATCCCATAATACGCGATAGTGTCTTCTTGGTTCGACAGCAGTGAATTCTCCGTGGAGTTTCTCAGAGTACCGCTCGGGTCAGTCCATTATTTCACATCCCATGGGGGGTGTTTCCTCACTTTCATGACCATATATGGATAATCATGCACGAGCATTGACGGTAGAACAAAGTGGTATTCATCAACACGGAGGAGCATAGAGCCTGCGTACGCAGTGTGTGATGAATCCCGACTTCCCTGTGCGTACGCTAGTTCTACATTCCGTGCTTACGTGTGGAAGTAGGTCAAGTTCTACGTCCACGTTGATGAATGAGGGCCCTGGCTCCCAAGCAAAGACAGACCCACTGCACACAAGATGAGGTGGAAACCCCTGCAAATTGCATACCGCCCCAACAGGTCCACGGAGGACGCCATAGCCCATGTGCTGCACACAGCAGCATCACACCTGGACAAGAGACAGGGGAACTATGTGAGAATGCTATTCATCGACTACAGCTCGGCATTCAATACCATAGTCCCCTCCATACTCATAGCCAAGCTCAGGGACCTGGGCTTGAACTATGACCTCTGCCAGTGGGTCTTGGACTTCCTGACTGGCAGACCCCAGGTGGTGAGAGCAGGCAACTGCACCTCCTCATCCATCACCCTCAACATAGGGGCCCCCCAGGGCTGTGTTCTGAGTCCCCTCCTCTACTCCCTGTACACACACGACTGTGTGGCTCAGCGGAGTAGCAATAAAATCATCAAATTTGCTGACGACACAGTGGTGGTGGGCCTGATCTCTGCCAACGACGAGAGGGCCTACCTGGAAGAGGTCAAGGTCCTGGCGGGATGGTGCCAGGATAACAGCCTCTCCCTGAACGTCAGCAAAACAAAGGAGATGATTGTGGACTTCAGGAGGTCGGGGGTCAAGGACTACACTCCCTCAGCATCGACGGGGCACCGGTTGAGAGAGTCAACAGCTTTAAGTACCTCGGAGCCTACATATCCGAGGACTTGACATGGACCACACACATTGACAGTGTTGTGAAGAAGGCACGACAACGCCTCTACTTCCTCAGGCGCCTAAGGAAGTTCCAAGTCAGTCAGAAGATCCTTAAGAACTTCTACTTATGTACAATAGAGAGCATCTTGACTGGCAACATCACCTCCTGGTTTGGGAATAGCACTGCACAAGACCGAAGCAGACTACAAAGAGTGACACGTTCAGCCGAACGCACAATTGGAGGGGGGCTCCCCACCCTCCAGAACATTTACAACAAGCGTTGCAAGGGCAAGGCTAAGAGAATCATTAAAGACTCCAGTCACCCGAACAACTGCCTCTTTGAACTGCTGCGGTCAGGCAAGCGATACCGGAGTCTCAAGGCGAGCACAGAAAGACTCAGAAGAAGCTTCTATCCCCAGGCCATCAGACTGCTAAACGAACAATGAACACTACACAACAACAACCACCAAACGCACATAGCACACACATCCACACGCACACACTCACTTTAAACAGACACACTGTAGCACCCACTCCACACACTTTATAGCACACACCCACTTTAAACAAACACACTGTAGCACCCACTCCCCACACTTTATATTTATTGATGAAGGATTGCACTACAACTCGTACACCTTACTGTAAATTGTACCTAAATTGTACCTCATCCCATTTCTGCTTTGCACTATATAGTACTGTACATTAGTAGACTGCATAGTATTGTATATTATATGGTAACTCAGAACATTGTACATATGTCTATACCGAACACTGTGACCTCATTTTCTTCTTCTAAATTACATGCTATACTATGTTATTTGATACTATCTTGTCTAGCACAGTCTCTGGAGCGTAACAGTAAGAAGCATTTTGTATGAAAGTATTCTGTACTTCTGTATGACAACTATTAAAGAAACTTGAAACTTGAAACCGAGCTCCACTTCTTAACAACCTGCCCACTATACCAAGACATATACTTCCCACAAATTGCAAACACCCAAAGAGACTTTGAAAACATGGACAATAACTCAAAACTCCCATACCTACTGGGAGAAATACAAGAATGTGAAATAAAGCCCATTTGAATTGAAGAGAGAGAGATAGATAGAGCATGTCTGTGTGTGTTAGAGAGAGATAGAGAGAGAGCATGTCTGTTTGTGTGTGTGTGTTAGAGAGAGAGCATGTATATGTGTGTTAGAAAGAGAGAGAAATATAGAGAGAGAGAGCATGTCATTTCGTGTGTTAGAGAGAGATATAGAGCATGTCTGTGTGTGTTAGAAAGAGAGAGAGAGAGAGAGCATGTGTGTTTGTGTGTTAGAGAGAGAGAGCATGTCTGTGTGTGTGTGTGTGTGTGTAGCCAGGTACTGACACCAGGTACACACCGTTAGCTATAACAGCTAGCCGGCCCGTTTGGCTCAATATAACGTTAGCTACGTTAGCTAGCCGGCCCGCTTTGGCTCAATATAACATTAGCTACAACAGCTAGCCGGCCCGTTTGGCTCAATATAACGTTAGCTACGTTAGCTAGCCGGCCCGCTTGGCTCAATATAACATTAGCTACAACAGCTAGCCGGCCCGTTTGGCTCAATATAACGTTAGCTACCAACATCAACAACACAGAGACAACATCAACAACATAGAGCACCACGTCAACAACACAGTGACAACATCAACAACACAGTGACCACATCAACAACACAGTGACAACATCAACAACACAGTGACAACATCAACAACACAGAGCACCACGTCAACAACACAGAGCACCACATCAACAACACAAAGCACCACGTCAACAACACAGAGCAACATGTCAACAACACAGAGCAACATGTCAACAACACAGAGCACCACATCAACAACACAGTGCAACATGTCAACAACACAGAGCACCACGTCAACAACACAGTGACAACATCAACAACACAGTGACAACATCAACAACACAGAGACAATATAAACAACACAGTGACAACATCAATAACACAGTGAGAACATCAACAACACAGTGACCACATCAACAACACAGTGACAACATCAACACCACAGTGACAACATCAACAACACAGTGCACCACGTCAACAACACAGAGACAACATCAACAACACAGTGCACCACGTCAACAACACAGAGACAACATCAACAACACAGTGACAACATCAACAACACAGGGACAACATCAACAACACAGAGCTACACATCAACAACACAGTGACAACATCAACAACACAGTGACAACATCAACAACACAGTGACAACATCAACAACACAGAGCACCACGTCAACAACACAGTGACAACATCAACAACACAGTGCACCACGTCAACAACACAGAGACAACATCAACAACACAGTGCACCACGTCAACAACACAGAGACAACATCAACAACACAGTGACAACATCAACAACACAGTGACAACATCAACAACACAGAGCACCACATCAACAACACAGTGACAACATCAACAACACAGTGACAACATCAACAACACAGTGACAACATCAACAACACAGAGCACCACGTCAACAACACAGAGACAACATCAACAATGCAGAGACAACATAAACAACACAGAGCACCACGTCAACAACACAGTGACAACATCAACAACACAGTGACAACATCAACAACACAGTGACCACATCAACAACACAGTGACCACATCAACAACACAGTGACAACATCAACAACACAATGACCACATCAACAACACAGAGCACAACATCAACAACACAGTGACAACATCAACAACACAGTGACAACATCAACAACACAGAGCACAACATCAACAACACAGTGACAACATCAACAACACAGAGCACAACATCAACAACACAGAGCACAACATCAACAACACAGAGCACAACATCAACAACACTGAGCACCACATCAACAACACAGTGACAACCGGGTATCGGTATCGGCCGATAAGTGCCTTGTTGACTGCAATCGGCCTATTGGCCGATAAGCTCGAATGTGCCGATGGCAGTAGCCGATAAGTTCAGTTGCATCCTGCACAACGCCTGCCCCAGTCCCACACACACACACAAGCTACTGCATCAAAGTTACTACTAAATATTCAACATTCTCTTTTGAGACTCCGCTTCAGACTCTTATCATTTGGCACTAAAAGCTAAACATTGTCACCGATATGGCTGTCCGCAACATGTCATTAATTGTGTACGCGAGGTGGTCGCTCAGTGACTACGTTAACATGAGCTAGGTTAGCTAGCATGAGCTACCGGCAGATGGAAGACTAACGTTACTGGTGAAAATGTGATTTACGTTGGAATACTCCTTTGCCAACTTGCTGTACTTTGCTTGCAGGTTTGCAGCCATTATTGCTGGATTATGAATAGCCCCAACTTTAGCCAAGGTAACGTTATGGCTAAACCTTTAACGTTAGTTAACGCTAGCTTTCGGTTAGCTGTTCAATGCTATTAATAACACAACCAAGCGAACCCATCACAGCTCCCCGTCAACACCCCTCTCTCTGGAAGATGGCATTTAAGAAAGTATCTGCTGTTTTGTGGCATTAACGTTATATAGTTAGTGTTACACGTTCAATAACATCAGCATATTATTTACCCGAAGATAGCAAGTAAGCAAGGCATTACTCCGTTCATAGCTCAGTTCCATTCCGTTGCTCATTCCGTACCCAACTACCCATTCTGCAATCTGTTAATAAAGTTTTCAACCAGACAAATGTATAGAAAGGCTTTGTTTTATTATAACATTTGTTGCAGTAAAATCATTGTGTCTCGTTTGGTCATGCTGTGGAGCGCTGGTCGGCGGGCAGCTAACGTATTAGCTTGTTGTGGTTCTCGCAAGCAGATCAATGGCGGCATGCCCGGAAGTAGAAAATGAATAAACGCTTGCCGATTGGTGGTAAGAACAGCAGGAGGTGGGTGCTAGCGGTGTGGCGTAATTGGCCGAATCGACTGTCAATCAAAATGGTTCTATTGCATTGGCTGAGAGCTCTGGTTGAGAGAATAGTATCCATCTGCAGGCCGCCAGACGATACTGGGAGAGGGATAGTGCTACATGGCATGGTGGAATTAATACCATAAACATATTTCTTGATGTTTCCTTTTTTTAAGTAAGTAAAGAGGCCTACAAATACAAACATACACATACAAATATACAGTAGTTTCATTAAAAAAAATACAAAAATACAAAAATAAATATTAAAAAAAAAAAGATTAAAAATAATTACAAATACTTATTTTTTGCCACAATTATCGGTATCGGCCGATTGTGTTAGTTGAACAATCGGTATCGGTGGCCAATTTTCATATTGGTGCATCCCTATCAACAACACAGTGACAACATCAACAACACAGAGCACAACATCAACAACACAGAGCACCATGTCAACAACACAGAGACAACATCAACAACATAAAGCACCACGTCAACAACACAGTGACAACATCAACAACACAGTGACCACATCAACAACACAGTGACAACATCAACAACACAGAGCACCACATCAACAACACAGAGCACCACATCAACAACACAGAGCACCACGTCAACAACACAGAGCACCACATCAACAACACAGAGCATCCGCTCCTCCCAAGACCCCGGCAGCTTCGACACCACCACCACTGGGGGGTTGACGTGAGGTTTCAAGGGATACTCTTCTGCTATTCACTGCACACCGACACGATCCCACCACCAGGGAGCCTAAGGCCATCCCCCAACGGCCTCCCACAGTCAAAGAGCTCTAGGCAAATCCCCCTGACCACATACTACTAGGGAACTGTGCCATCGCACTATGCAGCCAGTAGCTGCCTACACACCAGCCCCTGACAACATAGCAGCAGGTAGCTGCACCTACACACCAGCCTAACAACATACCAGCAGGGAGCTACACCTACACACCAGCCTAACAACATACCAGCAGGGAGCTACACCTACACACCAGCCCCTGACAACACACCAGCAGGGAGCTACACCTACACACCAGCCTAACAACACACCAGCAGGTAGCTAAACCTACACACCAGCCTAACAACACACCAGCAGGGGGCTACACCTACACACCAGCCTAACAACACACCAGCAGGTAGCTACACCTACACACCAGCCTAACAACATACCAGCAGGGGGCTACACCTACACACCAGCCTAACAACATACCAGCAGGGAGCTACACCTACACACCAGCCTAACAACATACCAGCAGGGAGCTACACCTACACACCAGCCCCTGACAACACACCAGCAGGGAGCTACACCTACACACCAGCCTAACAACACACCAGCAGGTAGCTAAACCTACACACCAGCCTAACAACACACCAGCAGGGGGCTACACCTACACACCAGCCTAACAACACACCAGCAGGTAGCTACACCTACACACCAGCCTAACAACATACCAGCAGGGGGCTACACCTACACACCAGCCTAACAACATAACAGCAGGGAGCTACACCTACACACCAGCCTAACAACATACCAGCAGGGAGCTACACCTACACACCAGCCCCTGACAACACACCAGCAGGGAGCTACACCTACACACCAGCCCCTGACAACACACCAGCAGGGAGCTACACCTACACACCAGCCCCTGATAACCTACCAGCAGGGAGCTACACCTACACACCAGCCCCTGACAACACACCAGCAGGGAGCTACACCTACACACCAGCCCCTGATAACCTACCAGCAGGGAGCTACACCTACACACCAGCCCCTGACAAGATACCAGCAGGGAGCTGCACCATCACACCATGCACCCGACAACACACCCAAGTTTCAGCTAAACGCCATCACCTGACATTCCAGCAGGTAGCTACACCTACCCACCAGCCCCTGAAATTCCAGCCACTAACGAGGAGTTCCGTGAGGTAGGGAGGAGCATAGCCATGGATGCACTGGTGAGTAAGGAGGGAGACCTTGTACTCAACACTGAAAGAGACAGGAAGCCAGTGGAGTAATTTGAGGATGGGGGTGATGTGGTTGTATTTATACACCCTCATCAGGATCCTAGAAGCGCCATTTTGGATGTCATGAAGCTTTGGAGTGTTCTTGCTAGGGATCCAGATGAGGAGTGCATGGCAATAGTCAAGCCTGATGGAGACAAAGGCATGGAAAAGCTTTTCCGTATCTGTGGAACAGAGTTTGTTCCTGAGGTGGTAGAAGGAAGTCTTGCACAATTGTTTGATGTGAGCCTCAAAGGTGAAGTGAGGGTCCATTTTGACACCCAGGTTGGTGACTGATGATGAGAGGGGAATGTCCTGGCCAGAGAAGGTGATGCTGGTGATGACGGATTGCCAGACCTGGGCCCTCATTCATCAACGTGGACGTAGAACTTGACCTACTTCCACACGTAAGCACGGAATGTAGAACTAGCGTACGCACAGGGAAGTCGGCATTCATCACACGTGCGTATGCAGGCTCTATGGTCCTCTGTGTTGATGAATACCACTTTGTTCTACCGTCAATGCTCGTGCATGATTATCCATATATGGTCATGAAAATGAGGAAACACCCCCCATGGGATGTGAAATAATGGACGGACCCGAGCGGAACCCTGAGAAACTCCACGAAGATTGTTCACTGCTGTCGAACCAAGAAGACACTATCGCGTATTGTGGGATAAATAAAAGGCGGACTCGTAAACGGTGATGTCAGATATCAACGGCTCCCTAAGACCATTGCTGCAATTCTGCCTGGACAGCTCAAAATACTAATAAAGACCGTTCGTTGACCACTGTTTGGCGTTGGTTGTGTGTCATTATAACCGTGCTGTAATATGAATGTCTTTATTAGTTGTGTTCGATTGGCTATATGATTTTTAGAGGCATCTATTTTGTTGTCGGCTAATAAAGACCGCGCTGGAATATGACTGCCTTTTCCCGTGTTGTTTGATTAATACAGGGATTAAAGTTCTCCTCAATTTGATTCCAAATCGCGATGGATCTCCCGTCAATTCTCTACCTGCTGCATATGATTTCTAGAGGCATACTACAATCTATTTTGATGTCAGTATTGGGTAGCCTATACATAAACAATAATACGAGAGCATATAATACAAGAACAATGAATCTTACTGCCATGTATGATGTAGCAGATGCGCCATGTGTAGCCTGCCTATATGTGATCAATACAAACATGAACTTGAATTCCATCATGTCTGTGTGCGGGTCACTGCGGGAACTCACAAGGCTGTTGTCACAATGTAAATAAGAACGTGCACTGAAAAGTTACAGTATGTAGTTGGTTGATCATTTGTATGACAGTCAGTAAACCCTTGCAGAAAGTATCCGTTTTATTTAATGAATTGAAAACATTCAGCATCGCCTTCCTCCCGGCATCCAGCAATAACATGTATCAGGCAAATGCGCATCGCAACATTGACTGAGTGGAATCCCTTTCTATTCACATAACTGCATTTGTGATAGGCTTTGACAGCTACAGTAAGTAACAGTCTATTGCTCGATCCATCTCCAATATCACGATGGACCGTGCCGCGGTGGCAAAGACGTACCCGAGGGTGGAGAGGATCTTGAATGAATTCCATCATATATGTTGTGTGTCTGTCCACTATGTTTGTTACTTTGTTATTCCCCCCCCCCCCTATCTATGTAAAGCGACCTTGGGTCTCTTGAAAGGCGCTATATAAAATGAAGCTATTATTATTATTGTTATTATTATTATTATCATCACGTGCCATAGGCGCCCACTTAATGGAGCAGAAGATGCGGGTGCTCTAGGACTATTGAACTTGGGGGAGCAAGCTTGTCTTTTTGCTCCCTCACTTTTTGATCATATCATATGATATAAATATCCCCCCCCAATTTATAAATCTTATCGAACCATAACTACGTAATTTCAATCAAATTAATAATACGCAATGACACTTAATAGCAAGTTTTTAAGTTTCCAAAGATTGTGTGACCCCCCACTTTAATGGTTTGATCCAGTGCCCACGGGCGTTTGTCGGCATGACGTATACGACATGTTGGGGGAGGCGGCTTTTTCGAACCTTTTTCGAAATTCAGGCTGGATATTGGATAACATTGTGACTCGTGAGGATTATTCTTCGGCGTTTACATTAAAATGGAGCAAATCATCACGTAAGTCGAACACTGTGACTGTATACTAAATGCGCAAACAGATTGAAACTGAATATTTCTCGTATGGTGAGCCTCGGCGCTGAACCGAGTGAATCCAGAGATACGGGATGGTGCGCACTGCGCAGGCGCTGTGATCACCCAACGACGGAAATAATGCCGCTTTGAGCAGTTTATAAAAAAAATATAAAAAATATTTATTAGCAACGCCGAGCTTTCAAACCATCCCGTATCTCTGTGCGAACCCCTCGTGCAACTGTGAGCACCTTTGTAATGTCTCTGTGATACTTGTATAACGAACGGTTCGGCCAGAACCAGTCCTTCATGGTAAATCTAGGTTGGTTTCCCATTGAGGAGCAAGTGACTGTGGATTCACTCGGTGCAGCACAGACCCTGATGTAAACAAGACAAACGTCTTTCTCTGGTCTGCATCCCCTTAACAATTGTGTGTATTGAGCCGTACTGTATTTTACCCATTCTGCAATCTGTTAAATAAAGTTTTCATTCATTCAGCCGCCGCGCTCACTGGGGCTATTGATAGCGTCAATTAGTTGTTGTTGTTACTTGTTGTTGGTGCGGCGGATGTGAACGGGGCTGGAGGGGCTTTGGGAGGATGGGAAAGTTATTATTATTATTATTATTAAAATAGTAATTGGCTATCATACGTGCCTAGCTAGCGTTAGCTAAAAGAGCCCTCGCAGTGAAGTTATTATAGCTATCATACTGCAATATAAACTGAGTTTTATAGTGAAAAGAGCAGCTTTATTTTGGTCAAGATTGAAGGCTCTATATTGCAGGAAATTGCACATACAGGTGTTCATTAAATGTAAAAAAAAAAGAATAAAAAAAATACTTGCACCCCCACTTTCAACTATAACTAGGCGGCCATGATCACGTCTGTGCGGGAGCTCACAAATAGACTGTTAGTCTCAGTGAAGTTTCAACGGAGGTCATCTATTCTAACCAACAAATTGAAGTAGAAAGCATTTCGTGACCAATCTTATTTGGAAACATGACACACAAAATAATTTGCTTTTTATTTGAAACAATATCTAATCGCGTTTGGAGGTTGGTGTTTTGCGTCTGCCCCCCCGTGCCAAACAAGCAGGCCAACCTCTTGTTCGCGTGTGAGCCCGTTATAATTACACTACTGTCGCTATTTTGCAATGAACTATAATGAATTACGGGTCATACAGAAGTTGAACACTAATGCACGGAAGCTTATTTCCGCCTTGGGACTAATGCAGGACTGAGGAGTGCTTATGCGTAGTAACGATATTCTACCACTGGGAGCTAGGTACGCCAGGTCTGACCTGTGCGTAGATGTACGCACGAAGTCAAGTTCAAGTTGAAATTGAAATCCCACTCTTTGCTTAGAAATGATCGTACGCACAGGGTAAGCACAGATCTGTGCGTAGAACACGTTGATGCATGAGGGCTGGTGTGGGGTGCAGACTAGAATGGCTTCAGTCTTGAAACAGTTTAACTGCAGGACGTTATGCTTCATCCACGCCTTATCTCCTCCAGGCAAGTGGTCAGTGTAGATGATGGCTGGACTGCAGAGGGGGTTGGATCGGTTCTGAGATAAAATTGTGTGTCATCAGCATAGCAATGGAAATATATTCCATGCCGGCTGATGACACGTCCAAGGGGAAAAATATTACGTGTGGAAAGGGTGGCGCACTCCTGTGTGACAAGGAGTGCTATGCTGCTATCATATACTGCAATGTTTGTCATATGAAGAGCATTTCTGCATCTGTGTTTTGTGTATCACATACACAGAACAGGTACGTTTTGCTCTTTTGCTGAGTGCAATGGCAAAGCATTGTTTGGGTTCGATGGCAGCCCTGTAGTTTGCCTGGCCAGGTCAGGCACCAACCACAGCAAGGACACCATCCACCCACTCTGCACTCAGTACTGCCGATGTTGGTCGCGATCAAGAGGTAATTCCGCCCACGAGGGGATGGAAATCTCCCTGCTCCCTCCCTTGGTTACAGGGGTGCACCCAGTATCTTCTCCTCCCTCTCTGGAGTCATCTGAGTAGGAGCTGAAAGGAACTGGCTCTCTCACTGTAGTAAGGGGGTAGAGAGAAAAAATATATATATTTAATACTTTTTTATTTAATTACCTTTGTAGCAATATTTAGGAGACTAAAAAGACCTTCATCTTTTCCACCCCAGGCTTATGCAAGCCATCATAATTACACCCATTGCTTTAGTATTGGGAAAAGTACCATGTGCTGCATTCTTTCACCAGTGTCCAATAGAATGGAGCAAACACCATATGTTCTATTGTATCCAATGTTTTCGAGTTTCACAGAGCAGTTATGCATGTAGTCCCTCGTCTCCACTAGCCAGGGTTTAGCCGTGCTGTGGCCTGTCTGGCACACAGTGAGCATCTCCATTGTCTTTAGAACCTGGCCAACAATGGCTGGACCCCAGCTGAGAGAGCCACCTTTCAGAACCTGGCTGGCTGGGACTGTTGTATCATCACAATTTAGTTTGTGCACCACACTTGGTGTGAGTTTTGAAAGGTTGCCTAGCAACCGGAGAGTTTAAAAGAAACACAATGGAGACACAAACCCAACCATGCCATACCAAACCTGGCCATGACTAGCCCCAGCCAGGCTGAACATAGCAAATGGACATAAGGTATAAGTTAACTGGGCAATGTAGATTGCAAACGGCCTGAAACTGTGAGCTTCCCATTTTGGAGAAGATATGGACCATGGTTTTTGAAAGCTTAACTTGGCCAATTGTATTTTAACCTGGTGAGAGGATGAAAGCATGGTGTGGTATGTTTCTGGTGAAATTACCCTTTTTTTGTTAACACTTTGATTGCCAGGCAGCACGGGCACTGTGGGCCTTCAGTGCCAGCGTTCTATACAATGTGTTACCTTTTTCTGTGTTAACTCGAACCTTAGTAAGAGTACAGGAGAGTGTTATCTTCACTCTAGGGCCGAAGTGGTCATGTACAGTCACGTACTTATTAATGTACTGTCCGGACTTCGGGGTAATTCCCTCTTGATGTGTGGTGGTGACAATAAACCACTGGAAACCGTTATCTTCAGGACTGTGCATTTATTTCCATTGTATTCTTCATATCATGCTGTTGACTAACGTTACATATCTCACAACAAGCTACCTGCTTCTGTTGTTCTTCCTGTGTGCAGACAGTCTGTCTCATCACATATTCGCTTCTTGCGTAGCTGACCTGTATGCGTGGGTGCCTCCCTCTTAAAGGAACATACCATAATCTTATAAGAAAAATGGATAGAATGGCGTGTTTGCACTGCTAAAAACTATATTTTATATTATAGCTATGGATCTAATAACGCCGTCGATTGTCAGTGAGTTGCTTCTGGTCAACATGCAAAAAACAGATTGTTTTTTCATCTGTACATTTCCGTTTTATACCGTTTTGAATATGAGTATAGTTTGGGTGATTCTTACTAATCCCAGGAAAAGTCGCGATAATAGCCCATTAGTGAAATCCAGTTATCACGTTGCCGTTTTTCGCCTGATTATCTAATCATCCTAAAATCAACGCTACTGCAGATTATCGTTATGATGTCTCCTCATGCAAGAATGAAATGTGGTTTAGACCGCCCCCCGGACAACGAAGTTGAATCTAATCTAATTTAATCTAGTATTTGTGTGATGTTCTGAAAGATTCAGATTTATATTAATTTCTTTCTTGATTTTGAGTAGTGGAAATATTTGTAATAATATTTGGAACAGTGTGTTTTTATTCAGTATCTCCATTACTCAGTAACTGCGTTTGTATTTGTCATACCAGGACAACCCATGACAACTCATGACAACTTTTGTACAGATAAATTATATCTATAAATAATATTCCTGGTATTGGCATGAGTGAAGGCTGCTCGTAGGAGAGGAGAGACAGGGGCGACAGTGGCTCAGGAGGTAGAGCAGTCATCTGGCAATGTGGAGGTTCCCGGTTCGATTCCCGCTCCTCCCGGGCAGTGTGTCGATGTGTCCTTAACCCCTAATTGCTCCCGATGAGCAGGTTGGCACCTTGCATGGTCGTCTCCGCCATCGGTGTGTGAATGTGTGAGTGAATGGGTAAAATGTGAGTAACAAATTGTAAAGCGCTTTGGATAAAAGCAATATATAAACCATTTTCCATTTACCATTTACAGGGAAAGCACTGTGCATCTCGAGTTGGTTCTGAAATAGGTCTCCAAAGGCACTAATATAATTAATTTCACATGCATAGCTCATGATGATGATGATTTAAGACAAGCTTTCACTAGGATTTTGAAAATGTAGCGGAGACGTTTGGAGCAGCCGGGATATGAGAGAAACTTGAGAGCCTCATTCAAAATATGATTACTGATATTTCCATGGGTCCAAATCGAAGAGACAGGGCAGTCCTACAGGTTTTTGATGGCGAACAGAAGTTGCGCCTAGGTGGAGCGTGCTGCATCAATGGAGCTCATAACATAAAAATGTGAGGCAAGGCGTGTGATAGGTCAATTATGGAATAATTTCTGGGCAACTCATTGTATATGATTGGCTGGCTGGTAGGTAGAATGGAGTCCAGGAGCCAATGGCTGTTTGGGGATTACCCAGGGTGCTAGATTTGAAGCTCTGTACTAACTCATATAACTAGATATACATTCATACATATGATTTCACCATACGTTCCCTAGTAGTGAACTCTGATCCAATCCAGGGTGAACATAACCTGAAACTAAAGATGACAAGCTACAGTACATTTTACTGACAGTATGTTGTGTTCCAATACTTATGGAGCTGTATATGGAGGACTGGACTAGAAAGCTTTGTTGTGCTCATTCCATTTCCCGCTGGGTTACTAATACTGATTTAATTTACTGATACTCATTTTGGATGATGGCACAAGTGCTATTCAATAATATCAGGCCATGGGTATTTGAAATTGTCTTTTATACATTGAACATAGTGGTCCATCAACAGTCCATCCATTGGGAGGGGAAAGTGATTTATTTCACCACAGCCGCCAGCCCGCCACTGCAGATATCCTAAACCAACACTTATACAATCTGAAGCACACCTGGGCATTGTACGGCCCGCGGGCCAAATACGGCCCGCGGGATGATTCTGACCGGCCCGCAAAAGATTACATGATAATTAGAAAAAAATTATAATAATAATAATAATTTAATATATATATATATATATTTTTTTTTTGTACTTTTTTCTTTTCATGTCAACGTTCACACGCACAATATAAGCTTACCTAGGATTTGACTTGATTCAACAACAAAGCAGTCGGGGCAATGGCAAGCCGAAAACGGTCGAAAGTGTGGTTATTTGAAGTTTGGATTTTCTTTTTCACAACTGAGGTAGGTAGATTACATTTTTAGAGACTAAAGTACCGAAAAAAGGTACCGTTGGGTACCGGTATCGATTTACAGTTACCGGTACCGGTACCGTATCGGTTCAAATGTGAACAGTAGGCTACCCATCCCTACTGAACACACAACTGCAGGGCAAGGGCATTTTTGCTCATGAAATGCATAGCCATGTGAAAGCCTTCACAACAAAGTTGCAATTCATTTCAAGGCAACTAGACAGCAACAATCTCGAACACATGAAAACCCTGAAAGAAGTCAAACCATCAGCTGATCACCGGCACAATCCATGTTGGGAGCACTGCATGATGAATTTTCAAGGCGTTTTCAAGATTTCAAAAAGGTTGAGGATGAAATGCAGCTGGTTTCCTCTCCCTTTACCTGCAGTGTTGATAGTTGTTCAGCTTGAACTCATTGACCTGGGCCCTGTTTCTCGTACCTGGTTCAACTAAGTCGATCAAGATGTCATTATCCAGATTCAGTTAACCCGATGTTCGAAGCCGGGATTTTCCTGTTCCTCGAAGGTGGATTCAGTCTCGTTAACTCGATTCAGACTTGAGACTCAGGCTAAGTGCGCGCGGCCGCTTTAGGTGAAAAGCCAGCACGTATCGATGGCAGAGATCCTGATTCTCTAACGGCATTGATTGATTAATTGATTTAAGACTTTATTGACAGATTGCAATACGGCTCAATCGCCTCGCCGACAAGTTAAATGCGTTATCTATAGGCTAATTCTAAGTCCCTCATTACCTCAATCAATCAGATTATATTTTTTTAAACTTGCCTGCTGGATTGAATAATCAAATGAGATCTTGCTAGCGAAAATAATTAGTTAAACTGTTATATAGAATTACGATATGGCTCTCTTACCAATTGATTGATGTATAGTCGATCTTTAACTTATCTCCAATGTGGTCTAACGGGTTGTTCTTTTGACTTTCACGCAGACGACCGGGGTTCGAGACCCTAGTCTTTTCCTTCTTTTTGCAATATAGGAATAATTCAATTTGGTGCACGTTGAGAGCTATATAAAGAATGACATCCTCAATGCATGTAGATTTATAATATTTTAACTTAAAACTATGCTACCTTTGCGTATAATCATTAATATTATATTCCAAAAATTTATATTGGAAAGAACGGGATTCGAACCCCGGTCGCCGGGTTGCCAGGATTGAGCACTACCGCTGAGCCACTGTGCCAGATGGGATAAATTCATTGTTTATACATTAATGAACGAGAGACCCGTGTTTAGAATATTCTTTGTTTTGAAGGAAGTTTTATCTCTTTATCCTCATTCATTAATGTGACGTCAACGGCTCATTCAATTTCTCAAATCCGTCAAACAGCGCATCTCATCAGACATCTTAATCCCAGTTACAATTAAAATAACCACATAATGTGTACATCGCACGAGCGAGCGCCACGGTATATATAACGTGCATTATTTAGGACAAAGTGAATTTAGTATCAGCATTTTGGGTATATTTTACATTTCAAAAGCCCCCTCTGGAAGAATGGAGCACAAAAACGTAATTCAGAATGGTATAATGCAGATCGTAGACTGTGGGAATAGTTTCAGGAAACGGGCTGTCACTTCTTTGCGGGGGCGTGGCGATGGTTCAGGCTAACTTGAACTTAAACTCTGCTTTCGACCAGGCTCAAACTTTTGGATCTGTTGTCATGGTGATTTGGAAAATCCACGTACGGGGAACCGGAAAGTCCGGCTAACTCAGTTATCCAGTTAAAGTTATCCGGCTAACTCAGTTATCCAGGTACGAGGAACGGGGCCCTGCAGTCTGATTCACTACTGAAAGAGCACTTTAAGTCAGCATCACTGCTAGAGTTCTACTCTGCTCTCAAGGAGGAGAACTTTCCAAACATGAGGAGACATGCTCAGAAGATGTTGGTTCTCTTTGGATCCACCTACATATGTGAACAGACATTCTCAGTCATGACGTTTACCAAATCCAGGTACAGATCCTCTCTCACTGATGAACATCTGTCAGCTGTGCTTCACATCTCCACCTCAGACATTCAACCTGACTTTGATGGACTTGTTAAAGCTCAAAAGAGACTGGATTTCTCACACTGAATGAAAAAAAAAGAACTGAAGAACACTAAAATGTGGGAATATAACAAGTGAAATGGGACACTTGATCATTTTCTTTTTTTCTGCACTGTAAAAAAAAATAACTGAAGAACACTAAAATGTGGAAATATAACAAGTGAAATGGGACACACAATCTTTTTTTTGCACAGTTCTGAAAACATTAAATGTTTAATATAGGCATGTAAAGTCAAAAAGGCTACAAAACTGGGACACTTTTCTTTACACAGTTACACAGTTCAGTCACATGTCATGTTTATTTTGGCTACAAAGATGATGTGATGTCTTTAGAAAGCTAAGACAATCCTTGTTTCAATAGTATATGAAACTCAAAATGCCCTTTGTTATTAATGTGACTGAAAATGAAAAATGTTTATCATTTTGGAAATTCTATTTGAATAAATTTTATTTTTGAAAGCTAACCTCACCTTTTAATTGCCAAATAATAACATACACTCTTACCAGCGGTCAAAACAATGCCATTTACTGCTTTTTATATAGAAATAAAATGTATATTATGCATAATTGAGTTCGGAATTTTTGCCCCGGCCCTCCAAAATATTTTCAGTTGCTCATTTGGCCCCCTGGGAAAAATAATTGCCCACCCCTGATCTGAAGGCTCCCTTAACACCCTGCATAATTATGTTTGTGCGTGAGTGAATGTAGCCAGGCACATACAAAAGCGTATATATACATGCCCCGTTATCAAAGTAAAAGGTCAGTTACGGTTGCATGTCCAAGGACTCTCTATCATCTCCTGACCTTCTAGCTTGATGTGTCAGTAAATCCACAAGAGCCTCTTCCAAATGTTATGTTTTCACGATAGTGCTGGATTCCCCAGGCTTTGGGCTATTTACTGTGTGTCTTGTTCATATTGATTCAGCCCACATGTGACCTACCTTCTGATCCTATACAATTAGTGGTCTCCTGGTGAAGGAGGCACTTGCTGCATGTTTCGCCAGAGGCTCTCACTGAGTTCGACAGAGTTTGGTTCTCACATTGAACTTCTTGTTCAATTCTTGTGATAGTCCCATGGTTAACATTCCGACGGACCACCTCCGGTTTCGCCTCCCGGTGACCGGACCAATCACCTCTGACGGTGAAAATTATTGACTGTTTTTGTAGCCAATGAAATTCTTGAAACAACGATATCTCACGCGAGGGATATTTCCCAGGATATATATTGTTTTCTATCTGCCGAACGTTCCAGACTCGTTCGACATCTGCTGCCGGTGCCAATGGACATTTTGGATAAACATACCTATACATACCATTAAAAGAACATAATGTAAAACACTCATTTTCTGTGGTATTGTTATCAACTTTGGACCTGTACTAGATAAGACTTCAGGCTATGGCCCCATTATGTTTTCCAGCTAATACCGCTCAGCTGGAACCTGTAAGAGTCATCTGTTTGCAAAATAATTCAGACGTAAGTAAAACAAACTTTTATTTCAGTGTGTTCAAACCTCTGTAACTCTATTACAGTAGCACTCAGAGTGATTCTTCAGAACATTCAGAATGTTTCCTTGCAAAAGAGTCCAGACTCATGCATGTGCTATAAATGGTTCAAGAATAGCTTTCAAATTACTTTGGGTATGCAATCGACAGGCATTGTATGCAAAATTAGAGTGTTAAGATGTTTGTAAGTTTACTGTTCAAAAAACAAAAGAAGAAAGGGATTAAAAAGAGATGTATTTCTATTGTTGGGGTTAACTTGTGGAACAATGCTGATCCCTGTAAGGCCCAAATTAAATTGACATTATCAACTTCAGAGGCCAGAATGTGGGACCTATATAAACACATTTACCATCCAATACCATTGTGAGGCTGAACAACAGGACCCATTGACTATGTAAATGTCTTAAAAAAAAATATTTAAAGACTTTTTTTAAATATCCCAAAGCTAAAAGTGATGTTGTAATTTTGCAACCGAGGGTCTCAAGGCCTCTGCATGCTACAGAAACTGCAACGCAACTGCAACACAACATCAGCACGACTTCAACGCAACATGTTGCAGAGGGTGTTGTAGACTGTGTTGTGAGGATGTTGCGTACCTCTCCCCAAAATCTAATCTGAACAACCTTGCGTTGTTGTTGCGTAGCAGTGATTGGTTGGTTAGCGAATGGGGGCGGGGCTGTCATAGAATAATATTGGTCCCGCAGGCAGGAATACTATCCTCGAGTGCCCGTGAGCCGCAGGGGACTTCCATAGCATACGCCTTCAAATCATCTTACATTGACGATTAAAAGCCTCCACAATTTAGTAAACAGTGTTCCCATGGCTGGTGTTGATATTTTATGATGCCAGCTTGTGATAATTTGTTGTAGCCAGCCAGCTAGCATTGATGCTATTCATGCTATCATACCCAACTAACGTTAATGCTATTCAGAATTTATTAACATAGCTACAACAACACAGTAACGTTAATATAATTACATGCATCATTGTTTACAATGAACGGTGGGGCTAATCTTAAGGACTGGACACGGACAAGTTAAACAGCAATCAATTTATTTAATATAACAGGTAGTTCGAGCTGCACTTTCGTGCCTACAACCACAGCCACAGGGATATATCCGGCTTTGACGAGCTCTCTCTCCTGTCGATTAAATTCAGCAGCTCTTCCTCGACCTCGAGTGCCTGTAGCTGCCTGCATTTGCACAAAGGCGTCCATCCCTGCTGCTACCTAACGTTAAAACAAACCTAAAGTTAGTTGTTCACCAACGATCTCTACAGACACCAACAAACACAGAAGTTACACAAGCAGAATACATCACAAAGACTTCCGGTCCGGGGATTTCAAAATAAAAGTGACGTCTAAAAGCACCGTAAATATGTTTATTTTGTACATTATTTACCGTTAACACGAACCTAAACTAACTTTAGATTAGTTTAGGTTCGTGTTAACGTTAGATAATGTACAAAATAAACGTATTTACGGTGCTTTTAGACGTCGCTCTTTTATTTTGAAACCCCCGCCCGGAAGTAAAAATGGTGCTTCTTTTTCTGCTTGTTATAAATGGGTTGGTTGAGAAGGGAAGTTTCATCTATCTAGGGAACCTAGCTACATCCGGGGTACAATGTTGCATAGGCTTCTCGTCGATGTTGCAGAAGCATACAGTGTTGCAGTTGCTTCGCAGTTTCTGTAGCATGCAGAGGCATTTACCTGCTACCCAAATAACAAGCCATGGGTCACGAAGGACATCAAAGCCCTTCTGAACAAGAAGAAGAGGGCTTTCAACGCAGGCAACAGGGAGGAGGTCAAACGAGTTCAGGGGCATCTGAGAATTAAACTCAGAGAGGGCAAAGACAAATACAGGAGGAAGTTGGAAGGGCAGCTGGAGAACAATAACATCAAACAAGTGTGGTCTGGAATGCAGACCATAACCGGCATTAAACCGGCATGAGTGGATGGAGTGGATGGAGATATGGACCGGGCTAATGAGCTAAACCTGTTTTACAACAGGTTTGACACAGCGGCCCCGGCCAGTCTGCCCCCCCCCTCCCCCCCCGACACTCCAGTTGCCCTGCCCACCCCCACACCTCTCAGCCCTTCAACTCGAGCAACCCCCCCCCCCCCCCCCCCCCTCCATCCCCCCAACTGCCCACGCCCCCTCATCTCTGGTGCAGCCTGTCTGCCCCCCGCGGCTTGAAGACCCGCTCCTCCCCCCCCCAACACCTGAGATCCCCACAGTATGGCTCTCTGCAGACCAGGTGAGTACACAGCTGAGCAAGTTACACGCAGGCAAGGTTGCAGGTCCTGATGGGGTGAGCCCAAAGGTACTCAAAACCTGTGCCTCTCAGCTGTGTGATGTGCTCCAGTTCATATTCAATATGAGCCTGAGGCTGCAGAGAGTCCCGACACTGTGGAAAACCTCCTGTGTGGTCCCTGTCCCCAAGTGCCCGCGTCCCAGCACGTCCAAGGACTACAAGCGGCACGGTGGTGTAGTGGTTAACACTGTCGCCTCACAGCAAGAAGGTCCAGGGTTCGAATCCCGCTTGGGGACCAGGTTTCCATGATGCCAGTTACCCAGGTGGGGTATCTCCCAGGCCTTTCTGTGTGGAGTTTGCATGTTCTCCCCGTGCTCGCAAGGGTTTCCCCCCCCGATAAGCTAAACCCAATGGAAAAACATGCACAACAACAAGATCGCTAACGCTGTGGCGTCCTTGACGAAGACGGACAGGAGCACTTGGATTGGTCCCCTGGCGCGGCTCACGTGGCGCCTGTCTGCTCCCGGCTGCCCTTGGGGGGGAAGGACGACGGGATGGGTTAATCGCAGATACGCATTGTATGCATGGTTCGCATGTGTGCCAAATGGTGACCTCGGAGCAGGTCCTAAATTATTATTATTATTATTACAGGCCGGTGGCTCTAACCTCTCATATAATGAAGACCATGGAGAGGTTAGTCGTGGAGCAACTCCGCCCGGTGACCAAACCCCAACTAGACCCACTCCAGTTCGCATACCAGCCCCAACTGGGGGTAGAGGATGCTGTCATCTACCTGCTGAACCGAGCCTACACTCACCTAGACAAGCCGGGGAGCACTGTGAGAATCATGTTCTTTGACTTCTCCAGTGCTTTTGATACCATAAGGCCTGGGCTACTGGGTGAGAAGTTGGAGGCGATGCAAGTAGAGGCCCCCCTGGTGTCCTGGGTTGTGGACTATCTGACGGGAAGACCACAGTACGTGCGCCTACGGAGCTGTGTGTCAGACAGACTGGTCAGCAACACCGGGGCCCCGCAGGGGACAGTCCTCTCTCCCTTCCTCTTCACTGTCTACACCAACGACTTCCACTATCGGTCAGAGTCCTGCCACCTTCAGAAGTTTTCTGATGACTCTGGGATGTATAAAGGACGGTGACGAGAGGGAATACCGGGAACTGGTAGTGGACTTTGTCACATGGTGCGATAAAAACCACCTGCAGCTAAATGTGGCGAAGACCAAGGAACTGATTGTGGAGCTGGGGAGGAGGAGGAGTGCACCTGTGACCCCCGTTTCCATCAGGGGAGTTGATGTGGACATGGTTGAGGTGTACAAATACCTCGTGTGCACATCGACAACAAACTGAACGGGTCAAAACATGCAGAAGCACTATACAAGAAGGGCCAGAGCCGACTCTACTTCCTCAGAAGGCTGAGATCCTTCAATGTCTGTACAAGGATGTTGAGGATGTTCTATGAGTCGGTGGTGACGGGCGCCTTCTTGTACGCTGTGACCTGCTGGGGCAGCGGACTGAGAGCAGTGGACACAACCAGGCTGGATAAGCTGGTCAGGAAGGCCAGCAGCGTGGTTGGGGTGGAGCTGGACTCTCTAGCGAGGGTGGCGGAGAGGAGGAGCCTCGCTAAGCTCCAAGCCATCAGGGAAAACCCCACCCACCCACTATACACAGACTTGGCTGACAGGAGGAGCATGTTCAGTGCTAGGCTCACACTACCCAAATGCAGCACTGAACGGCACAGGAAGTCCTTCATTCCAACAGCCATCAGACTATATAATGCATCACTGTGCCTCACTGCATCACTGAGCACAGAGCGGCAGCTCAATAGTGGCAGGAGGCCACGACTAGCGGCCTCCAGGCTCCATAACAGGGGGCAGCGACGGCTGCCAGACATTGATCTAGGACTTATAGGAACCCAAGGAGGACAATACACTACCTGAAGCATACTGCACCTTGTGACACTGTGAATACTGGAATATATATTTCATATTTCATTTAGTTAGATTTAAATTATAATTATATTGACCAAATTGTTTACCCCATGCTCAGTATGCTCAGTATATTCTTACTGTATTTATTTCTGTATATTTTATTTCATTTCATTTTATCCTATTTTACTCTACTCTTATCCTAGGCAACTTGATTTGATTTGTGTTATTATTCTAATTTGTGACCTGTCCTGTCTAAATGTTTCAATGTTGAGCGATTTGCAGTGCCAAATTTCCCACGGGATAATAAAAGTATTTCTATTCTATTCTATTCTATCCAATCCCCGCTGAGCGCACCTGCCCAGGAGCGTGCGGCTCCATGTGCATCCTCCCCAAGCCGCCTGCATCAGGCTGTTGCATCGTTGCTAATAAACTATAGATTTCTATGGAATCTGTTAAACTTATTCTTTGTGTCTGTAGTCATTTGTGTGGGTTGAACTTGTGAAAGACAGCAGAGGCTGAGTACTTTCTGGTGATACTGGTATTTCCCCAAGGGGATCAATAAAAGAATATCTTATCTTATACAGTATATCACATTCACACTCCAAGTCATTTTGATTTTAAAACTGCAAATATATGGGCTGTCCCAGAAATGTGAATGTTCTTCAGGGTTCAATGAGACGTGTTCCTGAAATGCTGATCCCGACTATCGCAATAATTTCATACAGTCAACATATTCTTAAATAATAGCGCTGCCCGAGGCTGGGCATGATACAGTCAACATATAGCAAGAGAGAGAGCGAGAGAGAGCTCCCGTTCTACAGTCAATATACAGTGTACAAAGAGAGAGAGAGAGAGAGAGAGAGAGAGAGAGAGAGAGAGAGAGAGAGAGAGAGAGAGAGAGAGAGAGAGACACATTGGAAAGAAATTGAAATGCTATTTGGCCCTAAACAGAGAGTACACAGTGGCAGAATACCTGAGCACTGTGACTGAAGATCCTTGACTAGGTACAGACTCAGCGAGCACAGCCTAGCCATCGAGAAAGGCAGCCATAGGCAGACTGTGTGTGTTAGAAAGAGAGAGAGAGAGCATGTGTGTTTGTCGTGTGTGTGTGTGTGTGTTAGAGAGAGAGCATGTATGAGAGAGATAAGCAAAGATGAGCCCCTAAAAGGATATTCAACTTTTAATGGAAGAACAAAACAGAAGGAAAAGATAACTTCACAAAGGCAACATGAATATACATAGATCCAAAAGGACAAAGATCAACACTTAAATCCAAAGAGAAGAGGGTCTATACCAGAGAAAACAGCTAAACAGCATTCAGCTAAATAGGCTAGCCAGGTACTGACACCAGGCCACACACAGCTTTGGCCAACGGCCCAACGCTACCCAAGCTACACAAACGACCAAGACAATTCACACACAGCACATGTCGTATCTCCAAATGTTGTGAAGTAACATGTTTTGCCTGGAAAAAAACATCGTTATTAACAAAACATGGTTAATAGGGGAAGGAAGGAAGAGTGGGGTAATGTCATGACATCTTACCTGCACGAGGAACGCAGGGCGAAAGGCCGCAACACAGGTCTCCACGTTGACGAAAGGCCTCTCGCTGGTGGGACAAAAAGAAGCTATGGCCGGAACCTTGTCATGGTGCAGGCCCGACTACATCTTCTGTCAAAGATGATGTCGTAGTCAGAGTGCCAGAACCCCCTGCTATTCTCACGGCTAATGTCAATGGTCGTTGTAACTGAGGGGTACAATTCCCTGACTGTATTGAATAAGTATGGTATCATTAAACCACTACTGCGTTATGTACATTACTACTGGCCATACAGTACACATGTATATGAGATGAACACCCACACAATAACACGGCTTAACAAGAAAGTACTGTTTATAATATTTATTAGAAGAGCACCAAGATTATCTTACATTTATTAAGAATTAGAGTTGCGCTTGTAAGGCGAAGAATGTGCATGAATAAGTCAAGAGCGTAAGTCCATGAGCATATTACGAAGGGGATAATTAATACCACCTGGAGCATAAGAATTATATAAGGTACACTCGTAGGTCAGCTGGAGATACTAGGGGGGGGGGGGGTTCCCTCCGGTTGTAAGCCAGCAGGGGAGAGGAATATTCGGGAGCAAAAGTCTGGATCAACGAGGAATCAATAAGCTCCAGCTACGGGAGGCGGTACATATACCCCCCTTGATCGGCAGACAAAAAGCAGCAGCTATAATCCAAGTATGCGGGACAGCATGGATAAAGGCCAGCCAGCCTCTTCCTAGAGACGGGCTCGAGTGATGCTCCTCACGGGTAAATCCCACACAGCAGCGGGGTAGACGGTTCTCTGCTCCAGCAGCCACGGTACCAAAGCAATAATAATCCAGCCGGAAAAGGCTCTGCATTCACCGGTGTAGATTCTCCTGTGCACGGTACTTCACATTTAACTAGGTCGAACTTGACGTTATTTCACTAAGCTCTGACACTTTTACTATCCTATTCGCACGCGGTTCTAAGTGCTCTATTTAGACGCAAGGTTGCTCACTTCACTTGGTCGTTGACTCGTGATGAAGGCTTCAACTTGTTGGTTTAACTCGTTTGAGGGTAACTAACTGCTGTATCCACCTGCAACGTATTTATACGTAAGGTGAATAATCTAGTACCAGCCTTATTTCTGTCTCGTATTACTGCGCAAATCTGGGCATGTTGAGACATGTCTTAGCGGTGACTTTGAACTAGACATTGGGGGTATGGCCGTGGCGCCTAGGGGATCGCTGTCCAATAGGAGAACGAATATTATGGTCTGGCCTGTACTAGGTAAAGGGATATTCCGTGTATATGTACAAAGAATATACAAGGGATATCAGACGATATACAAATATTATACATAGGATCTCAAGCAATAAATATATATATTCGGTTTAATCTGACCCTTTGTAACAGCCGCCTCCTAATTAGTCCGCACCTAATTAGATAAGCAGAGACAGATTAACCGTCTTGTCCACTACTCAATGTCCGTTGTGAGGAGTAGGGCAATTCACAAAGTCAGTGGGTCATGGTCGTCAGCAAGGGAATCAGGTAGCCTTGGCAACTCTATCAGCCTCGCCACGGGTCGGGTGTATGTCCGCCCCTGGACGAGCACTTCTGCCGCTCTGACCTTTCCGTTGGCACCAGTGATCACTTTGCTTACGCGGCCGGCCGGCCACGCAGCTCGGGGTAGTGACTGGTCTATGATCACGACGACTGTGTCCACTTTTAAGTTGTCCCCGTCCTTGACCCGCTTCTGACGGGCTGGAAGGGATGGTAGGGGGGTTAGGAGGAAGCGGGCCTGAGACTGCTTTGATCTGTGCTTGGCTGTGCCTCCACCTCCTCCGTCTGTTTCTCTTGTTTGCTCTGTACCCCGTCTGAGGAGGGGCCGGTTCCGGCCGCCCCATCAAGGAGTCGCTTGGGGTGCTGGGTTCGAGGTCAGCTACGTCTGGAGCGCAGCTGAGGGGGGTGGAGTTCGGAACTCCCTCTTGTGCCCACGGTTCTTTCACAGGCCTCTCGCCTAATGTCAATAGCCTCTCAACGGGCTGTACGGGAGAGTGGCCTGTGTCGCTCACCTTTGTGTGCAGGCAGCGTGTAGACGCGGGTTGACTGTCAAGTCCGTAGAGGGGGCCCTGGAGCGTCCACCCCAGTCGGGTCTGAACCGCGACTGGGCATCCTTTGGGTCCAATGTGGGCCGCCTCAATTGGGAGAATGAGGTCCGCGTGGTCGGAGCCGATGAGCAGGGTCGGTGTGGCGCCGTCGATAAGCGGTATAGGTAGTTGACGTAGGTGCACATACTTCGCCATCAGCTGTGGGATGGGGTAGGTGTACTGTGACAGGCCTATGTCGTGGCTGGTGAAGACGTTGGTAATACTATACTGCTTCTCGGGCTGGTCCACCGCTGCTATCTTGAAGGAGACATTTTTACCCTTTATGGTCTTCTGGTCTCTTCTGATGGTACGTATGGTCATTGTTCCTTTGGCACCCCGCAGGCCCAACTGGGCTGCGGCGGAAGCGAGGAGGAGAGTCTTTTCAGACCCATCGTCTAGGACGGCGTAAGTGTCCAGGACCTTGTCCTCGTAGCTCAGGAGCACTCTGACCACTTTGATGAGCACTCGGGGGGTCCCGCTATGCTGGTCTATATGGAGCACTCCTGTTGGTCGGTTGCCTTGGATCTTCTGGGGTGGTGCTGACTCGCGGTCGTCCGAGTAGCACCGTGACTCCCAGTGTCTGCTGTAGCAGTCGGGACACCAGGGGGCGGTCTGGTGGATCTTCGGTACTGGTGCCACCGCCTCGGCCTGGTACATTACCGTGACGGGCCCACTTTGTTGTCCTGGCGGACGCTTGTTGATGTCATGCAGGACCTCCAGGTGGGCGCCGCCGCACCTGCTGCACTTCTTCTTCAAGCGGCACTCAGCTGCCATATGGCTGCGCGCGCAGCGGAAGCAGCGGCGGTGGTCTTTGATCCACTGACTCACCTCGTCCGTGGTCAGCTTCTTGAACTTGTCGCATTGATACAGCCGATGTTCCCCTCACGGTACTGGCATTCAATCTTCCACTCCTCTTTCGTCGAGGGGGTGTTGTGGTTCTTGTGCTGCGGTACTGATTCGGCTTGGTGCATAACGGTCACCGACCGGCGGTTATCATTTGATCCCCGAGGTCCATCTCTTGGGCTTGGTCCACTCCACACGAACGTGTCCAGTCGTAGGCTGCTGACCTCCCTGGCGAGGAAATCAGATAAGTCTAGGAGGGATGCCTCTGGGCCGTTGGGGTCGCGGTGGTCTCTCTGCCGCCGAAAACGCTCTTGTCGGGCGGGAGGGAGCTTCTCTAATATCCTTTCTACATTAGAGTTAGCGTACCGTTCGTATATCCCTTTTTCCTTTTGGGACCCCAGCATCCCTACCAGGGACTGTACGTTGATAGAGAGGTCATCCAATGCTCTGTTGTCTCTGGCTGGGGGGAGGCGGTCGATATCTCTTATTTCCTGTATCACGTAGTCCCATATGCGTCCATAACGCTGGTCGAGGGCTACTAGAGCCGCGGTGTATGGGGTACTTGAGTTGGAATATGCCAGCGCTATATTATGCGCTCTGGGCACCTTCAGGTGCTTGAGGAGGATAGCATATTTGTACGTCTCATCGGGGACGTCGGACATCATAGTCTCTAAGCACATCCGTAGCTCCGTGTACTGTGCTCTGTCCTCGCGTGTAAAATCCGGGAATGTCGGTGTGCCAAGGTACGATGCCATGGATGGCTGGCACATCGGTGAGCGTTGGGGGAGAGGTCTCCTGGGCGAGTCTCCCCGTACGTGTCGTCGTGGGCTGGTACTCGGTGGGTACCAAGGCCCGGGTACCCAGGTGCTGTTCCTCGGGGCTGGCGGTGCGTCAAACTCACCCTTGAGTTGAGTCGGGGGTCTGTAACGCAGGGCCTCGGGGCTGACGTCGGGGCTGTACTGGGCCTCCTGGTCCAGAGTACGTTGCTGCTGGTCGGCTTGACATTCCTCCTCTTCCTCTTCCTCTTCCTCTGCTAGGTCCTGGAGTCTTCTGTTCAGTCTCTCGGCGACGTAGGCCGGTTCTTCCCGGTTGCTGGGTCTCGTATGGACCGGCCGGGGAGGGGGTTCGGAGACGTGGACAGGATCCTCCTGTTGGCGGGGTCCCGGGTCGCTTGGTCGGGTAGGGGAATGTGCCCTAGACCCTTGTCGTGATGATCTCCGGGAGCTCCGTGCGGAGAGAGGGGGTGTCGCCATGGCGATCAATTGTTCTACCATCTGCGCCTGCAGCCGGTCGCGCTCTGCCTCGCGCTGGGCATGGGCGGCGTCGCGCACTGCTTCGCGCTGGGCATTGGCGGCGTCGCGCTGTGCATTGGCGCTGGCATGGGCGGCGTGGAGCTGTGCATTGGCGGCGTCGCGCTGTGCATTGGCGGCGGCGTGCTGTGCATTGGCGGCGGCGTGCTGCGCAATGTTCTCTTCCGTCTGAAGGCGTCTGGTCTCCAGTCTTATGCGGTCGTCTTCACTCCTTTGTTGCGCCTGGAAGCGCTCTCGCTCGATTGCAGCGTGTTCGCGCTCGCTCGTCTGTTGAGCCTGGAGGCGTTCTCTTTCCATGGTAGAATGTTCGCGCTCACTTAGTTGTTGTGCTTGAAGTCGATCGCGTTCTGTGGAGGCTGCCAGGGTGGCGATGAATGCCTGCGCCAGCATCTTGTCCGCTTCGCTGGGGGAAGACACTGACGGAGGTGATCGGCTTCTGGCAGTGCTCGTTGGAGATCTGTTCTCTGGGCGCGCCTCGAGGTCCGTCTCCTGGGCGCGCTTCTCTTCTGGTAGTGGGTCGGGTTCTGTCCCTGGAGCGCTTTCTTTATCCTGGAGCTCTCCGGGGACCGTCCCGTTGACGTTGTCGGGGGGTATAGTCATGTCATGTCCCTCCTAGTCCCCCCCGTGGGCTTGGTCAGTTTCGTTAGAACCCACTGGGGTCTCTACTGGCAGGGTCGCCTGGTCGGTAGGTTTTGACATGCTTTGACTCTCTGCTTTATTTATTTTATCCGCAGTTAACGTCTGTATAAAGCTAGGTAGTAGACTGGCAGCGTAGTCCTCTAGGTAAGGAGATGGCTGCCGTCTGCGCTGCGGGCGATCTAGCTTAGGAGAACCGTTTGTGGAGTGTTCACCGCTGGCCATGTCAATATTAATATTATATTAATATTACGCTAATTACCCTCCGGCTCGAAGGACCAATTGTAACTGAGGGGTACAATTCCCTGACTGTATTGAATAAGTATGGTATCATTAAACCACTACTGCGTTATGTACATTACTACTGGCCATACAGTACACATGTATATGAGATGAACACCCACACAATAACACGGCTTAACAAGAAAGTACTGTTTATAATATTTATTAGAAGAGCACCAAGATTATCTTACATTTATTAAGAATTAGAGTTGCGCTTGTAAGGCGAAGAATGTGCATGAAAAGTCAAGAGCGTAAGTCCATGAGCATATTACGAAGGGGATAATTTATACCACCTGTAGCATAAGAATTATATAAGGTACACTCGTAGGTCAGCTGGAGATACTAGGGGGGGGGGGTTCCCTCCGGTTGTAAGCCAGCAGGGGAGAGGAATGTTCGGGAGCAAAAGTCTGGATCAACGAGGAATCAATAAGCTCCAGCTACGGGAGGCGGTACATATACCCCCCTTGATCGGCAGACAAAAAGCAGCAGCTATAATCCAAGTATGCGGGACAGCATGGATAAAGGCCAGCCAGCCTCTTCCTAGAGACGGGCTCGAGTGATGCTCCTCACGGGTAAATCCCACACAGCAGCGGGGTAGACGGTTCTCTGCTCCAGCAGCCACGGTACCAAAGCAATAATAATCCAGCCGGAAAAGGCTCTGCATTCACCGGTGTAGATTCTCCTGTGCACGGTACTTCACATTTAACTAGGTCGAACTTGACGTTATTTCACTAAGCTCTGACACTTTTACTATCCTATTCGCACACGGTTCTAAGTGCTCTATTTAGACGCAAGGTTGCTCACTTCACTTGGTCGTTGACTCGTGATGAAGGCTTCAACTTGTTGGTTTAACTCGTTTGAGGGTAACTAACTGCTGTATCCACCTGCAACGTATTTATACGTAAGGTGAATAATCTAGTACCAGCCTTATTTCTGTCTCGTATTACTGCGCAAATCTGGGCATGTTGAGACATGTCTTAGCGGTGACTTTGAACTAGACATTGGGGGTATGGCCGTGGCGCCTAGGGGATCGCTGTCCAATAGGAGAACGAATATTATGGTCTGGCCTGTACTAGGTAAAGGGATATTCCGTGTATATGTACAAAGAATATACAAGGGATATCAGACGATATACAAATATTATACATAGGATCTCAAGCAATAAATATATATATTCGGTTTAATCTGACCCTTTGTAACAGTCGTAGCACAAGCTAACAGCTAACTCTAGGCTAACTGATAGCATCAAACTAACGTTCCCAGCTGAGCGCAGCCGGCAGCTAACGTCGTAGCTAAACAGCTAACTGGCTAACAGTTAGCTCAACCCGGCTATCGCTAACCATTAGCTAACGCAGAAGCAAGCTATGCGGCTACCACTGAAAAACTGTACAACATGAGAAAAACAATACAGGTGCTGAAACCAGGCCACACACCGTTAGCTACTAGTACTACAACAGCTAGTGGGCCAGTTTGGCTCCAGAGAGAGAGAGAGAGAGATATCCACGGCGGGAATAGAACAGAGTGCATTAAAAACTCACCAAACGTCCAAGAGGATGGAGACAACCGCGTGGAGTTGACGAAGTTCATCTGCCGAACGACCATCCTCTTCATCTTGGCATAACAATGCTGCACGCGCTGTCTCTAGGTTAGCTAACGCTAGTTAGCCTTTAGCTAAGCTAGCTACTAGCCGACATCATCATGGCTATATCCCGACTGAACCACACTTAATATTATAACGTAGCTAAAGCTAACTAGCTGTCCCTGTCTTTAGCCGGGATGGCTAGCCTGACTGAACTGTCTAACATGCAACAACTTTCATCTTCAGTCCATCTGCCGAACGATGTCCTCTTCATCTTGGCTGGCATAACCTAGGCTCCAATGCTGCATGCGCGAAATAGTCAGACGCTAGTGATGGGTCGGTCATGAGCGACTCGTTCATAAGAGCCGATTCATTGCCGTGAGCGTGAGTCGAATCGCTCACGTCTGGCAATGAGTCGGTTCACCCCCCCCCCCCCCCCGGCACGCACACAGACACACACAATGAACTCAACAGACGCTACCTTACCTGGCTATAACCCCTCCCCTCATTGAAACCAATTCTGCTGCCTGCAGAGCCTCAGAGCCAGGAACGTGTCTAATGTGAAATATATAAGCATATAAGCAAAACTAGATTTTAGGTCTGTGATGAAAAAGGGCCTCGCGGGAAGGGGGGCCTCGCAAAAAATTAAAATTAAAATAAAAAAAAACAAATAAAAAAATAATAAAAAAAAGATTTTTTTTTTATTTTATTTTTTATTTTTTTGTGCAAGGCCCTGTGCGACCGCACTGCTCGCACACCCCCTGAGGCAGCCCTGACTAAGGTATACTTGTGTAAGTCAGCGCATTTCTGCTCAATCTCGACCGACAACAGATAGAGATGGTCTGAAGAGCTCCATGCAGCTAGAGTCAGTGTTGTAGTCGAGTCACTAAATCTCGAGTCAAGTCTTGAGTCCCCAGTGTTCGAGTCCTTGTTCGAGTCCTAGTCCAAGTCCGAGTCACCAAAGAAGAGCCAGAGTCAAGTCCCCATTACCCTTGTCTGAGTCCGAGTCCAAGTCATCAAGTTTGAGTCCACTCCACTCTGGCAGTCAAAGAGCTGACATACAAATAAAAAAAGGTCTACATTAAACATAAATGAAACAGCGGTCACCATTTCAAAGGGAGTTTATTTACTTTGTGACACAATAGCCAAACAAATGCACTAGCCATCAATATCTTATGCCAAATGACTAGGGCCTATTAGGATTCTTTTTTTAAATAAATAACTATTTATCAATTAACAAGTCAGAGTCCTCTGCACCTTCCGAGTCCGAATGCAGTCAATGCTCGAGTCCGAGTCATCAGTGCTCAAGTCCAAGTTGAGTCACGGGTCCTGAAAATCAGTCCAGGACTCGAGTAGCACAACACTGGCTAGAGTATCATCACTCTCATGTTGCACACCTGGAAGAGTAAATTCAGTAAGATTATGGCTACGTTCACACTGAAGGCAATTAAGCATTACATCACGTGCAGGAGTGCGTTATAAGAATTAGATCATGCCTAGGGGTGGTCGTTAGACCCCCCTAGGCATGATCTAATTATTATAACGTACGACTACTAGTGGTGTACAGTGGCGAATATTCAGGGAAGCTAAGCTTCCCCAAAAATATGAACTGTAAACAAATAAAAAAATAAAAATAAAAAAAATAATATATTTTTTTAATAGTTTACAATAATACAAAAATCTTAATATTTTTTTCACCCACTCTCTCTAACACTGTCACTGACTGAGGCAGCCCATAGTATGACTGACTGACAGTCTGCCAGCCTGGTACCATTATTTTGATTGACATTTGGAGGCTTTTGGACGCTAGGCCGTTTATTTTATTTTATTTGTCCTATTGCTTAATTATTAGCCAATAAGATTCGAGCTGGGTTGGGCTTAGCGCCTAAGCCTTAACACGAGGACAACTCCAACATTTTGGGAAATTAGCTTATTTACCATCTTCCCTGGAGTTAGACAAGAAGATACATACCTTTTTTTGTCTCTCTGCATGCATTAGGCTTAGGGAACACCTGGACCCGTTAGCCTAGCTTAGCTTCATCACTGGAAGTGGGGCAGTCCTTTACCCGAGTTCCCTATAGTCACTCCAAATACAATCGAAATACAACTCCAAAACGTTCCTGTAAACATGTTGTGACCTGTGCATTTACCACATGGAGAAATAAAAAATAATTGTATTAGACATTTCCGTTTTCTAAGCAGATATACTCTGGCGCAGTGATTCCACGTCACCACTTTCTAACGTCGAGGCCAGTGTTTACATATTCATGTCATTCAAAGGATCCGAACCGATTGACGTTATTATGGCTACCATGACTGTGGTAAGTTTTCATTTATGTTTTTAGATGGAAGGCTGTATTGTAAGTGGCATCAGTCCTTTGCCCTGACATGTTTCAAGTTTCAAGTTTCAAGTTTCAAGTTTCTTTAATAGTTGTCATACAGAAGTACAGAATACTTTTATACAAAATGCTTCTTACTGTTACGCTCCAGAGACATGGTGGAATGGTGTCCCGCCCGGCCGACGCCATGAGGCGAGTCGGCCCGGCAGGTGGCTGGTGGGCTGATGAAGCCTATACCGCCACGGTATAGAATTAGCAGCGACTGGCAACATTGTTCAATTTGCTGTTTTTTCTGTCAAAAATGGTGTCGGTGGTGAGGCCTTAGGGCCAGCCAACGTCAAAACATCGCGCAAGGTTTTGAGGTTATTTAGCTTTTGACCTAGCCGCAAGCTATAACCGCAGGGAGGGCTAGGATGCTGTCAACGATTGTTCACAGGCATTTTTGGTTGGAGCAATCTCCCCTTGAGGGGTCTCCTCCTCAGGACTCCCCCCTCCGCGGGTGGACCTTGGTCTGTCCACGGAGGCGCAGGCGGTATTTGACCTGGGCTCCACGCTGCCCCACACCGTGCAGCCAGAGGTGAGAGCACGGCCTCGCCAGCGGCTGCGGCGAGGCCCCCGGCCAGCAGCCATGTTTCCCCCGCCTGGGATACCCGGGACGCCTGAATGCCTTCTACAACATAACTGCATTTCCGTGTCTCTGATTGGCTAGGTCATTTCTGGTCATGTGACATGTATGCCCAATCGTGGGACCGCAAGTTTCTACAATGGTTAAGCTTAGGCGCTCTTTCAAAGTAGGTTAAGGTTAGAGTTTGTCTTAGATCATGGCGATAGAACGCCAGGTAGTTTGCAGGCTGTTAGACCCGGAAATAGGCGCAGAACTTGCTGTCCCACGATTGGCGCACATGTCACATGACCTGGCCAATCAGAGCGCAAAACTTGAACGCGGAAATGCAGTACACGCACCCGGGACACAAAGAAAACAGGTGATCACAAGGCCGACAGCCTTGGCGTCCAAGGGATCGGCTACATTAGATGAGCACACCCTAAAAAACTGTCGCCGTCTAGCTGTGTCTAGCATGCTCTCCGGTCACTCCCCCCCAACGCCAGCGGGATACGGGCTCTGATTTGTTCCCTTTGGCTGCGGGCCTGGGTCTGCCTGTGAGAATGCTGTGCTGTCAAGCGGCTCCCACGCCACACGTTCTGCGTCTGTGTTTGGTGAGCCTGGTGTTGTGTCTGTCGATGGAAAAGGTTGTCAGCGGGGGAACTCGAGGCCCAGGAGGTCGCAGCGTGAGTTACCCCAGCCCCGCCCTCTACGGTTCCTGGCGGACCAGTGCCAGTTGGCGGCGGGTGCGCTTTGGGATTATCATCACGTATGGCTACAGCAGTGCCATATGTCGAGGTGGATGGAGAGAACGCTGAGGCAGGGGTTTGTGTTGCAGTTTGCACAACCCCACCCTCCGTTTTTGGTACAGACACTTTTGTCAGGGTCCGCAGCAGTGACAGCTCTGGCCGACGAGATCCAATCTCTGTTGGCAAAGCAGGCCGTCGTTGTGGTCCCATGAGAGGACACGGTGAGCGGCGTTTCCTCCCGGTATTCTCTGGTGCCCGAGAAATCGGGGGGGGGGGGGGGGGGGGTGTCAGACCCATACTGGACCTGTCCCGTGGAAGGTTCAGAATGTTGACCGTCTCCCACCTGTTAGGCCCTGTCAGGTGGGGAACTGGTTCACCTCCATAGACCTGTAGGATGCGTTTCGCATCCCGATCTTCCATCCTAGGACATACCTACGCTTCCTTTGCTGGGCTTACCGTACGGGTACCAGAGGCTGCCGTTCGGCTACTCTCTGGCTCCCTGCATCTTCACCAAGTGTGTGGAGACCGCGCTGGGGCCTCTTCGTCGTCGGGGGATACCCTGGATGACGTTCCGGTCCTCGGCCAGTCAGGGAAGATTGCCAGGTCTCATACCAGGCAGGTGGTGGAATTCCTCACCAGCCTGGGTTTTGCTGTGGACTGGAAGTAGAGTACTCCTCTTCCCAGTCAACGGGTGGAGTACTTGGGCTTATTTCTAAGCTCAAGGTCTATATGGGCATCCCTCTAGGAGCGGCGGCGAGTGGGTGGTTCTCGGCGCGCTCAGGAGGTTCCGTCCTAGGACGGTTACGGCGCTGTCCGTGATGCGCCTCCTTGGTATGATGGCATCTGCTCTCTCTGTTGTCCCTCTTGGCCTCCTCTTCATGAGGAGGATACAAAGGTGGTTTTTTCCAGTATGGAAATGGCCCGGTGAGAGACAAGGGGAAGTGGCTGAAGGTTCCCATGTCAGTACTGGGGGACCTCGTCCTCTGGGGAGGGCCTGGTGCCCTCACTAGCGGGGTCCCGCCGTGGGCAGCAGGCTGTCACACGTCACGGTCTTCACTGACGCCTCCCTCACGGGATGGGGGGGACGTGTCGGGGGCAGCTGTCAAGACCATGCTGCCCGGTCTGCGCTACATTCAATGTGTTGGAATGAAGGCAGTCCTTCTGGTCTTCAAACGGCTCGGCCACCTTGTGGTGGGCAAGCATGTTTTAATCAGGATGGACAACACAACGTCAGCGTTGTATATTGAGAGACAGGGAGGAGTGCGCTCATCCCGTCTGCACCGGGCGGTGCATCAGCTGTGTGGTCCCCGGCCCTGATTCAGCTCTTGGTGGCCCCGCTGTGGCCTGTTCCGTGGTCACCGCGGGCCCTTTCTCAGGCACACGGAACTCTGTTCTGCCTCTTGTTCTGGGGCAGCCTCTAGGCTTGGCTGCTGAAAGTGTGAATCTGGTGGGGATGCGTCTTGACTCTTCTGTGGTTAACGCTATCCGGAACACGCACTCTCCGTCCACTACCGCGGCTTACGCTGGGAAGTGGCGTATGGTCGAGTGTGGGGGCAGAACGTTGTTCAGCCACCCTCTCATCAAACGTTTCCTGCTTGGCGCTCGGCATCTCAAGCCTGTGGAACGTTCTCTGTCTCCGAGTGGGACCTCCAACTGGTCCTGGGCCGGTTGTCGGAGGCCCCGTTTGAGCCTCTTGAGTAGGCGCCATTGGATCAGCTGTCTTTAAGACTGCGTTATTTTTGGCCATCACCTCCGCTAAGTGCGTGGGTGAGCTGTGTGCTCTCTGTGCCTGTCTATTCGGCCGATAGCGGTGCAACTCTGAGGCCTAATCCAGTCTTCGTGCCAAAGAATATCCTGAGCTCTTTTTCGCTCCAGGGATATTGTTGTTCAGGCGTTTGTCCGGCTCCTCACGCTAGTGAGTTGGAGGCGAGCCGTCACCTGTCGTGGCCTGTCCGTGCACTGGGGTTTTTACCTCAGTCGGACTCGGGATCTCAGGGCTTCCGGTCAACTGTTTGTTTGTTACGGTTCTGGTGAACGCGCTGGTGAGGCGCTGTCCAAGCAGCACCTGTCACATTGGTTGTGCGAGGGCGTTGCCCTTTGCTACATGTTGGCTGGACAGGTCCCCCCCGGGGGCGTCAGGGCGCACTCCACTCTGCTGCCCTGTTAGGGGGGGCCTCAGTGGAGGACATCTGTGCTGCGGCCTCCTGGTCCTCCCCGGGTCCTTACGTTAAGTTTTACCTCGTGGACATGACTGGGGGTTCTGTCTCCCAGGCGGTTCTAAGGTCTGGGACCTCTCCTGCGTCCCACCATTTGGTGGGCTAGCAGGGGTGTGTGGGTGTGGGCCACGGGGTGCTGTGTCACACGTGGTCCCGCCCGTGCTGTGCATTTTCAGGGGTGCCTGGTTCCCCCTTTTTCGCACTTTGGTGGAGTTGACTGTCTCCCCCCCTTCGTTAGGACGGGCGGGTGGACGGGACTCCTCTCCTCCCTGGCTGAGGCTTACGGGCCCTCAGGGGGTACACTTGTCGGGCCACGCGTCCGCTCTGCCCCATATCTCATTGGCAGAGCGAGACGCGATTGCCAGTAATGCTATATAACGAAAGGTTATTTTATAACCTAGTTATATGAATACTGGCTGAGTGTCTCGCTGTTAGCGCCCTGAGGTCCCTTGGATGGTTTTTCCGTGTATGGAAATCGTTCTGAGGAAGGTGGAGCGTGACCATTTCCGGAGTCATATAGGGAGATGCAGGGGCGTGGCTTGGTCAGGTGCATGTGAGTGCATTTGTTTGTTTCGTGAGCACATTATGTGCAAGGAGATAAGAGGTTATCTCATTGGCAGAGCAAGACGCTCAGCCAGTATTCATATAACTAGGTTATAAAATAACCTTTCCTTTACAGATGCTGAATAAAAACCTTCACTGAGTTGTGGGAATACCCACATACAGCCAAAGGATGTGTCTTTTTTCAGCCACAGTATAACAATAATGAAAAGAAAATACTTATTTCAAACCCCAGTCGGAAGATACTGCTGCTCAAAATATGCAGCCGCTTCCTCTATAACATGGACTATGGTGAATTGTTATTCTTCAGTGCATCTAAGGAAAACCGTTTTTGTTGTATTTCCTCAGATCTCAGGTGGAGAACTTGTTGGTTTTCAAAGCACCTTGTTAGCTTTGCTAGAAGCAGTACCTACATATATTTACATGCTGAGCAGGCGGCTGTGATCTGCTTGGGGGTTCGCAGGTTATATCGGGAAAATGTATTTGAAGGATTTAAAAGAGTTTTTTTTTTTTTTTAACCAGGCCCTGTCTGGCATGCTGTTGAGTTGACTAATACTGGTCATAATCTCACTGATCTCTAGTATTGAGAAACATACTACTGTACATGCTGCATCCTCTCCGGTACAATCCAAGTGTGTTAGCCTTCAAACAACATGAAAGTCCTTTTCCAAAACATGTATAATCCGTATAATCAGGTGTGTCTTCATACTGTAATGTTCTACCTGAGGAAATGGTCGCAAACTGTATACATTGTATGTAATGAGTTGCATATTATGCTTTGTGCTTTCTAAGTTGCCCAGTTACCGTACATGTGTAACTGGCCTATGAAAGTCATGATGACTTCTGATATGATTTACAGTATTGTGCACATAATCTCACACATACCCCAAGGCTCTAAACTGCTTTGCACACATTAATTTAGTTTGACAGTTATTGAGAGTTAATTAGTTTGAATATATCCTCCTGTGATGTCATCAGAGGCCACTGTTGTATTAATTACAGCTGAATTAAATGATATACATGAAAGAATAGAGATAGGGATTGCAATAGGAATTGCTATTTTCCCATCTACGTCGTTTCATTGAACTCTAATTAACCCAAAACATAATTAACACAAGGATTCAGTGTCCTCTGATGACATCATGGGAGGAGATATTCAAACTCATTAACTCTAACCGAATGTGTGAACAGTGAAACAGTTTAGAGCCTGGGGATGTGTGAGATTATGTGCAAAATAAAGCGCTGTTGTTTTTCAGTGAAGTGCCCCTTTAACGTTAGGTTATGACTATAACCAAGTTCTGTTAGTAGTGGTGACGCTTGGCGTCACTCATGCACTGTCCTCACACGTGCACGCGCACTGAATAAAAGACCACAATGTACCTTTATATCCCAATATTTGTCTGACCACACCCCTATCAGCTTACCCATATAAGCAGGGGTGGGGCCACCCCCTCGCCTCCTTCCCAAGCTTTCACCACAAGGCGAGATCAAGGGCTGCAGCGGCGTCGGATGCCGAGCGTCACCACTACTAACAGAACTTGGTTATAGTCATAACCTAACGTTCTGTATCGTAGTGGCTCTCGCTCGGCGTCACTCATGCACAAGGGAGGCCGAGCGAGAGCCATCGGCCGACAAATACACCCCGCTGAAGGCCCCCCACAACCATCAGATCAGGGAGGACCGAGCCCCCCCGACCCCCCCTAATGGAGGGCACCCCCCCTATTGGAGGTTCCCGGGAGGGCGACGGACCCGACCGTGCGAAGAGGCACTCAAGCAACTCAACGCACAGGGTGAGCAGACCGTGGCCTGACCCCACGACTACACACACGCACAACCCGCATGCCACCCGGGAACGAACGGAGGGAACAACCTCGTTACTGCCCCCAGAATCACGGGGTCAAGGGCAAACCCAACCCCGTGGCAAGGCCATAGCATCGGAGCGCGAAGGAAGATCCAGACCCACTGAAGGGACTGGATCCCCTGGAAAACGGGGGCCCGGAGAGGTCAATGACGCCAGGCATCAAGACCCCACCAGGCGGTCACTTAGTGACACCGCCCCCCACATCGCCAGCGTATTCGGATAAGGCCCCTCCAAGAGCGGGCCCTTTCCCCCCAATAGCACACCGCCTGGCACACTGACCCTGCAGAACAGGCAGTCAGCATGGCCGTAAGCACACAAAAAAGGTTAACCAACGGAAGCAGGCAGCGCACCGGGGAAAACCAGGCAACAGGCTGTAACCTGAGCCTGGAGCACTGCGGACGAGACAGGCGCCAAAGGAGTCAGCTGAGAACAGCCCCCCCGGCGGAAGGGGCGTATGCTGGCGTTGTTGCATGACCAAGCCTCCATTTAAAAAAAACCCACCCAGAGGGGTTGAGGCAGAGAAGGCTGACATGATTGGCAGACGTCATGAACGTGCAGGGGCACCCTCAACCGGGTAACCCGGGAGTTGACACTGCTCCAACACACCAGGGAATCAACCACCTTGTCATTACCCAATGCGGTGGTTGTTCCTATAACCCCTCAAGAAAAAAGGGTTATCCCAGGCCTACGGGTCGACGAAACATTACTTCGGACCGGGCCCGGCGATACGAGAAGCACAGGGTCACCAGAGGAGGTCAAAGACCACCCCAACAGGCCCCTCTTCGCCATGCGTGAGAGAGGAGCGAAAATAATGGAGAACCAGCCCCAAGCACACCGTACTTGGTATTCCCAGGCGGTCTCCCAACCAAGTACTAACCAGGACCAACCTGCATAGCGGCCGAGATCTGACGAGATCGAGCGTGTACAGGTTGGCATGGCCGTAAGCCATTACGACAGTGCAGAGTACAAAATGTACCCAACCAGGGTCTCCATAGCGCTTAACCCTGTGACACCCGGACCGACCTGGCATTATTCCCCCTGAAAAAAGCCCAAGTCCCTCAGGGTACCAGAACAGCAGATCTGCATCCCCGGCGGACAACGGGTTTAACTGATCTGGACCAGCGTGACCAGAACCAGTCCTGTGCCCTAACCACGCCGACATGCCTACTCCAGGAGAAGGGGCAGATAAGCGTGTTGATCTTAAACATGAAAAGAAGGCGCCACCCAGACGTTCGGTGCGAACCGCGCCCGGTGGCCCACCCCCAGGGCGTGAGACCCCTCTACATATGTTTAGATCCATTCCGTCATCATCCCCCAGATATGAACGAGAATCCGTCGACAACCAAAACAGGTCGTCGGAAGAGGAAAAACCTCCATCCCAGTTGCTTTATAAAAACGCTGTTTTAACCTCAAGCAACCAAGGCGTGCCAGTCATTCGCCTGATCTTCAACAGAACACCCCGAGCTAGCACTATGCGTGCGTCGGGACACAACCACATCAATGAACAGGCTATTTAGACCTGTCATTGAATGCCCAAGGCGCCCAGGGGAACGACAAGAGGGGTGCGATGCTTCCTAACTCCAACCCTTTTTAATAGAAAAGAAGGAAGCACCAACAGCATGTATCCCAGTCTACACAGCCGGGGGTAATTTTTTTTTACATTTTTACATTCCACCACCCTCCCATAGAGAGGAGACGGAAATCCCCAGAGAGACTTCCCACGCGAGCTGTACAGATTGAAAAGAATATATTGCACCTTGAGCCATGTAAAAGTTTTGTTTTAGGGCTCTCCTTGGAGGAGGCACTGAACCCATACACACTCAATAATCGAATTGAATCGAATACACACACAATAGAGTAGGACTCCTTCTTGAGGTTCCACTCACCTTGACAATCTGAGGAGGAGGCTCTGTACTCTGAGGAGGCTCCATCACATGGAAGGAGAGTCCTAACTCACAGAGAGCCCGAATAGGAGCTTCGTGAGGAGGAGCCCTGACCACCCCCCGAAACAGATCCATCATATGGACCCGAACAGCACACGGAAGTCCTGCCAACAGAGACGCGCACAGGAACGCCGGTGGTCTTGCGAGAGGTTAAGCGTTGGGCCGTGACGTCAGAGGAGTCACTCCAAGCTGCACTTGGATGCACAGACTGGAGTGTATTCCGTGATAACACAGCCAATATTAACGAATACACCGAAACGGTGATTGACTATGTCTGTACTCTGGTATTAGAAACAATCCCCTCCACCAAAATTAAAATCTACCCAAATCAAAAGCCCTGGGTAGACAAATCCGTCCGTGAGGCTCTGAAAGTGCGCACATCAGCATACAACACCGGGCTGGTGACAGGCAACATGGAAGAACACAAGATGGCAAGATACAACGTCAGGAGAGCAGTAATAAAGGCAAAACGGCGTTACAGGGATAAAGTTGAACTTCAGTTTGAACAGGCTGACTCTAGAGGCATGTGGCAGGGCCTCAGAACAATGACAGACTACAAAGGCACCCCCCTCAAAAACTGAACAGTGACATCTCCTTAGCAAATTATCTCAATTCCTTCTATGCAAGGTTTGAGGCTGTGAATAACAACACCAGCCTACAAACCACGGCAATGGGGGGGGGGGGGTCTGCTGATGGAGACTCAGTGTTCAGGGTAACAGAGCATGAGGTGAGACGGATCTTTAAAAAAGTGAATATCAGGAAGGCAGCAGGACCGGACGGCATCCCCGGCCGCGTCCTAAAAGTCTGTGCCGACCAACTGGCCCCGGTATTCACTGACATCTTCAACCTGTCCTTGGAACAGGCTGTCATCCCCACCTGTCTGAAGAAGTCCACCATCATCCCTGTACCCAAAAAATCTACGCCCGCTTGCCTCAACGACTACCGCCCTGTAGCCCTCACCTCCATAGCCATGAAGTGCTTTGAGAAGCTAGTGAAGGGCTACATCTGTTCCTCCCTCCCCATCAACCTGGACCCTCTGCAATTTGCATATCGCCCCAACAGGTCCACGGAGGACGCCATAGCCCATGTGCTGCACACAGCAGCATCACACCTGGACAAGAGGCAGGGGAACTATGTGAGAATGCTGTTCATCGACTACAGCTCAGCATTCAATACCATAGTCCCCTCCAAACTCATAGCCAAGCTCAGGGACCTGGGCTTGAACTATGACCTCTGCCAGTGGGTCTTGGACTTCCTGACGGGCAGACCCCAGGTGGTAAGATCCGGCAACTGCACCTCCTCATCCATCACGCTCAACATAGGGGCCCCCCAGGGCTGTGTTCTGAGCCCCCTCCTCTACTCCCTGTACACACATGACTGCGTAGCACAGCGGAACAACAACACCATCATCAAATTTGCTGATGACACAGTAGTGGTGGGCCTGATCTCTGCCAACGACGAAAGGGCCTACCTGGAAGAGGTAGAGAACCTGTCACAGTGGTGTCAGGAGAACTGCCTCTCCCTGAACGTCAGCAAAACAAAAGAGATGATTGTGGACTTCAGGAGGTCGGGGGTCAAGGACTACAGCCCCCTCAGCATCGACGGGGCACCGGTTGAGAGAGTGAACAGTTTCAAGTACCTCGGAGCCCACATATCCGAGGACTTGACATGGACCACACACATTGACAGTGTTGTGAAGAAGGCACGACAACGCCTCTACTTCCTCAGGCGCCTAAGGAAGTTCCAAGTCAGTCAGAAGATCCTTAGGAACTTCTACTCATGTACAATAGAGAGCATCCTGACCGGCAACATCACCTCCTGGTTTGGGAATAGCACTGCACAAGACCGTAGCAGACTACAAAGAGTGACACGTTCAGCCGAACACACAATTGGAGGGGGGCTTCCCACCCTCCAGAACATTTACAACAAGCGGTGCAAGGGGAAGGCTAAGAGAATTATTAAGGACTCGAGCCACCCGAACAACTGCCTCTTTGAACTGCTGCGGTCAGGCAAGCGATACCGGAGTCTTAAGGCGAGCACAGAAAGACTCAGAAGAAGCTTCTATCCCCAGGCCATCAGGCTGCTAAACGAACAATAATCACTATGCAACAACCATCAAATGCACACAGCACACACACCCACACGCACACACTCACTCAAACAAACAACACACTGCAGCACCCACTCTCCACACTTTAGATCACACAAACACACTTACACTTTATATTTATTATAAAGGATTTGCACTACAACTCGTACACCTACTGTGAATTGTACCTAAATTGCACCTCGTCCCATTTCTCCATTTCTGCCTTGCACTATATAGTATTGTATATTAGTACACTGCACAGTATTGTATATTGTATGGTAACTACGTCTATTCTGCATCGAACATTGTACATATGTCTAAACTGAACACTGTGACCTCATTTTTTTTACTTCTAATTTTACTATGTTATTTTATTTCATACTTATCTTGTCTTGCACAGTCTCTGGAGCGCAACAGTAAGAAGCATTTTGTATAAAAGTATTCTGTACTTCTGTATGACAACTATTAAAGAAACTTGAACTTGAGTGACGTACTCTATGGCGGGGGAATTTCTGCGGTGCACACGCCCAATATTCCAGGGCGTGGGACCAGGAAACTCCCTCCCACCCCCCCCCCCCCCCCCCCTCTTACCCTGTAACGTGCCGAACAGCAACGTGACAGGAACCTTGAAGGACAGGAGGTTTTAACCCCTGCCCATCAAAGAAGGGGAGAAAAGGATTACCAGTTTACCCCTTTACGACCACACACCCATGATATGATGTAATGACAAAAAAGAGTATGACGCAGTCATAGTCAGCTCCATGAAGCGTCTAACAGCTTCACACAGCGCATGTGCTAACCTGCCATCTGATTTTTACTAAGGAAAAAACACAGAATAGAGAAGGCCCTCTCAAGAGCCCCGGTACCAGACTTACACATGTGCTTCTGTGGCCAACCCAACCCAGTTGTAGGTCGCACGACACACACAACCCTTTATCACCTACAAAAAATGGCAAAAACACTCTACAGAGGAACGCCGTTTTTCATAATGAGAGAATACATAATTCTCGATTAGTATCGGCCACAGGCCTTGCTAAGCACACACGAAAAAGTGACCAAACAATCTTTTCTTTAGGAAAATATAGTTTCTCAAGCGGTTAGCACAACCCCAACAACTAAGCTAAGGGTTACATCGTATCCCTACCACACAGTGACACAATATAGTGTAACAACATGTCTGAGAGGAGGGTGAAGAAGTCCCCAGGGAACCGGGGGGAAAAACACCCCTCCTACTTTACCCTTAATACGGCCAGTTAAACAGGTAAACCTGTTAATATGTGAACACACTGTTCATTGTCATTACAGGCTGAGAAAAGAATCATTCTTTACTCATATGTCACTAAGCATAGCTTTATAGGTTAGTTTACCCCCCTTTGTTGTGAGTACACGGTACATGAACACACAATGTGTCTCAACACAACAAACCAGATCATTTTCACATCTGTAACAAATTTGCATGGAGACCAGTGACAAGACAATTCACACATAACTCACGTCGTATCCTAAATGTAGTGCAGCAACACTCGTTTTGGAAAACATCGTTATTTACAAAACATTTAGAAGGGAAAGCAAGAAGAAGTGTTCAAGGTCTGGTCAGGACCCTTCCTACCGTGAGCGCAGATCAAGCGAAACTGCAGTCTCTAACAAGGCACCATAGTAAACACAGCCGTCCTGTGTTGTCGGCATGGGCAGCGTCGCCGCTCCATCCCGCCGCTACCGTCCCCCTTGTTGACGCAGTCCTCGCCGGCTGGCCCCAGGGTAGGTTCGACTAACATCCTCTGTCAAAGATGACGTCGTAGTCAGAGTGTTTAAGCATGTTATAGTCTCAGAACGTTCAACAGTGTAGCATTAAGCTAACGGCCGCACTCGGCCCATAGCAGCAAGCTAACGTTACCTAGCCTAGTGACACAACAGGCTCCTGGTAAACACAGCGAGCTAGCGCCGCAGCTAACAGCTGACTGGCTAACACAGTAGGCCACAACTAGCACGCAAGCTAAGCAGCTATCACCTGAACTCGTACACAACGATATAACAAGTCACACTCAGACAGGCCGCCGTTCTGAAACCCTCCTCACCTTTTAAGAGAGAAGAGAAACGAGATGTTAACACAGTTTTACAACGGTGATTTTACCATCCGGCGGAGCCGGTACAAGTCCCAACTGGGCTGTAGCCGACTTGAACATGGATTTTCCGATAACGATCATCCATGCTCACATTTCCTCGTTTAGGGTATACTCTCATTTGTATATGAAAGACGGGGCCTTATACGGTGAAAGAGAAGTACCCATGCGTCCAGAGATCCTGGGATCACCAGTTACTGGTCGTGTGGCCCACTAGTTGCTATAATGGGCTTCAAACCAGGATCCTCCGCCGTCGCCTAAAGGCTGAACAAAGGACCCTAATCTGGGGCCGGTTTTCGTAAACATTGTCAGCTAGCCCCCATAGCACTAACAGACAAGTGGAGCTCGCAAGCAAAACATTACTCACCAACCTGGAACCCACCGCTTCTCACAACAGCGGCGCGTCCTACAGTCCAGCTGTGTCGCTGGAAGGTTTTACCGCAACCAGCCACAGCAAGGAGGACTGCAGTTGAGAGGCATGTAGCGGCATAAGCTCCCAATACGAAACCCGACGGAGGTGTAGAATGATCATCATTTTCCAGACACTCCAGTACAAAGACTATATTGCCGTATTTTCTCGAATATAGTGAGAGAGAAAATAAAGATATGACAACATCGTCAAGTGGGGATCTACCGAGGCACTCCTTGTGGTGAAAGCGAGAAAGGAGGCGAGGGGGTGGCCCCACCCCTGCTTATATGGGTAAGCTGATAGGGGTGTGGTCAGACAAATATTGGGATATAAAGGTACATTGTGGTCTTTTATTCAGTGCACGTGCGAGGACAGTGCATGAGTGACGCCGAGCGAGAGCCACTACGATACAGAACCCTTTCACTACCACACTACCAAAGGGTTAACCCTTTCACTGTGACAATACAGAAGGTTAACCTGTTCACAACCACACAGCAGAAGGTTAACCCTTTCACTACCAGACTACAGACGGTAAACCGTGTCTGTAGTGTGGTAGTGAAATAGTTAACGAAAGGTTATGTATATAACCTAGTTATATGAGTACTGGCTAAGCGTCCCGCTCTTAAGCCTATCGAGATATACCTCATCTCATGTACCTACTGTACTCCACTAACGAAAAACAAATATGCCCACACCTGCCGGGTCCCGCCCCTATGGAGGCGTAGCCTATACGACACTAGGCATGGTCACCAAACACCCGTTTCCAGGAAAAGATTCCTCAAAAAGGGCCTCAGGGCCGTTAAGAGCGGGACGCTTAGCCAGTACTCATATAACTAGGTTATATACATAACCTTTCATTATATTATCGTACTTGGCCATCGCGTCCCGCTCTTAAGCCTATCGAGATATGGGGTAGAGCGGACGCGAGGCCCGACAGATGCACCCCCTGAGGACCCGTAAGCCCACATCAAGGGGTTGGGGAGTCCCGTCACCCCATCCTTCCTAATGAAGGGGGGGCGCAGTCAACTCCACCTGAGTGCGAGCAAGAGGGAACTAGAACCCCTTGAACACACAGCACAGGCGGAACCACGTGTGACCTAACACACTGTGGCCCATACCCACACACTCCTGCTACCCTACCAAAGGACGGGAAGCAGGAAAGGCCACATACCCCAGAACTGCCTGGGAGACAGAACCCCCGGTCATGTCCATGAGGTACAATATCCCTGGAGCGGAAGGAACTCCGGATATTCTTAGGCACGAAAGCAGGATTAGGCCGCAGAGTGGCACCGCAATCGGAGCGAAAAGACAGGCACTCTGGACGTACCGAAAGAGCACAGAGCTCACCCACGCGTTTAGCGGAGGTGACAGCCAGCAAGAATGCGGTCTTGAAAGACAGCTGTCCCAACGGCGCTTGCTCAAGTGGCTCACACGGGGCCAAGGACAACCGACCGAGGACCAATTGAAGATCCCAACTCGGAGCCAAAGAGCGTTGCACCGGCTTAACGCGTTGAGCGCCAAGCAGGAAACGCTTCCCAAGAGGGTGGCTGAACAAGACATCCCCCTCAAACCCCTCATGATAGGAGGATATAGCTGCTGCATATACCCTCACCGTCGAAGCCGACAGTCTACCAAGGAGAGACTGGAGATAACTAAGGACAGCATCCAGGGGGCAGGAGACTGGGTCCCGGCCCCCCGCCTTACACCACTCTTGGAACATACGCCATCTGCCCGCGTAAAGCGCGACAGTGGAGGGAGCATGCGCATTCCGGATAGTATTAACCACAGAAGGGTCCGTCTTCTCCAGACCTACCCTCCCACCAGCCACACCAACAGGCGTTGGCCAAACACCGGGTACTGGAACAGCGACCCGTGTTGCTGAGAGAGGGCCGTCGCCGACCAAGGAATAACCCAAGGCGGAGCGACCAGTAGCTGAACGGCAACCTCTGGTACTCGTAAGCTACGCCCTGAAACAGGAACCGCAGGAACTTCCTGTGAGGAGGGAAAATCGGGATGTGAAAATACGCATCCTTCAGGTCTATGGAGGTGAACCAGTCTCCCCTTCTGACAGCAAGCAGAAGGAGTTTGACGGTCAACATCCTGAACGGTCTCGTTACAATCATCCGATTGAACGCGGACAGATCCAGTATAGGTCTGACCCCCCCCCCGTTTTCTTGGGCACCAAAAAATAACGGGAGAAGACGCCTGACATCGCGTCCTCTCTCGGGACCACGACTACGGCCTGCTTCGCCAACAGAGATTGGATCTCGTCGGCCAGGGCTGTCACTGCTTCTGACCCTGACAATAGGGTCGGCACCAAACCTGAGAACGGAGGTTGGGGTTGCGCGAACTGCAACACAAGCCCCTCCTTCAATGTTCTCTCTATCCACCCCCCCAAACGGCATTCTTGTCGCCATATGTGAAAATAATCCCACAGCGCACCCGCCGTCAACTGACGCTGGGCCGCAAGGAACAGTAGATAGTTGGCCCGGTCCCTCCCGCTGTGTGACGCACCCAAGGGGGGACCCCGACAGAAAGGGCCGGTTTGATACGGGAGAAGCTGTCATCAAACTGGTTGACACACACCCCCCCCCCTGAACACCCCTCTAGCGCATGCTGAGGAGTTGTTCTACAGCTAGACACGCAAGGCATGAGGACCCCATGGGCTCCTACACGCCGAAGCCCTGCAGTGATATTGCTATCACCCAAATCACGCCCGCCTCTTCTTTGCAGACCACTGCCGCTCTCACGGGAGTGGGAGGCATCAGCGTGATACCCCGCCTGGCGAAGGCGAGGCCGGGGTAACCCTTGCTGTGCATTCAACAGAAGAGGCCTCGAGTCCCCCTGCTGACCACTGTAGCTAGTGGCAGCCGTAACACCAGGCTCCCCCATCACACAACGTGTGGTGCAGGAGCCACGCGACAGCACAACATTCTCACGGACAGACCCAGGCTCAGCCATCAACTGGGTGTCAGCCCCTGTCCCCATGAGAAGTGAAGAATGGGGCCGCATGTGCTTCAAAGAAGGTTCGCGGCCCGCAGCCAAAGGAAAACGATCAGAGCCCCGCTTCCGTGGGTAACAGAGAGAGGATTGAACGGGGAGCGGGCTGCTCGCGGCAGAATGACAACGGCTTGTTTTATCCAAGCCGCATACACCCAAAATGGCCGATCCCTCGGCCACCAAGGCTGTCGGCCTTGTGGATCCCTGTTGACTCTCTGCCCAGGGCACCACTGGCGGGGGAAACATGGCCGCCTGTCGAGGGCCTCGCCACAGTTGTTGACGAGGCCGTGCTCCCACCTCTGGCTGCACAGCGTGAGGCGGTGTGGGACCCAGATCAACAACCGCCTGAGCCTCCACAGAATGACCAAAAAGACTTTCCGTGGAAAAGGGAGTCGTGAGGAGAGAAAACCTATCCTCTTCCCCAAGAGGAGAGTGCTCCAACCAAACATGCCTAACAACAAACATTGATAGCATCCTAATCCTCCCCGCAGTTATAGCTTGCGACTGAGTCAAGATCTCTATAACACCACAAACATGCAACATGTTTACAATGTCGGCTGGACCCATAGCCCCACTACCCGACGCCAATGTGGATAGGAAACTAGCCAGCTGAGCCATAACACTGGCCGCCGCTACAAACCATCCTGCAGCAGTATACCACTCATCCGTCCATACTGCCACCCTCCGAGCCGATTCGCTCTCAAGCATCGGCCGGGTGGGACATCGTTCATCCCCGCCGGGACACAGGATCAAAGCTACCTGGCTACGCAGCCACGGTACACTCGGCCTGCACCCTGTTGTTAGCCCTTTTACCCGTAAAAAAGGTAAATAAGACTCAGCGAAACCCCCCACATTAGCAACCGACTGACCTTCATCAATGAACCGGGCAAGAGGAGGGAAAAGCGGCAACGTCCCGCGGCGGGGAATATTAGAACAACGACCCATTTCAGCATCAACATTAGCATTAGCAGTAGCATTAGTAGCATTAGTGTAAGCAGCATGCTCCAGGATAGCCAGGAAATCGTCCACTGCAGTGGAACGTTCACCAAGCCACCCCGGCCCTGATGCCGAAACACACTTCACAGCATTACTAACACCAACATCAATGCCTGATGACACAGGGCCTACCTGTGTACAAGCTGGCCCGATAGCCAAACCTTGTACGCTGCTCCTTGATCTGCTGCCATCAGACGAGGAAACATCAACATAGGCCCGACGTGTCGCTGAAACATGCCCCGAAGATTCCAGGGGTAAGCAAACCTCCGGTAAGCTTTCAACATTACGCAATTTCTCTAATCTTCAACTAGTTACATAAGGCGCACTGCGACCGTTATGATGGAAACGAAATAGAGGACGAGTGTTTGGTGACCATGCCTAGTGTCTTATAGGCTACGCCTTCATAGGGGCGGGACCCGGCAGGTGTGGGCGTATTTGTTTTTCGTTAGTGGAGTACAGTAGGTACATGAGATGAGGTATATCTCGATAGGCTTAAGAGCGGGATGCGATGGCCAAGTACGATAATATAACCTTCTGTAGTGTGGTAGTGAAAAGGTTAATGGTGGGCTGCAGTGTAGCTGCAGCCAGGTTATCCAAAACTTCTTCTGTTTACTTTGTGTGTTTTTTTTTCTTTTTAAAGGTATGGTGAAATTGATGTTTTAGTAACATTGATGAGCATTCTGAAAGCAATTCTTAAAAAGATTCACTTTTAAAAACAATCTTAAATTGTATTTAACACTGTAAAGTATTTTGTTTTGTTTTTTTGTTTTCTGTTTCTTTGCTTGCATGTAATTTTAGCCATCTTAATTGTTAGTTTCATTGTGCATTGTGTGTTGAGTACTGACTTTTAATAATTCTGTTTTGCAATAATAATTGTTTTTGTATGTTTTTTTGTGTGGACCCCAGGAAGACTAGCTGGTTGCCATGGCACCAGCTAATGGGGATCCGTAATAAAATCAAATCAAACATAGCCTATGAAAAACAATGCATTTCTTCTACTTACAAATCATATGGCCCATCCAGCCAACACCAGATTATAATAATCATTATTATTATTATTATTATTATTATTATTATTATTATTATTATTATTATTATTATTATTATTATTATTATTATTATTATTATTATTATTATTATTATTATTATTATTATTATTATTATTATTATTAATATTACTTACATGTATGGCCCATCCACCAGCCGACAGCAGATTATGACTCATATTTAAAAGTCATAGACCTCCATTGTTGTCCAAATAAAGTCACAGAGCCGTACTGTTTGCTTTGTAAATGGCCAACGCTTAACCTCTCGCAAGACCACCGGCGTTCCTGTGCGCGTCTCTGTTGGCAGGACTTCCGTGTGCTGTTCGGGTCCATATGATGGATCTGTTTCGGGGGGTGGTCAGGGCTCCTCCTCACGAAGCTCCTATTCGGGCTCTCTGTGAGTTAGGACTCTCCTTCCATGTGATGGAGCCTCCTCAGAGTACAGAGCCTCCTCCTCAGATTGTCAAGGTGAGTGGAACCTCAAGAAGGAGTCCTACTCTATTGTGTGTGTATTCGATTCAATTCGATTATTGAGTGTGTATGGGTTCAGTGCCTCCTCCAAGGAGAGCCCTAAAACAAAACTTTTACATGGCTCAAGGTGCAATATATTCTTTTCAATCTGTACAGCTCGCGTGGGAAGTCTCTCTGGGGATTTCCGTCTCCTCTCTATGGGAGGGTGGTGGAATGTAAAAATGTAAAAAGAAATTACCCCCGGCTGTGTAGACTGGGATACATGCTGTTGGTGCTTCCTTCTTTTCTATTAAAAAGGGTTGGAGTTAGGAAGCATCGCACCCCTCTTGTCGTTCCCCTGGGCGCCTTGGGCATTCAATGACAGGTCTAAATAGCCTGTTCATTGATGTGGTTGTGTCCCGACGCACGCATAGTGCTAGCTCGGGGTGTTCTGTTGAAGATCAGGCGAATGACTGGCACGCCTTGGTTGCTTGAGGTTAAAACAGCGTTTTTATAAAGCAACTGGGATGGAGGTTTTTCCTCTTCCGACGACCTGTTTTGGTTGTCGACGGATTCTCGTTCATATCTGGGGGATGATGACGGAATGGATCTAAACATATGTAGAGGGGTCTCACGCCCTGGGGGTGGGCCACCGGGCGCGGTTCGCACCGAACGTCTGGGTGGCGCCTTCTTTTCATGTTTAAGATCAACACGCTTATCTGCCCCTTCTCCTGGAGTAGGCATGTCGGCGTGGTTATTATTATTATTATTATTATTATTATTATTATTATTATTATTATTATTATTATTATTATTATTAGTATGGCCCATCCACCAGCCGACAGCAGATTATGACTCATATTTAAAAGTCATAGACCTCCATTGTTGTCCAAATAAAGTCACAGAGCCGTACTGTTTGCTTTGTAAATGGCAGCATTTATATAGCAGCTTTTATCCAAAGCTCTTTACAATTTGTTCCTCACATTTTACCCATTCACCCACACATTCACACACCGACGGCGGAGGCGACCATGCAAGGTGCCGACCTGCTCATCAGGAGCAATTAGGGGTTAAGTGTCTTGCCCAAGGACACTTCCACACACTGCCCGGGAGGAGAGGGAATTGAACCGGGAACCTCCGGATTACCAGACGACTGCTCTTCCTACCGAGTCACTGTCGCCCCAATGGTTTGTATAATTCATTATTGCGATGAACACAGGCATTTTACTGTTTCTTTGAACTATATTAAGAAATGACAGCGATCGCTTCAGAAGTATAGTTCCGGTTCAGGCAGATTCGATCACAATTGCTGCCACTTCATAAACTAGTTCCAGGAAAAAGCACAATGCCTGTGTTCATAATAATATGGCTTTCACAGCACTATGGTGATTAATATGAGTGAAATGTGTAATCTTTGTCAAAGGCAAGGCAAACTGTGCAGACAAAGGTCATTCTCTGAGGCGGTTCCATGTGATCACCCCCCCCCCTTCAGAGTCACTGATACCATTTCAAGTTACAGACACACTAACTTGGATGTTGATTGATTCCCAAGATTCAGTCTTGATTTATCTTTAAAAAGGATTAATAATTTCCACTCCATTAGTAAGCCACGATAATTGATGGATGGCTGCATCATATGAGAGAGGGATTTACATTCAATTTCATTAAAATCTCATTACAGCCACGGTTCTCTCTGAAATAATTCAATCATGCAGTACAGCTGTCTTGGTGTTGATATATCGCCATTTCTGACTTGATTATCGGCTCTGTCCCATAACTGGAGTCGGCTGGGTATGATTCTTGGGGGGGATTTGAAGTTGTGGCCTGGCCCCTTCATCTTTCACTCCCCTCTGAAGTGCAGTAGATAGAGTGAAGGAGTGTCCCGTCATGTCAGATGCCACCTTGGCGATTTTGCTCTGTAACCTAACCAACATGTGAACCAGGTCCTTCTCTCAGACTGATGTAATTAGGATTGAATTCCTGGAAGGAATTGAGTCCTGCGGGTATTTCATCATCGTGGGTGAATTGTGGTCAAACAAGTCGAGGCGAAAGACAACATGCTGTAGACCTTTTGTGCCCTCCACCCCACACACAACAACACCCATGTTGTTGGCCATCCAATGCAAAGCATCGAGGACCACACACACACCCACCCACATGCACACACACACATGCAGACACGCACACCAACACGCACGCACGCGTACACACACACACACACACACACACACACACACACACACACACACACACACACACACACACACACACACACACACACACACACAGACACACAGCGTATAGGTTTGGTTTCAACATGGGGGGGGGGGGGGGGGGGCTTTAAGCGGTGGTCCTCCCCCTGGAATTCTTTAGCGTCAAACACTTAATTTCCTGCATTCTGGTGTACCTTTATGAAAGGCACGTCCGCAAGGTTGAGATGGTATGGTCCTGTTTAGGGGCATCTGAAACTTGACAACATAAAACATTCTGAATGGCTCTATGTGTATTTCCTGTTGCAGTCTTGGCTAATACAATAGCTGACAGGAAATAAACCTATAGGCCCAACCTGATCCCAACAGCAATTCTACTGCAAAAAGGTTTATACCGTATAGGCCCTAATGGGTTTTTTCCGTTGCTGGGGCTGAGGGATTATATTAGGCCTATACAAGACCATTACATGCATTATTTGCTCCCTACTGACTCCCTGTTTGAGGCCCTTGATAAACATAATAACTCAGGTCATATATTATTCCCAACCTCCATCCCTACCCCACACCCAGCCCGCCCTCTCCACCTGATGTGCCTCTTGGCTGCCTGATTTCCCCCTGGGAATGATGTAACTCCCTGCCAATTCCACCCACTCCATATCTGCTCGCTCTCTGCCCCTGGGCAGTGTATGCACCGGGGCGCCATAAGCCCTATAGCTCCAGCGTCATACCTCCATACTGACCAAGCCTCCAGCGAGGAGAGAGCTGCCGCTGCCCGCTGGCTGCGCGTTCATTTGAGCCTCTATGTTTTATTCTCCTGTCTTGAATGTGAAGCTTGAATGTGAAGCCATGTCAAAATGTACACCACCAACCATAAAACAAATTAAATAAATAAATAAATAACAGATCTGTGTTTTGTTAAATCAATCTGATGTTAAAGCATCAGTTAAGCAAGTAAAATAAATGTTTTTATATATATATCAATGATTAGTTACTGCAAATAATTAAAAGGTTATGAAAAGACTCAGGACCACGGACAGCGCTTCTCTCTCTCCTCCGCGGCTCTCTTGCGCTCTCGTTTTCCACCATCTCTCTCTCTCTCTCTCTCTCTCTCTCTCTCTCTCTCTCTCTCTCTCTCTCTCTCTCTCTCTCTCTCTCTCTCTCTCTCTCTCTCTCTCTCTCTCTCTCTCTCTCTCTCTCTCTCTCTCTCTCTCTCTCTCTCTCTCTCTCTCTCTCTCTCTCTCTCTCTCTCTCTCTCTCTCTCTCTCTCTCTCTCTCTCTCCGGGCGCACACAAGGCAGCTTGGCTTCAAATCTGCCCCTCCCCCATGTGTGGCGGCTCTCCCGACCAGAAATCCTTGGACGTGAACAGTTTAGCTGAAGAGCACTTTTCCTAATATCCAGACAAGCAATCGAGAGACTGGCAACAATAACCACGGCGTGAGGAAGAGAGTTGAGGCGTCGGATAAGGTATCCCAACCGTCGGTCACCCACTAATCTCTATCAGCGATGGAGACTTGGGCTGGCTTGTGCCCAGTCTTGCACTTATATCTGGGTATCTTTTGGCTGATGATAGCCACGCATACCCTGCAAAATGCCAAGGCGGAGATAACTTGCGCATTGTGCCCGTTACCGGTTCAACTTAAACTGGCGGAATTACAGCTTGATACTCGCACTGGTCCGACACAGGGTCCAAGTGCCTTGGAGCAGATCCGACAAGAGTTTAGGCAACTCGGAGTCACCGACCGAAATAATGGAGTAAACGACGGTCAACAGGCAGGTGCCTCCTCGGTCGAGGATGTCCCCGCGTTCTCCGACAATGTAAGTTTGGATGGAGTTATTGCGAAGGAAGATGCGCCTGGGTCCCTTCAAAATGAAGAAACTTACCGTAGCGCGTATAACGACGGGGAGCCCGAGACGATTGAACTCGCGGCGAGGGACGCTGCGCCCCGGAGAGCCAAGAGAAGCGGTCCAGAGTTTTCCGAGTTGAGCGAAAGCGAATGGACCGGCGGCGCCCGTCTGGACTCGGGCGCCTCGGATGAAAGGAGCAACCCGGGTCCATTGTTGGACGGACACAGACTGGGGAGGTCCGAATTCAAGTGGAGCAGGGACGATGGGAGAGGAACTAACCGACAAGACGAGCCGAAGCTCACCAGCAGCACTTTTGCTTTGACCGGGGACTCTGCGCATAACCACGCCGTGGTGTACTGGTCAGGGCAGAACAGCAGTGTAAGTAGAGTTATTTAATTCTCTATTTCTCCGTTTCAATCTTTCTTTAACCCCCACAACGTGTAGCCCCCAGTCTACATCCATTGTTGGATAAAGTCCATAAGAACGCACAGATCAATAGTTCCTCTGGCTTGTGTTTGACAGTAACAGGTGCACTGCTACGGATGCGCACCGGGGGATACTATCCCCCAAACGACTGACTGTCTCTCACTAGAAATGCACAGGGGGATCACTATCGGCAAGATATTATGGCAAATGGGTCTTGGGGGGGGGGGGGGGGGTGAGCATGACTGGTTGGGGGGCATAATGTGGCCAACTCCAACTCCTTCCAGGTTGGCCAGAGTGTGTGAAGTCTTCAGATTGAAACAAGCGGTTCCGAATTATTGCGCTTTTATGTCACCCGGGGGACATAGGCAATTCATTAGCTTTAATGAATCAATTAGCTGTGGTTCTTTTGGAGCCAGCAACACTGCCTAGACCTAATGTGCTGCCCAGTCTGTAAAAGTGTTTTACTCTTGGGTGCGGACTGGAGTATAGTATAGCCATGCAGGCGGGGGAAGGAAATCATTCATTTGAGATTTGCTGTGTTGATATACACCCACCAACAACGGTGTCTTCGATACAGGGGAAGAAAGAGTGCTGGAATAAGATTTATACCAGTGTTTTTGCAATACAACTATATAACAAACATGTTTCATATAGTCAAATTGAAAACGTATACATAATACAGTATGTCCCGTTTAAAATGCAGAATACAGGAATAGTCTGTACCATTAATATGCCTACTACAACCACAATAATAACCTATATTCAATCAAAGTAATTATGAAATGTCTCTTGTGGGCTATATGTGGAGGCTATCTGCACACATTTTATGGTCGTTTGTAGACCTTAATATGTGTAATGAAAATCATGGGCTATATACTCAGGATTTTACTCAGCATTGTATCCTGCTGAATGTAATATATGTACAGCGGAGCAATGCATCATTCTCACGTTGCTTTCAATAGATTTACAATCAAATTTAATTGATTTGGGAAGGTTGTAAATTGTTGCTAAGATGGCCATACATCTTGAAAGTCATTCCTTGTGATAATAAATTCCCCCTCTTTTGCCCATACCGGTTCCCTTTCATTTCTAAATCTGAGAGGCCTATAAAGGCACTGATAGCCTATACTATTCAGCTTGATTATTTTTGATGCAGGCTTATTCATTGTTTTGAGTTCTGAATTGTGAGTATAGGTAACCAGTGAAATTGGACTGATCACGGTTGACAGTAACACTTGCCAAAAGGTGTCATGTAGCCTCTGTATGGATGCACTACCTCAGAATTTCCAATGGGGGTGTTCAATGTTTGGGAGTTCGGTCCTCCTCCCCATCCACAGTATCAGCAAGCAGGGTGTTTGTGCTCGAGAGCCTGAGACAACCATATCTGGCAACATTTGAATCACAGCAAGACACTAAAACCATTCAGAGGCTGAACGCTGTGTTGTGCAAATGTTGAAGCACCAGAATGCCTCTGACACAAAACATGTTGATACAGTATCATGACAAAGAAGATGTTGTTATTCTGAACAGTCAATCTTTCCATCGATGAACATGAGAAACAAAAATTCCAATGTTTATTTAGAAACATTAAAAAGGGCAATTGGGGACATTTAATCTTCTATTTTCAGATTTCTTTCTATTTTCTACTTTCTATACAATTTTTCTTTGACATCCTCATCACTAAAAGGCTTTTCGAAAAGCTTCCAGTCCATCATCCACCCTTCCTCTGTGGGTGCTAGGGCCCCAGGGGTGTAACGGTACACAAAAACCACTGTTCGGTACGTGTACCTCGGTTTTGAATTCACGGTTCGGTACGGGTTTTCGGTACAGTGGGGGAAAGTTTGGCTTTCCATGTTCCACTCAGGGGTGATGTATTTTGGATATTTGGTTATATAAAAAACTGTACTTTTATTTTATTTTTTATTATTTGTTATATTATTTTTATTTGTATTAAATTATAATGTCAAATATTGTAAGGAAGGGGCAGGGCTTGATACGTTGTTTTACTTCCCCCTGTTCCTTCTCGAACACTTATTGTATGGAAATAGTCTTTGACTATTTACCTTTTTGTTTTTTAAACTTGTTTTATGTTTCTATGTTCGAGACAAATAAAAATCAAATCAAATCAAATGTAGTGTGCAGTAACTAATTGTACTTGTAGGGCTGTCAACGAATATTCTATATTGAAATTAATAATCGACTTGTAAAAAAAATATATATATTAGATTGTAAAAAAAACAGCCCCCGGTGGGTTAGTTAGTGGTTAACATACCGTTGTATTCGTTCGGTACACAGCCGTACTGAACCTAAGGTCCAGTACTGAAACGGTTCGGTACGGATACGTGTACATTTACACCCCTAGTGGGTGCTCATCCACCTGTCCTTTGTGGGTGCAGAGTCTGAGCACAGCGGTGAAATGTAAGGGCGGGTCAAAGAGTAGAACCACCTTCCCTTATTCAAGGAGGAATCTAAAGGCTTTCAGTGAAACGCTTTCACAAGACTGCTTCTACTGTATACCTACTCATCTCTGCAGAGGCATGGGAAATGTTCAAGCCTGTTCTATATTTGGAATGGATCGAATTCTTCCTCTTCTTACACGAGAGGACCGTCATATAGACGGTTTCAACAGTGACAATAACTCTCTAAAAGGACCCATGTTTATTTCCTGTTGCAATGTTTCCTAATGCAATATTTGACAGGAAATACATTTGGCTCCAAACTGTTCCCTAGCAACAGGATTCCAGTGAAACCGTCTATAAACCTGTTCACTGTTTACATACCAACTGAGTCACGTGACTACTACCCCGGACCTGCGCGAGCTGCTGCGCTAAAATAATACGCCGGGGCTCTATGGAGAAACCATGACACTCTCCTGACTAAAAGTAGTTTCAAACGAAAACGGCTGGATGTAATTTTGCCAAATCAGCATGGCTGTGAGTGTGAGTCTTTCACCTTTTACACATCTAGCTTTGGCACGGATTGATTGTTTAGATTGCTAGCATGGCTAACAAATGCAGATATATTGTAGACTGCCCCAAATTGTTCTCACCAGGATTACCGTACGTTCCTTTCTGCCCCGGTGATGTGCGCGCACACTGAGTCTGACGTATACAGCGAATAGGACTGTCTTAAATACTTCGAATATTCGAAGCTTCGTTCGATGGGCATGGGATTTGAATATGAAAATAAAATTGTATTATTAAAAGAATTATATATATAGGCCTATATGAATATAAATATATATATATATATTTTTTGCAAAATCAACTCTGCCTCTCTTTGTTAATTACAACAAGCAATGCTGTTTGTTATTTAAGATGAGGTCGGACTCGGCACTGACAGATTTGTGTTTATTGTGCTGCTTTTATAAAGCCTCAAATGACGGCTTACAATATTTCATGAAAGCAAAGTGTTTCGTTTGTCTAATATTTAAAAATGTTTAAACTTTACAGCACTGACAAAGTTGAACAAAGTGATGTACAAGTCCCACAACATAAAAAAATTAAAATTAAAATTAAATAAAAATAAAGATTTTAATTAAACTTTATTTTTTTTGAAGCTTCGAATTTAAATCGAATCTCGGGCCCGAAGCTTCGAATTCCAACAACAAATTCGAAGGTCAGCCCTAACAGCAAAGGTCTAATAGGAAGATCATAACGAGACAAGACCCACCTATTATTTATTAATTATGATTCAAAGTATTTACACACAGCCATGTCGGCTCTTTCTTATTTTTTTAATTATTATTATTATTTCTTTTTTTTACATTACTTGTACTTAATGTGTTGTTGTGGCTGCTCCTCTTGCTTTATTCCATTTGTAAAAAAAAAAAAAAAAAAAAAATCCACATATCGCGTCTTGTCTGAGCTGATTATGACACAGTGTGTGAACTTGTTTTTTTAACCCGAAGTGATGACTGAGGCGGTTTGAGGGGGGTGGGTGGATGGACGGTGGCGTCCATGTGCTTGCCTGTGTGTGTGTGTGTGTGTGTGTGTGTGTGTGTGTGTGTGTGTGTGTGTGTGTGTGTGTGTGTGTCTGTGTGTGTGTGTGTGTGTGTGTGTGTGTGTGTGTGTGTGTGTGTGTGCCTGCATGTGTACATGTTGGATGGAGAAAAAAGGGGGGGGGGGTGCTATTGTGTGCCACTGCCCCGCAGTTCTAAATGTTTGATAATTATCGTCAAGACTGAAGAGTCCATTTTGAAATATATTCTTTCTTCCCATCAGGCAAAGAGGGAAACAGGCCAGGGAATCAAGCCTCCCTACGCTATAGCCGTTCTACTTGACCCTTGGTTCACGACTGTATGTGTGATGAATGAAGTGCTCAATGACAGAGAGATTGAGATTGAAGTCCGCTAACTTGTCTACAGCAGTTGGTTTGAAGTGTAAGTGGCTGACTAACCGGCTGGATGGATGACTGCCCGGATGGATGACTTACTGCCTGGGTGGATGACTGGTTGCCTGGATGGATGACTGGTTGCCTGGATGGGTGACTGGTTGCCTGGATGGGTGACTGGTTGCCTGGATGGGTGACTGGTTGCCTGGATGGGTGACCGGTTGCCTGGATGGATGACTTACTGCCTGGGTGGATGACTGGTTGCCTGGATGGATGACTTGTTGCCTGGATGGGTGACTGGTTGCCTGGATGGGTGACTGGTTGCCTGGATGGGTGACTGGTTGCCTGGATGGGTGACCGGTTGCCTGGATGGATGACCGGTTGCCTGGATGGATGACTTACTGCCTGGGTGGATGACTGGTTGCCTGGATGGATGACTTACTGCCTGGGTGGATGACTGGTTGCCTGGATGGGTGACTGGTTGCCTGGATGGGTGACTGGTTGCCTGGATGGGTGACTGGTTGCCTGGATGGGTGACTGGTTGCCTGGATGGATGACTGGCTGCCTGGATGGATGACTGGCTGCCTGGATGGATGACTGGCTGACTGATATTTTGAGCTCCGAGCCTTGACATTTGGCCTTTATCTTATTTTCATACTAGCGCTTGTTCCTCTATGCTTTTTCTTTTGTTGTTGTTGTTCTTAGCTCTATTCTATTTAAATCTTAAAATTTTTTCTTATGTACCCCAGTTGCTACTGCATGTACAAATATGTGTTTTATTACGTATATGTATATTAGGGCTGAGCCCAAACGTTCGAACGTTCTGACCTTCGTTCATTAAGTTGGCATTCGAATTCTAAATCAACATTTCAATCTTTAATTTTTAATAAAAAAAAATGATTATTTAATTTTAATTTTAATTTTTTATATATATTTTTTTATGTGTCTATTCATTCTGTTTAAACCAATGGGGGTTTTCTTCACAGTTGCAGATAAAGATTAGGCTACACTAATATTATAGTATTAAAAACTGATGAGTTATATTCATTAAAGAAAGTTGATTTATAAAAAAAAAAAACTAATTTAATCAGATTAATCACTTCATTCAAATTGAAGATTTAGTTTGATGATATTTATTAAAAAAAAAAAAGTGTAAAAACGAAGGTTCGAACGTCCGTTCGAAAAACCCTGACGAAGTTTGAATCCCAAAAACAGGCTTCGGGGACAGCCTTAATGTATATACATACCAACTATTTCCCTGTTTATTCTCCACCCATCGATTATCCATAGCGACACTAGCGACACTATATCACCAACATCCAAGTTGGGGGATCCCCCCTTGAACGGCCCTTCTAAGGTTTCTCTCCTCCACATCGCCTGTGGTGCTTTTTCCTATTGCTAGGTTTTTAGTGAGTTGTTCCTTACCTTCGCTGGGGTATGTCTGGGAGTGTTGCATATTTGGATCTTATGGTGGTTTTTGTTCTTGATTTATTGTGATGTTTCTTCTTGACTTGTTTAAAGGGGACATGCATTGCTATTCCTTGCACTATTTGGACAACTTTAACAATTCCTGTGAGTCTATGGAAGACATCTGTAAGTATTTAAAAAAATATGAATTGTTTTATATTTCTAATGAAGTACTCAAAAACATAATTTTTCAGCCTCAGGATTTCAGGCTGTTATTGGATGGGCTTCGCCCATAATCGCTTTGACAGTCATCCACACAGCGTGATACATATGAGAGAGGGTGAGAGAGAGAACGAGCAAGCGAGAGAGAGAGAGATATAAAGGGAGAGGGAGAGAGAGAGAGGGAGAGGGAGAGAGAGAGAGAGAGAGAGGGAGAGAGAGAGAGGAGAGATGTGTCCCGACACACACGCAGTCAAGTTTGTGTGTAAATGCTCCGACGAGGGAGAGAGATGGCGCACACAAATTTTTACACACACTTCTGCACGGTCCCGCCGGTGCCCCTCTCTCCCTCTCTATCTCCCTCTCTCTCGCTCGCTCGGTCTCTGCCAAAACCCGTTTGAGGAAGTGTCGGGTTACACTATGCGCTACAACCATACAACCATAGAGTTTCAAGTTTCAAGTTTCTTTAATAGTTGTCATACAGAAGTACAGAATACTTTTATACAAAATGCTTCTTACTGTTACGCTCCAGAGACTGTGCTAGACAAGATAAGTATCAATAACATAGTATAGCATGTAAATTAGAAGTAGAAAATGAGGTCACAGTGTTCAGTATAGACATATGTACAATGTTCGATGCAGAATAGACGTAACTGAGTTACCATATAATATACAATACTATGCAGTGTACTAATATACAATACTATATAGTGCAAAGCAGAAATGGGATGAGGTACAATTTAGGTACAATTTACAGTAAGGTGTACGAGTTGTAGTGCAATCCTTTATCAATAAATATAAAGTGTGGGGAGTGGGTGCTACAGTGTGTTTGTTTAAAGTGAGTGTGTGCTATAAAGTGTGGGGAGTGGGTGCTACAGTGTTTTTGTTTAAAGTGAGTGTGTGCATGTGGATGTGTGTGCTATGTGCGTTTGATGGTTGTTGTGTAGTGTTCATTGTTCGTTGAGCAGCCTGATGGCCTGGGGATAGAAGCTTCTTCTGAGTCTTTCTGTGCTCGCCTTGAGACTCCGGTATCGCTTGCCTGACCGCAGCAGTTCAAAGAGGCAGTTGTTCGGGTGACTGGAGTCCTTAATGATTCTCTTAGCCTTGCCCCTGCACCGCTTGTTGTAAATGTTCTGGAGGGTGGGGAGCCCCCCTCCAATTGTGCGTTCGGCTGTATAGAGGGGGCGTTACTGCAGATCAGCTACTTGCTACGTCGCATTGCGAGTCAAATCAGAACAGCTTAGTTGAGTGAGGGAAGATCTCGTGAACTCGAGACTAGACTGATGAGTCAATATGATAATTAATGACACAGACCACATTGATATAATCCCGAATTGCTAGGAAACAAAGCTAAACACTGGAAAAGGCCATTTATAATGTATGGGACCTTTAAAGAAGACTTGTCCAGCCCATGGGGGCATTACCTTGTAATCTCGGGCTTTACAAATACATTTGATTTGATTTGGCTGGGCCTGGATGGATGACGGCTCCCTGGATGAATGACAGGCTGCCTGGATGGATGACCGGCTGCCTGGATGGATGACAGGCTCCCTGGATGAATGACAGGCTGCCTGGATGGATGACCGGCTGCCTGGATGGATGACAGGCTGCCTGGATGGATGACAGGCTGCCTGGATGGATGACTGGCTGCCTGGATGGATGACAGGCTGCCTGGATGGATGACCGGCTGCCTGGATGGATGACCGGCTGCCTGGATGGATGACAGGCTGCCTGGATGGATGACAGGCTGACTGGATGGATGACAGGCTGCCTCGATGGATGACTGGCTGACTGGATGGATGACCGGCTGCCTGGATGAATGACAGGCTGCCTGGATGGATGACTGGCTGCCTGGATGGATGACTGGCTGACTGGATGGATGACCGGCTGTCGGGATGGATGACCGGCTGCCTGGATGAATGACAGGCTGCCTGGATGGATGACTGGCTGCCTGGATGGATGACTGGCTGACTGGATGGATGACCGGCTGTCTGGATGGATGACCGGCTGCCTGGATGAATGACAGGCTGCCTGGATGGATGACTGGCTGACTGGATGGATGACAGGCTGCCTGCATGGATAACTGGCTGCCTGGATGGATGACCGGCTGCCTGGATGGATGACTGGCTGCCTGGATGGATGACAGGTTTGCTTGCTACAAGCCTCAGCCTCCGTTGACTGTATTCACCTGCTGGTCGCCCTGCACTCCTCCCTCTGAGCCACGTCCTCCAGCTTAACCCACAACTGTTGGCTATCGGTTGGTAGAAAGTTATTGATCGGCTGACTGGCCGAGGTTGCTGACTGAAAGACTCGACTGACCTCAAACCACATCCACAAGCCATGTGTCTAAGGTGGAGTCTTGTCTTTTATCTCCCCTAGATATGCCAGTGGCTGACTCCTGGAAGACTGTCTTGGGTTCCCCCAGGGGGCACGGCGGTAGCCTCTGAGGCGTAGAGACAAGGCTAATGCACTCTTGCTTGTCTCTCCGTACGTGTCCCTTTTCTTCTGTCTCTGGCATCCGCCACCCTGGCTTGCTTTGTGTGTGTGTGTGTCATCATGGCTCATGCCTCAGCATGCCGTGTTAAAGCCTTAACCTCACTCCTGATGGGAATACAAAGATTCTGCTGTATAGCTGAGCTGTCGTCCACAATTATTATGGTCATAATTCCAACAATGTGGCATTGCAGTGAGGTGTTCATTTCTGAAATTATTTACGGTGCTACTCCCCTCCCCTTCACATGATGGTAAGGCACTAGGCCTATGTGGCTGACTGGCTGTCATGGCTTCTTTCTCGTGAACATGAAAGGCTTGTGTCACAGAAAAGGAAGCCTTGAGATTTCATCCCAGCGTCTTAAGGAAAGTGAATGACTCCATCAAAGAAAACTTGACCATACATTTCAGCACATTTTGCAGACAGTGCAGTGAAACCTTGTCCGCATTTTTCTTCTTCTTCTCTTGCTGATCAATGGCACGATTTCATCCCTTGATGTTTATTTCATGCACTGTGGCACATGGTTCTCTCTTTGTTGTCCCACATCCTGTAGAAGGGAATCAAAATGGGAATTAGCATGAGATGCAGAGTGGATACGGGCTCGGTGCGTGGTGGTCTTTAATGTGGGTAGAACTCACACAGAGAGAGGACACAGTCATATCTGGCAGGTCATCAGTGTAGCTGGCAGGGTGTTTGAAACTATCAAATCCCTCTTTGAGATCCAGAGGAGCGGAGCAGAGCACATCCACATGCATTCTCACACAAGCACACATGCAAGTGTGCACATAATGAATCGGACACAATGACACATGCTCGTGCGCAGACACATGCATGTGTGCATACGCACACACACAAACATAATACATTCATGTCATTATCCACCTTCAGAAGACAACATAGCATGTTTTACTCATTACACATTCAGCATGCCCATAGATAGATAGATAGATAGATAGATAGATAGATAGATAGATAGATAGATAGATAGATAGATAGATAGATAGATAGATAGATAGATAGATAGATAGATAGATAGATAGATAGATACATTGATTGATTGATTGATTGATTGATTGATAATAATCTACGCTCAGTAGCAAGGAACAAGCCCTAATTTCATATCTGAACAAAGGCCCTGGGGACAGGACTCAGGAGATGTGATTTCTGACCGGTCTCCCGCTCTCTCTCTCTTGAAATGATCGATGATGGGATGGATTAGAAAGCCAATTCTTTCTTCTCCCTGCTACTTTGAAGGAAGAGAAATAATCGGGTGGATGTCATAAATAATGTAGCCTTCCAGAGGGCTCTCGTCTCTCTTATCGTTCAATCCCTTCTCCTCTTCTAATTAGTGTTTACAAATGTGTTTCCTGTCCCTTATTCTTCGCGGTGGAAGTGTGGTGCCGGGGCAAGACGCCACATGCTACAAAACCTCAACGTAAGATCTACTGTATCTTGACTGGGGGCCCCGGAGCTAATCTCTTGGCCGCGGCTCCATGCAGTCGGGAGTTTGGTAGAGGTTTTGCCCAGCCCTCTGATGCCACGGATGGAGCACCGTGTGCTTTGAAACCCCCTTAGACCCACGGGAAGCTGTAACGTGCCCCGTTTGAAAGCTTGAGTGAAGTGTCCGTGTGTAACAACCGCATCGTACTAGCTTTGTCGGGAAGGGGGCTAAATAACACTTCTAAGTTGAATTTCGTTGAGGGAAAAACTCCCTTGACCTCTCACCTCAAAGTATTTGAATGAAAATGGGTTCTGTGGGTAGCCACTAGCGATGGGTCAGTCGCGAAGGAAACGGCTCTTAGAGTCCGCTCTTTGAAGTGAACGACGGGAGCCGGCTTCTGATTGGGAGCCGGTTCGTTTTTTTTTTTGCACTCTGCTCAATTTGAGGAGCCGCTTGGGAGCCAAAAGAACCAACTATTTTTAGTGAGCCGAGCCCAAAAAAACGGCCTTCTAAAAAGAGTCGGAATTCCCATCACTAGTAGCCACGAGTCTCCCCTTTACATACATCCCTACTTGCAGCAATCCCATGCAGCTTTGGGCTAGAACCATGCAGATATTTGCATGCAGCACAAATGTGTTATTTTCGTGTAAAAATGGTGTACAGTCTTTGACCATTTCTGCATACTGCCGTCTTAGAATTGCATACATTGGGTCTTCTGAGACTCGTGTGGATCCAATGAGCCCAATTGTATTTAATGTATGATGATGTTAGTTCCCATAGTACTAGTAGCCATTTCATAGTGAGACCATTTCTTTTAAAACTTGACCTCACTGTATAAAATGACCTATTGTGACCTCTAGAATAATCACAGTCTAATGGAACTGGGGGGGGGGGGGGGGGGGGAGTAAGTTGTCCTTTTTACTGGAGGACAAGCAGGTCAACCTGAGGTTGCTCTTTCATCTTCAGTAAAAGAGCACCATAAGTATACCTCAAGTGTCACGCTGATGATACAATGCAACCTTCCACTCTATGCTCATCATAGAATCCCTGACACACACAGGGAGAACTATAGGGGGCTCAAAACACACTGCTCATGGAGAAAGGCTGAAATCTCCAATCACATAAAAGCCTCAAAACTCGGAGCTTGTGCATGGCAAGAAACCTAGCCGGTCGGATGAGAGGCTTTAAAGGCTACGTTGGCTAAACCTAATGGTCTCATTATGTTTCCTGTACGATTGCCACGGCGGCGGAAGCACCAATGGAAGTGGCTTCTGTTGAGACTGTAGAGACTTGAGTGTAATCATACGCTTGGCCACTGATCCTCTTCCACAGTACAAGGGTGCCAACAGTGTGTGCGGCACAGGGGTGTTTGTGTGAGAAACAGAGAGCGAGAGAGAGTCTGTGTGTCTGTTAATTACACCGATACACCGGGGTGTCAGCTGTGATTTGGCTTCATCTCTATTCTATTAAATGCCTCTTTCCCACAGGGATGAGAGTGGATGAGGGCACCGCTTTGCTGAGACAGCATGGTATTCTGCTGTGTCCCATTGTCTTCCGCTGAGCAGGGGTTTTGACAGCTATGGGCCCGGCCGCTGGGGCGCAGGGGGGCTCCCGGAGACCTCGGGTCCCTTGGGCGCCCTGCATCTTGACCTTATCCGGCTACGTTTTTTAAGGCAAAGTGGGATACCTTTTAACGTCAATATCTCTTGGCATTTCCCCCCGAACCCTCGCTCGCAGGGGACCACAGGCGGGCGATGAGTATGTAATGATGTTAGACCACAGTGAAGCAGGAGACCACTCGCTGTGTCTCCTCCACCCCCCACCCGAGCCTTTCTCCTTCTTACTCTGTCCTCCTTCACAATCCCTCTTCCTCATGCACATTCGTGTGTATCCCCTTCTTCCACACACACACACACACACACACACACACACACACACACACACACACACACACACACACACACACACACACACACACACACACACACACACACACACACACACACACACACACACACACACACACACACACACACACACATGACGGATTCACGAGCAAACAAACACGCAAACGCTCGAACACACTCTCTGATCTCTCCCTCAGTATATCCATCGCTCTCACTCTTTCGATGGGGGGTGGGGGGGGGTGGTGCCATGCCTGGGGGAGACCACCGTTGATGCAGACTAATGTTGACACATCTTTACCCCGGGACCCGCAGTCAATTAACACATTGTCTAATTAAAATTATCAAGTGGTTATTCTACGCGGGACACGCGGTGTGGCTGTGAAATGGGGTCCACGGCACATTAACTTCACAATCAGGTCTCCTTCTTTATTTCCATTTGGCTTTTAATGATAATAACCTGCTTAAACATCCCCATTAACAAATAGATTGTGTAAGCATCTTTCATCGATGGCACGGCGATGCGGGCCCCGCCCTGTGATACTTGGCCCTGTTATTGTACACTCTGCAGAAGCTCACCCGGCACCACTCTCCAGCAGCCATGGGACGTTGGGCTCTGAACCCGTTTTGTCCGCCGTAACCACTATCCAGCGAGAGGAACTTGGCTCTTAAAGTATTGTTTAAATAAATCATAACGTAATGGATGCACCTCTTTTTCCCTGCCCCCCCCCCCCCCCCCCCCTGCTTTGTATTTACTCCCGTTAAAACAGAAACCACCGTACATTTATAGCTCGGTAAACTTCTCTTTATTTACTGTACCTCCGGTGTTGAACTGCTGTTTAATTTTTTATGACACCATATAAGGGCTGTAAAGAATATGCCAGCGATACATACTAATACGACACAGGAGTGTAAGAGAGAAAAAGCATGGGTGTGCCATAGAGCTATCGATTAATTATTAATTCATGCGCTGTATGTTTTGAGCCTCCGATTTGGAAGAGAGGTCTACAGTTATAACCACTTTGGTCATAGTCTTTCAAACCTTTATTTAAACTTGAAAGGCAACTGAGGTTTCCCTCATTTACAGTCACATCGAGTGTACATAAAAAAAACTTTAAAAAAAAACGCATAGAAAATATTTGACCCGGCACGGCTAGATCGGGTTGTTAACTCATTCCCCGCCAACGAGTTTACTCGTTATATTATCGTATAGCTTACGCTCTGCTCTATTGGAACCCTATCCCTTATCAATCTAATACTGAATAAATGTCTTCACATGTACACACCCATCCGCCTGGCCACACCCACATCCGCGGGGACATGGCCATACTAACAGCTCCTTCCCTATTTTCACCACGACAAGTGTCTGTATACACCACTTTAGTTTAGTGCCGAAATAGTTGTTGGAAAGGAGCTACGTGGACATTGTATCTTATTTTTCTCTCTCTCGCCATACGAGAAAAGCTAAGACATAATGTTTGCACCTTCGGAGGGTTTGGACGCTCGCAACGTCACCCTTCACCAGCGCTTCACCATTGCCGCGTCCTCCGTGCATCGTGGGGCGTCTCTGGCTCCGCGGTCGTGGCAGTCAGATATGCCCGGGCGGCGCCCGGTGGTGAGTTTGCCTCTCCGAGGGGCCGTTGAGCCTCCATCTCCCGTGAGATGGCCTGGTTCCGGCCCTGGTTCCCCCGCCAGTGGACAGTCGGCCGATAGGCCGACAGCTCCTCTGGTGGCAGGGGATTTGCGACGCAGACTCTTCGCCTCTGCTCGCTCTCGTCGTAAGGCGGCGAGCAGCAGGGGCGAACGGCCAGGCTTTGATGTTGTGCTGGAGCCGGTCGAGAGTTGTCTTGCCTCATCTCCATTTCCGATGGAGACTGAGGATTATATGGAGGGGGCGAGAGCTCTCTTGTTCGAAGCCCCCTGGTTCCCTGGTCCCACGCCATATTTGGGCAGGTGGGTCACGGAATTTCCCCGGCCATAGAATACGTCACTGGGCACGTTTCTATTGGTCGTGAGGCTTCCGTGAGTTTTTTCATGTTGTGGACCGCTGTCATTGTCAAGATTGAGTTATGCGGTGCATTGGAAAATTTATTTTCTGCTCTGCTCTCTATTGCATATGTGTTGAGCTTTTGGTCACATGGCTCAATGTTTACATATATCTTTTCAATTATTACTCACGTGGGAGGTCTCTCTGGGGGTTCCCTGTCTCCTCTCTTTATACAGAGCAGTGTTGACAGGGTTTCTTTCCCTCAGACGCGTCATATGGGGCCCATATCTGTGTCTTTTGGTCGCGCCGCACCAGGTCAGTTAACCCGTTGTCCGCCAGGGCGCAGATCTGCTGTTCTGGTACCCTGAAGGACTTTGTGCTTTTTCGGGGGGAAAATGCCGGGTTGGCCCGGGCGTCGCAGGGTTTGATGTTATGGAGGTGTGTTTGTGATTACGTCACTACGAGTTATCCTTCGCAGTTGCTTGGTCCATATTGTGTTGTACCTTGCGCTGTGCTAAGGAGCCTGGTCCTTCTCCATTCTTTTTCGCCCCTCCTTTCCCCTGCTTGGCGGGGCTGGGAGGGGGCTGTCGAGGTGGTTCTATTGTACCCCTCTGGCATCCCTGTGTACGTCCCTGTCCGCCGGGCCCAGGTTCGGACTCGTTCTCGTCGACCTGTTGGCCTGGGTTAACCCCTTCTTGAAAACTGAAACACTTGTACTGCCTGTATAGCCGGTGTATACGCGCAGTTGTGTTTCAGAGTTTTTTCTTGGGGGGGTTAAGGGAACAACCGCCTCCTGTTAAACTAAACATAGGGGAGTGGTTGGTTCCCCAGTGTGTTGGTAGCGGAGTCGACTCTCGGGTTTAGGCCGGGCTTGATCCCGTCTGCCTGCGAGTGTGCCCCCGCACTTTTCATGATGTCTGCCAATCGTGTCAGCCTTCTCTACCTCGGCCTCTCTAGGGGGTCGGGTTTTGTGGAGGCTGCGACATGGTGCACAGCATACCGAACGCCCCTTCCACCGGGGTGCTGTTCACAGTAGACCCCTTAGGCGCCTGTCTAGTTCGCAGTGCTCCGGGCACAGGTCGAGTTACGCTCTTGACCTGTTGCCAGGATTGAGGGATCAACCTCTTTGGGGATTGTCTCCCCGGTGCGCCGACTGGCCCCACAGTGTTGTGGGGGTGTAGCCTCTGTAGAGTGCTTCAGGGCGGCGTGCTGTAGGGGGGAAGGGCCTGCTCTTGGATTGGGCCCTGTCCGATACGCTAGCGGATTGGGGGTGGTGTCACTCGTGACCGTCTGGTGGGGTCTCGATGCTACGGCACCGTTGGCCTCACCAGGCCCCCTTTCCGGGGGGTCCTGACCCTCAGGCTGTTCCTGGCGCTGGGTCCTCCTCCGTGCTCCGCTGCTATGGCCTTGCCACGGGGTTGGGTGCTTGACCTTGACCCTGTGATGTTAGGGGCTGTAACAGTTTTTTTTTCCCTTCCCGTTCGTTCCCTAGTGGCATGTGGGATGCGCGCCTGAGTAGTCGCGGGTCCTTCTGTGTGAAGGTAAGTCCCACGATCTGCTCACCCTGTGCGTTGAGTTGCTAAACCCTCTTCTACCTTGGCCTGTGTAATGGCCGGTTTCACTTTTCCTTGTCGGGCGAATGGAGCGGCTCTCCCGGTTCCATTGAAGCGCATCAAATATCCCGATCCATATGTTGTGGTGGGTTATTATGCCGTGGACCAAATGGACATTGGATGTACCAGATGGCGATCAAACAATTGGAATATTATTTTTGGAATACTCCTGATCACAGTTAAGGACTATCTGAAATTTCTGCTTGATCCTGCAATGCTTTTATACCGATCCAGCTGATCAGCGTTTTTAGTGTTCAATACGAATGCCGTTACTGCCAATCAAATAATCAGAAACTACCCGCCCCCCCTTTCATGCATTCATGATGGAACATAATACTTATGATATAGATTTGATTTGCGAATAATAGCGTGTACAGGCAAGAAACGGCATTGCTTAGAGTAGGATTCACGTATGAGGCTATAACACAGCCTTTCGGGAATTACCCCAGACCACGCTATAATGATACTTATATTCACCACGGTATAACACGGGAACGTATGGATGGAAAAATTTATTATTTTTCACATATTGAACGATGTCAAATGGGCCATAGTATTGTATGGGCTTGAACTATGACCTCTGCCAGTGGGTCTTGGACTTCCTGACGGGTAGACCCGGGGTGGTAAGAGCAGGCAACTGCACCTCCTCATCCATCATGCTCAACATAGGGGCCCCCCACGGCTGTGTTCTGAGTCCCCTCCTCTACTCCCTGTACACACATGACTGTGTGGCACAGCGGAACAACAACACAATCATAAAATTTGCTGATGACACAGTAGGGGTGGGAATCACCAGTTTCATCACGATACGATACAATATCGATTCTTTGGACAACGATACGATATTTTCCGATATCACAAAGTCTGCCACGATACGATACGATTTGATTCGATTCAGGTGCCTGCGATCGATATGAGATGATATTATATGCCCATTTAACACAATCAGTAACATTTAAATCAACAAAAAAAGGCAATGGAAATATCATTTGACATTTTTATTTTTGAGCTCTTCCAGACATTTAAATGAAAAACAATCTATTGTTTTTAATACAAATAGACCTCCTGTTCACTGTTTTTGGTTCGTTTATCTTTTTTTTTTCGATATTAATATCCTATTCACTGTCACAGAGAAGACAGGGAGAATAGCCCCAGCACTGCTGTGGCTAATGGGGATCCAAATAAACATAAACAGAGCTGTATTTTGGCTGGAAAAGGCATATTGGGAGTCCGAAGGTGCAGTACCGGCCAGATCCTGTTAGTGGGGCTATTTCGAGAATGCACCCTCCTTCCCAGTCCCCACTTCTCTCTGCCTATGGCTCTGGGTTAGCTTACGCTAACGTAACGTTATTTTCTATCTTTAACGTGACGTGGGCATAATGGAATGGCGAGGATTGCAAAGCAGGTTAGATGCATTTGACCCGTGGCGGAATAAAACAGCAGGGACATGTTTTGGGTTGCAGAATAGGCACACTAGCCTTGCTCTAGTGACGCTCTAGAGTCTAGACGCTAATGCTGTGTGCTGTTGATCCAAGCCGAGCGGATACGAGGGATTTTCAAAATAAGAGTATCGCAATATGAATCGATCTTTTTACCTGGCATCGATCCTATTTGATTATTGATAATAGATCGATATATCGATCTGGATCGATGTATCGTCCCACCCCTATGACACAGTAGTGGTGGGCCTGATCTCTGCCAACGACGAGAGGGTCTACCTGGAAGAGATAGAGAATCTGTCGCAGTGGTGTCAGGAGAACTGCCTCTCCCTGAACGTCAGCAAAACAAAAGAGATGATTGTGGACTTCAGGAGGTCGGTGGTCAGTGACTACAGCCCCCTCAGCATCGACGGGGCACCAGTTGAGAGAGTGAACAGTTTCAAGTACCTAGGAGTCCACATATCCGAGGACTTGACATGGACCACACACATTGACAGTGTTGTGAAGAAGGCACGGCAACGCCTCTACGACTAAGGAAGTTCCAAGTCAGTCAGAAGATCCTTAAGAACTTCTACTCATGCACAATAGAGAGCATCCTGACTGGCAATATCACCTCCTAGTTTGGGAATAGCACCGCACAAGACCGCAGCAGACTACAGAGAGTGGCCCGTTCAGCCGAACGCACAATTGGAGGGGGGCTTCCCACTCTCCAGAACATTTACAACAAGCGGTGCATGGGTAAGGCTAAGAGAATTATCAAAGACTCCAGCCACCCAAACAACTACCTCTTTGAACTGCTGTGGTCAGGCAAGCGATACCGGAGTCTCATGGCAAGCACAGAAAGACTCAGAAGAAGCTTCTATCCCCAGGCCATCAGGTTGCTCAATGAACAATAACACTATGCAACAACCATCAAAAGCACTCACAGCACACACATCCACATGCACACACTCACTTTAAACAAACAACTCACTGCAGCACCCACTCTACACACTTTAGAACACCTAAACACACTTTATATTTATTGGCAAAGAATTTGCACTACAACCCATACCTCAGTACACCTTACTGTAAATTGTACCTAAATTGTGCCTCATCCCATTTCTGCTTTGCACTATATAGTATATTGTAATTAGTATATTGTATAGTACATTGTATGGTAACTCAGTTACTTCTACTCTGCATTGAACATTGTACATATGTACATACTGAACACTTGTGTCTACGTACGTGACTTCTATTTTATACTTGCTATACTTATTTTATTTTATACTTATCCTTTTGTCTAGCACAGTCTCTGGAGCGTAACAGAAAGGAGCATTTTGTATAAAAGTATTCTGTACTTCTGTATGATAACTAATAAAGAAACTTGAACTATCCATAGCTATAATATAGAATATACTTATAGCTCTACAAACAAGGTGACACACTCCTATCTTTTAAAGCATGGCAGTGCTATGACTGGCTCCGTTAAGGAGCTCACGATTCGTCCCAAAATGTTGCACAATTCAGAAATCGGTAGAAATGGAGATAATTGGCCATTTTGAGTGCTTTGAAATGTTCTCTATCTGTCCCCTTATTTGCAAAACTGAATAAATATGTAAATATGTTAAATATTGTTAGATTGTGCAGCTGTATTATTTCCCTCGCTGTGTAAAGAACTACTGTTGTGTCGGAGGGGAGTGGCTAAGTACTAGGGAAGTGGCTAAGTACTAGGGGAGTGGCTAAGTACTAGGGGTGTGGCTAAGTACTAGGGGAGTGGCTAAGTACTTTCAGTCTCAAGTGTCGGAGATGGAGATGCAGAAATGACAGCTACGTAATCCATTCCGAGACAATGGACCCAGTACTTTGTTGGTGTTTTGAAAATATGCAGAGACACATTAATATCTTTGGAACCGTTTGTGTTAAATTGTATCTGAATCCGGAGATTATCTCTCTGTCAAAATGTTAAGTGTATCTCTCCGTCCAGGGAGCGAAATTAACTTTTTGACTCACCGGCCAGTGGCAGGTAGATGGAAAGAATCTACCCGCCAAGCAGATTTCTTACCTGGCAACTTTTTTTTGATAAAAAAAAAAAAATTATTATTATTTTATATAATTTTTTTTTAATAAAATATATATATTATATAATCATACTTGTAGTTGTATTATCTGCAAGACATCGCCACCTCGCTGTCTGCAAACAGCTCCACTGTCTGTGTGTATACTCTAGTGGCCTCCAGCTCCAGCAAGGATTCTCCGGCGCTACAGCTGGACCCTAAACTCTTACATTCAGCATGAAAGGATTCTCCTACCCTGCCCCTGGACCCTAGTCAGCAGCGCTGCAGCCCTCATGCGATGTAACTGGACACTTGCAGTTGTTTATGTCGGGAGCTATCAGAAGCTAGCCAGCTGGATAACGTTACACAATGCCTCATGTATTAAACTAAAAGTGAATAGTTGACTGGGTCATTTTGTAACAGTAGCTAACATCAGCTCACGGAGGTCTCTCTGACTAGAGTAGACTAACATCAGTCACGGTGACTGTGTTTACATGCAGCATACAGAAACAGGTAGGGGAGGTTTAGGAGCAGCAATGCGCTCAGACAGCGAGTGAGAACTCCGCTCAGAATTGGATCATGATTTTCGGTTTTCACATGACCATTTGATTGGCCGCCACACGGCGGTCAGTCCTCTAAGTGGGAGGCGCCAAACGTAAAAACTGCCCGCAAATGGCGGGCGGCGCTCTCTAGTTTCGGTCCCTGTCTCCGTCACATAAAGGCTGGCTGGCAGTGCGAATAAAGCATATAATAAAGGTATAACTGTTCGATTATTGAATTTCTCGTATCTATTTCTATAATATATTTCCTATCATTTCTCTATCTACTCCAGTGCACTCCGCAAGTCAGACAGGCTCGCGCTACTGCCCTGCTCACTCATAACGGAATATAGAGAGAGGAGCAGAGAGGCGGCTCCGTCACTGACTGAGGGCAGCCCACACACATACACACACACATACCACGGAGCGACTATAGAAAAAAAGCACATAAAATCATAACAATAAGACAACAAGGCTAGGCAAAAAGCAAGGATAACAAATAAATTAAAACATGTACAACTTGATTGACAAATGTTGGAGATCAAGGTCTTAAACTCTGCAACAGAGGGGAGAATCTCAAGCCTCAAGGACTGTTGAAGTTCATTCCATGAGCTAGAGGGGCATCATAACGAAATGCAGATTTACCCTGTGCTAAGCAAACTTGCAGGACCTTAAGGATCAGCCGGTCACTAGAACAGGTTCCATAGTTTCCAAAATTCCATTCCAATAATGATGTAGTGTAAGGCCCAAATTAAATTGACATTATCAACTTCAGAGGCCAGAATGTGGGACCTATAAACACATTTACTATCCAATAGCATTGTGAGGCTGAACAACAGGACCCATTGACTATGTAAATGTGCTCAAAAAAAATTAAAAATAAACATTTACAGACTTTCTTTTAAATAGCTAAAAGCTAAAAGTGATGTTGTAATTTTGCAACCGAGGGTCTTGGAGGTAAAACCCTGCAAATTAAATAGACATTATCAACTTCAGAGGCCAGAATGTGGGACCTATAAACACATTTACTATCCAATAGCATTGTGAGGCTGAACAACAGGACCCATTGACTATGTAAATGTGCTCAAAAAATAAACATTTACAGTATTTTTTTAAAATAGCTAAAAGCTAAAAGTGATGTTGTAATTTTGCAACTAAGGGTTTTACAGGGTTAAAATGAACAAATACCAGTCAGAGAGGGCCAACCAACCAAGTACTCGGAAGTACTAAGTAGAGAAAACACTGGGCCACATCCAGCAGGTAAGACAGGCGTGGAGAATAAGACATTGGTGACAGAGGCCCCTAGTTAGCTCCTGATTGCTTTTAGGGATCTTGGAGAGAGTTGGCGCCTGGCCAGCGGTATTAGAAAACAAGCCATTTCCACCTGTAATCAAGTTGGTTCTAGAGTTGTAGCCAATATACACACAATACGCCTCAGGGCCGTCTCTCTCCATTTAGAGTCTCAGCCCGTCCTCCCCCTTTCAGTGGAGATGAGGAGGAAATTACATCCACCCATCTCTCTTTTCTGTCTCCGCTCCTTAGAGCCACACGGCGCTGACTTCACTGATACTATCTCCCGTTTCTGTGATGATAAATTGTTGAGATGGACAGGAGTGTACTTGTGTGTGTGTGTGTACGTGCGTGTGTCATGCATGAGCTGCCAGTGCAACCTGTGAAAAGTTATGCAACCTTGAGGTGGTGTCAGCAGCTTTGGCTCAATGCCACTGACAACGTAAGTATAACCCTTAGCTCAAAATACATCTTCTATTTAACATGGATAAAATCTGAGCATCTTCCTCTCTCTCTCTCTCTCTCTCTCTCTCTCTCTATCTCTCTCTCTCTCTCTCTCTCTCTCTCTCTCTCTCTCTCTCTCTCTCTCTCTCTCTCTCTCCCCCCCCCCCTCTCTCTCTCTCTCTCTCTCTCTCTCTCTCTCTCTCTCTCTCTCTCTCTCTCTCTCTCTCTCTCTCTCTCAAAATAAACACACCCACCATTGTAATCCAGTAATCCAGATGTGTAATGCTATAAGTTAGTGTCCCCCTGCGTTTGTCTGCGTCTTCTGGAGCTGAACGCCAATGGTGATATTGAGTAATGAGTGGTAACAGACATGTAAATAAATAAATACCCCCCCCCCCCCCCCTGACACATTTTACAGTATGCGTTCCAGCTTGCGCACCTCTTTTATTCGGCAGCGTCGACAGGCACAGCGATGTTCTGCAGTGTGGCCCATTGTGCTGAGTGCAGCACATAAGTGCAACATCAACAGTATCGTGCTCTCCTTTTCTGTTTGTTTATGTCTCCTTGTTTGTAATTCATTGTAATGTAGAGAGAGAGAGGATATATTACAGAAATGTTGGTACATGGTTCGGTCATGGAAGTAACACAGTACACACACATGCGATGGGCGGCACACACAGATACACACACATGCAATTCTTTGTTTTTGGGTCGCCGATGAAATGTGCCTCTCTGCGTTTGACCCATCCCGTCGTCCTTCCCCCCAAGGGCAGCCGGGAGCAGACAGGGACGCGACAACGTTAGCGATCTGTTCTGCATGTTTTTCCATCGGGTTTATCTTATCGGGAGGGGAAACCCTTGCGAGCATGGGGAGAGAACATGCAAACTCCACACAGAAAGGCCCGGGAGATACCCCACCTCGGTAACTGGCAACGCGGCAACCTGGTCCCCAAGCAGGAATCAAACCCTGGTCCTTCTAGCTGTGAGGCGAGTCAGCGACATATTATATTATAATTATTTATTATTTATTATTTATTTACTGTTGTATTGTTCTTAATTGTGAAACGCATGCACTGTAATCGTCAAATCATGTTCCATTTGTACTGCAATATGGTGAATAAAGTAATCTGAATCTGAATCTGAATCTGAATCTGACAGTGTTAACCACTACACCACTGTGCCGCTCTTGATCCAGCTAATACTACAGCGAGCCACAGACGAGACAGTGGGTAATCCAGTGGAATTCATTACGCTCAGGAACACGAGACAACAGGCTAAAGGGCCGACCCCGGCTCTGTCTTTAACGACGAATACATGATTGTGTAATCTCCGGAAAGTAAGTCAGTTATATATAAAGAATTATGTATCATGAATAATGCCCTCTTTCCTGCCCGAGCATCCCGCCTGGGCGCCAGCAATATCAATTATCTTCAAGAGGGAGATCTCATTCAAGCCTTTATCTGATTTCAAGCTCGTCAATGTGAAGTCATAATGGATTTTAAATGAGACCGCCTCAAACCCAAGCTATGATTTGCAGCATAGGGGGGGGGGGGGATGCGGCAGCCTCGCACCGTACAATCAAAACCCTGTAAGTCACATTCTGCGTCATTCCAAGTCTATAGGTCCACGCTTTTAATGAATTCGGCACAATTCAAAGCAGGACTAGGGGACAATTAGAGCTGGGCAATAATGTGTTTTTATATTGTACTATTGTCATGCTGCCATTTCATTCAAATTATCTGTGTTATTTTAAATACTGCTGCAAGAAACTGAACTGAAAAAGACACCATAGTAATATATGGTGTATTTTATTGTGGTTGAAAGTATAGTACAAATCCATTTATACTTATTATTATTATCTGTGGTGGAACCGGACTCATCAATTATGGTCGTTGACGGATCTTCATGATCAATATCTGGTTTAATAGTGAAACCCAATAGTACAATGTACATGTATGTGAAATGAGCTTTGGCTATAAGTGTGCTCTCATCCTGGCCAGCTAGGAGGATGGGATCCAGCTCTCTTGTGGATAGAGTAGGGTGGAGGTTAGGGGGATGGGGGGAGGGTTGGGGACATTGGTGTGAGATTCAAGCTATTGTTCGGGGTTCGGGGCTCCACAGATCCATGACGGTGTACCCTCATATTCGGGGTACCTCTCAGCCCTACGGACGACAACTGATTAACTTGACTTTACTTTATTTGTTTATTTGGACGGGACAATGCAAAATGAATGAACACAGTAAACATGAAGCATATATACAGTCACCTGGAACGTGGTAAGAGTGTAAAAATTGCCGGATGTAGCACAAGGCTAATTTCCATCCGTTGTCCCCAAACATAAAGACAGGACATATAAAACAGTAAGAAATGTACAATAAATAAGTAGTGGCAATACACTAGAAAATACATAGCAGCAATACACAAAAATACTAGTGGCTATAGCGATATATCACATGTGGTCACATGACTGGTTGGTCTTCAGCCATTTTTGGAGTTGCCCTCTAAAAGTAGCAAGGGTGGGGCTTTCCCTTAGGGAAATGGGGAGACTGTTCCACGTTTGGCTGCCTATTATAGACGGGACGTTTTGGCCAAACGTGGTCAGTCTACGTTGGACCTCATCCGCATCAGTCCTCCAGCCACCCAAACACCCACCCTGATTCAGATAGGCGCCGCTTCATCGACTAACTAATTTCCCTGCTTTCTGTACAGAGATCCCAATACAGTACAATACGGCACTTTAGCTCATTTCCGCTGTGATAATTGAAGAGTTATTAGAGAGGGACAAACCTGGTTATTTTCCCCCTCTCTGCTTTTTTATCATCCGGAGACGCCTCCCGCTGATAGGTGGCTGGAATGCAGATATGGAAGCAGAAAGTGTGGATGATTATTAACATTCGCCAGGCCAGGGGCTGCCGGTGAAGGCATCGCTGCATCATCCGGCCCAGTGAGATGGATGAGGGGACCGGAGGACTGAGGGGAAACTAGGCCTGCATTGGTTGGAAACCCACAGTGTAGCGTGCGCAGGGCTCAGGGGGTAATTATCTTCCTCGTGCCACTTAAATACAAATGGAAATAGTTTTTTGTGTTTTTGTGTGTGTGTGTGTGTGTGTGGGTACAGTAGGGTGACCAGGTGTCCCCCTTTTGGTTGTACTGTCCCACCATTTGACCAAATGTCCCGCGTCCCTCATATTGAGAGGATGTCCCTCTTTTCGAAGCCAAAAAAAAACATGCGTCTAAAAGCCCCTCCCTACAGACAGTAAACGTAGCAACCCGCCTCTTGTCCACACACATTGCTCTGATTGGTTATAGTACTTTAGCGCGCTGCTTGCCTGCTTGTGAGAGTTGAACTTGTGACGCTACCTCATATCGCAAATCTGATTGGTAAAAAAAAACACAACAACATTACAAGCGAACTAGTTCAAGATGGAAAGCAGTAAAAAGAAACGGACCTGCAGTTACAACCAAGACTGGCAAACGACACATGACTGGGTGAGGCAGATGGCAGGCAATCCGCAGCAGGCTTTCTGTGTTTTGTGTCATAGTTCGTTTTCAATTGCGCATGGAGGAGAATACGACTTGAAGCGCCACAGTGGACGTGAGTCTCACTTGAAAGTGGTTCACCAAAAAGAAACATCCAGATCTATGGATACGTTTCTTTTTAAACCAAACAATGATAGCCAGACGGACAAGGTCACTGCAGCTGAGATAACAAGTGTCTATCACACAGTACAACACTCCCATTCATACAGGTCAGCCGACTGTGGTATGAAACTAGCTCCTGTCATTTTGCCAGACTCAGTTATTCTAATCAAAAAATTTACATTATCTATCTGTCCCACTTTGTCCCACCAAAATCTTACTGTTGTCCCACTTTGTCCCACCAAAATCTTACTGTTGTCCCACTTTTGGACTTTTTGCATCTGGTCACCCTAGGGTACAGTTATGTGCGTGTGTTTGTGTGTGTGGGTAGAATTATGTGCGTGTGTTAGTGTGTGTGGGTAGAGTTGGGGGAGCGACGCCGCCTCCCTTGCGGACCAGCTCAACACCTTCTACGCGCGGTTTGGTGCAAACAGTGGCGCTGCTAGCTCAACGGCTAGTGACGTCACTGGTGCACCGGCTGTTGTGGAGGGGGGAGGGCATCCGCGGGGGGGCGGGGACGCTCTCTCATTGACGGTACACAGTGTGAGAAGAGCATTTATGCAGGTGAACACCAGGAAGGCGGCTGGCCCAGATGGAATAACAGGACGCATACTTAAGTCCTGTGCTAACCAGCTAGCCCCTGTGTTCACCACCATATTTAATCGATCCCTGAAGGAGTCAGTGGTCCCTGCCTGCTTCAAGATGACTACCATTATCCCGGTACCAAAGAAACCCTCCCCAGCAGGTCTCAATGACTACAGACCGGTGGCACTCACCTCTGTGGCCATGAAATGTTTCGAGAGGCTGGTCAAGGATCACATTTGTGCCTCCCTCCCCAGAGATATGGACCCTATGCAATTTGCATACAGGCCAAACAGGTCCACTGATGATGCGGTCTCCCAAGTACTGCACAACACCCTCTCTCACCTGGACCGTCAGAAGGGGGGCTATGTGAGACTGTTGTTCATTGACTACAGCTCAGCGTTCAACACCATAGTCCCCACCAGACTGGTGGACAAGCTGATCGAGCTGGGTCTGAGCTCCGCTCTGAGCTCCGCTCTGAGCGCCTGGATACTGGACTTTCTGAGTGAAAGACCCCAGGCGGTCAGGGTGGGGGGTCAGACCTCCAACACCATCACCCTGAGCATCGGATCCCCCCAGGGCTGTGTTCTGAGCCCCCTGCTGTACTCACTATACACACACGACTGTGTGGCCAAGTTCAGCTCCAACTCCATAGTGAAGTTTGCAGATGACACGGTGGTGGTGGGGCTGATCTCGGACAACGACGAGAAGGCCTACCTGGAGGAGGTTGAGGTACTGGAACGCTGGTGCCAGGACAACAGCCTGCTCCTGAACATTGGTAAAACCAAGGAGCTGATCTTGGATTATAGGAGAGGACAGCAGGAGACACACACACCACGGGGCCACCATGGACAGGGTGAGCAGCTTCAAGTACCTGGGGGTCCACATCTCAGAGGATCTGACATGGTCAACACACATAGACACAGTCATAAAAAAGGCGAAGCAGCGCCTCTACCACCTGAGACAGTTAAGGAAGTTCAGAGTATCGGGGAAGATACTCCAGTCCTTCTACGCCGGAGCTGTAGAGAGCATCTTGACTGGAAACATCACTGCCTGGTATGGAAACAGCACGGCACAGGACAAGAAGGCCCTACAGAGAGTGGTGCGCTCTGCCGAGCGTACCACGGGTATTGCACTACCTCTCCTGCAGGCTCTATACAACAAGAGGTGCAAATCCAGAGCCTGCAGAATAATGAAAGACCCTCACCACCCCAATAACAGCCTGTTCCAGCTGCTGAGGTCAGGCAGACGCCTGCGAACACCAGCTACTAGGACAGAGAGGCTTCGGCTCAGCTTCTTCCCCCAGGCCATCAGAGCCTTGAACAATGAACACTGAGGGTCACAGAACACTGAACTCTCCACACACAAGCACACATTAGCACACACACGACACGCACGCGGTGCACGCTCGCACACTAGCAGCCACTTTAACATGAGAAAGCACTCACTCATGCTGCACACGCCCACACATATGGCCACAAAGGAAAGGTCACTTTAAAAATAGTATAGTAACAGTGTATTGCACTACCAAGGGACCTAGCATGTCCTTCATGCTCTGTAAATAACTATGTACAAATACCGTGATGTCCCACTATGTTACCTGTTTATTGCACAATGTTGTTTATTGTTTATTGGATTCCATTATATGTTGTACTACTGTATTGCACATCGTTGCGGGCAAGACCACCCGCATTTCATTGTATACATGTATGCCGTGACAAATAAAACTCTTGACTTGACTTGACTTGAGTTATATGCATGTTTTTGTGTATGTGGGTACAGTTATGTGCGTGTGTTTGTGTGTGTGGGTACAGTTATGTGCGTGTGTTTGTGTGTGTGGGTACAGTTATGTGCGTGTGTTAGTGTGTGTGGGTACAGTGTGTGTGGGTACAGTGTGTGTGTGTGTGTGTGTGTGTGTGTGTTAGTGTCTGTCATGGGAGAGAGTGATAAGGTGGGAGAGGGGTAGAAGTTTAGCTTTATTTGTTACTAAAACCAAACATCAATTCAATGTTTAGTGTGGAAGACAATAGGTCTGTATATTCCACCCAGACAAGTGATCCTCCCCAGTGATGCCACAGATTACTTGTAAAAGTAATCTGATTACTGATTACTGATTACTCCTTTAAAAAGTAATCTAAGTTACTTTACTGATTACTTGATTATCAGAGTAACTTAGTTACTTTGAAAGTAACTAGGTTACGAAGTCGTCGTCGTTCCCCCAACAGTTTTTTTTAAACGCTTTATTGAAAGTGCATGAATTGTTTTTAACTTGTTTCTCTGCACATAACGTAAATTGTTAAACTAGTGCTTCAGCTTCTGTACCATCAAGTATGGTAAAGCAACAGTCTATGATGCTCACAGCATTAGAGCAGCCAGCCAGTGGTTTTACTAAACCAGTGTATCACATCTAACAAAATGCAGGCTGAACTATTCAATTATATCAACTGTAACTATTAAATTGTTTTTATAAATGTCTCTCTATAAACATACAATCAGTCTCTCTTTAACATGTAAATTAACTGTAAATCTGGCAAATAAGAGCTTTTGCTCTGCCACCATCAAATATACATTAATCAAAAGGGAAAGAAACAATCTCTCTCTTTTGCTGTTTGGCTGACCTCCGAGTCCTCCTGTACCTAGTCGAAGCGTCGGCTAGTGTTGTGATTCCAGATGCTTTCAATGCAATTGGATGTGCTGTTTTTAGCGGTAGACAGTATTTTGTTTCCTCCGCATATGAATGTTTTTTTCACCCGGCTTAGCTGACACAAACGTGAAGTAGTGACTGAGGCTACGTTTAGAGAAGCGTTTTGGGGTGGAATTCTCCGTGCAGATGGAGCCCTGCTGTCACACGATTGGCGCATATGTCACATGACGTGCTGTGAAGACCCGCCCTACTCTGCCTCTGATTCGCAGACTGTGGATGGGGAATGTGATTGGACCAAAGCAGAGTCACTCACAGACAGAGGGTCCAGTCACGCCGCGGGACACATTGTGTATTTAACCCTTTCACTGCCACACGACGTCACTCCTAAATAAGAAAAACAGCTCAAAATGTATTTTTGACTGTCGAAAACGAAATAAAATACTGCATTCCGCCTGCATTATGAATTTATGATGAGATAGTAACGAAATAGTAACGCACAGCCACTTGGACAAGTAACTGCAATCAGATTACTGGCTTTTAAAGATTAACGCGTTATATTACTATTTTCGGGGAAAAGTAATCAGATTACAATAACGCGTTACTTAGTAACGCGTTACTGGCATCACTGATCCTCCCATCTTCCACTATTAGCGGGTACCCATTCAAGCCTGCAGTTTGATGAGGCAGACTCCCCCCCCCCCCTGTCTGTATCTGTCTGCCTGAAGGTGTCTCCTCAGGCAGTGCCTCTGTCCGTCACTAGAGGGCGTGTGTAGCCCAGGCCCCCCTGATCCCTCTCTCTCCCAGGTTCTAGCCTTAGACTCTGCTCCTTCACAGCTCACTTGCTACACATGAAAATGTTTATGTGGCCCTAATTGCATTTGGAGATACATGGTTTAGCAGATAGAAAGCCATTTGTAGAGCAGGCTGCTACACAAGAGATAATCATGCCTGGTGGAGACGCAGGACTTCCCACAATATATCTTTGTGTGCAAGGAACTCTTCTAATTTAACTATAATTTACTCTGTAGGCGGAGCAGAAGTTACATACATGTACTTTGCTATATAAGTTGTTGTGTGGACAAGAATGATGTAGCTTATTACGATTCCAACAACGTTTGTTTGTTTACAGATGCTTTTGCGCCATTGCACACCGTGCCTGCTGAGTATAGAATATGTGGAAAAGACTTGCTGACATTTTACATGAAGCCGATGGAATAGGGTTTCTGGGATTAGTCGACTCAATCTAAAAGTGCTATAGTCTTGAAACGCATTTAGACAGTAAACATTTGTTGTCAGTTCTTCAAACCACAGGGAGCTTGGTTGATAAAAACATCAACAAAGGTTACATTTCTGAAATGAAAGAACACCGATATTGGCAGAATAATTTGCATGCCGGGCTGCTTTTTCTCATTGTTCTCTAGATAGAATGTCAATAAGACAGTGGGAGCAGCGTTGAAATATTCCTGTGACATATTGTTTTTTTGTGTCATTGCTCTGCCATCTGAGATATGCACGGAGCCTCCCTGCAACTTGAGGGGGCCAGAAGTTGTCAACACAAGTTCAAAGGTCACGGCGCCTCATCATCAAACCCCCCCTCCCTTCCTTGAGCTCCCAGTGACGGGCACTGAAGGCACTGAAGAGTTGATAGGAGGGGGAGATGGGCTAAACCAATCAATGACACAGAGAGGGGGAATTAGGATTCTACACAGCGGCAAAAACCTCAGGAATAGATTGCCCACCGCATATGACCATGATGTTTAACGAATGATCCTGTAGTGGTTTAGTGTACTTGTGTTTATAAAATTAAAACATCTAATCTAAATTAAAATCTCGCTCCGTCTCCACAACTTGGTAATGGAGTATATTATTTCTCACTGTTGATAAATTGTAATTGCATGTCTTCCCAGTAACGGTTATTTCCTCACATGAGTTGAATTGTTAAAGCATATCCATAATTATGTTCCAAACAGAGGCCCACATCAGGATTCCGGGGCAACACAATACACACATAGCTTCAGCATATCAAGTTCACGTGCACGTTTTAGAGCACTGTGTTCAACGCACAAACCTCACCGCCAAGCACTTGTGGTCATGCTGGCTTACCGAAAAAGCAATTAATCTTTTCGCCAGCCTAAGTGATCCCCCCATTCAGACTGAGATGATCTAATAGCTCTGATCTCTGGATTTCTCCTGCCAGACCCAAGCATCTCGATCAGTCCTTCCAGTAAGTTCTAAACCAGGGGTCAGCAACCTTAGGCACGAGTGCCACCATTGGCACGCGGTATCTAAACCAATGGCATGCTAGCAAGTGTGTAGGAGAGGAACCTTTTTGGAAATGTTGAAGTGTCCTCTCATCCCCATGCCGAGTTACCTCTTTCACAGCCATTGACAGTTGCACAGCCTGTTATTTAGGGTAAGTTGACTGATATATCGGGGATATTTCAGGGTCAGAGCCAATTAGAAGTGTCAGTCTGTTGTTGTTTGCTGAACATTGAGTGTTAAATGCCATTTTGAGACCAAACATGAGAAAACTTTAAAGGATGATGCAGACAAGGCTGAATGTGCCCAGGTATGGCAAGCAAGCATCTCATAAAGGCGACAGCATTCTTGTATAGCGCTCTTATATAATTATGAGAGGAACATTCTTATTAAAACTATTGCTATGCACATTGTCTATATGGATGGAATGTAATTACAGATCCCTTGGAGATTTACATTTTGATGTGGTGTCATAATTTCACTTAAAGTTAACCTTAATGTTGATATGGCACACTGATTAAGAAGAACATTTTTAAATGGCACTTTAAATCAAAAAGGTTTCTGACCCCTGTTCTAAACACACGTTTCAATCAAAGAGCCAAGTCTGCTTGACAAGAACTTGTACCAAAGTGGGCATTCCCAACCATAGGATATGAAAATTAGGTCCCAAAAAAGTCCTTATCCAATTAACCCTTTAGCATTTACTGCCCCAACCCTCCATTCCACAGCACCCCATTTAATCAAGAACAGTGATGACCACATCAGGCTTGACATTAACTTTTTGGCTCACTAGCCACTGTGGCTAGTGGTTTTCCAAAGTCACTAGCCACTCAGAACTTTCACCAGCCAAAAATCCCCACACTCGCGCCCCCACCCAAAAAGTTATAAATATAGGTAATTGGACAATGTAACTGCAAGCATTAGTTTGGACATACGATTTTATTTGAACAGAAACATCTCAAATAACATCTGAGAGGAACTTTGTGCTGGCAATAGTTTGTTTAAGTTTATTCCTTTCAGCCTCAGCAATGTAGAACATCAATTCCTTGGCTCTGTTTATGTATCGGTATGTATTGCCAACATGCAAGCATTTCTGCTCATCTACCCTGAAGAAAAAACAGTATGACTTAGCTATGTATTTTTCATATAGCGTTAATAATAATAATACTTTATTTGTATAGCACTTTAATAATGTGATTATTAAAATGGTCATGTGAAAATGGGCTCCAGACTAACTTTTTTCACCACCGTGATGAAGAGAGAGAGAGAGAGAGAGAGAGAGAGAGAGAGAGAGAGAGAGAGAGAGAGAGAGAGAGAGAGAGAGAGAGAGAGAGAGAGAGAGAGAGAGAGAGAGAGATCTGGGGCAGCTGTCCATGGTGCTGAATATTTGCGAGTGCTCTCTTGACTGAGAGGGTGGCAAGGAACCAGGAATGATCCTTTATCGTTTCTAATTTGAAATTGGTTGTGCCAATAACAAACGACAAGCTTTTGGACTTGTCAGTGCCATACATACGACAATCAATGCAACATGAACTTCTGCTTTGGATCATATCCTAGCCACTCGCGACCTGAGCCCCACTTTTCAATGAACAACCGTTTTTTTTATTCGCCTCCTCTTGTACTTTGTTCGTGTTTTTTTTATCTCTGTCTCATTCTCACCCCCCAGTCTTCCTCACGTTCGCTCCGCTCCGGCACAGCCTACCTCCTCAAAGCCCCCAGGACTAAGCTGCACTCCATGGGCGATCACGCCTTCTGCTCTGCCGCACCCAGACTTTGGAATGCTCACCCCATCCACCTGAGAGCACCACAATCCGTCGAGGTTTTTAAAAAGGGCCTAAAAACATTTCTTTTTAACAAGGCTTTTGCCTGAATTTTCTTTTACCTTTATTTTTACTTCTATTAATTTTACTATTATTTTTATTTTATTTTACTCTTAGGTTATTCCATTTCACTGGTTGTTAGTCTTTTTAATTGTTTTTATTCATTTTAAATAGTTTTATTCATTTAACTTTGGTCTATATCTCCTGTAGCACTCTGAGATTCTCACGAATGTAGAGCGTGGTACAAATTGAATCCATTATTATTATTATTATTATTATTATTATTATTATTATTATTATTATTATTATTATTATTATTATTATTATTATTATTATTATTATTATTATTATTATTATTATTATTATTATTATTATTATTATTATTATTATTATTATTATTATTATTATTATTATTCTATTTTTTGTTTGTTGATGGTTTGGTTCACCCGGTCTTTTCACACCCACAATATGCCGCCACATTGTAACGTTAGCTAACTGTCTGTAAAGTAAACTATGGATGAGTCGTTCGCACTAACCAGTTGAGCTATTAACGTTCAGCTGTTAACTGTCACACACAGAGGCAACACGACGTGCGCGATAGGGCGAAGTGGATGGGCCAATGAATGAGCACACCGTGCGCACCCAGTCCTCCTGGGAGTTGTATTATGTATTATGTAGTATCACCTGGATTGACTTAATTATTGCAGATGCCTTTTGTAGACTACAATGTTTTTTTTCCATATAAATTCTACCCGCATTTGGCGGGTGGCGGGTGTTAATGTCAAGCCTGTCCACATGCAATAATTGCCAAGGCAACACATGTATAGTATAATCATATTTCATACAGATCCACAAGAGATCAAACATACACCACCAACAAACTATTTTAGTAGCTCAGTAAAATGTTTCTTTATTGTTTAAAGTAAATTATATTACACACACACACACACACACACACACACACACACACACACACACACACACACACACACACACACACACACACACACACACACACACACACACACACACACACACACTATTTGCCTCAGGGATGGCTATGGACAGAATTGTGAATCCACCCACTAATATCTGTCTATTACACCGAATAACATAATCATATTTTGTAGATTTGTTGTATCACTTGTCATCTCAGACTGGAGCAAAATCTAGACCTCTATATGGTTCATGTCATGAGCACCATATTGTTTCCCAAGGCATTCCCACACAGCTAGGCTCCTCTCCAAAGCTCTCTGCATCACAGCAGTGAAACTAAAACATGTGCCAAAACACTTTGGTGGCCATAAATAGTGTTTCTAGCAGCCAGAGCGCCTCTGACCTTTATTTTATTTACCCCACAGATATCAGCAGGATGAACCAAAGGCTACGTTCACACTGCAAGCCTTTAGGGCTCAATTCTGATGTATTGCTCAGATCTGATGTTTTTTCTTTGGCTGTCCACGTTTAATTTAGTTTAAATGTGGCCAACATCAGATTCCAGTGTGAACGCTCCTGAACTGACCCGCATGCGCAAATTAATTTGTGACAAATGTCAATCTAGAGTGATGTAAAAGTCACACAACTGTTCAGACTGAGGTCGCATTGCAAATAAATGTGACCTGTATCTGATTTAGGACCACATTATGAAAGTGGCCCAAATCAGAATTGAAAGGATCAAATTCCATGTGATCTTTTCTGTTCACACTGTGACGAAAGAATCAGATCTGAGTCACAAAAAAATATGATTTTGGCCACCGTTGCCTGCAGTGTGAACAAAGCCAAAGTGTTATAGACGCCTTGCGATTTAAAAACATTTAGTCACTATTTTTACACAGAAATCGACCACCAACAGCTTTGCGCAGAAGCCACAGAGAAAGCCAGACAGCTTGCCTACTAACAGATGTTTGAAAGAGCAAGCCTCCGTAGCCTACGAAAGGCACACCATTTAAATCATGTTTTAGCAAGTACACAAACCTGTAACCTCAAGGCAGTGTCATAGTACTCGAGTAAGAACTCGGACTCAAGTCCTGGACTGATTTTCAGGACTCATGACTCGACTTGGACTTGAGCACTGATGACTTGGACTTGGACTTGGACTCGAGCATTGACTGCATTCGGACTCGGAAGGTGCAGACGAGGACTCAGACTTGTTCATTGATAAATACAGTTATTTAATTTTATATATTATTTTGTAATAGGCCCTAATCATTTGGCATAAGATATGAATGGCTAGTGCATTTGTTTGGCTATTGTGTCACAAAATAAATAAACTCCCATTGAAATGGTCACCGCTTGTTAGGGATTGGTGTTGTAGTAGGACCCAATCGCAGACAGGATGAAGGAGGAAGCAGGCAGGACGAGACAGGGATGTAAATCAAAGACAGAGCTTTACTTAAACTAAAAAACATGAACAAAAACCTCAGCAATGCTGGAAGAGAACAAGGCACAAAAAACTAACACGGGGAGCAGAATAAACAGAATAATGAATAAACAGAGTAATGAACCGACAAGAAAGGCAGGGCAGACAAGACATATATACACCGACTAATTGACACACAAGGGTTGATTGGAAACGAGACACACCTGGGATGGGAACAGAATGACAAGACTAGAGTACAATACTAAATAAATAACAACACAAGACAAGACTAAACACACTGGGGACATAATACTAAAGACAAGAATACAACCTAAACTAGACAAGGGAATACAAAGGGCAACAGGCACACTGGGATAGACAACAAGATGGGGAGAACACTGAGAAATATGGACAACCTAACCAGACACAAATGAATGAGAAGTCCCAAAGGTAGTGAGGGTATTTGTCCAGCAGGTGGGGGAAGAGGACCATGAACGAGTGGAGGATGTGAGGGGAACTGTCCAAGAGAAGGTGAGTGGAGGTGAGGTACAGGGATATGTCCAGGAATGCGAGGGGGGAGGAGGGCAGGACCGGGTGGAATGTAACAACCGCTGTGTCATTTATGTTTAATGTAGACCTTTTTTTATTTGTATGTCAGCTCAGACTCAACCTTGATGACTTGGACTCGGACTAGGGTAAGAGGGACTCGACTCAGACTCAACTCTGACTCTTCTTTGGTGACTCGGACTTGGACTTGGTCTCACTGGGGACTCAAGACTCGACTCGGACTTGAGATTTAGTGACTCGACTACAACACTGCCTCAAGGAGTAGTTGAACTCTAAATCATGGTTCTGGAGCTGTAAACAATTGATATGCCTTTTATATAGTGAAACATGTCTGGGACAAAATAGCACTTTTATCCAAATCGCTTTACAACTTATGCCTCACATTCACCCGTCCACTAACAACAATCACACACCAACGGAGGCGACCATGCAAGGTGCCAACCTGCTCAAAATAAAGGCAGTAAACCGTTCTTGTGCTGCTGTCTATAGACCTGTTCGCTGTATACAAACATACCGTGTTCGAGCCAATCTGTGATATTGTGGTCTGGAACACAGCCCAATTGCTGAATACACAGGAGAGGAGATAGGAGCGTTTTCAAGGGTTTTAATGAAATGAGCAACACAGGAATTGGGGGGGATAGAACAGGGTGAGGAGGAGTGTGTAGTGGATGGAGAGGGGGATGAAGAGGAGCGTGTGGAGAACGTGAGGGGAAAAGGAGGGGGAGTGAAGTATGGTATTTCTAGTTGTCTCCCTCTGGCGCCGCCTGTCATGTTGACGTGGTTGGCGTGGTTACCAAACCCACCATGTAATTCATTGCCCATTAGTTTACAACCGATTCAGGGATTATTTCAGAATGAACTGCTATCAAGATATATCTGCTTGGTTTGGCCCTTTTGCTAAAGGTATAAATCAATGACTCCTCGCTTACGTTGTAAAACCACTGCTACTGTATCTAACATTGTCCCTCTACCCAACCCCGCACCCCCCTCTCTCTCTCCCTCTCAAACCCACTTTTCTAGATCCTGTAGTCGTTGATGTAGACAGGCTGAAACAGTGGGTTATCTTACTCTTTAACCGTGTCACCAGTGAGGAAAACACACTAACTCCTGAACAGTGATGCCACAGATTACTTGTAAAAGTAATCCGATTACTGATTATTGATTACTCCTTTAAAAAGTAATCCAAGTTACTTTACTGATTACTTGATTATCAGAGTAACTTAGTTACTTTGAAAGTAACTAGGTTACGAAGTCGTCGTCGTTCCCCCAACCGTTTTTTTTAAACGCTTTATTGAAAGTGCATAAATTGTTTTTAACTTGTTTCTCTGCACATAACGTAAATTGTTAAACTAGTGCTTCAGCTTCTGTACCATCAAGTATGGTAAAGCAACAGTCTATGATGCTCACAGCATTAGAGCAGCCAGCCAGTGGTTTTACAAAACCAGTGTATCCATTCACATCTAACAAATGCAGGCTGAACTATTCAATTATATCAACTGTAACTATTAAATTGTTTTTTATAAATGTCTCTCTATAAACATACAATCAGTCTCTCTTTAACATGTAAATTAACTGTAAATCTGGCAAATAAGAGCTTTTGCTCTGCCACCATCAAATATACATTAATCAAAAGGGAAAGAAACAATCTCTCTCTTTTGCTGTTTGGCTGGCCTCCGAGTCCTCCTGTACCTACTAGTCGAAGCGTCGGCTAGTGTTGTGATTCCAGATGCTTTCAATGCAATTGGATGTGCTGTTTTTAGCGGTAGACAGTATTTTGTTTCCTCCGCATATGAACGTGAAGTAGTGACTGACGAGCGTTTTGGGATGGAAGTCTGAACAGAAACTCACTTTTAATTTTGCCAAGCGTTTTGGGGTGGAATTCGCCGACGACGGAGCCCTGCTGTCACACGATTGGCGCATATGTCACATGACGTGCTGTGATGACCCGCCCTACTCTGCCTCTGATTCGCAGACTGTGGATGGGGAATGTGATTGTACCAAAGCAGAGTCACTCACAGACAGAGTGTCCAGTCACGCCGCGGCCCGCGGGACACATTCTTGTGTAACCCTTTCACTGCCACACTACGTCACTCCCAAAAGAAAAACAGCTCAAAATGTATTTTTGACTGTCGAAAACGAAATAAAATACTG